>NC_088235.1:87866552-89066552 GCF_036934945.1 Oncorhynchus masou masou | reverse complement strand
TTGAAGAATGTCTCTGCTTGTAAATTGAATATGTTGTAGTAACGTCATTGTGTCGTAGGCGGGATACTCTGTCTGTTCCTTCCTAACCCTCGTTTGCATCTGCTGTTGCTAACTCAACGGCTAGGAGGTATCACTTCTGAAGTGATACAGCTCACGCTGATGTTGGCTTCGTTCTGTAGTTATTATCTGAACCATTCTGGCATCGGATCATCATCCTCACATCCTCGGAACACGTGGTTATATTGTCGTCAAGGCTTTATGTAGGAAGGGAGAGGAGGGCGTGTTTGAAAAGTTTTATAGCCCATGTCCCTTCACAGGGGTGGGCCACTGATTGAGCAGAGCCCTATCTTATGAAATCAAATCTCACATTTTAGAAGCTGAAATCACATTTCATCCCATCACGAATAATTTGATTCCGATAACTCTGATGTGTAGACTTTCCACTGTAGAGTTTATGTCATCTTATCATTGATGAGAATGTCTCAGATGACAACCAAACTGACATCATATTCATTAAGACTGACCATCGGGTTCTTGGTCACTTCCTTGACCAAGGTCTTTCTCCCCCAATTGCTCAGTTTGGCCTGGCGGCCAGCTCTCGGAAGAGCCTTGGTGGTTCCAAACTTCTTCCATTTAAGAATGATGGAGAACACTGTGTTCTTGGGGACCTTCAATACTGCAGAAATGTTTTGGTACCCTTCCCCAGATCTGTGCCTTGACACAATCCTGTCTCGGAGCTCTACGGACAATTTCTTCAACCTCATGGCTTGGTTTTTTCTCTGACATGCACTGTCACTGTGGGACATTATATAGACAGGTGTGTGCCTTTCCAAATCATGTCCAATCAATTGAATGTACCACAGGTGGACTCCAATCAAGTTGTAGAAACATCTCAAGCATGATCAATGGAAACAGGATGCACCTGAGCTCAATTTCGAGTCTCATAGCAAAGGGTCTGAATACTTATGTAAATAAGATATTGTTTTGTATTTTTTATCCACATACTTTCAGAAATGTATCATATCTGTAGTCATTACCTGATCATTTATGTATCTGTAATAAAATATATATATATAATTTCAATAGATATCATTACATGATACGTAATATTCCTCTTTGTATGTGGGCTAAATCCGACTCATGAAATGTCACCTTCATGTGCTTCTTCACATGAAGGTGACATACAGTATCTGACCATACATTTGCACATATTCAGTAGTAGGCTATACAAGGCACAGAAAGGCAAACATATTTAATTTAATTCAGGTGAAATGTACATGTAGGTAAAGTCACTATGGATAGATAATAAACAGAGAGTAGCAGCAGCATAAAAATGGGGTTGAGGGAGGGGGGTGGTCAATGCAAATAGTCCAGGTAGCAATTTGATTAGCTGTTCAGGAGTATTATGGCTTGGCGGTAGAAGCTGTTAAGTAGCCTTATGGCTTGGCGGTAGAAGCTGTTAAGTAGCCTTTTGGACTTTTTGGCACTCCGGTACTGCTTGCCATGCAGTAGGAGAGAGAACAGTCTATGACTAGGGTGGCTGGAGTCTTTGAACATTTTTAAAGGCCTTCTTCTGACACCACCTTGTAAAAAGGTTCTGGATGGCAGGAAGCTTGGCCTCAGTGATGTACTGGGCCATACGCCCTGCCCTCTGTAGTGCCTTGCGGTCTGAGGCCGAGCAGTTGCATACCAGGTGGTGATGCAACCAGTATGCATGCTCTTGATGGTGCAGCTGTAGAACTTTTTGAGGATCTGAGGACACATGCCAAATCTTTTCAGTCTCCTAAGGGGGAATAGGCGTTGTCGTGAGCTCTTCACAACTGTCTTGGTGTGCTTGGACCATGAAAGTTTGTTGGTGATGTGGATACCAAGGAACTTGAAGCTCTCAACCTGCTCTGCTACAGCCGGGAGGTCCGTGGGGTGACGTACAATTGGCGTCGTCTGGGTTAGGGAGGGTTTCCGCGGTAGGGATATCCTTGTCTCATCGCGCACCAGCAACTCCCGTGACGGGCCGGGTGCAGTGCGCACTAACCAAGGTCGCCAAGTGCACGGTGTTTCCTCCGACACATTAGTGTGGCTGGATTCCGGGTTGGATGTGCGCTGTGTTAAGAAGCAGTGTTGCTTGGTTGGGTTGTGTTTCGGAGGACGCATGGCTTTCGACCTTCGTCTCTCCCGAGCCCGTACGGGAGTTGTAGCGATGAGACAAGATAGTAATTACTAAGAATTGGATACCACGAAATTTGGGAGAAAAGGGGGTAAATAGATACTTTTTTTTATGTCCACAGTAAAACAAGTCCTATATTGCCATAACCTGAAAGGCTGCTCAGCAAGGAAGAAGCCACTGCTCCAAAACCGCCATAAAAAGCCAGACTACGGTTTGCAACTGCACATGGGGACAAAGATCGTACTTTTTGGAGAAATGTCCTCCGGTCTGATGAAACAAAAATAGAACTGTTTGGCCATCATTATGTTTGGAGGAAAAAGGGGGAGGCTTGCAAGCCGAAGAACACCATCCCAACCGTGAAGACCGGGGGTGGAAGCATCATGTTGTGGAGGTGCTTTGCTGTAGGAGGATCTGCTGCACTTCACAAAATAGATGGCATCATGAGGAGAGAAAATTATGTGGATATATGGAAGCAACATCTCAAGACATCGGTCAGAAAGCTTGGTCGCAAATGGGTCTTCCAAATTGACAATGAACCCAAGCATACTTCCAAAGTTGTGGCAAAATGGCTTAAGGACAACAAAGTCAAGGTATTGGAGTGGCCGTCACAAAGCCCTGACATCAATACCATAGAAAATGTGTGGGCAGAACTGAAAAAGTGTGAGCGAGCAAGGAGGCCTACAAATCTGACTCAGTTCCACCAGCTCTGTAAGGAGGAATGGCCCAAAAATTTCACCCAACTTCTTGTGGGTAGCTTGTGGAAGGCTACCCGAAATGTTTGACCCAAGTTAAACAATTTAAAGGCAATGCTACCAAATACTAATTGAGTGTATGTAAACTTCTGACCCACTGGGAATGTGATGAAAGAAATAAAAGCTGAAATAAATCATTCTCTCTACTATTATTATGACATTTCACATTCTTAAAATAAAGTTGTGATCCTAACTGACCTAAAACAGGGATTTTTTACTAGGATTACATGTCAGGAAATGGAATCATGTAGTAACAAGAAAAGAGTGTCAAGCAAATCAAAATGTATTTAATATTTAATATTCTTCAAAGTAACCACCCTTTGCCTTGACAACAGCTTTGTATACTCTTGACATTATCTCAACCAGCTTCACCTGGAATGCTTTTCCAACATCCTTGAAGGAATTCCCACATATGCTGAGCACTTGATGGCTGCTTTTCCTTCACTCTGCGTTCCAACTCATCCCAAAACAACATTGGGTTGAGGTCGGGTAATTTTGGAGGCCGGTGGTTGCCATGCTGGTTAAGTGTGCCTTGAATTCTAAATAAATCAGCAACAATGTCACCAGCAAAGCACCCTCACACTATCACACCCCAACCTTCATGCTTCATGGTGGGAATCACACATAGGGAGATAATCCGTTAATCTACTCTGTGAACCAAAAATCTCACATTTGGACTCTTCAAACCGAAGGACAGATTTTCACCGGTCTAATGTCCATTGCTTGTGTTTCTTGACCCAATACAGTCTCTTATTCTTATTGGTGTCCTTTAGTCGTAGTTTCTTTAAAGCACTTCCTGATTCACTCAGTTGCCTCTGAACAGTTGATGTTGAGATGTGTCTGTTACTTGAACTCCGTGAAGCATTTATTTGGGTTGGTAACTCTAATGACCTTATCCTCTGCAGCAGAGGTAACTCTGGGTCTTCCTGTCCTGTGACAGTCCTCATGAGAGCCAGTTTCATCATAGCCCTTGATGGTTTTTGTGACTGCACTTGAAGAAACTTTTACAAATCTTGACATTTTCCGTGTTGACTAACTATCACGTCTTCAAGTAATGATGGACTGTCGTTTCTCTGCTTATTTGAGCTGTTCTTGCCATAATATGGACTTGGTCTTTTACCAAAGAGGGCTATCTTCTGTATACAACCCTACCTTATCAAAGCACAACTGATTGGCTCAAACGCATTAAAAAGGAATTCCACAAATTAACAAGGCACACCTGTTAGTTGAAATGCATTCCAGGTCACTACCTCATGAAGCTGGTTGAGAGAATACCAAAGGTGTGCAAAGCTGTCATCATGGCAAAGGGTGGCTACTTTGAAGAATATAAAATATTAAATACATTTTGATTTGTTTGACACTTTTTTAGTTACTACATGATTCCATTTGTGTAATTTCATAGTTTTGCTGTCTTCACTATTATTCTACAATGTAGGAAAAAATAAACATTTAAAAAAAACTTGAATGAGTAGGTGTGTCCAAACTTTTGACCGGTACTGTATATACAGTTGAAGTCGGAAGTTAACATACATATGTCTACTTTGAAGAATATAATATATATTTTGATTTGTTTAACACTTTTTTGGTTACTACATGATTCCATATGTGTTATTTCATCGTTTTGCTGTCTTCACTATTATTCTACAATGTAGACAATATTAAAAATAAAGAAAAACCCTTGAATGAGTAGGTGTGTCCAAACTTTAGACTGACACTGTATACATATATTTCTGCTGAGACACACTAAATGGCTAGTCGTTGGGTCAATGACTGGAAGTATATGGGAACAGCTTGCATGTAATTGAACTAATGCTAGAAGCAATGCTGTCACGCCCTGACCTTAGTATTCTTTGTTTTCTTTATTATTTTGGTTAGGTTAGGGTGTGACATGGGTGATTATATGTTTTTGTCCTGTCTAGGGCTTTTGTATGTTTTTAGGGGTTGTAACCAGTCTAGGGGTTTTGTATGTCTATGGTTGCCGAGATTGGTTCTCAATTAGAGGCAGCTGTTTATTGTTGTCTCTGATTGGGAACCATATTTAGGCAGCCATATTCCTTGAGTATTTTGTGGGTTATTATCAATGTCTATGGATGATGCAATGTGTGTTGATAGCGGTCACGTTTGGTTAGTGTACTTTGTGTTATTTAGTCTGGCGGCAGGGTAGCCTAGTGTTTAGAGCGTTGGACTAGTAACCAGAAGGTTGCAAGTTCAAACCCCTGAGCTGACAAGGTACAAATCTGTCGTTCTGCCCCTGAACAGGCAGTTAGTTAACCCACTGTTTCTAGGCCATCATTGAAAATAAGAATTTGTTCTTATTAACTGATCTTGCCTAGTTAAATAAAGATAAAATTCAAAGAATGTTTTCACATCACGCTGCGCTTTGGTCTTCCGATCCTTACTACTCCTCCTCGTCAGAGGAGGAAGAAGAAGATCAAGAAGAGTGTGACAAATGCACCCCCCCACCCTTGCCACCGATGCTGATAGAAATCCTAGTGGAAACACTGACACACACACACACAGAAACGAAAACAGGCATGCACACAAGTCCGCCCAGTTCCAGACTACAGTATATACCACCAGTGAAGTAATTGCCTGCATGCCACACTTAGAGGGGTGGCAGGTAGCCTAGTAGTTAGAGTGTTGGACTAGAGCCTTGGACCGAAAGGTTGCAATATCAAATCCCCGAGCTGACAAGGTAAAAATCTGTCGTTCTGCCCCTGTAAAAGGCAGTTAATCCACTGTTCCAAGGCCTTCATTGAAAATAAGAATTTGTTCTTAAAACTGACTTGCCTAGTTAAAAAAGAGGATACAATGCACGGGTCACAGGCAAACAGTCTATGATTTTTCAGGCTTATCGAGCTGTCTCATTTTACACACACCACACCTAACTTTTGGAGGATCAATTAGCCTAAACCATGACAAGACCAAACACAGGTATGGTTAACTAACCACTCAGCATCAGTATAGCTGTAGGCAATAAACATTCAGATGGCAATAGGGTTGATACAGGTTTTGCGGATTATTTTAATTCTCTCTCCATCTCCCTCAGGCCCTCTTCCTCGCTCTGAAAATTCTGTCTCAGCTCTGGTTACATGAGGCTAAATTGACTAATGGAAATCAACCTCTCTTTCATCCTGCTCTTTAATGCGAGAGATGGAGGAATTCCCAAGGTGATGGAAAGCTGTGTTTTCTTGACAGGGTGACGGTTGGAGGTGTTCTGTTTTCTTTAGAGGGTTACGGTACTTTTGGGGTTAGACTGGCTTGTTCTGTGAAGAGAGACGGATTAGCTCGGACCCAGAGGAAGGAAGGAAAAGATATGTGGAATACACACACACATTTCCTTCCAGCTGAGATTCAAACTAGGGAGGAGAGGAAAGGAGGCAAATCCAAAACACATTTTCACCCTTGGACATGTGGAACTTGTCTTGCAAGTGTTTTCTTTTCATCAGGCTCGTGTTTGTCTGTGGGGTTTTAACAGGGTCTTTTCTCTCTCCAGGGGGATTAACCTGACCCAATTAATGCAAACCCTAACTTTGACCTTCTAACCACATCATCCCAATCTATGGTAGGAAGTCATCTACAGTGTAGACATTTTGGTCAACTTCAGAACTGGGTGCTTTTCTATCCAATCGACTCTTGATATTGTAAGCATGCCTGTATGGGAATGTTGAGACAGAGTGCACTAAACTGAAGCATGCCGTTACAAGGTCCAGAAATTGGATTGACCTGGTTGTCATACATACAGTGCATTCAGAAAGTATTCAGACCCCTTGATTTTTTCCACATTTTCTAACATTACAGCCTTGTTCTAAAATTGAATAACCCCCCCCCCCCCCCCCCAATAAATCTACACACAATACCCCCTAATGACAAAGCAAAAACAGGTTTAAAGAATTTTGGGCAAATTGATCAAAAATACTAAACTGATATATCATATTTACATAACTATTCATACCCTTTACTCAGTACTTTGTTGAAGCACCTTTGGCAGCAATTACGTGGATATGATGCTACAAGCTTGGGGAGTTTCTCTCAGTCTTGGCTGTGTGCTTAGGGTTGTTGTCCTGTTGGAAGGTGAATTTTGGCC
Organism: Oncorhynchus masou masou; assembly: GCF_036934945.1. Taxonomy (NCBI): domain Eukaryota; kingdom Metazoa; phylum Chordata; class Actinopteri; order Salmoniformes; family Salmonidae; genus Oncorhynchus; species Oncorhynchus masou. The sequence continues at coordinate 89,059,549 of NC_088235.1, read as the reverse complement.
CCAGTATGAGGTTCTGAGCGCTCTGGAGCAGGTTTTCTTCAAGGATCTCTCTGTACTTTCCCAGTCCCTGCTGCTGAAAACCATCCCCACCGCATGATGCTGCCACCACCATGCTTCACCGTAGGGATGGTGCCAGGTTTCCTCCAGACGTGACGCTTGGCACTCAGGCCAAAGAGTTCAATCTTGGTTTCATCAGACCAGAGAATCTTGTTTCTCATGGTCTGAGAGTCTTTAGGTGCCTTTTGGCAAACTCCAAGCAGGCTGTCATGTGCCTTTTATTGACGAGTGGCTTCTGTCTGGCCACCCTACCATAAAGGCCTGATTGGTGGAGTGCTGCAGAGATGGTTGTCCTTCTGGAAGGGTCTCCCATCTCATCAAAGGCACTCTGGAGCTCTATCAGAGTGACCATCGGGTTCCTTCTCCCCCGATTGCTCAGTTTAACCAGGTGGCCAGCTCAAGAAGAGTCTTGGTGGTTCCAAACTTCTTTCACTTAAGAATGATGGGGGCCACTTTGTTCTTGGGGACCTTCAATGCTGCAGAAATGTTTTGCTACACTTCCGCAGATCTGTGCCTCGACACAATCATGTCTCTGAGCTCTACGGACAATTCCTTCGACCTCATGGCTTGGTTTTTGCTCTGACATGCACTGACAACTGTGGGACCATCCAAATCATGTCCAATCAATTTAATTTACCACATCTCAAGGATGATCAATGGAAACAGGATGCACCTGAGCTCAATTTCGAGTCTCATAGCAAAGGGTCTGAATACATATGTAAATAAGGTATTTCTGTTTCTTACATACATTTGTAAACTTTTCTAAAAACCTGTTTTTGCTTTGTCATTATGGGGTATTGTGTGTAAAACATATAAATCCATTTTAGCATACGGCTGTAACGTAACACAATGTTGAAAAAGTCAAAGGGTCTGAATACTTTCCGAATGCAGTGCAACATAAGCCAGATATTTCTGGGTGGAGCGGAGGGGACCCACCGTTGGTGAGATTCTAGTTAAAAGCAGAACATAAAAAGAAGGAGTGATGATTGTGTGTATAGATGTGATATGGAGCACAGCATGTAGAAACCCCCTAGTGGGTGTGTGTTGTAGTCTGCAGCACAAGATGTGTGAAACAGATGCACCCCTATTCTATTTTACCCCGGAGAGCGAGGGGGACAGAAAGAATGAGTGAGCAGAAAGGAAAGAGAGCAGGAAAGAGGAGTGTGTAAATGTCAGGCTCTGTGAAAGAGAAGTGTGTCAGAGTGACACGGACTGCGACCACCAGCCCTTTACTCCCCGATCCCTCCTCTATGTCTGTGACCACAATCACCACACACACTCGAAACACACATACTCTCAAACACACACACAGTGAAATGAGGGTGTCCCTGTCACCCAGCCGTGTCACAGCCACACCACAGCCGAGGGGCGAGAGAGAATTGTCACAGCACCCACACACTGCATGTCTGAGATGCTTCACTGGCCCATGTCTCTACTGGCCCATGTCTCTTCTTCCCCAGGTTTCCCTATCTCACGACGCCCACACATCTTACACCTCTTCCCCTTATAATGAGTCAATACATATTTAAATGTTACACAATGACATTTGGACATTCACCCAGCTATAAGTTGAGGCCTTTCCAAAATAGCACTTTCGTAACTGTTGCACAACAAAGGCCAAAATGTACAGAAAATATACAGAAGTCCCACTGATACAATAAACACACAGAAACTGTCACAAAAAGTACTTGGAACAATACTCTGTTAAAAGCAGCGGGGCTGATCTCGGGTGTTTGGTTTCAGAACAAAAATGTATATCATGTCTGCATGGTGCCACCAAAAGTTCCAAGATAGTTATTTCATAGCTATGCTTGCTTGCAGCAGTGTATGCAGTTCCAAGCAAGGCATAGATATGGGGGTCTTCTCATACATATATTCTCATCACAGAGACTCTAAAGGTTACCTAACCACAACAACACGGTGTGCCACAATGCTCCTGACCCTCTGACTCACAGACGCTCACAGCACAACCACATGTGGGCAGAGAAAACTACAATAGAGGGGGGCCAACAGAGAGAGAGAAGAAAGAGAAGCCATGAGGTGTGACAGAGCAATGTGTTGCAAGCTGGGAATCCCTCTGCACTCAACAGGCCCGCTGACAAAAAGGAAGGGTCACATGGGAGGATTCAGATGAGTGCACCTGGTGCAGGGGTAGACAGAAAAGTTAGAGCTAAATGACAGTACATGCTCTCACCCTTCCCCTCCTGGCTATCTGCTTGACAGAAACCCCAACCCATGTTTGATAGGTCAAAGAGCAACAGGGGTGGGGGAGATTGAGACCTATAGATTTGAGTAATTTATCAGACACTTAAAGTTAGTGTTGGTTGCACAATATTGTAACTTTTCCAACTAACCAGATCAAATCAAATCAAGCTTCAAATCAAATCAAATTTGATTTGTCACATACACATGGTTAGCAGATGTTAACGCGAATGTAGCGAAATGCTTGTGCTTCTAGTTCCGACCATGCAGTAATATCTAACAAGTAATCTAACCTAACAATTTCACAACAAATACCTTATACACACAAGTGTAAAGGAATTAATACGAATATGTACAATAAATATTTAAATGAGTGATGGCCGTACGGCATAGGCAAGATGCAGTAGATGGTATGGAGTACAGTATATACATATGAGATGAGTAATGTTGGGTATGAAAACATTATATAAAGTGGCATTGTTTAAAGTGGCTAGTGATACATTTAATTACATCAATATGGCAAGATGCAGTAGATGGAATAGTTTACAGTATATACATATGAGATGAGTAATGTAGGGTATGTAAACATTATAAAAAGTGGCATGGCTTAAAGTGGCTAGTGATACATTTATTAAAAATTATTTTGCCATTATTAAAGTGGCTAGAGTCGTGTCAGTATGTTGGCAGCAGCCACTCAATGTTAGTGATGGCTGTTTAACAGTCTGATGGCCTTGAGATAGAAGATGTTTTTCAATCTCTCGGCCCCCGCTTTGATGCACCGGTACTGACCTCGCCTTCTGGATGATAGCAGGGTGAACAGCCAGTGGCTCGGGTGGTTGTTGTCCTTGATGATCTTTTTGGTCTTCCTGTGACATCAGGTGGTGTAGGTGTCCTGGAGGGCAGGTAGTTAGCACCCGGTGATGCGTTGTCCAGACCTCACTACCCTCTGGAGAGCCTTGCGGTTATGAGCGGAGCAGCTGCCATACCAGGTGGTGATACAGCCTGACAGGGTGCTCTCGATTGTGCATCTGTAAAAGTTTGTGAGTGTTTTTGGTGACCAGCCGCATTTCTTCAGCCTCCTGAGGTTGAAGAGGAGCTGCTGCGCCTTCTTCACTACGCTATCTGTGTGGGTGGACCATTTCAGTTTGTCCGTGATGTGTACGCCGAGGAACTTAAAACTCTTAAAACTTTCCACCCTCTCCACTACTGTCCCGTCAATGTACATCTGCAGTTTCCTGAAGTCCACAATCATCTCCTTTGTTTTATTGACATTGAGTGTGAGGTTATTTTCCTGACACCACACTCTGAGGGCCCTCACCTCCTCTATGTAGGCCGTCTCGTCGTTGTTGGTAATCAAGCCTACCACTGTAGTGTCGTCCGCAAACTTGATGATTGAGTTGGAGGTGTGCATGGCCACGCAGTAGTGCGTGAACAGGGAGTACAGGAGAGGGCTCAGAACGCACCCTTGTGGGGAACCAGTGTTGAGGATCAGTGGGTTGGAGATGTTGTTACCTACCCTCACCACCTGGGGGTGGCCCGTCAGGAAGTCCAGGACCCAATTGCACAGGGCGGGGTCGAGACCCAGGGTCTCGAGCTTAATGACGAGATTGGAGTGTACTATGGTGTTAAATGCTGAGCTGTAATCAATGAACAGCATTCTTACATAGGTATACCTCTTGTCCAGATGGGCTAGGGCAATGTGCAGTAGGATGGCGATTGCGTCGTCAGTAGACCTATTGGGGCGGTAAGCAAATTGGAGTGGGTCTAGGGTGTCAGGAAGGGTGGAGGTGATATGATCCTTGACTAGTCTCTCAACACACTTCATGATGACGGAAGTGAGTGCAACAAGGCGGTAGTCATTTAGCTCAGTTACCTTAGCTTTCTTGGGAACAGGAACAATGGTGGCCTTCTTGAAGCATGTGGGAACAGCAGACTGGGATAAGGATTGATTGAATATGTCCATAAACACACCAGCCAGCTGGTCTTCGCATTTGTTTTTTACCTTTATTTTTCTAGGCAAGACAGTTAGGAACAAATTCTTATTTTCAATGACGGCCTAGGAACAGTAGGTTAACTCCCTGTTCAGGGGCAGAACGACAGATTTGTACCTTGTCAGCTCGGGGAGTCGAACTTGCAACCTTTCGCTTACTAGTCCAACACTCTAACCACTAGGCTACCCTGCCGCCCCTGAGGACACGGCTGGGGATGCCTTCTGTGCCTGCAGCCTTGCAAGGGTTTAAATGTTTTACTCACGTTGGCTGCAGTGAATTAGAGCCCGCAGGTTTTGGTAGCGGGCCGTGTCAGTGGCACTGTATTGTCCTCAAAGCGAGCAAAGAAGTTGTTTAGTCTGTCTGGGAGTCAGACATTGTGGTCCGCAACGGGGCTGGTTTTTCTTTTGTAGTCCGCGATTGATTGTAGACGCTGTCACATACCTCTCATGTCTGAGCCGTTGAATTGAGACTCCACTTTGTCTCTATACTGACTCTTAGCTTGTTTGATTTCCTTGCGGAGGGAATAGCTACACTGTTTGTATTTAGTCATGTTCCCGGTCACCATGTTTCCGGTACTGATTAAAAGCAGTGGTTCGCGCTTTCAGTTTTGCGCGAATGCTGCCATCAATCCACGGTTTCTGGTTGGGGAATGTTTTAATAGACGCTGTGGGTACAACATCACTGATGCACTGGCTAAAAAAACTCGCTCACCGAATCAGCGTATTCATCAATGTTGTTGTTCGACGTTATGCGGAACATATCCCAGTCCACGTGATCGAAGCAATCTTGAAGCGTGGAATCCGATTGGTCAGACCTGAGCGCGGGTGCTTCCTGTTTTAGTTTCTGTTTATAGGCTGGGAGCAACAAAATGGAGTCATGGTCAGCTTTTCCAAAAGGAGTGTGGGGGAGGGCCTTATATGCATCGTAGAAGTTAGAATAACAATGATCCAGGGTTTTGCCAGCCCGGGTTGTGCAATCGATATGCTGATACAATTTAGGGAGCCTTGTTTTCAGATTAGCCTTGTTAAAATCCCCAGCTACAATAAATGCAGCCTCGGGATATGTGGTTTCCAGTTTACATAGAGTCGAATGAAGTTCTTTCAGGGCCGTCGATGTGTCTGCTTGGGGGAGAATATACACGACTGTGATCATGATCGAGGAGAATTCTCTTGGTAGATAATGTGGTCAGCATTTGATTGTGAGGAATTCTAAGTCAGGTGATGTAACGGTTTTCTTGAGTTGAAGGAGAGGCGGACCAAAATGCAGCATGGTTTCTATTCATGGTTCTTTAATAAAGAAACTACACATTAACAAACTAACAAAACAAGAACCATGAACACTCAACCCATCCCTATCTGGTGCAAACACAGAGACAGGAACAATCACCCACAAAACCCAACACCAAACAGGCTACCTAAATATGGTTCCCAATCAGAGACAATGACTAACACCTGCCTATGATTGAGAACCATATCAGGCCAAACATAGAAATAGACAAACTCAACATGTAACATAGAAGGCCCACTCAGATCACACCCTGACCAAACAAAACATAGAAACATACAAAGCAAGCTATGGTCAGGGTGTGACAGGTGAACAAAAGGACTTGAGTTCCTGTATGTTGTTATGATCACACCACATCTTTATCTATACAGCACATCAGACATGGAATGCAATGCAATGTGCTTCACAGGAAAAAAACAAATAAAAAACAAGAAAAATAAAAGCTGATATATTTTCTACACAACAAACACAAGATAAAAAACAAAAGATAGTTGCTAAATGTCAAGGTGTGTTTGTGTGAGAGAGAGCGTTGAGTATTATATGAGAGGTTATTTCTTTCCAGCTGAGAATCAAACAATGGAGGGGGAGAAAGTAAATCAGAAAAACATTTTCACCCTTCCCTGGACATGTGGAACTTGTCTTGTGAGTGTTTTCTTTTCATCAGGCTCGTGTTTGACTGTGGGGTTTTAACAGGGTCCTTTCTCTCTCCAGGGGGATTGTACTGACCTAATAAATGCAAACCCGAACTCTGGCCTTCTAACCACAGCATCACAATCTGTGGAGAGAAGTCATCTACAGTGTATAGATTTTGGTCAACTTCAGAACTGTATGCTTTTCTATCCAGTCAACTCTTAATATTGTAAGCATAACAGTATGGGACTGTTGTGACTGTTTGAACTAAACCAGAGCATGCTGTTACAACAAAATCCAGAAATAAGACATAACATAAGCCAGATATTCCTGGGAGGAGCGGAGGGGACCCACCATTGGTGAGAATCTAGTTAAAAGCAGAACATAAAAAAAGGAGTGTTGATTGTGTGTATAGATGTGATATGGAGCACAGCATGTAGAAACCACCTAGTGGGTGTGTGTTGTGGTCTGCAGCACAAGACGTGTGAAACAGACGCACCCCTATTCTAATTTACCCCGGAGAGCGAGGGGGACAGAAAGAATGAGTGAGCAGAAAGGAAAGAGAGCAGGAAAGAGGAGTGTGTAAATGTCAGGCTCTGTGAAAGAGAAGTGTGTCAGAGTGACACGGACTGCGACCACCAGCCCTTTACTCCCCGATCCCTCCTCTATGCCGGTGACCACAATCACCACACACACTCGAAACACACATACTCTCAAACACACACACAGTGAAATCAGGGTGTCCCTGTCACCCAGCCGTGTCACAGCCACACCACAGCCGAGGGGCGAGAGAGAATTGTCACAGCACCCACACACTGCATGTCTGAGATGCTTCACTGGCCCATGTCTCTACTGGCCCATGTCTCTTCTTCCCCAGGTTTCCCTATCTCACGACGCCCACACATCTTACACCTCTTCCCCTTATAATGAGTCAATACATATTTAAATGTTACACAATGACATTTGGACATTCACCCAGCTATAGTTTGAGGCCTTTCCAAAATGGCACTTTCGTAACTGTTGCACAACAAAGGCCAAAATGTACAGAAAATATACAGAAGTCCCACTGATACAATAAACACACAGAAACTGTCACAAAAAGTACCTGGAATAATGTAGAGCGAAAGGAAATAGAGAAATAATAGAAAAGTAAAACATGTAATAATAAAATGAATACTAAATACACAGTAGCTATATTTTGGCTATATACACAGGGTACCAGTACCAAGTTGATGTGTAGGGGTACAATATGAGGACATTGAGATAGATACTGTATGTACATACAACTAGGAATAAAGTGACAGATAATGAACAGTAGGAGCAGCGTATGTGATGAGTCAAAAAGGGTCCATGCAAAAAGACTGGGTATCTATTTGGTTAATTATTGAACAAACTATTTAGCAGTCTTATGGCTAGAGGGTATAAGCTGTTCAGGGTCCTATTGGTTCCAGATGGCATCGGGACTGCTTGCCGTGCGGTAGCAGAGAGAACAGTCTATGACTTGGGTGGCTTGAGTCTTTGGCAATTTTTAGGGCCTTCCTCTGACACTGCCTGGTATAGAGGTCCTTGATGCTTATAGCAGTGTGTGCAGTTCCAAGCAAGGCGTACATATGAGGGTTTTCTCAAACATATATTCCCATCACAGAGACCCTAAAGGTTATCTAACCACAACAACACAGTAACTCTATCTTGCTGATGGTAGAGAGAGACCAGACTAGAAGACAAACACTGGGGGGGATCAAAGAAAGGGAGAGACAGGGTTGGCAGGTGTATAGAGAGGGTAGTATGGAGTGAAGGGGGAGTAGGAAGGAGTGGAAGAAGGGAGAGTGTTGACTGAGAGAGAGTGGGATGGAGGGCGGGAGGGAGGGAGAGGTTGGAGTGGAATGGAGGTGTTCAAATGGGCCAACAGTTTAATAACACTACAGACGCACACTTAGTTTCTCACCTTCTCAGACTCACTCATACAGTACATAGAACTACTGTTGATAATCCCCCTGTAGGAGAGTAGGTTGTTGTGGGTCTGAGGGGGAGAGAGGGAGACCCAGACACAAACATAAATATCACTGACTTGATCCTCATCTCTCACCTTCAAATGTCAAAAGTGTAAAAAATGAGTGCCTATCACTGGGATTGAACACACAACCCTCAGAACTGGAGCTCACGTATTACACATATCCACCAACCCTCTCCACAACACCCTAGCAAAACCTAAGCCTATTGATTATGGTGTAATTTCAGTGATTTGTTTACATAGCTGGTTAGGATAACTAAAATGCTGGTTAGAAGACAGCTTAGGTAAAATAGTGAGGTTAAGGTGAGGAAAAGGGTTAGGGTTAGGCTTAGCTATAATGCTACAGTTGTCAACAACTGTTGTCACCGACGCAAAATAAAAGTCCCCGAACCAAAGGCGAGCTTCACTGGGTGTAACTTGATATCAAGAAACGCCTACGGTGCCTTCAGAATGGATTCATCACCCTTGACTTAATGCATATTTTGTTGTGTTACAGCCATAATTCAAAATGGATTTAAAAAAAAATATTACCCATCTACACACAATACCACATAATGATGAAGTGAAAACATGTTTTTAGACATTTTTGCAAATTTATTGAAAATGAAATACAGAAATATCTCATTTACAGTACATAATATTCACACCCCTGAGTCAATACTTTATAGAACCACCTTTGGCAGCGATTACAGCTGTGAGTCTTTCTGGGTAATTCTCTAAGAGCTTTCCACACCAGGATTGTGCAACATCTGCCCATTATTATTTTCTAAATTCTTTGAGCGCCGTCAAATTGATTGTTGATCATTGCTAGACAACAATTTCCAGCTTTTGCAATAGATTTTCAAGCAACTCATGTGTATATTTTGCCTTGTGATTTAGGTTATTGTTCTGCTAAAAGGTGAATTCATCTCCCAGTGTCTGGTGGAAAGCAGACTGAACCAGGTTTTCCTCTAGGATTTTGCCTGTGATTACCTCTATTCCATAAAATTTTTATCCTGAAAAACTCCTCAGTCCTTAACGATTACAAGCATACCCATAACATGATGCAGCAACCACTATGCTTGAAAATATGGAGAGTGGTACTCAGTAATGTGTTGTATTGGATTTGCCCTAAACACAACAATTTTTCTTAAGTACAAAAAGTTTATTGCTTTGACATTTTTTTTTGCCAACAGGATGCACGTTTTGGAATATTCTTATTCTATGCAGGCTTCCTTCTTTTCATTCTATTAATTAGGTTAATATTCTGAAGTAACTACAATGTTGTTGATCCAACCTCGGTTCTCTCCTTTCTCAGCCATTCATCTCTGTAACTGTTTTAAAGTCACCATTGGCCTCATGATGAAATCGTTCCTCTCCGACAACTGAGTTAGGAAGGATGCCTGTATCTTTGTAGTGACTCGGTGTATTGATACACCATCCAAAGAGTAATTCATAACTTCACCATGCTCAAAGGAATATTCAATGGCCATTTTGTTTAGACCCACCTACCAAAGGTGCCCTTCTTAGCAAAGCATTGGAAAATCTCCCTGATCTTTATGGTTGAATCTGTGTTTGAAATTCACTGCTCAACTGTTGGACTTTACAATTATTTGTATGTGTGGGGTACAGAGATGAGGTAGTCATTAAAAAATCATGTTAAACACTATTGTTGCACACAGAGTGAGTCTTATCATGTGACTTGTTAAGCATATTTTTACTCCTTAACTTATTTAGGCTTGCCGTAACAAAGGGGTTGAATTATTGACTTATTGACTCAAGACATTTCAGCTTTTCTTTTTATATACATTTGTAAATATGTTTTGAACATAATTCCACTTATGGGATATTGTGTGGAGGTCAGTGACACAAAATCTCCATTTAATCCATTTTAAATTCAGGCTATAACAAAACCAAATTTGTAAAAAGTCAATGGGTGTGAATACTTTCTAAAGGCCCTGTAACGGCTCTTTAAATTGTCTGGCCATGACATCGTACCCCTCCCAGAGAGACCTGCTGGCACACTGCCAGACCCACATATTGTGAAAGTCCTGCTGTCCCACACACGCACTCACTCACTCACTCACTCACTCACTCACTCACTCACTCACTCACTCACACGTACACACACACACCTCCTTACACCTCCTCCTCTGGTTCTTTCTTCCTCTTTCTCTGTACAGATTCCTCATAGCTTGTGTTTCCCAAAAATAACATTGTAACATAACTACTGTCTTTTAAATTGTTTTCTGCCCTACCAAATAAACAAATCAATGCTTCCAGCCATTATTCAAGGAGAGCCAGCACTGAGGATAGTCAGCCATTGTGCTCCCTCAGGACAGTGGAAGTGTATGAGACACACTACACAGGGGCTGGTTCACACAACAATGGCCTTCAGACAGACATAACAAAGTTGTCCTGTTTATTTAGCTCTCCACAGTATGCCTCTGCTCTTGGGCTCTGGATGCTACTGCCTACCTCTGAGTCTGAGACGGCACAGTGGAGCGGAAGGAAAGCGAAAGTAGGGTGTGTGTGGGTGTCATACCTGTGGGGTCAGGCTAAGTCAGCTGTTCTGAGGTGACAATTGGTATTTGGCCTTACGTCTTTCAGCCCATACAAGCACATTGAACAACAAATTCACCAAATGGAACAACAGATAGTCCCCCCACAAAAATCTAAAGGAAGTTTGTTCTGAAGTGTCCATATATACAGCACTGTACTTCCATTATTTTTTTCAACTGGTACCGCGGAACCTTCACACGAGTCTTGTGACAACAACCAACATGTACGTGAGAATCTCACCTTTCCATGGAGGGGTCACGTTAGTGTGTAGCCCAAAATGTTTGGACGCTACAGACAGAAGTTGGCAGGTCGGCTTCAGACAAGTGCCAAGACACTTGTGAGGGTCGTAGAGCAAAACAGATTAAGATGGTTAAAAGAACACAGACGCTGGACAGAGAGACTCTGCCTAGAAGGCCAGCGTCCCGGAGTCACCTCTTCACTGTTGACATTGAGACTGGTGTTTTGTGGATACTATTTAATGAAGCTGCCAGTTGAAGACTTGTGAGGCATCTATTTCTCAAACTAGACACTCTAATGTACTTGTCCTCCTGCTCAGTTGTGCACCGGGGCCTCCTAGTTTCTATTCTGGTTAGAGCCAATTTGCGCTGTTCTGTGAAGGGAGTAGTACACAGCGTTGCACGAGATCTTCAGTTTCTTGGCAATTTCTCTCATGGAATAGCCGAACAAGAATAGACTGACAAGTTTCAGAAGAAAGTCTTTGTTTCTGGACATTTTGAGCCTGTAATTGAACCCACAAATGCTGATGCTCCAGATACTCAACTAGTCTAAAGAAGGCCAGTTTTATTGCTTCTTTAATCAGTATAACACTTTTCAGCTGTGCTAATTTAATTGCAAAAGGGTTTTCTAATGATCATTTTAACCTCTTGCTACGAGCAATCCCGTATCCGGGATCGTAATTATAGCCTCAAACTCATTAGCATAACGCAACGTTAACTATTCAAGAAAATCGCAAATGAAATTAAATAAATATATTGGCTCTCAAGCTTAGCCTTTTGTTAACAACACTGTCATCTCAGATTTTCAAAATATGCTTTTGAACCATAGCTAAACAAGCATTTGTGTAAGAGTATTGATAGCTAGCATAGCATTAAGCCTAGCATTCAGCAGGCAACATTTTCACAAAAACATTAGAAAACCCTGATCAATTAGCCTTTTAAAATGATAAACTTGGATTAGCTAACACAACGTGCCATTAGAACACAGGAGTGATGGTTGCTGATAATGGGCATCTGTACTCCTATGTAGATATTCCATAAAAATATGCTGTTTCCAGCTACAATAGTAATTTACAACATTAACAATGTCTACACTGTATTTCTGATCAATTTGATGTTATTTTAATGGACAAGAAATGTACTTTTTCTTTCAGAAACAAGGACTTTTCTAAGTGACCCCAAACACACATGCAGGCAAGAACGCACACACACAGTTCCAGCCATCCACCGGTTGCTGTTAGCTTAATATGGAATTTCAGTGTGAGGACAGTACAGTATATCTTGCTCAACAACCTCTCACAGTCTTACTTCAGAATGTGACGTTTGTCCATAGATGTCAAATTAAATTTGGGGCAATAATTCCGGGTTAAGGAATGAAAAATAATTGACTAGCACTGGAATTGAATACGTGAGCCTCAGAGCCGGAGCTCGCGGCTTATGCCCATCATCCATCTCTTTCCACAAGCCTACTTGATGGTAATAGAGCTCACCGTTGCCCCTAGTGTTTGGTTTTTAAGCAGGCTTCTGATGTCCTGGGGACCTCAACGGACATCAAATTTCACGTTGGATCTTTGGCTTGAAAACAAGAAAAAAGCGGCAATAGTTCTGTTGTCCATTTTGAGACACCGTAGCCAGTGTACACTTTATCAAAATAGTTTGAATTAATCTAAGATAACTCAAGAAAATGTATCATTAATATTGACATTTTTGTCAAAGAGATCTTAGTTGCAGAATTTTACATCTAACTAAGATGTTTGGTGCAGTATTTTAGCCAAAGGCTTGAAAAAGCACCATTTACTTGGTAAATGTGAAGCAGCTATTTGTCTTTCAGAGATATGCCCTGCTTAACCTAGAACACACACACAGACACTTGTGGACGTAATTATTGGCACTGTCGCTCGCACACACACACACACACACACACACACACACACACACACACACACACACACACACACACACACACACACACACACACACACACACACACACACACACACACACACACACACACACACACACACACACACACACACACACACAGTTAGGAGCCAATAGATATTAGAAAAGCAACCTGGGGTTGTAATCTGAAACAGGCGTTTGAAGGACTTATAAGGGCAATAGTGTCAGTCTGCTATGGGAACTGCCAGCCAAATATCCTCTCCGCTTATTTAACTTCTATATTTATGGGCACGTTTCAGCCTCCTGGCAGGGGCAACCAGGTTTTTGTTTAAAATGTCCTGGTACTGGTGCATGAATGATGCTGTTGACCTTAACAGGAGCCTAAAAGTACGGTAGGTATGGGGTTATTTTCTGCTTATGTGTAACAGGTGTGAAATGGCTAGCTAGTTAGCGGTGCGAACTAGTAGTGTTTCAATCGGTGAAGTCACTCGCTTTGAAACATTGAAGTAGTTGTTTCCTTAGCTCTACAAGGGCTGCGGCTTTTGTGGAGTGATAGGTAACGATGCTTCGTGGGTGACTTGATTTGGTCAGAGGATCCCTGGTTCGACACCAAACCCACCACTGGTGTGTGTTGTCAAAGAGCTCAATTTTCATGTCAAATTTTTTAAGCACCTGAGTTTGCGAAACAGCATTGGTATTGGATTGGAACCGGTGCTATGGCCAGATGACATGAAAATGTAGCTCAAGGGCCATGCATAACAGTGGTGGGTTTGATGTCGAGATAGGGATGTGTGAGCAGAAAATAACCCCATGCCTACTGTCAAATATGGTGGTGGATCTTGACGTTATTACCTTTACCAGGACTTTCCAGCAAGACAATAACCCCAAGCACACAGCAAAATCTCCAAAGAAATGGTTGATTGACCACAAAATCTACGTTTTGCAATGGCCATCACGGTGTCCGGACTTGAACCCCATTGAAACCCTGTGGTTTGAATTGAAGAGGGCAGTCCATAAGAGCAGACGAAGAATGTCAAGGATCTGGAAAGATTCTGTATGGAGGAATGGTCTAAGATCCCTCCCAATGTGTTCTCCAATCTCGTAAAACATTTTAGAAAAAGGCTCAGTGCCGTTATCCTCACAAGGTGAGGTATTGAAAGGAAAACAGGGGTGACAACAATTCTGACCCTTTTTGAGAGAAAAAAACATTACTTGTCAATTAAACTAAATCTCTTTATCTGAGCAATTGTATTAGTATAAAATAATATAATTGTACCATTTTATTAAGCATACGATATAGATCACTGTTTGTATAAAATATTTTCAAAAGTCTTTTTTGCTCATCTTTATCAAGGGTGCCAATAATTCTGGACCTGACTGTACATAATCATGTCAAAACACTGACCATCAGAAATTCAACACACAGACACACAGACACACAGACACACAGACAAGCACACACATGCACGGACAAAGAAAAAGCCATCTCCGAGCCATCAGCTTCTACTGATCCCGAGCTGTCCAATCCAAATCCTCTGCTTCATGCAGGATCTCTATCACAGTTTGTTTATTTAACATTGCTAAGCTTGGCTGATATAAAACACTTGACACTTGCCACACAAATAGCACACAAATGGCACACACACACACAGTTAAAATACACTCATTACATAAACACTAACATGTTACTCACTCTATTCTCCCCCAGGCCCCAAATGAGTCACTGCTATAAGTAGGAAAACATCAAGGAAAAATATGTGACAATACTGGAATGATACAGGGACAATACTTGCCAACTGCAGAACATTTTTGGCAGATGTTTTTATGGGTAGCTACTGCTGCTTTTGGCAAAGTCCTCTTGCTTCTCTGCTCAGCTCTTGGCCTTGGCCTCACTCACAGTGACTGATTAATGATTGTGTTAAGACTGTGTGTTTGTGTGTCTGTGTGTTTGCATCTGTTTACGTATGTGTGTGTGCATACAGTAAACCCAGAGATACCCTCTGAAACCCGGAGAAGATAATCAGCCACAACATTCAATGAGGGACAGGGAGAGAGAGTGATGTCATGAACAACTTATTATTGTTGTTATTCAACACAACACCTGCAGCCTTGGTGAAAGAGAGAACGCAAAATCTCCAGTGAACCATGTAGAGAGAGGAAGGTCTGGGGAGGAGAGAAGAGAGGAAGAAAGTAAATCTCCAGTGAACCATGTAGAGAGAGAGGGAGGTCTGGGGAGGAGAGAAGAGAGGAAGAAAGTAAATCTCCAGTGAACCATGTAGAGAGAGGGAGGTCTGGGGAGGAGAAAGAGAGGAAGAAAGTAAATCTCCAGTGAACCATGTAGAGAGAGGAAGGTCTGGGGAGGAGAAAAGAGAGGAAGAAAGTAAATCTCCAGTGAACCATGTAGAGAGAGAGGGAGGTCTGGGGAGGAGAGAAGAGAGGAAGAAAGTCAATCTCCAGTGAACCATGTAGAGAGAAGGAGGTCTGGGGAGGAGAGAAGAGAGGAAGAAAGTAAATCTCCAGTGAACCATGTAGAGAGAGAGGGAGGTCTGGGGAGGAGAGAAGAGAGGAAGAAAGTAAATCTCCAGTGAACCATGTAGAGAGAGGAAGGTCTGGGGAGGAGAGAAGAGAGGAAGAAAGTAAATCTCCAGTGAACCATGTAGAGAGAGGAAGGTCTGGGGAGGAGAGAAGAGAGGAAGAAAGTAAATCTCCAGTGAACCATGTAGAGAGAGAGGGAGGTCTGGGGAGGAGAGAAGAGAGGAAGAAAGTAAATCTCCAGTGAACCATGTAGAGAGAGGGAGGTCTGGGGAGGAGAGAAGAGAGGAAGAAAGTAAATCTCCAGTGAACCATGTAGAGAGAGAGGAGGTCTGGGGAGGAGAGAAGAGAGGAAGAAAGTAAATCTCCAGTGAACCATGTAGAGAGAGGAAGGTCTGGGGAGGAGAGAAGAGAGGAAGAAAGTAAATCTCCAGTGAACCATGTAGAGAGAGAGGGAGGTCTGGGGAGGAGAGAAGAGAGGAAGAAAGTAAATCTCCAGTGAACCATGTAGAGAGAGAGGGAGGTCTGGGGAGGAGAGAAGAGAGGAAGAAAGTAAATCTCCAGTGAACCATGTAGAGAGAGGGAGGTCTGGGGAGGAGAGAAGAGGGAAGAAAGTAAATCTCCAGTGAACCATGTAGAGAGAGAGGGAGGTCTGGGGAGGAGAGAAGAGAGGAAGAAAGTAAATCTCCAGTGAACCATGTAGAGAGGAAGGTCTGGGGAGGAGAGAAGAGAGGAAGAAAGTAAATCTCCAGTGAACCATGTAGAGAGAGGGAGGTCTGGGGAGGAGAGAAGAGAGGAAGAAAGTAAATCTCCAGTGAACCATGTAGAGAGAGGAAGGTCTGGGGAGGAGAGAAGAGAGGAAGAAAGTAAATCTCCAGTGAACCATGTAGAGAGAGAGGGAGGTCTGGGGAGGAGAGAAGAGAGGAAGAAAGTAAATCTCCAGTGAACCATGCACAGAGAAAGAAACTGTTTTTGCAATTCACGTCGATGGACAAATGCAGAAATAATGAAGGGAAGAGAAGAGGAGAGGATTAGGGGAAGTGGGGGTAGTCCAGAGTTAACCAGGAATAGTCCATATAAACTATGCATTCTGCATGAGTTTAATGGTAGTTTCTGCCTAATGCAGATTAGCAGACAGGCCTACACTGTTATGTTTATCACTGAGGGGTATAGATACAGTAGGTCTCTGGAGTGTAAAGATTTCAATGCCAGTAAAGATTTAAATGGGGCTTTCCTGCTTACAGTTCAGCAGAACCACACGTGTAAATGCAATTGAAATTAAGAGGTTGATATCACAATAAGAGGCTTACATATATATGCATGGAGTGAGACATTTTTTTTTTAACTATGTTTGAAGCTATTTCAACTATCTGAAAATACTTCACAGCAGCATCAAAGCTCATGCTAAAAAAACACAAAGCTGAGAGGACATCCCAAAAGCTTAGCGATTAGCTCTTAGCGTTTAGCTCTCTCTAACCTAGTGCTGGCTTGCCTCTCGCTAAAATTATGGTAAGCTACACTAGCTGGGTTGCCAAGTGTAGGGAAGGTGATTTCCATTTCCCAGGGGCTTGAGGCTGTGTGTGGATGGAAAATCACCTTCACAATGAAGTGTGTCACAGAACTTAGCTAGGCTAAGCCCATAGCACTGTTTTTAAAGTGGTCATTTACAGTCCAAACTATAATGTTAATTCCCTTGTACCATATTTGTTGTGCCTATTGTTTACAGTCACTCAAGCGGTATTACTTGCCTCATTATCAAATGCTTTCATTTTTGCTCTAGCTAAGATATTGCAGCCTTGAGTAAGAACTCAACCAACAGAGCTTTATTTGGGTGACACTACAATACAATATCTTCACAAACCATGCTCTCTCTGGTCGCCAGCATATAATGCAGGCATACCTCTGTATACACATACAGTCCCGCATTATACTGTAGGCCTACAGCCCACTCACACCCAAACACTTCAAAGCCTTAGTAGTATTCAGTGTTATTAGCCAGCTAGACTGAATTTCTCACACCATGCAGGACACTGAGTAATACTGTGAGTAATGCTAGAGTGGCTCTAAAGTGGATTACTATTCATATTTATACTCTGATAAGCCAGACACACACATCCATCTCTGTTAGCCTGATCCTTTAACTCCAAACTAAAATAGCTGTGAATATGGTCACTAAACTAAAATAGCGATTTAGAGTTTTGGTAAAGCACTGCCGTACATCAATATTAGGATCAAATTCCCTGCTTTTATACTCTGTTATGCTCTGTTATGCTCTGTTATGCGCGGTTATGCTCTGTTATACTCTGTTATGCTCTGTTATGCTTCCAAAACCCTGTTTAAATGTACAATAATCCACCCATGTTAACATATTTGGGTTTCTAAACCATTGGGCTGTTTTTTTCCACCTGATGTCTAAATGAGGTAATTTGTTATGTTTTAATAAAGCCGCGGTTTGTCTTGGGTCAGAGCCGGCAGACAGCTAATTGCTTTCTAATCACATCATATGGAAACTCCAGCCGACTCTAGCGAGGGCAGAACGTTGCACTACACAGGTGGAGCGTTGACCTTTTGGGGTTTGTGTGTTTGTGTGTTATTCTGTGGTGTGTGTGTGTTATTCTGCCATTCGTGCGTGTTATTCTACGGTGTGTGTGTGTTATTCTGCCATGTGTGTGTGTCAAGGTATTTTGACATGGGGAGTAGTATGGACCCTGCTTTGCGCCAAACTCAAACAGTGTGTGTTAGTATTAGCACAGCTCTGCTTCCATTACAACAACAAAAAACATGTTGCTTGATTTTCCCTAATTATCCTCTGATCAGACTGACAGACAGGGTGTAGGGTGCAGAGGGAAAGGTGCAGGGTGTAGGGTGCAACATGTAGGGTGTAGGGGGCAAGGTGAAGGCTGTATGGCAGCAGCTTATGACCTGAACTATGAAATTCGCTTTTCATGGGGCAGGCAGAGGTCAGTAAATCAGGCAGGCAGAGGTCAGTAATCCAGGGCAGTTTCAAGAGGTACAGGATGGCAGGCAGACAGAGAACACAGGTATGAGTGCACCGGAGAAATTGGGGAAGATAGATGCCACCTGGAGGGGGGTGGAGACAAGCACAAAGACAGGTGAAAAAGATCAGGGTGTAACAGGGTGGCTACTTTGAAGAATCTCATTTACAGTTGAAGTGGGAAGTTTACACACCTTCGCCAAATACATTTAAACTCAGTTTTCCACCATTCCTGACATTTAATCCTTGTAAAAATTCCCTGTTTAAGGTCAGTTAGGATCATCGCTTTATTTTAAGAATGTGAAATGTCAGAATAATAGAAGAGAGAATGATTTATTTCAGCTTTTAATTTTTCCATCACATTCCCAGTGGGTCAGAAGTTTACATACACTCAATTAGTATTTAGTAGCATAGCCTTTAAATTATTTACCTTGGGTCAAACTTTTCGGGAAGCCTTCCTCAAGCTTCCCACAATAAATCGGCCCATTCCTCCTGACAGAGCTGGTCTAACTGAGTCAGGTTTGAATGCCTCTTTGCTCGCACACGTTTTTTCAGTTATGCCCACAAATGTTCTATAGGATTGAGGTCAAGGCTTTGTGATGGCCACTCCAATACCTTGAATTTGTTGTACTTGTTGTACCATTTCGCCACTACTTTGAAAGTATGCTCGGGGTCATTGTCCACTTGGAAGACTCATTTGTGACCAAGCTTTAACTTCCTGATTGATGTCTTGAGATGTTGCTTCCATATATCCACATAATTTTCTCTCCTCATGATGCCATCTATTTTGTGAAGTGCACTAGTCCCTCCTGCAGCAAAGCACCCCCACAACATGATGCTGCCACCTTGGGATGGTGTTCTCCGGCTTGCAAGCCTCCCCCTTTTTCCTCCAAACATAACGATGGTCATTATAGCCAAACAGTTCTATTTTTGTTTCATCAGACCAGAGGACATTTCTCCAAAAAGTATGATCTTTGTCCCCATGTGCAGCTGCAAACCGCAGTTTGGCTTCTTTATGGCGGTTTTGGAGCAGTGGCTTCTTCCTTGCTGAGCAGCCTTCAGGTTAGGTCGATATAGGACTCGTTCTACTGTGGACATAGATACTTTTGTACCTGTTTCCTCCAGCATCTTCACAAGGTTTTTTGCTGTTGTTCTGGAATGATTTACACCTTTCGCACCGAAATACGTTAATCTCTACGAGACAGAACGCTTCTCCTTCCTGAGCGGTATGACGGCTGCGTGGTCCCATGGTGTTTATACTTGCGTACTATTGTTTGTACCGATGAACGTGGTACCTTCAGGCGTTTGGAAATTGCTTCCAAGGAAGAACTAGACTTGTGGAGGTCTACAACTTTTGGGTGTTGATTTCTTATGATTTTCCCATGATGTCAAATGAAGAGGAGTTTGAAGTAGGCCTTGAAATACATCCACAGCACTGTATTTAGTGCACACCTCCAATTGACTCAAATGATGTCAATTAGTCTATCAGATGCTTCTAAAGCCATGACATAATTTTCTGGAATTTTCCAAGCTGTTTAATAAAGGCAAAGTCAATTTAGTGTATGTAAACTTCTGACCCATTGAAATTGTGATACAGTGAATTCTAAGTGAAATAATCTGTCTGTAAACATTTGCTGGAAAAATGACTTGTGTCATGCACAAAGTAGATGTCCTAACCGACTTGACAAAACTATAGTTTGTTAGAGGTTAAGAAACGAGTTTTAATGACTCTAACATAAGTGTATGTAAACTACCGACTTCAACTGTATATAATATGTATTTTAATTTGTTTAACACTTTTTTGGTTACTACATGATCCATATGTGTTATTTCATAGTTTTGATGTCTTCACTATTACTCTACAAAGTGGAAAATAGTAAAAATAAAGAAACACCTTGGAATGAGTAGGTGTGGCCAAATGTTTTACTGGTACTGTATATATACTGTATATACACTGAATATACAAAACATTAAGGACACCTGCTCTTTCCATGTGTCACAACCCTTCCCGTTCGGGTGGCGCTCGGTGTACATCGTCGCCGGCCTACTCGCTGCCACTGATTCTTTTCTCTCCCTCTACTGCTCGTTAGCTGCTCGTTAAGGATTATTGAGGGCCAATTTTGTGTTCTATTAGCCTAATGTAGGTGAGAACAGAAGAACCCAAATTAGCAGAAGGAAAAAAACTTGACTTTGTTCTCATACATCAGAAATACCAGATGCATTCATGTTTCTTAACACTTCATTGCCATTACACAATGGTTACCTATTAGCACAGAATACTGTCTTAAAATGTAATTGGCAAACACATTTTCAAGGGTCAACATTTAATGCAAAATGGCCCATCCCATCCAAAATGGCCCATCCAACAGTGTGCAAAACAGTCATCAAGGCGAAGGGTGGCTACTTTGAAGATTCTCAAATATAATATATTTTGATTTGTTTTTAACGCTTTTTTGGTTACTACATGATTCCATATCTGTTATTTTATAGTTTTTATGTCTTCACAATTATTCTACAATGTAGAACATTTTAAATATAAAGATAAACCTTTGAATGAGTAGGTATGTCCAAACTTTTGACGGGTACTATATATATTTATATTTGTGTGTGATCTATTGTCACATTGCAATCTATCTAGTTGGTACTGGGGTTCATATTTTAGTGTTGGCCCAACAAGTACTCAGTAGGTGAGAGGTCCTGTTCAACAGAGTTGAACAACCTACAGGGCTCATCTGAAACCCACAGGACACAAAGTGGTTCAATGTGTTAAATATAAAAAGGGAGCGGATCTTGTTGAATGAAAAGAACATGATGTTCTGGACACACACACACACACACACACACACACACACACACACACACACACACACACACACACACACACACACACACACACACACACACACACACACACACACACACACACACACACACACACACACACACACACACACATTGAATTATTGAATGAAAAGAACATGGTGTTCTGAACCTGTTGAACACACACACAAATCTTGTTGAATGAAAGGAACATTGTGTTCTGAACCTGTTGAACACACACACACACACATGCACACGCACACGCACACACACACAGAAACACACCTGGTAGAACTGAGCTAGACTGAGAACAGTGGAACAATGCATCCCGAAGAAAAACATACTGCAGGAATCATAAAAGCCAGTCAGGAAAGAGTCAAACTGGGCCTGAGTGACCACTTTATGGTTTAGAGCCTGGGTCTGCCCTATGCACACACGCAAGCATTCACACACACGCACACAAACCTTTCACACACACACACAGACACACCAATACACCACAATAAAAATGTGAAACCACCACAAATGCTTACCCGTGACCAAAGTGGCCTCTCTTTCTGCTGGACTGGCAGAATTTTCCTAACTTTCACTTCCTTAGGACAGAAGACATGACTTGGCTAGGCAGATTGCTCAAGAGTGACTTCGAAATTGGATGTCTATCCATGTCCTGTGGACATCTGTAAATTAATTCAAAATCGTCCACAAGGGGCAACAGTGAGTGCTATTACCATCAAGTTGGCTTCGGTTTTGCTTGGGTGTTGTGGATGGGGGTGGCATTTTAGCATAATCCCATGTGGTGGACACACTTTCTTTTTATTAAACCCTATCCCAAACCATAACCCTTAACTTAACCATTTGGAATGAATGCCTAAACTTTATGTTTGAACCCTATCCAAAACCATAACTCTTAACTTCTAAATTTGACATATGGAGCAACTTCGACATTTTATGTTTTGGAGAAATGGAACAATGCCGAGCAGGAGGAGCAACCCAGGGTGTCCAAAACAATTTGAAATTTGATGTTTGGAGAAACTTCTAAATTTGACATTTGCAAAACGTGGATAATATCTAATTCTGCAGAGACTGAGAGGTAGTTGCGCTAGCATGTGTGTAAAACAAACTTTTATTTGGTTTAAATATAGTTCTGTGGTGGGATGTTTGGGAGATTGTGTGTGTGTGTGTGTGTGTGTGTGTGTGTGTGTGTGTGTATGTGTGTGTGTTTGTGTGTGTGTGTGTGTGTGTGTGTGTGTGTGTGTGTGTGTGTGTGTGTGTGTGTGTGTGTGTGTGTGTGTGTGCGTAACTCTGTTTGGCAGAGCTGTATTATAATTGTAGAGTGTGATATCTGTGTTGGAATAGGCAGTCCTTTCTCTCTGTGGCATTTCTGGAGGCAGCTTGGCAGCTAGGGAGGAAAACCCTTAAATGCCTGCGTCACTCAGGGTCTTCTCTGAGCCCTCCATGGTCCACACAATGCCTGATTATAGAGGCAGGAGGAGAGATATTCACCAGATGACCATACACTGGAATGGAGCTAGTGGGAACAGGGAACTCTGGGAAGGGCGGAGGATTAAACCCTCAGAGCCTTTGGAGCCACAACATTTACATGGAAATGTACTGACGGGTGTGTGTGTGTGTGTGTGTGTGTGTGTGTGTGTGTGTGTGTGTGTGTGTGTGTGTGTGTGTGTGTGTGTGTGTGTGTGTGTGTGTGTGTGTGTGTGTGTGTGTGTGTGTGTGTTTAGCTGTACTTGGCAGCTGGCTTCTTACAGCATTTGAAGTTCTGTTCCTCAAAAAAACAACAATGCAGGAAGTTAAAATTGCTTCTGGTCTTTCTCTAAAACCAGGCCGTGGGGCCTCTAGAGTCCTAGTATAGCCTGCGTGCTCACACACACACACACACACACACACACACACACACACACACACACACACACACACACACACACACACACACACACACACACACACACACACACACACACACACACAGCCCTCAACACCTCCAGTAGACAAAAGTCCCCTCTGTGTTCCACTTCCAAACATAAACCCACAGTGATATACATTACTGGCCATGTTAACAGTACAGATTCAGAGGTCAAAACAGAAGGGTCCGTGACAGCAGTCGTACTGCAACTTTCACCTCCCAGGACATTTTAATGGGCACAAATGAGTCATGCTAATTGTATCTTTTTACTTTACCCAAGATTAGCTTAAATTAAATTAAATCTCCATTACAAAAGAGATCCTTACAGACATATGGCTGCTCTGCCACGCTTGAGAATAGTAATGATGGTGGACACAGTATTACTGCTCCCAGGTGTACCATTACCATTGACAAACAATGCTTCAGCCTTGGAAGTTTCCCAGTTCCCTGCCTGGCACATCTCTACCCACTCTGAGTCATGCTGGAGAACTATGTTTCTCATGTTAGCACAGCACTGACAGGGCACAGTCTGAAAATATTGGCATTAGAAAGCCAGCAAAGGCAGACACAAAAGATATAGAATGAATAGAATATATAATTATGACATAATTACCTTCTATAATTACAGCAGATAATACCTTGCTGTTTGAACATGTGGTGTTGCCACACCACACACACACACACACACACACACACACACACACACACACACACACACACACACACACACACACACACACACACACACACACACACACACACACACACACACAGTGTTGTCGTGCCTGTGGGATCTGCCCTGGTAACCTTAGAGCTCAGGGATGGGTAGGGCACCTCGCTGACAGCCTTTCCCAGACAGACCTCACAGTGTGAGAGCTCTGCCTGGGCTGGGCAGGATGGTGGTTAGTGGTTGGTTCAGCCCACGTTGGCATGTGTGGTGGGTGGGGATGCCCTGGTCTTGGAATGTGAATCTCAAAGGACTGTTCTCTTTAGAAAAAAGTGTCTTTATCTAGCTCTGTAGATCTCTCTTTCTTAAGGTGCCCACCTGTCTGCCTACCTGTCTGTGTCTG
Organism: Oncorhynchus masou masou; assembly: GCF_036934945.1. NCBI lineage: Eukaryota > Metazoa > Chordata > Actinopteri > Salmoniformes > Salmonidae > Oncorhynchus > Oncorhynchus masou. Next base: position 89,035,360 of record NC_088235.1, on the reverse strand, counting down.
CCTGTCTGCCTGCCCCTTCCGTGCTTACTGCTCCCTGGCCAAAACTGATGAAACTAACACAATTCAGTCAGTGAAGTCAATAGACTAGCTCCAAGCAGCATTCATTGGAAAAGGAAAACATTGGTTAATGCTTGTATTTCATGAGACTAGTAACAAACTGAAAAAAAGACTTAGTTAATTAATTGAATTAACACTACGATAAATCAGCTGCAGACCAGAGCTGTTGAACCCAGAGAGTGACCCGTCTGCCATCAGAGCCTGTAGTCCACTTACCTAATTAACACAGCACGGTTCTCTTTCTCTCTCTGTACTCTCAGATGGACATGGAGAGAAGGAGGAGGAAGGGAAGTAGGAGAGAGAGTATGATAGTGCCCCATTTTTAATGCAGAGAGAAAAAGCTGAAAGAGGTGATGAGGGGAATGAGGTAAGGGGGATGGTAGAGGTGATGAGGGGAGTACTAGCATCAGTATCAGCAGATTGGGTTAGAGTTTGAACATGGAGAGAGAGAGAGAGAGAGAGAGAGAGAGAGAGAGAGAGAGAGTGCATGGCCACAGTGACAGGATTTAGTGTGAAAATTCCTCAGTGGAACACGTCTGTGATGTCATCAACATGAGGTGGAGCCACATCTCTAATCCCTCCATAAATAATATGGAGAGAGAAGGGGAGGGAGGGAGGAGATGGAAAGAAGACAGGTGAGGTATGAAGGACAAAAAGGGACATGGGGGAAAGAGGGGGAGGCAGGGGTGAGGGAGAGAGACAGGAGTGAGGGAGGGGGGCAGAGGTGGGTGATAAGCAGGCAGGGGTGAGCGAGGAGAGGGATCAGGCGATGGGGACGAGGTGAGGGAGGTGGAGGCGGGGGTAAGGTTGGGGAGGAAGTCAGCAAGGAGGAAATCCCTGCTGAATCACCCTGCTTCTATTCTTAGTCGATCCCTCTGAGCTGTGTGCTGCTTCTGCAGTTGCCCCACAGGAATCTACAGGAATTCCCTTCACTCCCTCTCTCCGTTACCCAGCACCGTCATCATCACCCACTGTCCTCATGCCACTGACCGGACTGTTGCCAGAGAGCATGACATCTACACACACGTACCCTGCCAGAACTTGCTATTTGACCACAGAACACAATTAATACATATGTACAAATTGTTACATAGCATATTGATTTATCAATGCCAAGCCAAGGTCCTGGGTTTATTCAGAGTGGATTTTTACTCATTGTTGATGAACCTGTAAAGTGTCGAGAAAAGCGTAAACTTGTGAGTAGAGTGAGGATTAGAGTTTTGGCTTGGATGTTTCTAGAGAGCTTTAGGTGGCACAGCAGGCAGAATGTTAGGTGAAAAGGTTGAGAATGATACACAGCCTTAGAGAGCAGACAGGGTGTCTTGGCCAGTAGTTCTGAGGTGTGGAAGCACTGACCTATACTGTAAGCCTGACAGAGAGGTCTTAGTGGCTTAGAGACCCCTAGAGAGCATACAGGGGGTGGGACAGGGTGGTGAGAGGGTGACAGGTGAAAGGTTGAGTGTGAGACAGGCTCCAGGGCCAAAGCTCTGGTGTTTGGCTCGGGAGAAATGTCACATAGAGTCTCTCTCTCTCTCTCTCTCTCTCTCTCTCTCTCTCTCTCTCTCTCTCTCTCTCTCTCTCTCTCTCTCTCTCTCTCATATGGTTGGGGGAAAAACATACATCATTATAAAAGCCATGTATACAAACAACAAGTCTGCGGTTAAATTGGCAAAAAACACACATATTTTTTCCCACAGGGCCGTGGGGTGAGACAGGGATGCAGCTTAAACCCCACACTCTTCAACATATATATCAACTAATTGGCGAGGGCACTAGAACAGTCTGCAGCACCCGGCCTCACCCTACTAAAATCTGAAGTCAAATGTCTACTGTTTGCTGATGATCTTGTGCTTCTGTCACCAACCAAGGACGACCTACAGCAGCACCTAGATCTTCTGCACAGATTCTGCCAGACCTGGGCCCTGACAGTAAATCTCAGTAAGACAAAAATAATGGTGTTCCAAAAAAGGTCCAGTGGCCAGGACCACCAATGCAAATTCCAACTAGGTACCGTTGCCCTAGAGCACACAAAAAAACTATACATACCTTGGCCTAAATATCAGCGCCACTGGTAACTTCCACAAAGCTGTGAACAATCTGAGAGACAAGGTAAGACGGGCCTTCTATGACATCAAAAGGAACATAAAATTCGACATACTAATTAGGATCTGGCTAAAAATACTTGAATCAGTTATAGAATCCATTGACCTTTATGGTTGTGAGGTCTGGGGTCTGCTCACTAACCAAGAATTCACAAAATGGGATAAACACCAAATTGAGACTCTGCATGTAGAAATCTGCAAAAAATATCTTCAGTGTACAACGTAAAACAACAAATAATGCATGCAGAGCCGCATTCCCGCTAATTACCATAATCCAGAAAAGAGCCATTAAATTCTACAACCACCAAAAAGGAAGCGATTCCCAAACCTTCCCTAACAAAGCAATCACCTACAGAGAGAAGAGTCCCCCAAGCAAGCTGGTCCTGGGGCTCTGTTCACAAACACAATCGGACCCCACAGAGCCCCAGGACAGCAACACAATTAGACCCAACCGAATCATGAAAAAAAAACAAAAAGAGAATTACTTGACACATTGGAAATATTTCACAAAAAACAGAGCAAACTAGGCTAGAGAGTACACAGTGGTACACAGTGGCAAACTAAACAGAGAGTACACAGTGGTACACAGTGGCAAACTAAACAGAGAGTACACAGTGGTACACAGTGGCAAACTAAACAGAGAGTACACAGTGGTACACAGTGGCAAACTAAACAGAGAGTACACAGTGGTACACAGTGGCAAACTAAACAGAGAGTACACAGTGGTACACAGTGGCAAACTAAACAGAGAGTACACAGTGGTACACAGTGGCAAACTAAACAGAGAGTACACAGTGGTACACAGTGGCAAACTAAACAGAGAGTACACAGTGGTACACAGTGGCAAACTAAACAGAGAGTACACAGTGGCAGAATACAATATTCTGACCACTGTGACAGACCCAAATTTAAGGAATGTTTTGACTACGTACAGATTCAGTGAGCATAGCCTTGCTATTGAGAAAGGCCGCCGTAGGCAGACCTGGCTCTCAAGAGAAGACAGGCTATGTGCCCACTGCCCACAAAATGAGGTGGAAACTGAGCGGCACTTCCTAACCTCCTGCCAAATATATGACCATATTAGAGACACATATTTCGCTCAGATTACACAGATTCACAAAGAATTCGAAAACAAACCCTCATTTTGATGAACTCCCATATCTACTGGGTGAAATACCACAGTGTGCCATCACAGCAGCAATATTTGAGACCTATTGCCACAAGAAAAGGGTAATCAGTGATGAACAAACACCATTGTAAACGCCATATTTCTGTTTATTTATTTTCCCTTTTGTACTTTAACCATTTGCACATCGTTAGAACACTGTATATATACATAATATGACATTTGAAATGTCTTTATTCTTTTGGAACTTCTGTGAGTGTAATATTTGCTGTTGCTTTTTATTCTTTATTTTACAGATTACTAGAAACTAACTAGGTTTCCCATTTTCTCATTTTCCCATTTTTTGTGGATTAATTGTCAGAGTAGAGGACCTAAAATAACAACCCAATGTTTATATCCCAGGACAAATTAGCTAGCAACAGCAAGCAAGCTAAATGGCCATGAATGTTTAATGCGTTTCGAACTGTCCCCAAATTAATATAGTTGGTTCAGAGTTCATTTTGATCTTTCAACCTGCGTGTTCTGCAACCTCGCGTCAGGTGTGGATGGACAAAATCAACATGCTTGCATGCTCGGTCTAGTCAGCATATTAAAAGGGCATTGGGCCACAACGAGCCTCAAGAACAGCTTCAATTAACTTTGGCAAAGATTCTACAAGTGTCTGGAACTCTATTGGAGGGCTGCAACATCATTCTTCCATGACAAATTCCATAATTTGTTGTTTTGTTGATGATGGTCCAAAACGCTGCCTTAGGTGCTGCTCCAGAATCTCCCATAAGTGTTCAATTGGGTTGAGATCTGGTGACTGAGACACACACACACACACACACACACACACACACACACACACACACACACACACACACACACACACACACACACACACACACACACACACACACACACACACACACACACACACACACTGTTGTAGAGGTTAAGCCAGAGGGATGCAGATCTACAGACTCTCCAGTAATGTGAGACAAACAAATGTGGGAGCATGACCAGTATGGATGATCTGTTATTTTTGACAGTGTGAGTCAACAACGAAGAGACCTTTCTATCCCAGCCATCTTGTGTGTGTGTGTGTGTGTGTGTGTCTGTGTGCGTGTGCTTGTGCGTATGTGTGTGTATGTGCGTGCGGGTCATGTGTGTGGAAAGGCGTAACTGTGTTGGATATTGGGGGGAGGTCAGAGTCAATGGGTTCCGGTGTTCCTCCTCTAGGGGGGTTTGGGGGCATACCCCCCTGTGATATTATTTGTTTTAAATAGCTGTGAAATGGTTGTTTCAGGTGAATTTTGAAGGGAAAATACATCTGAAAATGTTCTGATAATTTGGTCCATATACACCATCACAACTGAAACATAATAATTGTTCTGTATTACTTTAAACTGTGTTCTTTAAACTGGGCTCTCCTTCTCCGTGGCTGACGTGAGAACAACATTTAAGCGCGTTAACCTTCACAAGGCTGCCAGACCAGACGGCATCCTTAACCACGTCCTCAGAGCATGCGCGTGTGTAAGTGTGTGTGTAAGAGGCATCATCACTATCTTAAAGAGCTCAGATGTTATCATTGGAAAAAGGAAGTCTTTAGCCACGGCTTTTAGACTCATTCAGCCGTTGATTTTCAAGTGTTACAGTTATTCTAGAACTAGCCTGCATGTTGTTGTTTTTTACCTTTGCATTCCTTTATGCTGAAAATTAATCACCTTCCTAGAATCATGCATATGTATAGATTTCAGTTTGGCACTTCTATGAGAGATTGCATTTATTTCCCTCTCAACTCTTTCTCACTGCCTCGCGATAGGAAATAATGTCTATTAATAACTTCATAATGGCTTCTTGCAAATATCAGCAGAGTTCTACATCCAACTGCTAATAAGATTACCATAGCAGCAGAATAAACAGATGCAGTTTTTTCATGAGTCAATGCTTGTGATAACAAGAAGGACAGAAAACACAGTGACAACTCAATGGATGCTTTCTGTTGTATCTGGCCTGCTCTGAATGCAAGAAAGCAGGATTATGGACCTTCTAACCCTTACCAGATGGAGGACTTGTGAGAGATAGACAAACATTTGGATGAACCCATGAGGGAAATAGACAAACATTTGGATGAACCCATGAGGGAAATAGACAAAAGATGGATGAACCCATGAGGGAAATAGACAAAAGATGGATGAACCCATGAGAAAAATGTATAAACTTGTGCATGATATTCATCCATAGAGATACAGTCGCTAATGAAAGTTTACACACCACAATCTTCACATTTTGCTCCCTTAAAATTAAATCTAAAAAGGGATTCAAATTGACAGTTTTCCCTACAGATATACACAATCTACTCCACATTTTGTAAGTGAAAGAAAAATTATAAAAACTTTCCAAAAATAATACAAAATTAGAAGTGAAGACGTATTGATTGCAGATGTCTTCACACTCCAGAGTTAATAGTTTTGTCACACAATACAATACAAAGTTTTGAGGGAGCGTGCAGTTGGCATGCTGACTACAGGAATGTCCACCAGAGCTGTTGCCAGATCATTTAATAATCCTTGGTCTACCATTAACCACCTCCAACATCATTTTAGATCATTTGGCAGTACGTTCAACCGTCCTCACAACCGCAGACCATGTGTAACCACACCAGCCCAGGACCTCCACATCTGAGACCAGCCACCCAGACAGCTGATGAAACTGAGGACTATTTCTGTCTGTAGTAAAGTCCTTTTGTGATGAAAAACTCATTCTCGTTGGCTGGCCTGGCTGAGCTGAAGTGGGGGGCTTATGCCCTCCCAGGCCCACCCATGGCTGCACCCCTGCCCAGTCATGTGAAATCCATAAATTAGGGACTAATAAATGTTTTTCAATTGACTGATTTCCTTATATGAACTGCAACTCAGTAAAATCGTTGAAATTGCTGCATGTTGCGCTTATATTTTGGTTCAGTTTAACTAGCTAGCTAGCCAGCCCATGGAGAGAGCATTGCAATGTGTGTTTTGTTGTTGACTTCCACAAAGATTTTCACGTTTCTACCAACCATATTAGTATAACGACAAAAAATAAGATTTGTTCACAAAAAAGATTTAACACTGTAAAAAGAACTATTATTAGGAATTAGTGGTTTTGAGTGCATTTTTCCTTTAACTCTGGGCTGTGAAGACATAGAGAGTCAACACATCTTTATTTAGACACATTTTATAAATTGGGAAAGTGTTCTATAATTTGTGGAGTAGATTGTGTAGATCTAGTTTAATTAATGTGAAGATGGTGCAAGGGGTGTGTAGACTTTCACTATGAGTGTGTGTATGTGAGAGATGTGTGGTGTTGAACTGTGTTGAACCAGGCTGCAGTGCCATATTCTAGCAATGTGCTGTGAAGTTCAGGCTGATGCGTTACACCTGCCAGGTCACCCATGATACTAGTAGTATTCAACGTCCATCCATGTCTAAGGACGTCAGGAGATGACTTGGAAACCGGCCACTAGGGGTAACAGTGAGCGCTGTTACCTTCAAGTAGGTTTCGACTTTGCTAGGGAGTTGTCGACAGGGATGGTGGATAGGCGTACGCATCTGCCTCTGCTGACTAAAGGATGCATGTTCAAATCCAGCACTAGAATGTATTATTTATTTATGTTTTTCGCCTATACCAAACCTTAACCCTTACCTTAACTATTCTGAGTTAATACCTACACTTAACCCTAACCGTAACCATTCTGAGTTATTACCTACACTTAACCCTAACCGTAACCATTCTGAATGAATACCTACACTTAACCCTAACCGTAACCATTCTGAGTTATTACCTACACTTAACCCTAACCTTAACCATTCTGAGTTAATACCTACACTTAACCCTAACCGTAACCATTCTGAGTTATTACCTACACTTAACCCTAACCGTAACCATTCTGAATGAATACCTACACTTAACCCTAACCTTAACTATTCTGAGTTAATACCTACACTTAACCCTTACCTTAACTATTCTGAGTTAATAACTACACTTAACCCTTACCTTAACAATTCTGAGTTAATACCTACACTTAACCCTAACCGTAACCATTCTGAGTTATTTCCTACACTTAACCCTAACCTTAACAATTCTGAGTTAATACCTACACTTAACCCTAACCTTAACTATTCTGAGTTAATACCTACACTTAACCCTTACCTTAACAATTCTGAGTTATTTCCTACACTTAACCCTAACCTTAACAATTCTGAGTTAATACCTACACTTAACCCTAACCTTAACTATTCTGAGTTAATACCTACACTTAACCCTTACCTTAACTATTCTGAGTTAATACCTACACTTAACCCTTACCTTAACTATTCTGAGTTAATACCTACACTTAACCCTTACCTTAACAATTCTGAGTTATTTCCTACACTTAACCAAAACCTTAACCATTCTGAGTTAATACCTACACTTAACCCTTACCTTAACTATTCTGAGTTAATACCTACACTTAACCCTAACCATAACCATTCTGAGTTATTACCTACACTTAACCCTAACCGTAACCATTCTGATTGAATACCTACACTTAACCCTAACCTTAACTATTCTGAGTTAATACCTACACTTAACCCTTACCTTAACTATTCTGAGTTAATACCTACACTTAACCCTTACCTTAACTATTCTGAGTTAATACCTACACTTAACCCTTACCTTAACTATTCTGAGTTAATACCTACACTTAACCCTAACCGTAACCATTCTGAGTTATTACCTACACTTAACCCTAACCGTAACCATTCTGAATGAATACCTACACTTAACCCTAACCTTAATGATTCAGAGTTAATACCTACACTTAACCCTAACCTTAACAATTCTGAGTTAATACCTACACTTAACCCTTACCTTAACAATTCTGAGTTAATACCTACACTTAACCCTTACCTTAACAATTCTGAGTTAATACCTACACTTAACCCTTACCTTAACAATTCTGAGTTATTTCCTACACTTAACCCTAACCTTAACAATTCTGAGTTATTACCTACACTTAACCCTAACCGTAACCATTCTGAATGAATACCTACACTTAACCCTAACCTTAACTATTCTGAGTTAATACCTACACTTAACCCTTACCTTAACTATTCTGAGTTAATACCTACACTTAACCCTTACCTTAACAATTCTGAGTTATTTCCTACACTTAACCAAAACCTTAACCATTCTGAGTTAATACCTACACTTAACCCTAACCTTAACTATTCTGAGTTAATACCTACACTTAACCATTACCTTAACTATTCTGAGTTAATACCTACACTTAACCCTAACCGTAACCATTCTGAGTTATTACCTACACTTAACCCTAACCGTAACCATTCTGAATGAATACCTACACTTAACCCTAACCTTAATGATTCAGAGTTAATACCTACACTTAACCCTAACCTTAATGATTCAGAGTTAATACCTACACTTAACCCTAACCTTAATAATTCAGAGTTAATACCTACACTTAACCCTAACCTTAACCATTCCGAGTTAATACCTACACTTAACCCTAACCGTAACCATTCTGAGTTATTACCTACACTTAACCCTAACCGTAACCATTCTGAATGAATACCTACACTTAACCCTAACCTTAACTATTCTGAGTTAATACCTACACTTAACCCTTACCTTAACTATTCTGAGTTAATACCTACACTTAACCCTTACCTTAACAATTCTGAGTTATTTCCTACACTTAACCAAAACCTTAACCATTCTGAGTTAATACCTACACTTAACCATTACCCTAACTATTCTGAGTTAATACCTACACTTAACCCTTACCTTAACTATTCTCAGTTAATACCTACACTTAACCCTTACCTTAACAATTCTGAGTTATTTCCTACACTTAACCAAAACCTTAACCATTCTGAGTTAATACCTACACTTAACCCTAACCTTAACTATTCTGAGTTAATACCTACACTTAACCCTAACCGTAACCATTCTGAGTTATTACCTACACTTAACCCTAACCGTAACCATTCTGAATGAATACCTACACTTAACCCTAACCTTAATGATTCAGAGTTAATACCTACACTTAACCCTAACCTTAATGATTCAGAGTTAATACCTACACTTAACCCTAACCTTAATGATTCAGAGTTAATACCTACACTTAACCCTAACCTTAATGATTCAGAGTTAATACCTACACTTAACCCTAACCTTAACCATTCCGAGTTAATACCTACACTTAACCCTAACCGTAACCATTCCGAGTTAATACCTACACTTAACCCTAACCTTAATGATTCAGAGTTAATGCCTAAACTTAACCCTAACCTGAACAATTCAGAGTTAATGCCTAAAGCCTCTTGAATCTCCCCATCCCGGATCCGGGATCGTGACTAAAGCCTCAGGCTCATTAGCATAACGCAACGTTAACGATTTCTGAAAATCGCAAATAAAATGAAAATAATGCGCCTGCTCTCAAGCTTAGCCTTTTCTTAACAACACTGTCATCTCAGATTTTCAAAATATGCTTTTGAACCATAGCAATGGACTAATTTGTGTAAGAGTATGCTAAGCTAGCTTAGCATTTTGAGTAGCATTTAGCACACAACATTTTCACAAAAACCAGATAACCAAATAAATAAAATCATTTACCTTTGAAGAGCTTCGGATGTTTTCAATGAGGAGACTCTCAGTTACATACCAAAAGCGCAGTTTTTCCTGAAAGCGTCTGTGTGTAGGAGAAATCGCTCCGTTTTGTACATCGCATTTGGCTACCGAAACGAAACGAAAATTCAGTCACCTACAACGTCAAACTTTTTCCGAATTAACTCCATAATATCGACCGAAACATGGCAAACGTTGTTTGGAATCAATCCTCAAGGTGTTTTTTCACATATCTCTTCATTGATATATCGTTCGTGGAAGCCTGTATTCTTCTCTAAATTCCATGGAAAAATACTTGCAGCTGACTTTTGCTCACCAATTTCGGCACAGGACACCGGGCGGACACCTGGTAAATGTGGTCTCTTATGGTCAATCTTCCAATGATATGCCTACAAATACGTCACAATGCTGCAGACACCTTGGGGAAACGACAGAAAGGGCAGACTTACTCCTCTCGCATTCACAGCCATATAAGGAGACAATGGAAAACAGAGCCTCAAAAATCCTGCTCATTTCCTGGGTGCCGTCTCATCTTGGTTTTGCCTGAAGCTCACGTTCTAGGGCACGCACAGAAAATATCTTTGCAGTTCTGGACACGTCAGAGTGTTTTCTTTCGAAAGCTATCAATTATATGCATAGTCGAGCATCTTTTTGTGACAAAATATCTTGTTTAAAACGGGAACGTTTTTCATCCAAAAATGAAATTGCGCCCCTAGAGCTTCAAGAGGTTTTTAACCCTAAACTTAAAAAAATGGAGTTAATTCCTAAACTTAAGCTTGAACACTATAAAATGTGATGTTTGGAATAACTTTGAAATTTGAGGATTGACAAGCATGGATGAATGTCTAATTCTGATGTGAGACTTGGAGAGCTTGTTGCTTACACACCCCTGTCAATGAGGGATTTTCCCTAACCTCCTCTCCCACCTCTCTCTCTACCCTAACCCCTCCTCTTCCCTCCTACACCCATCTTCCACCCTCCATTGTTACCAAACATTAGGACGTGTTATGGACAGACTCCAGCCGTGAAAGGAGATGTGGCCTCAGTGACAGTCAGTCTCCCACCTCTGCCCTCTATCTTGCTACGCTAGCTGGTGACACCCCTCCTATAATCAGTATCATCAATTACCAAAGCCTAAAACTTCCCCTTGCCTCTTCTCCCCAACTGCAGCAAACTGCCCTTTCATATCTCCCCCTTCTCTCCATATCTCTCACAATAGACCACATGGGGGTGCGGAGGGGGGGGATAGGGAGGGGGAGGAGGCAGGAGAGTGGGTTAGGAAGGGGAGATATTGAGGGGGGGAGGCAGGAGAGAAGGTTAGGAGGGGGAGATAGGGAGGAGGCAGGAGAGAAGGTTAGGAGGGGGAGAGTATAGAGGGCTTACTAAGCAGAGTCAGGGCAATACTGTACAATATATAACTTCAGTCAAGAAATACGTTCCAAACAGTGTTTCAGTCACAACTCAACAGTAACAGTAACACTCAGCTGGGAGATTCTGAGAAAGCCCGATATTCCCCTAAACTCACTGAGTCACGAGTAGTTCCGATCACAATCAAATAACTTTTCCCTCTCCTCTCCATTTCTCTCTCTCTCTCTCTACCTCCCCATCTCCCTCTCTCTCCTCTCTCCCCTTCTTGCATGTTTGAATCCAGCAATAGAAAATTAGTTTTTGTTTTGTTTTAAGCCTATCCCAAACCTTAACCCTTACCTTAACCATTCAGAGTTAATGCCTACACTTAACCCTAACCTTAACGATTCAGAGTTAATGCCTAAACTTAACCCTAACCTTAACAATTCAGAGTTAATGCCTAAACTTAACCCTAACCTTAACGATTCAGAGTTAATGCCTAAACTTAACCCTAACCTTAACAATTCAGAGTTAATGCCTAAACTTAACCCTAACCTTAACAATTCAGAGTTAATGCCTAAACTTAACCCTAACCTTAACGATTCAGAGTTAATGCCTAAACTTAACCCTAACCTGAACAATTCAGAGTTAATACCTACACTTAACCCTAACCTTAACGATTCAGAGTTAATGCCTAAACTTAACCCTAATCTTTAAAAAATTGAGTTAATGCCTAAACTTAAGCTTGAACACTTTGAAATGTGATGTTTGGAATTACTTTGAAATTTGAGGATTGAGAAGCATGGATGAATGTCTAATTCTGATGTGAGACTTGGAGAGCTTGTTGCTTACACACCCCTGTCAATGAGGGGTTTTCCCTAACCTCCTCTCCCACCTCTCTCTCTACCCTAACCCCTCCTCTTCCCTCCTACACCCATATTCCACCCTCCACTGTTACCAAACATTAGGACGTGAAAGGAGATGTGGCCTCAGTGACAGTCAGTCTCCCACCTCTGCCCTCTATCTTGCTACGCTAGCTGGTGACACCCCTCCTATAATCAGTATCATCAATTATCAAAGCCTAAAACTCCCCTTGCCTCCATATCTCTCATGATAGACCAGATGGGAGTGCAGAGGGGGGAGATAGGGTGAGGAGGTGGGAAGAATGGGGGGAGGAAGGGGGGTGGGAGGGGAGGCAGGAGAGTGAGGAGGCAGGAGAGTGGGTGAGGGAGGCTAAAAAAGCTGAGTGTGTCAGGGCAATAAAATATGCAGAGTGCATAATGTACAGTATATTTATTTATTTAGTTTTACATTTTTATTTCACCTTTATTTAACCAGGTAGGCCAGCACAGATAGGACAGCGCAGAGTTACACATGGAATAAACAAACGTACAGTCAAAAACACAATAGAAAAATCTATATAGAGTGTGTGCAAATGAAGTAAGATTAGCAATAAATTGGCAATAGTGGCGAAATAATTACAATTTAGCAATTAAACACTGGAGTGATAGATGTGCAGAAGACGAATGTGCAAATAGAGATACTGGGGTGAAAATATATATAACAACATGGGGATGAGGTAGTTGGGTGGGCTATATACAGATAGGCTATGTACAGGTGCAATGATCTGTAAGCTGCTCTGGGCAAGTTGCTGTGGGGGGTGCAGAGCTGTTGACCGGGGTTGGGGTAGCCAGGTGGAAAGCATTGCCAGCTGTTGAAAAATGCTTATTGAAATTCTCGATTTATCGGTGGTGACAGTGTTTCCTAGCCTCAGTGCAGTGGGCCTGACGGGCCGCCCCCAGGTGGTGAGGGTAGGTAACAACATCTCCTCCCCGCTGATCCTCAACACTGGGGCCCCACAAGGGTGCGTTCTGAGCCCTCTCCTGTACTCCCTGTTCACCCACGACTGCGTGGCCACGCACGCCTCCAACTCAATCATCAAGTTTGCGGACGACACAACAGTGGTAGGCTTGATTACCAACATTGACGAGACGGCCTACAGGGAGGAGGTGAGGGCCCTCGGAGTGTGGTGTCAGGAAAATAACCTCACACTCAACGTCAACAAAACTAAGGAGATTATTGTGGACTTCGGGAAACAGCAGAGGGAACACCCCCTAGCCACATCGATGGAACAGTAGTGGAGAGAGTAGCAAGTTTTAAGTTCCTCGGCATACACATCACAGACAAACTGAATTGGTCCACTCACACAGACAGCATTGTGAAGAAGGCGCAGCAGCGCCTCTTCAACCTCAGGAGGCTGAAGAAATTCGGCTTGTCACCAAAAGCACTCACAAACTTCTACAGATGCACAATCGAGAGCATCCTGGCGGGCTGTATCACCGCCTGGTACGGCAACTGCTCCGCCCTCAACCGTAAGGCTCTCCAGAGGGTAGTGAGGTCTGCACAACGCATCACCGGGGGCAAACTACCTGCCCTCCTGGACACCTACACCACCCGATGTTACAGGAAGGCCATAAAGATCATCAAGGACATCAACCACCCGAGCCACTGCCTGTTCACCCCGCTATCATCCAGAAGGCGAGGTCAGTACAGGTGCATCAAAGCTGGGACCGAGAGACTGAAAAACAGCTTCTATCTCAAGGCCATCAGACTGTTAAACAGCCACCACTAACATTGAGTGGCTGCTGCCAACAAACTGACACTGACTCAACTCCAGCCACTTTAATAATGGGAATTGATGGAAAATGATGTAAATATATCACTAGCCACTTTAAACAATGCTACCTTATATAATGTTACTTATCTTACATTATTCTTCTCATATGCATACGTATATACTGTACTCTATATCATCGACTGCATCCTTATGTAATACATGTATCACTAGCCACTTTAACTATGCCACTTTGTTTACATACTCATCTCATATGTATATACTGTACTCGATACCATCTACTGTATCTTGCCTATGCTGCTCTGTACCATCACTCATTCATATATCCTTATGTACATATTCTTTATCCCCCTTACACTGTGTATAAGACAGTAGTTTAGGAATTGTTAGTTAGATTACTTGTTGGTTATTACTGCATTGTCGGAACTAGAAGCACAAGCATTTCGCTACACTCGCATTAACATCTGCTAACCATGTGTATGTGACAAATAAAATTTGATTTGATTTTTGATTTGGGCAGCTGGGAGGAGGTGCTCTTATTCTCCATGGGCTTTACAGTGTCACAGAACTTGTGGAGTTTGTGCTACAAAAGGCAAATGTATGTCTGAAAAAGCTAGCCTTTGCTTTCCTAACTGCTTGTGGATATTGGTTCCTAACTTCCCTGAAAATGTATTTCAAGAAATATGTTCCAAACAGTGTTTTCAGTCACAACTCAACATCCAGTAACACTCAGCTGGGAGATTCTGAGAGAGCCCTATATTCCTCTAAACTCAATGAGTCACGAGCAGTACCGTTCACAATTAAATCACTTTTCCCTTTCCTCTCCCTCTCTCCCTGTCTCTCTCTCTCTTTCTCTCTCTCTCTCTCTCTCTCTCTCTCTCTCTCTCTCTCTCTCTCTCTCTCTCTCTCTCTCTCTCTCTCTTTTACTCTCTTCCTCTCTCCTCTCCCCTCAGGCCTGGTTGTTTTCCCAGCAGACCAGAGTGATGAAGGAACAGAGGTTTCCTGTAAAGCACATGGCAGTTTAGTACCATTGCTGCTGCAACTCTGATGAATACATTTTTCCTCAGAGCGATGCTTGTATATTACTGGACTTTACAGCTCTTATAAAGACCCAAGGGTGTGTGTGTGTCCTCCTAAGATGACCAGTACTAAAATAAAAATGAGATTTGAGATTTAACGCTGATTGTCTGTGTCTTATAAAGGGGATATTGTCCATTTAGTTTATTGATTGAAAGCTCCTGTCCTCTCGTCCTCTCTTCACTCCTATCTTATCTCATATCTCTCATCTCCTCTTCTGACGCTCCCTGGGGAATGGAATGAAGGGAGGGATGGGTTAGATGGATGAAGTAGAGGGAAGGGTGGTCCCATAGGGAGTCTCATTTTTACAGATATCTAATGAAAAGATGGTTGTATACACGCCTAATGTGCTGTATTGATGAAGAATCTCTCTCTCCCCCCACCTTATCCTGTCATGCTGGAGAGTTTGAGACTCAATTTAACCCATGCCACTGCCTCAGTGTGTTGGGGGGGGGGGGTGTCATGGTATACTGGTTGTTGTCATGGTAATGGTATACTAGTTGTTGCTGTGGTAATGCAACACTGGGCCACCGAATGCTAGGAGAACACCAACTGGCTGCTAGTCTGAGAATGCCGTATCTGTGTATGCGTGTGTTTTTGGTGGCTCTAGAGGTCAATAGGGAACAAGGTTATAACTACCAGGTATTGACCGCCACCGCCCCACACACACACACACACACACACACACACACACACACACACACACACACACACACACACACACACACACACACACACACACACACACACACACACACACACACACACACACACACAGCTGTTGTAGAGGTTAAGCGAGGGTTATGCAGACAGACTCTCCAGTAATGTCTGTGATGAGCCGAAGCTAAGCAAGACATACTGTAGGAGAGAGAGGGGGGAGAGAAGTGTAGATTAGGTGGAAGAGGTGAGAAAGTGGAGATGGTAAGAAAGAGAGGGAGGAGTGTATAGGAGAGAAGGAGAGGTAGAGCTAGGAAGAGGAGATGCGGGATAAAGGGAAAGCATGGAAGAGTAAAGAAAGGTTTGGTCCAAGGGAAGAGGAAGATGGGCGATTGGAAACAGCTTCGGCCTTGGCAGCTTTCTAACACGTGTAAGCAGGGTGTGTGTGTGTCTGTCTGTCTGTGTGTATTCATCAGCCTACAGAGGTTGAGTGTTACGTTCCCTGGTTTCTGTGTTGTTGTGGGTTTGTATGTGTGTATATTTCAGGAAATGGCTTCCTGGAATCCTAAAGCAGCTGATTGGTCGGGCCCATCACTGATTGGAGCTCTGACCTCTCCCTCTCGTCAGGGGAAACAGCTGTCTCTTCCATTACCAACTCCTTCTCCAGCTTGATAAAAGCCAGTGTTCCTTCGTCAAGGAGGAGAGCTTCTTTTTATGTCCTATGTTTGTTGTTGTGGCGGTCAGTGAAAGTTTTGTTTATATTATTTCGTAGCCACTCTTTCAGAGGGGAGGAAGGGGAACGCACCTTGGGAGTGTTTAGGCAAGAGGCCTGGGGGCATACATAACCCATAGTATTTAATCTGTCTATGCACACTAGGTAAGACCTGGGTGGACCACCCCCTGTATGTTGGTTAGCGCGCCAGGTGGTGCTAAAGGTCAGGTAAGAAGTGGGAAGGCAGGTAAGGTAGGAAGAGGGGACCCTTTAACTTTTACTTGCATTGCTTTGGTTCCGTCCAGACACCTTTTCCCCACTTTACCATGTTTAGGATTAATAAATTCCCTGTAAATAGTATGTTCTCTGCCTCTGTCAACCTTCCCCGCACCTATGATCACATACTTTTTCACTTTGAGGTGAGATATAGGAGGGTGTTGCGTTCCCTCCTCCAAGAGGCGTACGTAACACTGAGTCACATAAATTCACCCACGCACATACACACTTGTATACAGTACACACACTTAGTATTATTAGTATTTTAATAGGATCCCCCAAACAGCTACTCTTCCTGGGGTCCAAACAGAGATCAAACATTACATCGTACAAAACATTGTGCACTATACACATTTACATTGCTCCATTATTACATTATTAAACCAATACATTACATTACTATGAATAGTGTGTGGCAGAACCATGTATTTAGAGAGTAGGGCCAATGCAGTTTCTGCATTATGATGCATTTACATGACATTTCAACATTCTATGGCAGCCATGTTAGCTCCCTATTAACATTACATGGTGAATATTTAAACAATACTATGTAATAGAATTAGAAAAAAAGTTGCCCTAACTCTCTAAATATATGGCTCTGGTGGGTAGTGTGTGTGTGTGTGTGTGTGTGTGTGTGTGTGTGTGTGTGTGTGTGTGTGTGTGTGTGTGTGTGTGTGTGTGTGTGTGTGTGTGTGTGTGTGTGTGTGTGTGTGTTCGAGTGTGTGTGTGTTCGAATGTGTGTGTGTTCGAGTGTGTATGACCTTCAGATGCAGGCTGGGAAGGATTCACAAATTATTGGTTACCCTCATCAGTTTTCATCAGAGTGTTAGAGTGAGTGCTCTCCCGTCTAACTTTCCTTCACTTTAGTCAGATTGAACACCCCCCCCCCCCCGTTCACTTCTCCGTTCACTTCCCGTTCACTTCACCCCTTACACACCCATCAGGTATAGCAACTGTTGTGTTGTGTTTCTGTGTTTTATTCAAACATAATGCTCTCTTGTCAGTATTCCTTTTATCTCAGTTAGGGGTTTAGAGGGTAAATGTCAGAGCAAGTGACTGGGGTGTGTGGAGGGGAGAAGTGAACGGTACTACTCGTGACTCATTGAGTTTAGAGGAATACAGGGCTCTCTCTCCCTTACTCCACTCTACCCTTCTCCTCTCCTTTTAGTTTGACAGGGAAGTCATACTGAGACTAGGGTCTCTTTTTACAGGATGAGCCATAAATAAATACATCACATACATACAGTACAATATACAATTTACAAAATTACAAAATATATGAAGACAAACAGATCAATGGCAGGAGGACAGCAGTACAGAGGACAGGAGGAGAGGAAGAGAAAGTAGGAGAGAGGGGAGAAGAAGAGGTGGGAGGAAAGGGAGGAGAGGGGGGAGGGAGGAGGAGGGAGGAAGGAGAGGAGGAGAGAAGGTCAGTGCAGGGAAAGAGAGAGGTCCATTAAAATTGTGGTGCCTCGGTCAGCAGCTGCAGAACAGTGCAATAAACCCACTGAACCCTCTCCCTTTTTCTCCCTCTCTCCCCTCTCTCTCTCCCCATACTCTTTCTCTGTCTCTATCCTTCTCCTGATCACCCCCTCTCCCCCCATTCTCTTTCACTCTCCCACAGCCAAACCCAATTCCATGGCAGGAGGCAGGGACGGGACCTTTGCTATTATAATGAAATACAGCAAACTTTTGTAAAGCCATAAAATTGAAATGTTTTCTATTTTCCTCCCTCTATTGCTATGTTTTAAAGTAACATTTCTACCTCATGTGCAGACAGATGCTCTCTGTTGTGTTGTGGTTCTGACTTTCAAGCGTCTCTCTCATTATTCACTTAAACCTTTCTTCTTTCCTACTCCCATCTCTCTCTCTCTCTCTTACTCCCCCCACTCCTCCCTCTCTCTCACACACTACCACCCCTCCCTCTCTCTGTATAACATTATCAGGGGGATTAGGGTGCAGTCAGAACTGAATCCCTCAACAATCCAAAGCAGATGTGTGAGAGAAAAATACACACACACACACATACACACAGTGTGGAGAGACAGCCTGCTGCGTTTTTGGGTTCTGGGGCGGAGAGGGAAATAAGCAGAAACAGCCTGTTGCTAGGTTACCACAAAAACAAAACACAGGCCAAGGCCTGAGAATGAAAGAGCCTGTTTCAGAAAGCTAGTGAAACAATGTCTTGTAAGATCAGGGGAAACATACTGTAGTTCTACTAAAACTTTGTAGCCCTTTTAATTGTCCCTCTCTTCGAAGCTCATCATGTTTTTTTTACCCTTATCTCTACATTTGTTTTCTAAATGATATGGTTTAACGCTTTGAATTCCGTGGGAGAAACAGTTCATGTAAAAGTGAGAGACACAGCTGCCTGGGTCCAGGATGTCTGTGTGTGCCTGTGTGTTTGACTTGGCTCAGATCATGAGTCGGTTACGAAACCACCATAACAATGGGTGCAACAGGTAGACACTATTTTGTCTCTGAGTGGCTCCCCAAACCCCTGACCTCTAACCTCTGTTATCATGGCACAACTGAGGAATGCTTCTACTCCTCTCAGGAACAGGTGATGGTTTTCAGGAATCCTGTTGATGTCTGTGAACCACACACACACACACACACACACACACACACACACACACACACACACACACACACACACACACACACACACACACACACACACACACACACACACACACACACACACACACACACACACACACACACACACACACAGACAGACAGACGAACAGACAGACACATACACACACACAGACAAACAGACGAACAGACAGACTGACGAACAGACGAACAGACAGACACATACACACACACACAATTTCTGGGAATAATATTTAACTGGGAGAAGTTTTGGCTTTTTCAGCAGACATCAATGTTTACTTAACTGGTGCATGTGTGTGCATTTGTGCGCAACTGTACTTTCATGTCTGTGTGTGTTTGTGTGTGTGTGGTTTACTGAAGATGTCTGTAGCCAGGTTTCAAAGATAAGATTAGAATATATGACCTTGTTTTCTGGGTTTAGGCGTGCTTGTAGGAGCAGGTCAGGGAAACATTAACTCTGAGAAAACTGGTAGAGCACGAACCAGGTGAATGAGTGTGTTCCTCTGAGCGTGCGTGCATGTGTGTGTGTTCACTGCAGTTTTAGAGGGCAGGGGGGGTTGTTAGTTTTATAATGGGTCATAACTTAGCGCTCGTAAAGTAGTAATATATGCGTGTGTGTTTATGTGCTGTGTCCATAGCGTATGGTGTTATGCCCTCCATATATGTCTAATGCACCATGCACAAACATATTAAACCTACCATTTTACAGCCAATACTTTGAAGGCTGTCCACCAAATGCATAATTTCAGAAGGTAAATATGTAAAACCTTACTCATTACAGACACAGTTGGAATTTATTGTGGCATGTATTAAATGCATTTTTAACTTGATTGAAAACATGTTGGTGTTTGGTCATATTTTCCATAAACTTTAAGTTGACTGACAACTGACTGAGGGCAGGAGAAGAGTGAAGAAGGGGTATGTAGAGGGGAGGCGAGAGGGTGGGATAGGGGGTGAGGAAAGGATATGTTGTTAGGAGAGAGGAAAGAGGGAGCAAGGGTGTTTTATCCCCCTGTCAGTCAGAGATATTCCTTCTTAGGACTCAGGGAAAGGAGGAGGAAGACATTCCGGTGGCAAAGTCAGATTAGGAAGCAAGGTTCCGGTGTGAGATTCCATTGTGGTTATTGAGTAACGTGGAGAGCTTGTGTTACAGGAACACCCAAGGCTCAAATTACTTTATTGGCATGGGAAACATACAGTATGTTTACATTGGGAAACATACAGTATGTTTACATTGGGAAACATACAGTATGTTTACATTGGGAAACATACAGTATGTTTACATTGGGAAACATACAGTATGTTTACATTGGGAAACATACAGTATGTTTACATTGGGAAACACACAGTAGGTTTACATTGGGAAACATACAGTATGTTTACAGTGGGAAACATACAGTATGTTTACATTGGGAAACATACAGTAGGTTTACATTGGGAAACATACAGTATGTTTACATTGGGAAAAATACAGTATGTTTACATTGGGAAACACACAGTAGGTTTACATTGGGAAACATACAGTATGTTTACAGTGGGAAACATACCGTATGTTTACATTGCCAAGGTAAGTGAAAAATATGAAATAAACAGTAAACATTAAAAATGTTTCAAAATAATAGACACATTTCAGATGTTAAATTATGGCTAAGTACTGTGTTGTAAAGTACAAAATGAAAAATAAATAAACATAAATATGGGTTGTATTTACAATGGTATTTGGGCTTCAATGGTTGCCTTTGTCTTTTGACAATAGGTCACAAATCTTGTCATTTCAGAGGAAAATATGTGTCTCTGATATGGTCATACATATGGCAGGAGGTTAGGAAGATCAGCTCAGTTTCAACCTAATTTTGTGGTCAGTGTGCACATAGCCTAATCTTCTCTCAAGAGCAAGGTCGGCCAATGGCGGCCTCTCTCAATAGCAAGGCTATGATCACTGAGTCTGTACATAGTCAAAGTTTTCCTTAATATTGGGTCAGTCACAGTGGTCAGGTATTCTGCCACTGTGCACTCTCTGTTTAGGGCCAAATAGAATTCCAGTTTGCTCTGTTTTTTGGTTAATTCTTTCCAGTGTGTCAAGTAATTATCTTTTTATTTTCTCATGATTTGGTTAGGTCTAATTATGTTGCTGTCTTTGGGCTCTGTGGGTTCTGTTTGTGTTTGTGAACAGAGCCCCAGGACCAGCTTGCTTAGGGGACTCTTCTCTAGGTTCATCTCTCTGTAGGTGATTGCTTTGTTATGGAAGGTTTGAGAATTGCTTCCTTTTATGTGGTTGAAGAATTTAACGCCTCTGTTTCTGGATTTTGATAATTAGCATTATGGTCCTAATTCTGCATACATTATTTGGTGCTTTACATTGTACACAGAAAATGTTTTTGCGGAATTCTGCATGCAGTCTCAATTTGATGTTTGTCCCATTTTGTGAATTATTGGCTGGTGAGCAGACCCCGATATACCACCCCGATCTTGTCACAACACAAGTGATTGGCTCAAACGGATTAAGAAAGAAAGAAATTCTGCAAGTTAACTTTTAACAAGGCACACCTGTTAATTGAAATGCATTCCAGGTGACTACCTCATGAAGCTGGTTGAGGGAATGCCAAGACTGTGCAAAGCTGTCATCAAGGCAAAGGGTGGCTACTTTGAAGAATACAAAATATAAAATATATTTTGATTTGTTACCATTTTTTTGGTTACTACATGATTCCATATGTGTTATTTCATAGTTTTGATGTCTTCACTATTATTCTACAAAGTCAAAAATAATAAAAATACAGAATAGTAAAAAAAATAGGTATGTGTGTGTGTAGGCGTTGGAATCTGGCACATTGTCTCCTTCGAAATCTCAAACCATTTACAGTTCCTGACTTGTTACATGAGTTTTCCTATGTCACCAGTCTGGCAGTGTAAAACAATTGTCATCTAAATACTCATAGAACTGTTCCTCTTCTGTTTGAGAGCCCTTTGAACAGTCGAGACAAGCTCCCTGGTTGTGTCTGTGTATGTGTCTATCTCTCTCTGTCTGTCTGTCAAATACTGACCTTAGATCAGTGTCGAGGGGCAATTTCATCCTACTCCCTTGGATTAGGCGTGTAGGGGGTCAGTGAATCAACAGTGAAGGCCAAACTTGATACACCTCCATCTCATTCCACAGTGGACTGAACCTGATACCCCCTTTAGAAGAAGGCTAAATTCAGAGTCATTCTCCTGGCCCCAAGGGTCTTAATGCGGTGCATAGCACTGTTACGCCTGTGTGTGTGTGTGTGTGTGTGTGTGTGTGTGTGTGTGTGTGTGTGTGTGTGTGTGTGTGTGTGTGTGTGTGTGTGTGTGTGTGTGTGTGTGTGTGTGTGTGTGTGTGTGTGTGTGTGTGTGTGTGTGTGTGTGTGAGAGAGAGAGAGAAAGAGACAGAGACAGACAGAGACCATATTAGAGAGACATATTTCCCTCAGATTACACAGATCCACAAAGAATTCGAAAACAAATCCAATTTTGAAAAACTCCCATATCTACTGGGTGAAATTCCACAGTGTGCCATCAGAGCAGCAAGATTTGTGACCTGTTGCCACGAGAAAAGGGCAACCAGTGAAGAACACGCACCATTGTAAATACAACACATATCTATGCTTATTTATTTTATCTTGTGTCCTTTACCATTTACACATTGTAAAAACACTGTATATATATATAATATGACATTTGTAATGTCTTTATTGTTTTGAAACTTCTGTATGTGTGATGTCTTCTGTTAATTTTTATTGTTTATTTCACTTTATATATTATATACCTTACTTGCTTTGGCAATGTTAACACATGTTTCCCATGCCAATAAAGCCCCTTGAATTGAATTGAATTGACAGAGCAGAGCCCTGAAGGTCTGTAGAAGTCTGTCTAATCTCTGTCAGACTTGGCCTATACAGTCAAATTTCTTTACAAAGACGAGGGAGAGGGCATGATGCACGTGAATTTGTAAGTGGTAACAATGAGCCGAAATCCACAATTTAGACTAATTATTGATTTCTGACGCATTAATTTAGTTTCTTTCGCATTTCACATAGCCAGCCATGCGGAGTCTATTTAGGTGAAATACTGTGCGTTGATTGACAACTAAAAAGCAAGTGTTGACTAGTTTATAAAAGGTGTCAAACTGACTCAATAATAATTAATCATACAACATGATTACATGTCCATGGTATCACATCGGGACAAGTCAACCAAAGCATTTACTTTCCTAGGATTTTGGAGCTTGCCAGACTGTGATGCTACAGTGAGGGGCTCTCTTCTCTTCAGTCAATGTAGCCTACCAAATCGCATCGGTGAGAGAGCTTTTCATTTGGCTCCCTAATTTGAATTGGCTACTGGTAGGCATAGGCTAGGCTTTTTTTGCGATTATCTTCTTATGAATTATGAAAACATTCAATGAAGATAGTGAATCATAACTGCAGGGGCAATATCCAGTACAGAGACTCATTCTGGTCCAAATATGATAATTAGGGCCCTCACGGAATCCAGGCATTACAACAGATTTCAGCAATATTCAAAAAAGCATTGACCTTAGTAAGGAATCAACTAAATTATTTGAAAAGTATTAAGTTTATTGTAACATAAGACATGAACAGAATGCATCAGTGATTCATATTTCCTAGAACTTTATGAAGGGGCAATCTGTGTGTGTACTGTGCACGTGTCTGTTAGCGATGATACTAATAAAAACAGTCTTCCCAAGAACCTTTCTCAATTAAATGTTAACTAGCTACAAAGTAGCCTTTGCTTACCTTGGCAGAATGATATCATATATTTCCATCAATCCAGTGGGTATTTATTTAGCAAACTCTATCGTCACGTGTCCTACAAAAACACTGCTAAACAGCTCTTGCTAGGTGTGCACTTGAATTAAAGGGTAACTACTTCCAAAAATTTTAATTTCTCCGATTTTTCCCAGACGTCAAAAGTGGTCTGGGAAGCTAATGTTAAGCTAATGTTGGCTACTTACTACATTTTTCTGTTTTACTGTACATAATTTAAAGAACAAACATAATTGTGGCAAATCTTAACTTGCAGTAAAACTGTAAATAAGACTTTAATGTCTAAAGAAGACAGGTTAAATGTTAAAAAAAGGTTTCATGTTCTCTTACATATAGGCCTAGACGAAGACAACATGTGTATTTTTTTAAGGAATCAAGCCATTAGAATGTACCAGGGGCCACCAAAATAGAGGTTCTTCTGCAATATATTTTGAAACTCGGGGGGCGTGCTTGGGGGCACCTGGATGGCTACTTTTTCAAATTAGCTGGCTAATCTATGTACTTGTGGAAAACACTGGGGGACCCATAGTAGCAGCATGCCTTCTCCTGGCCCTCTGCCCTCACCTTGTGACTGACTGACCTGGGAATAATTCCCAGCACACCCCCCCAGCCAGCTTTACTCAGCATCCCCAACAAGAGCAGACACACACACACACACAGTTTGGCAGTTCGATACCCTTCATCTCTCATACTGAAAGTGAAAGTTGAATGAATGAATAGGTCAAAGTTCCTCTCTTTCTGGTCAGGCCACCCTGTTCTTCTGAAGGGATCTAGTGTCTCTGTTCTTCTCTGTGATCACTGAGATGATATACAGATTTGTGTTTGTGAGTGTGAGAGTGAGTGTGTTCACTGAGGCGCTACATAGCCACGAGTGGGGTTTTCTCTTGAAGCATTTGCATGCTGTACATAATGAGGGGTTTCCCTCCCAGAGACACAGGGGTCTCTATGTTGACCTTACTACCTATCTGTTAGGAACTTTCCCCTTTGAATCTACCTATAGCCCTACTGTCAATCATCTGTCTGTGGGAAGGAAGTTCCAGGTCACATCTAGTTACACACACCTGCTGCTTTCACTGTGGAAAAGGAGAGAGGGAGAGAGTTGGGGTCTCTAAGTCATCCACGGATATTTTATTCCCATAAAGCATCATTGAAATTAATTGAATTGAGAGAGAGTATCTCTCTCTCTCTCTCTCTCTCTCTCTCTCTCTCTCTCTCTCTCTCTCTCTCTCTCTCTCTCTCTCTCTCTCTCTCAACACCAGAGCTTTGGCCCTGAGTGTGAGGGTGTCACCCAAATATTGTTTACATACTGTTTTACCCGCTTTATATGTATATTTTATTCTAGTCATGGCTCACCCTATATAACTGCTGCTGTGTACACCTTTTCTATTCTTATACTGTCCATGCCATTTTATATATATATCAGTGGAGGCTCCTCAGAGGAGGAAGGGGAGGACCATATTCCTCAGTAAACGTTTAAAACGTGTCCTTTTTAGAGAAAACTCTACTAAATATAATCATGTCACCAAATAATTGATTAAAACACACTATTTTGCAAGTAATGTCTACAGTCTCAACAGCACTCTGTAGGGTAGCACCAAGGTGTAGCCGGAGGACCGCTAGCTTCCATCCTCCTCTAGGTACATTGACTTCAATACAAAACCTAGGAGGCTCATGGTTCTTACCACCTTACATTGACTTACACAGTAATTATGACAACTTTGATTGGATGGACATGTTGTCCATCCAATCAAAGGATCAGAGAATGAATTGAATACTGAAAGCATAAGCTACAGCTGCAGTGCATACAATGTGGTGAGTAGTTGACTCAAAGAGAGAGAAAGACAATAGTTGAACAGTTTTGAACAACTTAATTTCTTTCCAAGTGAAGGAGAAGCTAGGGAGCGATAGAGAGAGATTTCATATTTTTTCATAGTTTCACTTACTTAGTTAGCAAATGCAGCTAGCTAGTTTAGCCTACTCAAACAGAGGGATGCTATGTTAGCTAGCTGGCTATGACTATCCAACACAACAGTGGAACACTGGAACTACTAAGTCAAGGTAAGCTTTAAGTTTGACTCATTTATTGCCACCGGGGCCCGCCAGTGAAAGTGCTAAACCGCTTACTGACTGCACACTGTAACTTTACTGCATGATTGTAGTGGGTTTACTAACGTGTTAGTTCTATTAGCAATGTTGACTATGACGATTCTTCATCTAATATGGTGACAACAATGTAGGGTTATGATATGGTTCGGATTGGAAAGATTTATTCACCTGGTCACATACAGCTGATGTGTTGTGCATTGAAGTCCGCAAGTGAAGGGACAAGGTGAGAGGAGGAGAGCTCATAGATGTGAGAAAGGAATACAACGTGGCTTCTATGAAAGTGAAAAGCGCTTCTTAAACGGATGAACATACCTGAATTTGTCCAATAGAAACTCTCATTTGCAACTCTTGGACTATATCAGCTAGATGCAGGCAAGAGTGTGAAAGGCGGTATAGAACGTCACTGTCTGTCACATCAAATTTTTCTCTCAACCTGTGTTCACCTACGCTGTAAACAATCATAGGCTAGGATATAGCAACCCCATGGGTATAGGGAACATTTTAGTATCATGTAATAGCGTAAACCTATTACATGGAACTGGGTGAATGGAATATGAATGACAGACATCCAATATGCTGTAATAGACATAAGGCCATTCTCATGAAAAAAATAATCGTCCTCCCTCATCTTAAATGACACTGACCGCCACTGATATATATACAGTTGCGATTTTAGCCTGAGCATTAAAAAAAAACGTTTTTGCTTTGTCATTATGGGGTATTGTGTGTAGATTTATGGAGACAAAAACAACAATTTAATACATTTTAGAATAAGGCTGTAACGCAACAAAATTTGAAAAAAGTCAAGAGGTCTGAATACTTTCTGAATGCACTGTATGAAGAGGAAAGGGACCAAATTATTATCATCTTACCACACAACATACACTTAGTATTACTTTCATAGCTACAGTATACGTATCTCCCTGGAATATTAAATCCTATATGCAGCAGTATACAATACATTTTTGGACTCACATTCTTGTGCTGCTCTCCCTTAAAATGGAACGTGGAGCGGTGGTCCTTCTTCTGGGCAATTTTTTTCATCAAACTTTGTCATCAAAGTCTAGCGTTCTCTGGATTTATGGTGCTTTCAAGACAACTGGGAACACTGAAAAAAACATGGTCAGATTATGAAAATACCAGAGTTCCCGACTTGGAATTCTGAGTTGGATGACCATTCAAACATATTTTCCCAGCTGGAGCTGTTTTTTTCAGAGTTCCCAGTTGTCTTGAACTCACTGAAGTCATGCTGGATTGACCTCATGGCCAATGTATTCAACCTTTTTATGGCCCATAGTGTTGCATGTGAATGTCTTTTAAGCTTGGGAAAGAAACCCTTAAACCCAGACTCGGACCACATACCCACTCCACTGAATAGCAGGTTAGTGATTGCTTTGTAACGGCTGCAGTTAGCCACTGATTCCTTCCAAACCCCTCATTGCTGAATTTGCCATTTCCAAATTGTTGTGTAATGTTTATGTTCAATGGCCAATGAGCACCAATACGTTTTATCTATACTTTCTCTTCATGTGACAAGGATTGAAAAAGATTTGCCAATAGATTGTCGACTTCACTCAAGATGATGACTGCTTGCTAACTAAGATTCTGAAAGTATGATGTTGACATGATCAGTCCAATCTAAGCTACATTAGATAGAACGTGATTTGATGTAATTTTATCTGTGGCCAATGACCTTGAGCCTTCTTGGATGGACACTTCTAATGTAAATCTATGGCAGCACCCAAGGGGCTCGAATTCTCGAGCTCTCTCCGTAGAGTTTACAGTGACGTAGTGTTCTCATGAGTGACAGAACACTGAGCCAATCACGGTGCAACTAGAGAACCTTACTAACCCCTACGGTCTATATTTTCCGCTGGCTGCCCCACCACCACAGAAACACCTACATTTTGGAGCTGCCTTATTAATCAAGAAAGCAAAAAACAGACCATGTTTGTATGTCTTTATTAACTCCATTTTGTTGTTGTTTGCAAACTGATATGTGACACGTCTTAATGCCAAAATAACAGGCAGCACTTTATTTTTGTTTAAAAAAAGTCAGTTATTTATTTATTATTATTACTATTATATAAATATATATATTTTAGGTAGACATTTTTTATGAGTTACAATTCATATAAGGAAATAAGTCAATTCAAATAAATTCATTAGGCACTAATTGTCACGCCCTGGTCTATATTTATTATGTTTATCTTCATTTATTGGGTCAGGCCAGGGTGTGACATGGGTTTATTTGTGGTGTGTTTTGTCTTGGGGTTGTGTGGGGCGTATAGTATAGTCTATGGCTGCCTGAGGCGGTTCTCAATCAGAGTCAGGTGATTATCGTTGTCTATGATTGGGAACCATATTTAGGCAGCCATATTCTGTGAGTGTTTTCGTGGGTGATTGTTCCTGTCTCTGTGTCTTCACCAGATAGGACTGTTTAGGTTTTCACGTATCCGTTTGTTGTTTTTGTATTGTTCGTGTTTTTTCGTTCTTCAATAAATATGTCTCAAAAGTACCACGCTGCATTTTGGTCCGCTCCTCCTTCAACAGAAGAAAGCCATTACAGAATCACCCACCACAACAGGACCAAGCGGCGTGGTAACAAGCAGGTGCAGCGAAAGGAGGAATGGAGATGGGAGGACTAATTGTTTGGAGAAGGACCCTGGGATCAGCCTGGAGAATATCGCCGCCCCAAAGAAGAACTGGAGGCGGTGAGAGTTGAGAGGCGCTGGTATGAGGAGGCAGCGCGGCGACGCGGATGGAAGCCCGAGAGTCAGCCCCAAAAATTTCTTGGGGGGGGGCTCAGGGAGAGTGTGGCAGAGTCAGGAGTCTGACCTGAGCCCACTCTCCCTGTTTATCGTGAGGAGCCAAGGAGGAGACCAGAACCAGAACCGGTGTTGGAGGTGAGCGAAACAGAGACTGTGAAGGAGTTAATGGGGAAATTGGAGGAGAGAGAAATGAGGGAGTTGCTGTGTTGGTGCTTTTTGCATGGAATTCGCCCGACGGAACGTGTCAGGGATTTGATGGCACCTGGGTCAGCTCTCCATACTCGTCCTGAGGTGCGTGTTAGTCGGCTGGTGAAGTTGGTGCCAGCCTCACGCACCAGGCCTCCTGTGCACATCCATAGCCTTGCACGTCCTGTGCCAACACTGCTCTCAAGATCTCCAGTACGCCTACACGGTCTAGCCCATCCTGTGCCACCTCCACACACCAGCCCTCCGGTGGCAGCTCCCCACACCAGGCTTCCTGTGCGTGTCCTCGGCCCAGTACCACCAGTGCCAGCACCACGCATCAGGCTTACAGTGCGCCTCGCCTCTCCAGCGCTACCAGAGCCTCTCGCCTCTCCAGCGCTGCCGGAGTCTCCCGCCTGTTTAGCGCAGCCAGAGCCTTCCTCCTCTCCTGCACTGCCGGAGTCTCCCGCCTGTTCAGCGCTACCGGAGCCTCTCTCCTCTCCTGCGCTGCTGGAGTCTCCCGCCTGTTTAGCGCAGCCAGAGCCTTCCTCCTCTACAGCGCTGCTGGAGTCTCCCGCCTGTTTAGCGCAGCCAGAGCTGTCAGTCTACATGGAGCAGCCAGAGCTGTCAGTCTACATGGAGCAGCCAGAGCTGTCAGTCTACATGGAGCAGCCAGAGATGTAAGTCTGCATGGAGCAGCCAGAGCTGTCAGTCTGCATGGAGCAGCCAGAGCTGTCAGTCTGCATGGAGCAGCCAGAGCTGTCAGTCTACATGGAGCAGCCAGAGCTGTCAGTCTACATGGAGCAGCCAGAGCTGTCAGTCTACATGGAGCAGCCAGAGCTGTCAGTCTACATGGAGCAGCCAGAGCTGTCAGTCTTCATGGAACAGCCAGAGCTGTCAGTCTGCATGGAGCAGCAGGAGCTGCCAGTCTGCATGGAGCTGTCAGTCTGCAAGGAGCTGTCAGTCTGCAAGGAGCTGTCAGTCTGCAAGGAGCTGCGAGTCTGCATGGAGCAGCCAGAGCTGTCAGTCTGCAAGAAGCCGCCAGAGCTGTCAGTCTACATGGAGCAGCCAGAGCCGCCAGTCAGCATGGAGCAGCCAGATCCAGTCAGTCAGCCAGGCTCTTCCAGATCTGCCAGTCAGCCAGACTCTTCCAGATCCGCCAGTCAGCCAGACTCTTCCAGATCCGCCAGTCAGCCAAACTCTTCCAGATCCGCCAGTCAGCCAGACTCTTTCAGATCCGCCAGTCGGCCAGACTCTTCCAGATCCGCCAGTCGGCCAGACTCTTCCAGATCCGCCAGTCGGCCAGGCTCTTCCAGATCCGCCAGTCGGCCAGACTCTTCCAGACTCTTCAAGATACGCCAGTCAGCCAGACTCTTCCAGATCCGCTGGTCAGCCAGACTCTTCCAGATCTGCCAGTCAGCCAGACTCTTCCAGATCTGCCAGTCAACCAGACTCTTCCAGATCTGCCAGTCAGCCAGGATCTGCCAGAACCGTCAACCAGCCAGGATCTGCCGGATCCAAATACCTGGCTGAGCTTCCTCTCATTGCTGGGCTTCCTCTCAGTGCCGGGCTTCCTCTCTGTGCCGGGCATCCTCTCAGTGCCGGGCTTCCTCTCAGTGCCGGGCTGCCTCTGTCCCGAGCTTCCCCTCTTTCCCGAGCTGCCCCTCAGTCCCGAGCTGCCCCTCAGTCCCGAGCTGCCCCTCAGTTCCGAGCTGCCCCTCAGTCCAGTGGGGTTCTGGGTGAGGACTACTAGGCCATGGTCGGCGGCGAAGGTGGACTATCCTAGGACGGGAGGAGGGGGGACTAAGACATTTATAGAGTGGGTTCCACGTCCCGCGCCGGAGCCAGAGCCGCCACCATGGACAGACGCCCACCCGGACCCTCCCTATTGTTTTGATGTGCGTCCGGGAGTCCGCACCTTAGGGGGGGGGGTTCTGTCACGCCCTGGTCTATATTTATTATGTTTATCTTCATTTATTGGGTCAGGCCAGGGTGTGACATGGGTTTATTTGTGGTGTTTTTCGTCTTGGGGTTGTGTGGGGCGTATAGTATAGTCTATGGCTGCCTGAGGCGGTTCTCAATCAGAGTCAGGTGATTATCGCTGTCTCTGATTGGGAACCATATTTAGGCAGCCATATTCTATGAGTGTTTTCGTGGGTGATTGTTCCTATCTCTGTGTCTTCACCAGATAGGACTGTTTAGGTTTTCACGTATCCGTTTGTTGTTTTTGTATTGTTCGTGTTTTTTCGTTCTTCAATAAATATGTCTCAAAAGTACCACGCTGCATTTTGGTCCGCTCCTCCTTCAACAGAAGAAAGCCGTTACACTAACATATGGATTTCACATGATTTGACAGGGGATCAGCCATAGGTGGGCCAGTCGGGAGCTAGGCCCAGCCAATCAGATTGAGTTCTTCCCCCATGCACAAAAGGGCTTTATTACAGACAGAAATACTCAGTTTCAATAGCTGTCCAGATGTCTTAAGTTTTGAGTGAGCGTGCAATTGGCATGCTGACTGCAGGAATGTCCACCAGAGCTGTTGCCAGATAAATTAACATTATTTTCTCTACCATAAGCTGCCTCCAACATTGTTTTACATAATTTGTCAGTACCTCCAACTAGCTTCACAACCGTAAGTATAAGCTATGAACAAAAAGACAATTGCATTTTTTTTAACGGCAATTTGAATGCACAGAGATTTCGTGATGAGGTCCTGAGTTCCCATTGTCATGCCATTCATCCTCCGCCATCCTCTCATATTTCCACATAATAATCCACATAATAATGCATGTCGCATGGATCTGTACACAATTCCTAGAAGCTGAAAATGGCCCAGTTCTTTCATTGCTTGCATACTAACCAACATGTCACCCATGAAACATGTTTGGGATACTCTGGAACGACGTGCAGTGGTGGAAAAAGTAACCACATTTACATACATTTACATTTAAGTCATTTAGCAGACGCTCTTATCCAGAGCGACTTACAAATTGGTGAATTCACCTTCTGACATCCAGTGGAACAGCCACTTTACAATAGTGCATCTAAATCATTAAG
Source organism: Oncorhynchus masou masou (assembly GCF_036934945.1). Classification (NCBI taxonomy): domain Eukaryota; kingdom Metazoa; phylum Chordata; class Actinopteri; order Salmoniformes; family Salmonidae; genus Oncorhynchus; species Oncorhynchus masou. Next base: position 89,003,173 of record NC_088235.1, on the reverse strand, counting down.
GGGGAGGGGGGTGAGAAGGATTACTTATCCTATCCTAGGTATTCCTTGAAGAGGTGGGGTTTCAGGTGTCTCCGGAAGGTGGTGATTGACTCCGCTGTCCTGGCGTCGTGAGGGAGTTTGTTCCACCATTGGGGGGCCAGAGCAGCGAACAGTTTTGACTGGGCTGAGCGGGAACTGTACTTCCTCAGTGGTAGGGAGGCGAGCAGGCCAGAGGTGGATGAACGCAGTGCCCTTGTTTGGGTGTAGGGCCTGATCAGAGCCTGGAGGTACTGCGGTGCCGTTCCCCTCACAGCTCCGTAGGCAAGCACCATGGTCTTGTAGCGGATGCGAGCTTCAACTGGAAGCCAGTGGAGAGAGCGGAGGAGCGGGGTGACGTGAGAGAACTTGGGAAGGTTGAACACCAGACGGGCTGCGGCGTTCTGGATGAGTTGTAGGGGTTTGATGGCACAGGCAGGGAGCCCAGCCAACAGCGAGTTGCAGTAATCCAGACGGGAGATGACAAGTGCCTGGATTAGGACCTGCGCCGCTTCCTGTGTGAGGCAGGGGCGTACTCTGCGGATGTTGTAGAGCATGAACCTACAGGAACGGGCCACCGCCTTGATGTTAGTTGAGAACGACAGGGTGTTGTCCAGGATCACGCCAAGGTTCTTAGCGCTCTGGGAGGAGGAAACAATGGAGTTGTCAACCGTGATGGCGAGATCATGGAACGGGCAGTCCTTCCCCGGGAGGAAGAGCAGCTCCGTCTTGCCGAGGTTCAGCTTGAGGTGGTGATCCGTCATCCACACTGATATGTCTGCCAGACATGCAGAGATGCGATTCGCCACCTGGTCATCAGAAGGGGGAAAGGAGAAGATTAATTGTGTGTCGTCTGCATAGCAATGATAGGAGAGACCATGTGAGGTTATGACAGAGCCAAGTGACTGGGTGTATAGCGAGAATAGGAGAGGGCCTAGAACAGAGCCCTGGGGGACACCAGTGGTGAGAGCGCGTGGCGAGGAGACAGATTCTCGCCACGCCACCTGGTAGGAGCGACCTGTCAGGTAGGACGCAATCCAAGCGTGGGCCGCGCCGGAGATGCCCAACTCGGAGAGGGTGGAGAGGAGGATCTGATGGTTCACAGTGTCGAAGGCAGCCGATAGGTCTAGAAGGATGAGAGCAGAGGAGAGAGAGTTAGCTTTAGCAGTGCGGAGCGCCTCCGTGATACAGAGAAGAGCAGTCTCAGTTGAATGACTAGTCTTGAAACCTGACTGATTTGGATCAAGAAGGTCATTCTGAGAGAGATAGCGGGAGAGCTGGCCAAGGACGGCACGTTCAAGAGTTTTGGAGAGAAAAGAAAGAAGGGATACTGGTCTGTAGTTGTTGACATCGGAGGGATCGAGTGTAGGTTTTTTCAGATGGGGTGCAACTCTCGCTCTCTTGAAGACGGAAGGGACGTAGCCAGTGGTCAGGGATGAGTTGATGAGCGAGGTGAGGTAAGGGAGAAGGTCTCCGGAAATGGTCTGGAGAAGAGAGGAGGGGATAGGGTCAAGCAGGCAGGTTGTTGGGCGGCCGGCCGTCACAAGAAGCGAGATTTCATCTGGAGAGAGAGGGGAGAAAGAGGTCAGAGCACAGGGTAGGGCAGTGTGAGCAGAACCAGCGGTGTCGTTTGACTTAGCAAACGAGGATCGGATGTCGTCGACCTTCTTTTCAAAATAGTTGACGAAGTCATCTGCAGAGAGGGAGGAGGGGGGGAGGAGGATTCAGGAGGGAGGAGAAGGTGGCAAAGAGCTTCCTAGGGTTAGAGGCAGATGCTTGGAATTTAGAGTGGAAGAAAGTGGCTTTAGCAGCAGAGACAGAGGAGGAAAATGTAGAGAGGAGGGAGTGAAAGGATGCCAGGTCCGCAGGGAGGCGAGTTTTCCTCCATTTCCGCTCGGCTGCCCGGAGCACTGTTCTGTGAGCTCGCAGTGAGTCGTCGAGCCACGGAGCGGGAGGGGAGGACCGAGCCGGCCTGGAGGATAGGGGACATAGAGAGTCAAAGGATGCAGAAAGGGAAGAGAGGAGGGTTGAGGAGGCAGAATCAGGAGATAGGTTGGAGAAGGTATGAGCAGAGGGAAGAGATGATAGGATGGAAGAGGAGAGAGTAGCGGGGAGAGAGAGCGAAGGTTGGGACGGCACGATACCATCCGAGTAGGGGCAGTGTGGGAAGTGTTGGATGAAAGCGAGAGGGAAAAGGATACAAGGTAGTGGTCGGAGACTTGGAGGGGAGTTGCAATGAGGTTAGTGGAAGAACAGCATCTAGTAAAGATGAGGTCGAGCGTATTGCCTGCCTTGTGAGTAGGGGGGAAGGTGAGAGGGTGAGGTCAAAAGAGGAGAGGAGTGGAAAGAAGGAGGCAGAGAGGAATGAGTCAAAGGTAGACGTGGGGAGGTTAAAGTCGCCCAGGACTGTGAGAGGTGAGCCGTCCTCAGGAAAGGAGCTTATCAAGGCATCAAGCTCATTGATGAACTCTCCGAGGGAACCTGGAGGGCGATAAATGATAAGGATGTTAAGCTTGAAAGGGCTGGTAACTGTGACAGCATGGAATTCAAAGGAGGCGATAGACAGATGGGTAAGGGGAGAAAGAGAGAATGACCACTTGGGAGAGATGAGGATCCCGGTGCCACCACCCCGCTGACCAGAAGCTCTCGGGGTGTGCGAGAACACGTGGGCGGACGAAGAGAGAGCAGTAGGAGTAGCAGTGTTGTCTGTGGTGATCCATGTTTCCGTCAGTGCCAAGAAGTCGAGGGACTGGAGGGAGGCATAGGCTGAGACCAGTTGTCATACTTAAGTAAAAGTAAAGATACCTTAAGTATTTGGTTTTAAATATACATAAGTATCAAAAGTAAATGTAATAGCTAAAATATACTTAAGTATCAAAAGTAGAAGTAGAAGTATAAATAATTTCAAATTCCTTATATTAAGCTAAACAGACATTTTCTAGTTTTTTAATTTACAGATAGCCAGGGGCACACTCCAACACTAAGGCATAATTTATAAAAGAAGCATTTGTGTTAAGCGAGTCCGACAGATCAGAGGCAGTAGATATGACCTGGGATGTTCTCTTGATAAGTGTATGAATTGGACCATTTTCCTGTGCTGTTAAGCATTACAAATGTAACGAGCACTTTTGGGTGTTATGGAAAATATATGGCGTAAAAAGTACATTATTTTCTTTAGGAATGTATTGAAGTAAAAAGAAAAGTTGTCAAAAATATGAAAAGTAAAGTAAAGCACAGATACACCAAAAACTACTTAAGTATTTCTTAGAATATTTTAAGTACTTTACAACACTGGCGACGTGTCCGACAGCATGTTTCAGTTTCCACCAATATCCAGCAACTTCGCACAGCCATTGAAGAGTTGGACACCATTCCACAGGCCACTATCAACAGAATGATCATCTCTATGTGCAGGAGATGTGTTGCACTGCATGAGGTCACACCAGATACTGACTGGTTTTCTGATCCACGCACCTACCTTTTTTTATGTATCTGTGATCGTTAGGGCTTAATGAATTTATTTGAATTGACTGATTGCCTTGTAGGAATTGTAACTCAGTAAAATCTTTAAAATTGTTGCATGTTGCATTTATATTTTTGTTCAGTATTGTATACTGTATATTCAGACTCTGACATTGGTCGTTCTGATATTTCTTCATTTCTTTATTTTTGAACTATGTTACTGCACTGTCGTAGCTATTAAACGCAAGCATTTCACTGCACCTGCGATAATATTTGCAAATATGTGTATGCAACCAATAAACTTTCATTTGATTTGAGTGAGTACGAGAGAGAGAAAGGTAAATAACATTTGGTTATGGGAATTGAGTTGTTACAGTAAACACATTCTGTTGGAGATTTAGTACTGTCGCTGCAGGGTTCCTGTCGGCGTGAGTCACTGAAAGAGCCAATCAGGACCCAGTCAGGCGTAATTGGGAAACTCTGGGCCAGTTCAGTTCCCCTGCTGTTCTGAGAAACTACAGTACACTAGCTGGAGAAGTCCCCTGTTTTGAATACCTGACTTACCTGTTTCCCTTTCTTGCTACCGCCCTCTCTCTCTCTCTCTCTCTCTCTCTCTCTCTCTCTCTCTCTCTCTCTCTCTCCCTCTGTCTCACACACATACACATGCACACACAGACTATGCTGTCAGTTGCAAAAAGCAGCTTTGAATTATTTAGCCAACAGGACAGGCAGCAGGCTAATTCCCCGAAGAGGAGGAGGAGGATGAGGAGAGGAGCTGGCGTTGGGGGGAGGGAGAGCGGTTGGCAAGGCAATAAATCAGGGAACAGCGTGTCATGTGACCATGGGGAGATCCCTGTCACCTGACTGACTGGAACGGCTCCCTGCTGTCACAGACACCGCTTCCCAGAAATTACACAGCAGACAGGGTGTGTGTGTGTGTGTGGATGTGAGGGCACTGCAGCTGTCCCTGTATGTCTATGTGGTGTGTGTGATTGGCACAGTGCTCAAGTAAGGCTCCCATAGCTCTGTTTATTAACCCCTGAGTCATTAACCCTCTGTGGGCTACTGCACTCTCTCTGACCTGCGCCACTATACAGTACTACTTTCTCTATTTCCCTATTCTTGTTTGGAACACTGTAATATCAATCATTCTTTGGTGGTGGGGGTTAGAAAGAGATGAAGGGTAAATTCCCATCCATAGATGCCAGTCAAACCCTCCCCACTCTCCCCCCACCCATCTACAAGGAAGGGGGCATACACTCTTCTCCCTTCCCGTCTGTAGGGACAGTGGCAGGAAAGTCCCTGTCTTGCAAGTTGCCCTACTAGACTCCTGTTTGAATTAACACTGCTTATAAATAAAGCATAGAGGACTGGAGCATGGGGGTAGTGTTGTTTGTGTTGTCAGAGTGACACAGCCGGTTTAGGGTTACCGAACTCTATGGTTTGATTTACAGTTGATTACAGAAACGTCCTTCATCTTTTTTTAATAGAGGGTTGAACCGTTATAGAGGGTTGAACCGTTATAGAGGGTTGAACCGTTATAGAGGGTTGAACCGCTATAGAGGGTTGAACCGTTATAGAGGGTTGAACCGTTATAGAGGGTTGAACCGTTATCGAAGGTTGAACCGTTATCGAGGGTTGAACCTTTATAGAGGGTTGAACCGTTATAGAGGGTTGAACCGTTATAGAGGGTTGAACCGTTATAGAGGGTTGAACCGTTATAGAGGGTTGAACCGTTATAGAGGGTTAAACCGTTATAGAGGGTTGAACCGTTATAGAGGGTTGAACCGTTATCGAAGGTTGAACCGTTATCGAGGGTTGAACCTTTATAGACGATTGGACCGTTATAGGGGATTGAACCGTTATAGATGGTTGAACTGTTAGAGGGTTGAACCATTATCGAGGGTTGAACCGTTATAGATGGTTGAACCGTTATAGATGGTTGAACCGTTATAGAGGGTTGGACCGTTATAGGGGATTGAACCATTATAGAGGATTGAACCTTTATCGAGAGTTGAACCATTATAGGGGATTGGACCGTTATAGGGGATTGAACCATTATAGAGGGTTGAACCATTTTAGAGGATTGAACCTTTATAGAGGGTTGAACCGTTATCGAGGGTTGAACCGTTATCGAGGGTTGAACCGTTAGAGGGTTGAACCGTTATAGAGGTTTGAACCATTATTGAGGTTGGAACCGTTATCGAGGGTTGAACCGTTATAGACAGTTGAACTGTTTAACACACTCTCCAACTCCTCTGACCTCTGATTGTCTTTGGTTCACTGGCTGGGTGACAGACAATGTTTTCAGTGATCTTCATTGCTGTGTGATATTGTACACATTAATGTTTTGTGGTGATTTTCTGTCTAACCTTTCAGTGCCTTGTGGGTGTGTGTTAAAACTTCTTGAAACTCCCCATCCCGGATCCGGGTTTGTGACTAAAGCCTCAGGCTCATTAGCATAACGCAACGTTAACGATTTCTGAAAATCGCAAATAAAATGAAAATAATGCGTCTGCTCTCAAGCTTAGCCTTTTCTTAACAACACTGTCATCTCAGATTTTCAAAATATGCTTTTGAACCATAGAAATTGACTAATTTGTGTAAGAGTATGCAAAGCTAGCATAGCATTTTGAGTAGCATTTAGCACGCAACATTTTCACAAAAACCAGATAACCAAATAAATAAAATCATTTACCTTTGAAGAGCTTCTGATGTTTTCAATGAGGAGACTCTCAGTTACATACCAAATGCGCAGTTTTTCCTGAAAGCGTCTGTGTGTAGGAGAAATCGTTCCGTTTTCTACATTGCGTCTGGCTACCGAAACGAACCGAAAATTCAGTCACCTACAACGTAAAACTTTTTCCGGATTAACTACATAATATCGACCGAAACATGGCAAACGTTGTTTGGAATCAATCCTCAAGGTGTTTTTTCACATATCTCTTCATTGATATGCAGTTCGTGGAAGCTTGCTTTCCTCTCTGTATCCCATGGAAAAATACTGGCAGGTGACTTTTGCGCACCAATTTCGGCGCAGGACACCGGGCGGACACCTGGTAAATGTGGTCTCTTATGGTCAATCTTCCAATGATCTGCCTACAAATACGTCACAATGCTGCAGACACCTTGGGGAAACGACAGAAAGGGCAGGCTCATTCCTCTCGCATTCACAGCCATATAAGGAGACAATGGAAAACAGAGCCTCAAAAATCCTTGTCATTTCCTGGATGCCATCTCATCTTGGTTTTGCCTGAAGCTCACGTTCTAGGGCACGCACAGAGAATATCTTGGTATTTCTGGACACGTCAGAGTGTTTTCTTTCGAATGCTATCAATTATATGCATAGTCGAGCATCTTTTTGTGACAAAATATCTTGTTTAAAACGGGAACGTTTTTCATCCAAAAATGAAATAGCGCCCCCATAGATGTAAGAGTTAAAGCAGTTTTTGATCAATTCCACCTGGATGTTTCAGAACTGTCTGTGTGTGTGTGTGTGTGTGTGTGTGTGTGTGTGTGTGTGTGTGTGTGTGTGTGTGTGTGTGTGTGTGTGTGTGTGTGTGTGTGTGTGTGTGTGTGTTTGAGACATCAAAGTGTGTACATTCACCCACACACATCTGAATGTACAGGTCACTTCCAAAATAATGGAAACACTTGAGTAAATGAGGGATACAAAGTACATTGAAAGCAGGTGCTTCCACACAGGTGTGGTTCCTGAGTTAATTAAGCAATGAACATCCCATAATGCTTGGGGTCATGTATAAATTCTTGTAGAATCCATGCCAAGGTGCATTGAAGCTGTTCTGGTTCGTGGTGGCTAATGCCCTATTAAGACACTTTATGGTGGTGTTTCCTTTATTTAGGCAGTTACCTGTATGTTAAAAACATTAGACTAGATTGGATTCAATTTGAGATTATGAATTTGACACATTTTTTTATAAGACTTGCAAGCCAAAGTAGGGGAAAGGTGTAACTGTGGGTGAGTGATGGGTGAGGAGTCAAACGCAGAGAGCAAAGTAAACGGGAAAAAACACTTTAATGTCCTTAACTAAGTAACAGGTCCAAACATGGGTGAATGCCCTAAAACACAGGTGCAAAACAAACCCAAAAACCTAGTTACACAAACTTGTACAGCGAAAACCCAAAACCGACGATACACCACAAATGTAACAAACACAAAAAGCCCGCACAAACACCAGCGGGCTAAACGAACTTAAATAACACCCATCCCAAAACCCCAACAAGGAACAGGTGAAAACAATTAGACAAAAACAAACGAAAAGGAAAAAGGGATTGGTGGCAGCTAGTAGACCGGCGACGACGACCGCCGAGCGCCACCCGAGCAGGAAGGGGAGCCACCTTCGGTGGTATTCATGACAAAAGGTCTCAACAAGCATATTCATCATATTCAGTGATTAATGTTTAGATATTTTCATAGTATAGCCTAACACATTCATAGTTAACATAACATCACCAGGGGTAAATATAGAAAATGGAGCTCTTGGAAATTATCACCTTTGACAAATACAAACTGTTGCTATGGAACTATATGCTTCCATTCTGTGGGAATCGTGAACAGTTTTCTTTAGTTCGCAGCTCTCCATCATTGTCATCCATTCCTAGAATTCATAATCAACACATGTAGGACCCCAGAACTTGGTGAGGAACATTCAAAGTCCTCAGCGTTTGGTGACTGTTACTAAACAAACAGTGTGCAACCATAACTAGTCAGGCTGCTGACTGACTTTATGGTCCTTCCCAGAGCCCAGCGCTTGCTCTTTGTAGAGGGAGACAGAAAAATACACACAGCGTGAAATGATGTAGCACAGCTTCCATATGCGCCTGTTAGTTTGTGTTCCCTGTGGGCATTTGTTTTTGGTTCCGGATGAGTTGTGCTGTGGGTTTGTGGGTTGAACCAGTCCACTCAGGCTGGGGTGGGGTGGGTAACAGGACTGGGCTGGATGGATCACAGGAAGCTGTTGTGAGCAACTGGGTTTAAACCACAAGACTTTGCTAGCCCTCTGGCAATCACAGCTTCAGAATATAACTTATTTGAAATGGAAATCTTGATCTCTCCTCACAATCACCAAACTACAGCAGCCAGCTAGAGGCAGAAAGAGCAGTGACCAGAGTGTACTGGGTGAATAGAGAGGTCCAGATGGACTCAGATAATGCTGTAGTGTCAGTTTCACCAAACCAGCTCTTGTTTCAGATTCAGACCATCAATAATGAAGAGGATTCATTAATCTAGAACTCCCAGAATCAGAGGTCTCTCTCTCTCTCTCTCTCTCTCTCTCACACAAACCCCCTCTCTTCCTCCATCTCAATTCAATTCAAGGGCTTTATTGGCATGGGAAACATGTGTTAACATTGCCAAAGCAAGTAAGGTAGATAATATATAAAGTGAAATAAACAATAAAAATTAACAGTAGACATCACACATACAGAAGTTTCAAAACAATAAAGACATTACAAATGTCATATTATATATATATACAGTGTTTTAACAATGTACAAATGGTAAAGGACACAAGATAAAATAAATAAGCATAGATATGGGTTGTATTTACAATGGTGCGTGTTCTTCACTGGTTGCCCTTTTCCCGTGGCAGGTCACAAATCTTGCTGCTCTGATGGCACACTGTGGAATTTCACCCAGTAGATATGGGAGTTTTTCAAAATTGGATTTGTTTTCGAATTCTTTGTGGATCTGTGTTATCTGAGGGAAATATGTCTCTCTAATATGGTCATACATTGGGCAGGAGGTTAGGAAGTGCAGCTCAGTTTCCACCTCATTTTGTGGGCAGTGAGCACATAGCCTGTCTTCTCTTGAGAGCAATGTCTGCCTACGGCGGCCTTTCTCAATAGCAAGGCTATGCTCGCTGAGTCTGTACATAGTCAAAGCTTTCCTTAATTTTGGGTCAGTCACAGTGGTCAGGTATTCTGCCGCTGTGTACTCTCTGTGTAGGGCCAAATAGCATTCTAGTTTGCTCTGTTTTTTTGTTAATTCTTTCCAATGTGTCAAGTAATTATCTTTTTGTTTTCTCATGATTTGGTTGGGTCTAATTCTCTCTCTGATGTGTGTGAGGTGAGCTGCACCTAGTGAAACCCAAAGCGAGTCCCTGAGCACTAAAGTGTTATTTGGGCAATGGCTCAAGTACTGTATGTTCCCTGATTGTGTGTGTGTTCGGGTGTGTGTGTGTGTCCTTGTTCTCTGACTGATAGATCAGATTAAACTTATGAATCATTGTGTTCTTATTATTTTGTCATAAAGACACTAATAAATCATATGAGCATGGCATAATAGGCTTGTGGGGACCAAACAATTGAATCCCATTCAAAATCACATTTTCACTAACCCTAACCTAACCTTAACCTTATCCATAACTCCAAACCCCTAACCCTAAACCTAACTCCTGACCTTAACCCTAAACCTAAACCCTAACCCTAACCCTAACCCCTAAACCTAAAATATAATTTTTCCTTGAGGGGACTGGTAAATGTCCCAATGTCAAAATGTTCCTTGTTTTACTATCCTTGTGAGGCCTCATGGTCCCCACAAAGGGAGTAAAATCAAAAGCACACACTCACACCTGTTCATGGTGAATTTGAAGAGTCAGTGGGCTGAGTACTTTTAATTTCTCACAGGACTCAAGGACAGAACAGTGCCTGAGGAGATTGTATGATCTGTGTGTGTGTGTGTGTGTGTGTGTGTGTGTGTGTGTGTGTGTGTGTGTGTGTGTGTGTGTGTGTGTGTGTGTGTGTGTGTGTGTGTGTGTGTGTGTGTGTGTGTGTGTGTGTGTGTGTGTGTGTGTGTGTGTGTGTGTGTGGGTCATGTGTGTGGAAGGGCGTAACTTTGTGTTGGATATAGGGAGGTCAGAGTCAATGGGTTCCGGTGTCCCCCCCCTAGGGGGGTTTGGGGGCATATCCCCTGTGATATTCTTTGTTTTAAATAGCTGTGAAATGGTTGCTTCAGGTGAATTTTGAAGGGAAAATACATCCAAAAATGTCCTGATAATTTGGTCCATATACACCATCACAACTGAAACATAATTATTGTTCTGTATTACTTTAAACTGTGTTCTTTAAACTGGGCTCTCCTTCTCCGTGGCTGACGTGAGAACAACATTTAAGCGCGTTAACCTTCACAAGGCTGCCAGACCAGACGGCATCCTAAACCGCGTCCTCAGAGCATGCGCAGACCAGCTGGCTGGTGTGTTTACAGGCATATTCAATCTCTCCCTATCCCAGTCTGCTGTCCCCACATGCTTCAAAATGCCCACCATCATTCCTGTACCCAAGAATGCAAAGGTAACTGAACTAAATGACTATCACCACTTCTGTCATCATGAAGTGCTTTGAGAGACTAGTCAAGGATCATATCACCTCTACCTTACCTTACCTTACCTGTCACCCTAAACCCACTTCAATTTGCCTACCGCCCCAATAGATCCACAGATGACTCAATCACCATGACACTGCACACTGCCCTATCCCATCTGGTCAAGAGGAATACCTATGTAAGAATGCTGTTCATTGACCATAGCTCAGCATTCAACACCATAGTACCCTCCAAGCGCATCATTAAGCTTGAGGCACTGGGTCTGAACCTCTCCCTGTGCAACTGGGTCCTGGACTTCCTGATGGGCCGCACCCAGGTGGTCAAGGTAGGAAACAACATTTTCACCCTGCTGATCCTCAACACTGAGGCCCCACAAGGATGCATGCTCAGCCCCCTCCTGTACTCCCTGTTCACCCATAACTGTGTGGCCATGCACATCTCCAACACAATCATCAAGTTTTCAGACGACACAGCAGTAGCAGGCTTGATTACCAACAATGACGAGACAGCCTACAGGGAGGACGTGATGGCTCTGGGAGTGCGGCGCCAGGAAAAAAATCTCACACAACGTCAACAAAATGAGATGACTGTGGACTGATCGTGGGAGCACCCCCCTATCCAGTAGTAGAAAAGGTGGAAAGCAAAATATTTTCTTAAAAATCATACAATGTGATTTTCTGGATCTTTGTTTTAGATTCCGTCTCTCACAGTTGAAGTGTACCTATGATAAAAATTACAGGCCTCTACATGCTCCGTAAAACCCCTTCTTCATCTATGTTTAAAGGTCAAAATCCATTATTCTATTTGTGTACTCTTCACCACGCTAGGCTCGTACATGGTCTTGAATAACTTAGTCTTTCTATCCAATTAACTTAAAGGAGTTGAAAAAAAGTCCATAGACATCATACTTACACAATTTAATTGCAGTATTATTTCATTATTTCACAAAATAATTCAGTGACACTCAATACTTTTCAATATGGATCAAACAATAGACTTCAAAAATACATAGCAACAACCCATTTTTATTCCTTATGGTTAGAGCGTTGGACTAGTAACCGGAAGGTTGCAAGTTTAAATCCCTGAGCTAACAAGTTACAAATCTGTCGTTCTGCCCCTGAACAGGCAGTTAACCCACTGTTCCTAGGCCGTCATTGAAAATAAGAATTTGTTCTTTAACTGACTTGCCTAGTTAAATAAAGGTAAAATAAAAAAATAAAATTGTTAAGGCCAGCCCTTTTTGTTATATGATAATGGTATTTGGTCACATGATTATTAGGTCACATGATTATGGCAGGATTCAAAGACAGGCAATAGAGAGAGCACCACCCATGTTGAGGATAAACAGGTTATCAGGTGAGAACTTGTATTATAAGGAAGGCACTATCAGTTCAACTCCACATCTTTGCTGACTGTAGCCCAATGCTATAACAAAACAGTTGTTGCCTGCATTCTGATTTCATTTGGTTGTCATTACAGGGGTCAGAGACAGTCAGTAGAGTGGGAGAACACCGCCCATGTTGAGCCACAGGGAGAAGACAAACAGTTCACCAAGTGAGAATTTGGAATTTGAGTTATAAGGTAATCAATCTGGTAAAGCATGGCTCAAAAATAACACAAAGCAGATTGAACCATGTTGTCGTCTGTCATTTCCACCAGGAGAAGCTGGATGCCATAGATAGGAAAATAATATGCCCTAATTTTGTTTCTGGCAGTGACAGGCATAAACAGGTATTTGGTGCATGTAAGTTAATTGAAGCTGAACATCTGATCCCTCTTTGTACCACTAAATGCCCACCATTGTATAAGGTTATTGAATGTGTATGTTATTTACTTGATGGTGAATGAAAATATTTCCTGCACTTTTCTTGTCTTTGGCATTGGCATCGGCATTAATTAAGGGCACAAGCTACTTTTTTTTTACTATGGTGACCACTGACTCACTATGTGCTGTTCATCTGAAACTGCAGTTGAAAAGGGGAAGAGCCACATACTGTACCACCGTTGGTGCTAGCTTAGCTACCTAGCTAGCTACAGTGCCTTCAGAAAGCATTCATACCCCTTGATTTTAACCACATTTTGTTTTGTTACAGCCTGAATTCAAAACGGATTAAATCACCTCACCCATCTATGCACAAAACCCCATAATGACAAAGTGAAAAAATGTTTTTAGAAATGTTTGCAAACTTCTTGAAAATAAAATAGAGAAATATCTAATTTACATAAGTATTCACACCCCTGAGTCAAGCACCTTTGGCAGCGATTAAGGGTTTGAGTCTTTCTGGTTAATTCTCTAAGAGCTTTCCACACCTGGATTGTGCAACATTTGCCCATTATTCTTTTCAAAATTATTCAAGCTCTGTCAATTTGGTTGTTGATCATTGCTAGACAATCATTTTCAGGGCTTGTCATAGATTTTCAAGTAGATTTAAGTCTAAACTGAAACTCAACCACTCAGTAACATTCACTGTCTTCATGGTAATCAACTCCAGTGTAGATTTGGCATTGTGTTTTAGGTTATTGCACCTGCTGAAAGGTCAATTCATCTCTCAATGTCAGGTGGAAAGCAGACTGAACCAGTTTTTTCTCTAGGTATTTACCTGCACTTAGCTCCATAATGTTTTTTTTTTTTATCCTGAAAACTCCCCAGACCTTAATGATTACAAACATACCCATAACATGATGCAGCCACCACTATGCTTGAAAATATGGAGATTGGTACTCAGTAATGTGTTGTATTGGATTTGCCCCCAACATAACACTTTGTATTCAGGATAAAAGGTTAATTGTTTTGCAGAATTGTTTGTAGTATTACTTTAGTGCCTTTTTTGCAAACAGGATGCATGATTTTGAGTATTTTTAGTCTATACAGGCTTCTTACTTTTCACTCTGTCAATTAAGTTGGTATTGTGGAGTAACTACTATGTTGTTGATCCATCCTAAATTGTATCTTGTCACGGCCATTAAACTCTGTAACTGTTTTAAAGTCACCATTGGCCTCATGATGTAATCCGTGAGCTGTTTCCTTCCTCTCCGGCAACTGAGTTAGGAAGGGCGCCTGTATCTTTGTAGTGACTGGGTGTATCGATACATCATCCAAAGTATAATTATCATAATAAAATGAATATTCATTGTCAGATTTGTTGTTTTTACCCATCTACCAATAGATGCCCTTTGTGAGGCATTGGAAATCCTCCCTCATCTTTGTAGTTTAATCTGTGTTTGAAATGCACTGCTTGACTGAGATACCTTACAGATAATTGTATGTGTGGGAATACAGATGAGGTAGAAATTCCAAAATCATGTTAAATACTATTATTGCACACAGAGTGAGTCCATGCAACTTATTATGTGACTTATTAAGAACATTTTTACTCCTGAACTTATTTAGGCTTGCCACAACAAATGGGTTAAATACTTATTGGCTCAATAACTTTCAGCTATTCATTTTTAATTAATTTGTAAAAATGTCAAAAAACATTATTCCACTTTGAAATTATGGGGTATTGTGTCTAGGCCAGTGACATACAATTTCAATTATATCCATTTTAAATTCAGGCTGTAACACAAATATTTTTGGAAAAAGTCAAGGGGTATGAAGGCACTGTAATGTTGGCCTAGCTAAATTAGCCAACCTAGCATTGCATCACTCATTTTACACAATATTTTCTCCTCACCAATAGTTTGCTAGTTACACAACATAGGTATACATTTATGAAATGTTCATGAAGTTTTACTTGTTTTAAACTTCCAAACATTTAAACTTTGGAGCACTTTTTCCATCATCGTCCCAGAATCTGTCCCAAACTAAAGATGAACCATCCTGTATTCAAATACTTAGTTTGTTTTTATGTTTTGATATGGCAATGTGTCTACTCTAGAACCTAGGTCATTCACAGTGATTCAAAAGGCTAATAAGAGTGCTACTGAAATAGATAAATGGGTCTGTCAACTGTCGGGGAATCATTCAGAGTTTATCTCCTTCTTCATTCTGTCCTCGCCCCATGTTCCTCTGGTTCTTGGTTACCCCTGGCTGAAGGAACACAATCCCTCGTTTGATTGGGTGACAGGTAAGGTAACTAGTTGCAGCATTGATTGTCATGCTAACTGCCTTAGGACTGCCTGTTTTCCTGCCGTTTCCAGTCAGGTCAGTGACTCTGCTCCTCCTGATTTGTCCCTGGTTCCAGAAACATATCACGAGTTGGGTGAAGTATTCAGTAAACAGAAGGCTCTGTCCCTTCCTCCCCACCGACCTTATGACTGTGCGATTAATCTGTTTCCTGGAGCTGCCTTTCCCAAGGGACGGTTATACAGTATCTCTCGACCTGAACATGAGGCCTTGGAGACCTACATCAAGGAGTCTCTAGCTGCAGGTCTCATTCGGCCCTCGTCATCACCTCTGGGAGCAGGATTTTTTTTGTTAGCAAGAAGGATGGCTCTCTTCGACCGTGTATTGATTATCGGGGTTTGAATGATATTACGGTCAAGAACAAGTATCCCCTGCCCTTGATGAGCTCGGCTTTCGATTCTTTACAGGGTGCTACGGTTTTTACGAAGCTTGATTTACGTAATGCTTATCATTTGGTTCGGATCAAAGAGGGGGACGAGTGGTTGACTGGGTTCAATACTCCGATGGGACATTTCGAGTACAAGGTGATGCCGTTTGGACTGACCAACGCTCCTGCTGTGTTCCAAAGTATGGTGAATGACGTTCTGAGAGATATGATTGGTATTTTTGTGTTTGTTTACCTGGATGATATCCTCATCTTCTCGAAGGAGCTTTCTAGCCACGTTCAGCATGTCAAGCAGGTCCTGCAGCGGTTATTGGAGAACCGTCTGTTCGTGAAGGCTGAGAAGTGTGATTTTCACGCCCACACGACGTCCTTCCTCGGGTACATCATCTCCAGGGGAGAGATCAAGATGGACCAAGAGAAGGTTCGGGCGGTTCGGGATTGGGTCCAGCCCGGTACGAGATTGCAGCTCCAGAGATTCCTGGGGTTTGAGAATTTTTATCGGAGGTTTATCCATGATTACAGCCGGGTGGCCGCCCCTTTTACTGTACTGATGTCTTGCACCAGAAAGTTCTGTTGGTCTCCTGAGGCAGACCGAGCATTTCTAGATTTGAAGAGCCGATACACCAACGCCCCGATTCTCTCTCAACCTGACACTTCCCGTCAGTTCATTGTGGAGGTGGATGCGTCTGATGTGGGGGTGGGCGCCATCCTGTCCCAGCGTAGCTCCACTGACGGTAAACTCCATCCCTGCGCCTTCTACTCTTGTCGTCTTTCTCCAGCTGAAAGAAACTACAATGTGGGTAACCGAAAGGTTCTCGCTGTGAAGCTTGCCTTGGAGGAGTGGCGTCACTGGTTGGAGGGAGCGGAGCAACCGTTTGTGGTCTGGACTGACCACAAGAATCTGGCTTACGTGCAATCGGCTAAACGTCTCAACTCCCATCAGGCCCGGTGGGCTTTGTTTTTTGGACGCTTCAATTTTTCCCTGACGTTCCGACCTGGGTCGAAGAACGGGAAGGCGGACGCCCTGTCCCGGATGTTCTCCAAGACGGAGGAGAGTGGGGCCAAGACTGAGACGATTCTTCCCCAGAATGTTGTCGTGGGAGCCGTTACATGGAGGTTTGAGGAGGAGGTGATGGCGGCTCTTCGGACACAGCCCGGGCCCGGTAACGGTCCACCCGGTCGGTTGTTCGTGCCTGAGTCGGTTCGTTCTGCTGTCCTTCAGTGCAAGATAGCTTGTCACCCTGGTGTTGCTCGGACTATGGCGCTACTGCGCAGACGATTTTGGTGGCCTGCCATGGGAGAAGATACCCGGAGGTTTGTTGCCGCTTGTCCTGTTTGTGCGCAGAATAAGAGTACCAATCGGGCCAGCTCTGGGCTTCTTCACCCCCTACCTATTCCCCGGCGACCGTGGTCGCATCTGGCCCTGGATTTTGTCACGGGGTTACCCTCTTCTGTTGGTAACACGGTTATTCTGACCATTGTGGATAGATTCAGCAAGTTTGCCCACTTTGTTCCCCTCTCCAAGGTGCCTTCTGCCACTGAGACGTCCGAGATTCTGGTTAGGGAGGTGTTCAGGGTCCACGGGTTGCCCTGTGACATTGTTTCTGACCGTGGTCCTCAGTTTACCTCTGCTGTCTGGAAATCCTTCTGTTTGGCCATTGGAGCTACAGTCAGTCTCACATCTGGATTTCACCCCCAATCTAATGGTCAGGCGGAGAGAGCCAACCAGAAGATGGAGTCCACACTGCGCTGTCTTGCTTCCTCTGATCCCACCTCTTGGTCCTCTCAATTTCCCTGGGTCGAGTATGCTCATAATACTATCCCTTCATCTGCCACTGGGATGTCTCCCTTCCAGTGCCTGTACGGTTACCAACCTCCCTTGTTTCCTTCTCAGGAGCGGGATCTCTGTCCAGACCCACATTCGTCGTTGCCACCGCACCTGGCATCGGGCCAGGAAGGCCCTCCTTAAGGTTTCTGACCGGTATCAGATCCAGGCGAATCGTCGCCGTATTCCTGCCCCCGCTTATACCGTCGGAGATAGGGTTTGGTTGGCTACATGGGATCTTCCTCTACGGACTGAGTCGAGGAAACTGTCACCGAAGTTCATTGGTCCGTTTGTAGTGTAGAAGATCATTAATCCTGTTGTGGTCCGACTCAAGTTGCCTGCTACACTAAGAGTACATCCCACCTTTCATGTCTCCTGCCTCAAGCCGGTTCTCCTCAGTCCTCTGTTGCCCCCTCCTCCTCGTCCTCCTCCTCCTCGGATGATCGGAGTTGGTCCTGTCTACACGGTGCGCCGCATCATGGACTCCAGACGGCGGGGTCGAGGGTTCCAGTATTTAGTGGATTGGGAAGGATATGGTCCTGAGGAGAGGAGTTGGATTCCTCGGCGTCAGATCCTTGACGATGACCTGCTTCGTGACTTTTACCGCCTCCACCCTGGCGCTCCGGGTAGTCCGCCCGGTGGCGTTCGTCGGAGGGGGGGGGGTACTGGCACGAATCCCGTTTCCTGAGTCTGTTTTTTTGCCTGTGTTCTGTTCTGGAGTGTTTTTTCCGGTGTCCTGGAACGCACCCTGTCTGGTTACCGGGCAATGTAGCCAGTTGGGAGTTCTGATTACCCGCACCTGTATCCCATCAGCTATCTGCACACCTGGTCCTGATCATCATCTCTCCTCTTCATAAGCCCGGACCTGACATCCATTCCCTGCCGGATCGTTAGCCATGAACAGTATGTCGTGCCATAGTATCAGCCTCAAGTTGCATAGAATTTGTTTTGTTGTTTTTTACGTATTGCTTGCCTTAAACTTACCTCAGTTTGTTCTGTCTTCAGTTTCTCACCCGGATCATTTACCCCATTCCCGCCTGGTCGTTGGAGAATTCCGCTACCCCATTGGATCCACCTATTTACTCCCATCAACTCACCACCGCTGCCCGCTACGCCACCGGGATATAAATACACATTCACATTCACTTGTAAATAAATACTCACCTTCTTCCTACTCTCCTTGTCCTGGTCTGCTTCTGGGTTCGATTTTGAAAGAACGTGACAGGCAGCCTGTTTTCACCTTTGAGTTGTGGGTGATTATACTTTCTGTTTAGTGTGTGTTGCACCTGACGGAGCTGTTTCGGTTGTGCTTTTTGTTTCTTTGTTAAATGTTGTTCAGTTTGAATAAATAACATGAAAATGTACCACGCTGCGCTTTGGTCGTCACCTTCTTCCACCGACGACCGTTACAGAATCACCCACCAACCAAGGACCAAGCAGCGTGGTAACGGGCAGCAGCAGAAATCTCAAGACTCCTGGACATGGGAGGAGATTTTGAACGGAGAAGGACCCTGGGCACAGGCTGGAGAATATGCTCGCCCCAAGGCAGAGCTTGAGGCAGCGAAAGGTGAGCTGCGGTGGTATGAGGAGGCAGCACGGCAGTGCGGCTGGGATGAGAGGCAGCCCCAAACATTTCTTGGGGGTGGCACACGGGGAGTGTGGCTAAGTCAGGTAGGAGACCTGAGCCACCGTGGAGCGAGGTGGACCGGGCAGGTACCGTGTTATGCCGTGAGGCGCACAGTGTCTCCGGTGCGCTACGTTGCAGCGCTTGGTATCGGCCGGCTAGAGTGGGCATCGAGCCAGTTGCCATGAAGCCGGCTCAGCGCATCTGGTCTCCGGTGAGTCTCCTCGGGCCGGGGCACATGGCACCAGCCTTACGCATGATGTCCCCGGTCTGAGTCTCCCGTCTGTCCTGAGCTGCCAGAGTCTCCCGTCTGTCCTGAGCTGCCAGAGTCTCCCGTCTGTCCTGAGCTGCCAGAGACTCCCGTCTGTCCTGAGCTGCCAGAGTCTCCCGTCTGTCCTGAGCTGCCAGAGTCTCCCGTCTGTCCTGAGCTGCCAGAGTCTCCCGTCTGTCCTGAGCTGCCAGAGTCTCCCGTCTGTCCTGAGCTGCCAGAGTCGCCCATCTGTCCTGAGCTGCCAGAGCCGCCCATCTGTCCTGAGCTGCCAGAGCCGCCCGTCTGTCCTGAGCTGCCAGAGCCGCCCGTCTGTCCTGAGCTGCCAGAGCCGCCCATCTGTCCTGATCTGCCAGAGCCGCCCGTCTGTCCTGAGCTGCCAGAGCCGCCCGTCTATCCTGAGCTGCCAGAGCCGCCCGTCTGTCCTAAGCTGCCAGAGCCGCCGGTCAGTCAGGAGCTGCCAGAGCCGTCCATTACTCCGGTGCTGCCGGAATCGCCCTTCACTCCGGAGCTGCTGGAATCGCCTGTCCGTTGCTGCCAGAATCTCTTGTCCATTCGGGACCCGTTGCTAGGGTCCCCAGTCCGCGGTCGGTGGCGAGGGTCGCCGCTCGAAAGGCGCCACGGAGGCGGGTTAAGAGGCGGAGAAAGACTATGGTAGAGTGGGGTCCACGTCCCGCGCCAGAGCCGCCACCGCGGACAGACACCCACCCAGACCCTCCCCTATAGGTTCAGGTTTTTCGGCCGGAGTCCGCACCTTTGGGGGGGGGGGGTACTGTCACGTTCTGACCTTAGTTCCTTTGTGATGTCTTTGTTTTAGTATGGTCAGGGCATGAGTTGGGTGGGAAGTCTATGTTCTTTTTTCTATGATTTGGTATTTCTGTGTTTGGCCTGGTATGGTTCTTCAATCAGAGAACGTTGTCCCTGATTGAGAACCATACTTAGGCAGCCTGTTTTCACCCTTGAGTTGTGGGTGATTATTCTTTCTGTTTAGTGTGTGTTGCACCTGACGGAGCTGTTTCGGTTGTGCTTTTTGTTTCTTTGCTAGATGTTGTTCAGTTTAAATAAATAACATGAACCACGCTGCGCTTTGGTCCTTACCTTCTTCCACCGACGACAGTTACATTCGCATTCAAGCATGTCCCTCTAAAAAGGTCAACATTGGAATAATATATAAATAGATTTTGCATAAATGTTAAGGTAACTGACAAAATAAAGGAAACACTTGAGTAAATGTGGGATGCACAGTATATTGAAAGCAGGTACTTCCACACAGGTGTGGTTCTGGAGTTAATTAAGCAGTTAAGATCTCATCATGATGTGTGTGTGTGTTCTGTGTGTGTCTGTCTCAGTCACCAGATCTCAACCCATTTGAATACTTATGGGAATTTCAGAGCAGTGCCTGAGACAGCGTTTTGGACCATCATCAACAAAACAACAAATTATGGAATTTGTCATGGAAGAATGGTGTTGCAGCCCTCCAATAGAGTTCTAGACACTTGTCGAATCTATGCCAAGGTGAATTGAGGCTGTTCTGGAGGCTTGTTGTGGGCCAATGCCCTTTTAAGACACTTTATGTTGGTTTCCATTATTTTTGGCAATTACCTGTACACAAATAATTAGCCTACATGTCAAAGTGTAACCTAGGTCATATGTTCACACCGATGCTGACCTGAGGGAGGCAGCAGAAAATGTAGCCAAACTTTTAATTACATATGTAAATGTGACCCACCACCTTGATTCGGTCCTATGTAGCAAAATTTGAAAGTCTGTTTTTTACATTCAATAAAAGTAGAGCTAGAAAATGGTATATCATACACTGTGGTTGAGGAACAACGGGAAAGTAATTCTGCTTGGAAGGTGATACATTTGTTACCCCACTTTTGAGAAAATGGCATGTGAATGTTTTTGTTACACTAACTGGAGAGCCCTTCTTCATCTGCACCCTTTCTGCATCGTTCACACCCACTTAAGCCTTAACCTCACCCATCTCTTTAAGGATTCACATGTGCTAAACACAGTGAACAAGGTAGTTTAGTAAACACCAAATATTTCAAGACTGAAAGTGAGGAAAGTAGTAGCAAAATCTATTAGTAAAAATACACGTTATTTAGTCCTTGGCCTATATCCTAATCTGACTTTGGTGCAGGTCATGTTGTTCTTCACATTACGGTCTCTGGTAAACACACACTATATCAAAAGCAATTTCTAGAGCTCCGACTTTCCAATCAAGATTTAACCTCAGTTCCCAGTTGTTTTGATAGCGGCAATATTACCATGCACCGTGCATGAATCTACAGGTAGCTACAGTTAACCAACTAGGTTCAATGTTAGCTAGCTAGATAATATTAGACTATAAATAGCAATATAAATGGATTTCTGAGAAACAAATAGCATTACTACTACACAGATCATACATGTAACGTTAGCTAGCGAAACAACCAGCTAGCGTTAGCTAGCTAGCTAACAGTAGGCGTTAACTTGCAATGAAAACAACTTTCAGCTAGACTCTTACTCACATACATGGATGAACCCTTCTCCCTCTCCGTCATGGATGCCATGGTTGCCCTTAGTTTGAAGATGTATTCCGGAGACTGTTGTTTTATACAACAGCCTTCTGTGTTCAATTTCAGCATAAAGGAATGCAAAGGTAAAAAACAACAACATGCAGGCTAGTTCTAGAATAACTGTAACACTTGAAAATGAACGGCTGAATGAGTCTAAAAGCAATGGCTAAAGACTTCCTTTTTTCAATGATAACATCTGAGCTCTTAAAAATCCTTCTTTAACCTGTCTCCTCCCCTTGATCGACACTGATTGAAGTGGATTTAACAAGTGACATCAATAAGGGATCATTGCTTTCACCTGGTCAGTCTATCATTGAAAGAGCAAGTGCTCATAATGTTTTGTACACTCAGTGAATGTCATTTGATTGGCTGGTTTCTCACATTTCGCACCATTGGGTCAGTTTCGACTTCATGTTCTTTCCACCCTTTCTGACAAACCAGTCCATTCTTTCTCTTGCTCTCTCTCTCTCTGTTTCACTCTCTCTCACAAAGGAATGCGTGGTGATTGAGTGAGTGGTAGGTCTGTAGATCTGCTGTTATCTTCTGAGGTTCGAGGTCATAGCTCTTATCACTCATCTCTCTCTCCTCTGTCTGTCTGGATTGTGTGTGTGTGTGTGTGTGTGTGTCAGCATGAGGCACAGTTGAGAAGTCTCCTACTCTTATGAATATTTACGGGCTTCGTGTTTGCTTTGCTGGTCTTTTCACTTGACATTTTTCTGGCCTGGGATTTTAACCAGCAACCCTGCGGCTACTGGTCTGTTTGTCTACACCCTACTCTCTAACCACCAAGCAGACTAAGGTTAAAAGAGTAAAAGAAGGAAAGAGAGAGAGAGAAAAAAGAGAGATTCAGTGCTATTCCACTAATCACTCCCAGACTCTGGACACACACACACAGCTGTATTATCTTAAGAGTCAATGACCTGTCACACACACACACAAATGCATGCGTGCACACACACAGTCACATACATACATCGTTTTCATAGCTATTACACCATTATGACTTCCCTCAGACCCCCAGGTCTGTCATTTAGATGGTTAAATGTTTGACACTACCACAAACCATTTAATCATTAAAGTCTCAGTCAATCAATCAATCAATCAACTAATCAAACTATTAGGGTTCATTTACTTTCAGTGATTAAAGGATTTAAATCACTTCTAAAAAAACAACAGTAAACTGTTATGTAATGAACACTCACACACACATTCACTATGAAGCTGAGGTGGGTTGATCTGTGTTTGTGCGTGAGACAGGGAGACAAAAAGGTTACACAAAATCATTGTGACCACCGTTACCAACTATTTACATGGCTGGTGACCTGGTTTTACAGAGAATGGGGGTAAGTTAACCTCTCATACTGGCTTTTGCCTCTCTCTCCTTGTGACACCCTTTCTCAGGCATCTATGTCTCTTGTGCATTGTCTTTCTCACTCTCTATCTTCGACTATCAGTCTCGCTTTCTATCTTGCTCCCCCTCTCTTTCTCATTTTTTCCGCTTTGTTTCTCAGTGTTGGATGGAGGGATGGAGAGGATAGACGTCACAGTCCGTCAATGTAGGAGCCAACAGATGAAAAGCCTCCCTCCCGCCATCTCTCTCCATTACACACTAAGACAGCCAACCGCTCTCGCCCATCATGTTCTTTCTGTCTTCCTCTGTCTGTTGTGGATTTGGTCTGCAGAGAAGTGAAACTATAGTGTGGCCTCAGAAACGTCACAGCCTTTCTCATTTGTCTGTTTCAGCCTAAATACTTCTGTCAGTGTCACGCATAGGCCTACTCTCTAGTACCAAATCCTATTTAGAAACATATCAAACATGAGACTCTGGCAGATGGCATCTAGGTTTATGACAGAGCAAAGGGTTTCCTCTGGCCATTACAGAACCTAGGTTATGTCCTTGTCTGTGGCTTTTAAATTGTAACATGACAGACTTTCCTATATTCCAGTTCACCACTGCACACATACGTATAGGCCAGTGGTTACATATCAAGTATCAAGTCATTTTAGCCATGTTGTTATACTAACCCAAGTACACAGATAAACTGTTCAAATTCAGGGTTCATTTCAAGATTATTGTTAGTAAGTAAGACTGGTTTGTCAATCCAAACTGGAATCCACTATCTCTGTCTCTCAAATCTGAATTTGACATTGACTGTGCAGAGAGAGAGAAAATACTATCCTTGTTCTGTTGCTCTTTTCGTATAGGATAGGAGGATAAGTCTCTGCTTCTTCTCTCTTTTTTGGCCTCCTCAAATTCACTTGAGACAGGATGACCTTTTGGATGAGTGAGTGAGTGAGTGAGTGAGTGAGTGAGTGAGTGAGTGAGTGAGTGAGTGAGTGAGCTTTGCATGTGTGTGTGTGTGTGTGTGTGTGAGCTTTGCATGTGTGTGTGTGTGTGTGTGTGTGTGTGTGTGTGTGTGTGTGTGTGTGTGAAAGGGTGTGGTGGTAATTCATATCTTGGAGAGGAACTGGGGATTCCAAATATGTGTATATGTGTGTTTGTCTAAAAACATCTGCTGTGTGTGTGTGTGTGTGTGTGTGTGTGTGTGTGTGTGTGTGTGTGTGTGTGTGTGTGTGTGTGTGTGTGTGTGTGTGTGTGTGTGTGTGTGTGTGTGTGTGTGTGTGTGTGTCCAGTAGAACATCTGCAGCTCGTTGGTTTTGTTTTTCCTCTTCTGGACAGCCCACCCCTGCGCCCTTAGGTCACTGAACTCTGGGCTCTCCCTGGTGTGCGTGTGTGTCCATTTCACCCACTCTACGTTCCAGGCTGTTCTTTACTGTAACATAGTTCATTGAATTGTGACCCTAGATATGAACAAAATCATGTTTCTAGCCTCAGTCCAGTTCAGAGCTGTGACCAAGAATTTGGGAAACACGTATCAATTGCACCTATCTATTTTATCCTCTCTCCCTCTCTCCTCAGACAATAGATTTCGTCTCTCTTTCCAGATGTTTTCCAGCTCTTTGATCAGTGAAGAAGAGGGATCCCTCTCTTCCTCTTTCCCAACACACTTCTAAAACACATTACCTCCCTCTCTCCTCTCTGTGTTCAGACAGTAAACATTTAGAGAGGTGGTGTGCTTCACTGCCAAAGTATGCATGTACACACACACACACACACACACACACACACACACAAACACAGATCTACAGACTGTCCAGTAATGTGAGACAAACAAACGTGGGAGCGTGACCAGTATGGATGGTCTGTTATTTTTGACAGTAGGAACCTTTAGTCAACAAAAGAGACCCATTGTGTGTGTGTGTGTGTGTGTGTGTGTGTGTGTGTGTGTGTGTGTGTGTGTGTGTGTGTGTGTGTGTGTGTGTGTGTGTGTGTGTGTGTGTGTGTGTGTGTGTGTGTGTGTGTGTGTTAGAGGCATCATCACTATCTTTAATTTTGCAGATATATGGGGGATTGGAAATGATGCAGACAATAACATTGATGGAAGCCACAATCAAAAAAAAGTGTAAATATACATACAGTGGGGCAAAAAAGTATTTAGTCAGCCACCAATTGTGCAAGTTCTCCTACTTAAAAAGATGAGAGAGGCCTGTAATCTTCATCATAGGTACACTTCAACTATGACAGACAAAATTAGAGAAGAAAATCCAGAAAATCACATTGTAGGATTTTTTATGAATTTATTGCAAATTTTGTGGAAAATAATATATTCAAATATAAAATACAGTGCCTTCGGAACATATTCAGACCCCTTGACTTTTTCCACATTTTGCACAGTTAAAGCCTTATTCTGAAATTGATTAAATCATCAATCTACACACAATAGCCCATGATGAAAAAGCAAAAATAGGTTGTAACAAATGTTTGCGAATGTATTATTATTTTTTATTTACTGACATTTGACATTTACATAAGTAATTCACACCCTTTACTCAGTACTTTGTTGAAGTACGTTTGGCAGAGATCACAGCCTCGAGTCTTCTTGAGTATGACGCTACATATAGCATGAATATGAATTCAGAGGGCAGAAATGATTCAATATTAAAGCATTAGCCCTCTCACTAAAGACTTCAGTCATACAAAAGTTACACTTAAATCCAAACTAGTTCTCTAGCAGATTAAGAATGTCTCATCCTTTGTTCAACAATGGCCTTTTCCTCTTTATTCAGATTACATCCTCTCACTTTCAGTTATTTGAAATTGAAATGATCTCCAAAATATTTTAATATTTAAAACAAGCCATAGAAAGTTGGTTGGCAATTTCAATTTAATCCACCAGAGAAGACAGAACAAATAATACCACAAATATTATGGCTAAACTCAAATGTACTAATTGATTAAAATACAAAATTGGTAACATTAGAACACTATGAAAAACATGGGAAACCAGGCCTAGTATTTATAGCTGGTATTCACCTGGAATGCATTTCAAATAATAGGTGTGCCTTTGTGGAATTTCTTTCTTTCTTAGTGCGTTTGAGCCAATCACTTGTGTTGTGACAAGGTAGGAGTGGTTTACAGAATATAGCCCTATTTAGTAAAAGACCAAGTCCATATTATAGCAATAACATCTCAAATAAGCAAATAGAAGCGACAGTCCATCATTACTTTAAGAAATGAAACTTGGTCAATCCGGAAAATTTCAAGAACTTTAAAAGTTTCTTTGAGTGCAGTCGCAAAAACCATCAAGCAAAATGATGAAACTGGCTCTCATGAGGACCGCCACAGGAAAGGAAGATCCAGAGCTTCCTCTGCTGCAGAGGATAAGTTCACTAGAGTTAACTGCACTTCAGATTGCATCCCAAATAAATGCTTTACAGGGTTCAAGTAACTCAACATCAATTGTTCAGAGACTGCGTGAATCAGGCCTTCATTGTCAAATTGCTGCAAAGAAACCACTACTTAAGGACACAAATAATAATAAGAGACTTGCTTGGGCCAAGAAACACAAGCAATTGACATTAGACCAGTGGAAATCTGCCCTTTGGTCTGGAGTACAGATGTGCGATTATTGGTTCCAACCAGCATGTCTTTGTGAGACGCAGAGTAGGAGAACAGATGATCTCCGCATGTGTGGTTCCCACCGTGAAGCATGGAGGAGGAGGTGTGATGGTGTGGGGGTGATTTATAATTCAAGGCACACTTAACCAGCATCGCTACCACAGCATTCTGCAGCGATATGCCACCCCATCAGGTTTGCACGTAGTGGGACTATCATTTGTTATTGACAAGGACATTGATGAAAAACACACCTTCAGGCTGTGTAAGAGCTATTTGACCAAGAAGGAGATTGATGGACTGCTGCATCAGATGACCTGGCCTCCACAATCACCTAACCTCAATCCAATTGAGATGGTTTGGGATGAGTTGGACCGCAGAGTGAAGGAAAAGCAGAAAACAAGTGCGTAGCATATGTGGGAACTCCTTCAAGAATGTTGGAAAAGCATTCCTCATGAAGCTGGTTGAGAGAATGCCAAGGGTGTGCAAAGCTGGCATCAAGGAAAAGGGTGGCTACTTTGAGGAGTCTAAAATATTAAATATATTTTTTATTTGTTTAACACTTTTTTGGTTTCTACATGATTCCATATGTGTTATTTCATAGTTTTGATGTCTTCACTATTATTCTACAATGTAGAAAATAGTTGTTGTTTTTTTAAATAAAGAAAAACCTTTGAATAAGTAAGTGTGTCCAAACTTTTGACTAGTACTGTATACATACAGTGCCTTCGGAAAGTAAGACCCCTTGACTTTTTCCACAATTACTTATGTTACATTCTCATTTAAAATTGATTAAATAAATAAAAATCCTTAGCAATTTACACACAATACCCCATAATGACAAAGCGAAAACAGATTTGTAGAAATGTTTGCAAATGTATTCAAAATAAATAACATAAATACCTTATTTATGTAAGTATTCAGACCCTTGCTATGAGACTCGAAATTGAGCTCAGGTGCATCCTGTTTCAATTGATCATCCTTGAGATGTTTCTACAACTTGATTGGAGTCGACCTGTGGTATATTCAATTGATTGGACATGATTTGGAAAGGCACACGCCTGTCTATATAAGGTCCCACAGTTGACAGTGCGTGTCAGAGCAAAAACCAAGGCATGAGGTCTAAGGAATTGTTCGTAGAGCTCCTAGACAGGATTGTGTCGAGGAACAGATCTGGGGAAGGGTACCAAAAAATGCATTGGTACATGCATTGAAGGTCCCCAAGAACACAATGGCCTCCATCATTCTTAAATGGAAAAAGTTAGTAACCACCAAGACTCTTCCTAGAGCTGGCTGCCCGACCAAACTGAGCAATCGGGGGAGAAGGGCCTCGCTCTAGAGTTCCTCTGTGGAGATGGGAGAACCTTCCAGAAGAACAACCATCTCTGCAGCACTCCACCAATCAGGCATTTATGGTAGAATGACCAGAAAAATGCCACTCCTCAGTAAAAGGCACATGACCGCCCTCTTGGAGTTTTCCAAAAGGAACCTAAAGACTCTCAGACCATGAGAAACAAGACTCTCTGGTCTGATGAAACCAAGATTGAACTCTTTCGCCTGAATGCCAAGTGTCACATCTGGAGGAAACCTGGCACCATTCCTACGGTGAAGCAGTGTGGTGTTAGCATCATGCTCTGGGGATATTTTTCACTGGCAGGGACTGGGGGACTAGTCGGGAACGAGGAAAATATGAATGGAACAAAGTACACAGAAATCCTTGATGAAAACCTGCTCCAAAGCACTCAGGACCTCCAACTGGGGTGAAGATTCAACTTCCAATAGGAAAACGACACTAAGCACACAACCAAGACAATGCCGGAATGGCTTCGGGACTAGTCTCTGAATGTCCCTGAGTGGCCCACCCAGAGCCCGGACTTGAACCTGATCGAACATCTTTGGAGAGACCTGAAAATAATTTTGCAGCAACGATCCATCCCCATCCAACCTGAAAGAGCTGGAGAGAATCTGCAGAGAAGAATGGGAGGTGTGCCCTATAAATAGGCCCATTTAATTTTGTCTGGCTTGCTGTTCCAAATTAAATGGAATTGTTTTTGCTTATATAATTTAAAAAACAAGTCGCGAGGTGTAGGCAAGGTTATAAACAAATAGTTTTAGTTGGTGACATCGTGCCTGGGTGCCACTGCCGAAAGAACCGGGGAGCCTCAGCTGGTTCGTCAGGCTTCCACGCCTTAGCTGAGAAATAAAAACTGAAATAAATCATTTTCTCTACTAATTCTCTCTACTACTACTATTTCACATTCTTAAAATAAAGTGGTGATCCTAACTGACCTAAGACAGGGACATTTTACTAGGATTAATTGTCAGGAATTGTGAAAAACTGAGTTTAAATGTATTTTGCTAAGGTGTATGTAAACCACCGACTTCAACTGTATGTTATGTCAGAAAAAGTATGTTTAAATTCTTCTGTCCTAGCTAAAAACATGTTAAAAACAAGTTGGCTTGGATTAGATTTCCAATATCCTCGCCCACATGGAAATTCTGTAAGAGTAATGTATATGCCAATTAGTTGATGGTCCGACAACATTCTATCCCTTATCAACACTTTTTTAAACATTTTGGTGCCAGCGAGAATTACATAAGAAAGGCTATTCACATCAGCTACAGAGAGCGTGATCACACAGTCGTCTGGAATTGTTGATGCTCTCATGCATGGTTCAGTGTTGATTGCCTCGAAGTTACCATAGAAGGCATTTAGCTCATCTGTTAGTCTCATCACTGGGCAGCTTTCAGCTGGGTTTCCACTTTGTAATCCATGATAGTTTGCAAGTTGTACGGTCACTCTGGGGATGACATCATCGATGCACATTAATGAAGCCGGTGACTGATGTCCAACTATATTCTCACTCGCAGTATCTGTATATCCAGTACCTACAGGTGTAGTATCTTAATTTGGCCAGTTTCTCACAGCAGGAAAATAATCCTTCAGCAAAAGGAAATGTGAATTATTGTGTGGATTATAATTCATGGACATTTTCCTAGGGCTTGATACATGTCAAGTCTGACATTTTTAAATTTAAATTACTAACTTTAAAAGCCTATTTAAGCCTTGAATACACTACATGTTTCCTGATCCAATTAAGATACCATATCTGTATAATTATACATAATGCAGTAGGGTAGGAGTAGACAATGCTCCCCATTGAGAACTACTGGGTGCAGGCTTTTGCTCCAGCCTTGTTCTAACACACCCATATGTGTGTGTGTGTGTGTGTGTGTGTGTGTGTGTGTGTGTGTGTGTGTGTGTGTGTGTGTGTGTGTGTGTGTGTGTGTGTGTGTGTGTGTGTGTGTGTGTGTGTGTGTGTGTGTGTGTGTGTGTGTGTGCGTGTGCATGTGTTTTAAGACCGCATTACTGCCCTCAACATGGTTTTCAAATTCATTTCACCGGAATACAAAGAGACCATTGATTTAGAGAAAGGGAGAGAGAAGAGTGAAAGGGAGGGAGAGAGGGATGAGGAGATAGAAAATGATAGAGAGCGGGAGAGGAGTGACAGAAGAACTTTCCAAAACATTTGGTTCTGGAATGTTGGTGGAAGGTGCCACATAGCTTCAAATATTTGTTGTTTCCATCGTCAAGGCAATGGAGCAGCCAAGGGGTTTAATAGAGTGCTGAGGAAGATTCTACCGTGTCCGGAAGCAAATTCACCATTCATTTTCCGTATATAGGGTTCACTCAAACATTGTTTTAAGCTTTGTTTTACTATTGACAGTTACAGTTGATTTCAGGATTGTGCATCGATTTGCTCTCCTTAAATATAAGTAATCTGATTCAATCATTTCAGTCTCTGGATTGTTAAATCAAGCTTTTCGCCGCTGCCGCACTAGGCCCGACCTCGTTTTCCACGGTTTTCCCTGGCTAAACTAGCTGGGTAGCTGACCTATGCTAGTTTTTGTTCTCATTGCCAAACTTCATAAATACTACACCCTCAACTTCCAAACTCCTTTTCTAGTTATACAATTATGTAACTAAGAAATTCTCTGGAAAGAAACTTGAAAATTATGTATTGTTTTATTGTTTTGTTGAAAAGTCATGACTGGTTTGAGACATCTGTTGTAAAACGACGGTGGCAAAGGATAGTATTGCTACTTAACGCGGTTCCAAGCTCAGTTTTGAGAGAGGGAAACGTTTGCGGCAACTGCACCATCCGCAACTGCAGGCCAACCGGGTGTTGCGGTCAGCCCAACACATCACCGGGAGCCTGTTCACCCCGCTATCATCCAGAAGGCGAGGTCTGTACAGGTGCATCAAAGCTGGGACCGAGATACTGAAAAACAGCTGCTATCTCACGGCCATCAGACTATAAATAGCCATCGCTAGCCGGCCTCCACCCAGTACCCTGTCCTGAACTTTGTCACTAGCACAGCTATTTTCCGGTCTTTCCAGAGATGTTCGATCAGGTTCATGTCTGTGCCCTGGCGGGGCCACTCAAGGACATTCAGAGACTTGACCCGAAGCCACTCCTGCGTCGTCTTGGATGTGTGCTTAGGGTCGTTGTCCTGTTGGAAGGTGAACCTTCACCCCAGTCTGAGGTCCTGAGTGCTCTGGAGCAGGATTTCATCAAGGATCTCTTTGTACTTTATTCTCTTCATCTTTGCCTCGATCCTGACTAGTCTCCCAGTACCTGTCGCTGAAAAAACCTGCCCACAGCATGATGCTGCCACCGCCATGCTTCACCTTAGGGATGGTGCCAGGTTTCCTCCAGACGTGACGCTTGGCATTCAGGCCAAAAAGTTCAATCTTGGTTTCATCCGAACAGAGAATCTTGTTTTTCATGGTCTTAGAGTCTTTAGCTGCCTCATAGCAGTCTGTCATGTGCTTTTTACTGAGGAGCGGCTCCCATCTGGCCACTCTACCATAAAGGAATCATTGGTGGAGTGCTGCAGAGATGGTTGACCTTCTGGGAGGTTATCCTATCTCCACAGAGGAACTCTAGATCTCTGTCAGAATGACCATTGGGTTCTTGGTCACCTCCCTGACCAAGACCCTTCTCCCCCGATTGCTCAGTTTGACAGGGCGGCCAGCTTTAGGAAGTCTTGGTGGTTCCACATTTCTTCCATTTAAGAATGATGGAGGCAATGGCTTCCTGAGTGGCGCAGTGGTCCAAGGCACTGCATCGCAATGCTAGAGGCGTCCCTACAGACCCGGGTTCGATCCTGGGCTGTATCTCAACCGGCCGTGATCGGGAGTCCCATAAGGCGGCGCACAATTGGCCCAGCATCAACCGGGTTAGGGGGCTTTACTTGGCTCATCACGCTTTAGTGTCTCCTTGTGGTGGGCCAGACGCCTGCAGGCTGACCTCGGTCGTCTGATGAACTGTGTTCCCTCGACACATTGAGAGTTGCAGCGATGAGAAAATATCTAAATTAGGGAGAAAAAGGGGGTAAAATGATGGAGGCCACTGTATTCTTGGGGACCTTCAATACTGTGGAAATGTTTTGGCATCCTTCCCCAGATCTGTTCCTCGACACCATCCTGTCTCAGAGGTCTATGGACAATTCGTTTGACCTCATGGCATGGTTTTTGCTCTGACATCCACTGTCAACTGTGGGACCTTATATAGTCAGGTGCAAATCATGTCCAATCAATTGAATTTCCCACAGGTGGACTCCAATCAAGTTGTACAAGCATCTCAAGGATGATCAATGGAAACAGGATGCACCTGAGCTCCATTTCGAGTCTCATAGCAAAGGGTCGGAATACTTGTGTAAATAAGGCATTTCTTATATTTTGTTCTTAATGAATTTGCAAACATTTACAAAAACCTGTTTTCACAATGTCATTTGGGGTATTGTGTGTAGATTTCTGAGTCAAGGGGTCTGAATACTTACCGAAGGCACTGTATATATTATTTTACTTTTAGATCTATGTGTATTTTTGAGTATTGTTAGATATTACTGCACTGTTGGAGCAAGGAACACAAGTATTTCACTACACCCACAATAAAATCTGCTAAACATGTGTATGAGACCACCAAAATTTGATTTGATTTGACGTGGAGTTTCGTTGCATTGTGAAACACAGTCTTCCATACACAGCGACAGCTCTTCTCAGGCAGACACAGCTTAGAGATCAAACTACTGTCACTCAACTATGTGATTCCACTTCCTCTGCCTCGCCTCTCCACACACACACACACACACACACACACACACACACACACACACACACACACACATAAGCACAGCATGTGCACAAATAACAGGTTGTAATATCTGGTGTAGTACTGGCATGCTGTGTGTGAGTGGAGTGATCAGGCTGCTTTGGCTGATCTCTCTGGGTCCACACACACACACACACACACACACACACACACACACACACACACACACACACACACACACACACACACACACACACACACACACACACACACACACACACACACACACACACACACACACACACACACACAGGGCCCAGTATTAAACTCCCTAACCAACCCTACTCCCCCCTAAGACCTCTAAGCATTGATCTGCGGTCGGGTTTCATTGCTGCCATGCTGAGGGGGGATGGAGGGGAGGAGTGTTAAATCTTGATCTAACTACACAGACGGAGCTACACAGTTTTTATTGCACACACCAACACAAGGCTCTAGGTACCAGCCAAACCAATGCTAGCTCACGCAAATAGCTTCATGAATAATTGACAAAATCAACAGAAGCCCCTTTCTCTCCGCTGAGGGCTAACGACTTAGACTAGTTTTGATCACTTAATAACTAATGCAGGGAGGTACATCTGAGTGCTCAAAGAGAGGCCTGATCACAAAGTATGATTCCTCTAAGATTGTATTGTACTGTTTTACTCTCTCCCAAATCACAGAGCCTTTGTAGTCCCTTACGGCTGTGGTAGGATGTCATATAGAATCCCTGTGATGCTCCACACACACCCTCTACCTCCAATCCAGATAAAACAGCCTCAGCTCTCATTTACATTACATTTACATTTAAGTCATTTAGCAGACGCTCTCTCCTTCTCTCCCCTCTTTTCTCCCTCCCCCCATCTCTCTATACACACTCCCTCTCTCATCACAGATGACAGAAAACAACTGGTCAGCTTAAAACAAGAGCCAAGTCCTGCTGTCACACTCTATTTCCCTCCCTCCACCACCCCTCCTCTTCTCCCCTCGGCCTCCTCTTTTTACCCCCCTATCCCTCGTGTTTTATTGCCTCTGAAAAGTCAGTCTAGCATAACCACAGAATATAAACACTAGCAGACAACCCCAACCCTTGACAACCCTTGACAACTCCCTCTCCCCCTATCCGACACCAGAGGTAAATGGGGTGGATCAGGTTAGAGCGTCGGCCATCTTGTTTCCCACCTGTATAAACACAGAGCTCCATCTGGGTTCAGGAACCAGCGGTTTAATAGCTATAGATCATTATGCCCAGCAACACACACACACACACAAACATACACACGCCGGCTTGTTACTTGTTACATGTCAGGCAGTGTGCTGAGGCTTTCCATACCTACTACAGAGCATCAAGGAGGCCTTTCACCCCTCAGGCAGGCCGACTGTTCACCTGCTGTATGACCATGAGTGTGTCAGAGGAAGCTGGTGGGAGGAGTTATAGGAGGACAGGCTCATTGTAATGGCTGGAATGGAATAAATGGAACAGTATTAAACACATTAAACATATGGAAACCACGTTTGACTCTGTTCCATTTATTCCATTCCATTACAATTAACCCATCCTCCGTTAGCGTCTCACAAAGACATGGCGGTTGGAACAAAACACTTCAAATTTGGACTCCAGACCAAAGGACAGATCTCCACTGGTCTAATGTCCATTGCTCGTGTTTCTTGGCCCAAGAAAGTCTCTTCTTATTATTGGTGTCACGACTTCCGCTGAGGAAGTCCCTCTCCTTGTACGGGTGGCGTTCGGCGGTCAACGTCACCGGTCTTCTAGCCATCGCTGATCCATCTTTGATTTTCCATTGGTTTTGTCTTTATTTTCTACACACCTGGTTTTCATTATCCAATTACATGTTCATGTATTTAACCTTCTTTTTTGATGGGTGCTGTGTTCACCCGTGCGTTATATTTACAGTTGGGATTTTGGTCAAGTGTATTTGTTTACCTTGTGCCTTTATTTTTAGAGTAAAGTACATTTTGCTCTCCTGCGCTTCACTTGACTGCGCTCATTTTGCTCTCCTACACTCACCTTCTGACAATTCTTCAGTGCAGCAATTTGACCATGAAGGCCTGATTCACAGTCTCCTCGGAACAATTGATGTTGGGATGTGTCTGTTACTTGAACTCTGTGAAGCATTTATTTGGGCTGCAATTTCTGAGGCTGATAACTCTAATGAACTTATCCTCCGCAGCAGAGGTAACTCTGGGTCTTCTATTCCTGTGTGTTGGACATTATAGATTCAGTTTCATCTTAGCGCTTGATGGGTTTGCGACTACAAAAGTTCTTGAAATGTTCTGTATTGACTGACCTTCATGTCTTTTAGTAATGATGGACTGTCGTTTCTCTTTGCTTATTTGAGCTGTTCTTGCCATAATATGGGCTATCTTCTGTATACCCCTCTACCTTCTCACAACACAACTGATTGGCTCAAATGCATTAAGAAGGAAAGAAATTCCACAAATTAACTTTTAAGAAGTCACACCTGTTAACTGAAATGCATTCCAGGTGACAACCTCATGAAGCTGGTTGAGAGAATGCCAAGAGTGTGCGAAGGTGTCATCAAGGAAAAGGGTGGCTATTTGAAGAATCTCAAATATATTATGATTTTAACACTTTTTTGATTACTACATGATCCCATATGTTATTTCATAGTTTTGATGTCTTCACTATTATTCTACAATGTAGTAAAAATAAAGAAAAAACCTTAAATGGGTAGGTGTTCTAAACCTTTTGACCAGTATTGTACACTATATATACAAAAGTGTGTGGACACCCCTTCAAATGAGTGGATTCTGCTATTTCAGCCACACCCATTGCTGACAGGTGTATAAAATCGTGCACACAGCCATGCAATGTCCAAGACAAATATTGTCTGTAAAATGGTCTTACTGAAGAGCATAGTGACTTTCAGCGTGGCACCGTCATAGGATGCCACCTTTCCAACAAATCAGTTCATCAAATATCTGCCCTGCTAGAGCTGTCAGCTGGAGTTGTGTAAAGCTTGCCACCATTGGAGCAGTGGAAACGTATTTTCTGAAGTGATGAATCACGCTTCACCATCTGGCAGTCCAACAGACGAATCTGGGTTTGGCGGATGCCAGGAGAACACTACCTTCCCAAATGCATAGTGCCAACTGTAAAGTTTGGTGGAGGAGGTATAATGGTCTGGGGCTGTTTTTCATAGTTCAGGCTAGGCCCCTTAGTTCCAGTGAAAGGAAATCTTAACATTACAGCATACAATGACATTCTAGACGATTGTGGCAACAGTTTGGGGAAGGCCCTTTCTTGTTTCAGCATGGCAATTCTCCCGTGCACAAAGCAAGTTCCATACAGAAATGGTTTGTCGAGATCGGTGTGGAAGAACTTGACTGGACTGCACAGAGCCTTGACCTCAACCCCACTTAACACCTTTGAGATTAATTGGAACGCCGACTGCAAGCCAGGCCTAATCGCCCAACATCAGTGCCCAACCTCACTAATGCTCTTGTGGCTGAATGGAAACAAGTCCCCGCAACAATGTCTTAACATCTAGAGGGAAGCCTTCCCAGGAGAGAGGAGGCTGTTAAAGCAGCAAAGGGGGGACCAACTCCAAATCAGGATGATCCACACTTCTTTGAAAACATTTATACCAATTTATTGAACTTACAGGCAACAAATGATCTAATCATTATGGTAGGAGACTATAACACAGTATTAAGTACCTCAATGGACATTACAGGTAATCACTCTACCAACTATCATCATATATTATGGACACATTAGAAATAGTGGATATTTGGAAACTAAAAAACCCTGACCGAGTGAGATATACATGGAGGAGACTTAATCAAGCTAGTCATCTTGACTACGTTCTTGTCTCTTTCTCTCTTGCATCAAAGGTTAAACAAGTTTTAATAGGAGACAGAATGCGATCGGATCATCATCTAATTGGCATTCATATAACTCTTAAAGATTTTCCACGTGGACGGAGATATTGGAAATCTAATCAAAGTTTACTGGAGGGCAACTTATTTTTAACTAAGACAAAATCATTTATAACTGAATCTTTCTAGTATAATATAGGTTCAGCAAATCCCCTTATTGTTTTGGATACCTTTAAATGTACCTTCAGAGGTCATTCAATTCAATATTCATCAATAAAAAATCAGTTACTGGCTAAAGAAACAAGACTAACAAGGGAAATCCATGAACTAATAGTACAGGTAGATAGCAATAAAAACGATACTACAGAGATACAGAATAAGTTAGAGGAAAAACAAAAAGAACTTGAGGAACTTATTCAAGAACGATCTAATGTAATCTATTACAAAAATAAAGCAAACTGGATGGAGAAAAATGCACAAAATCCTACCTGAATCTCCGATACAGGAACACTAACAAAGATAATTTGCAGAAACTCGTTACTGAAGACGGAGGCATCTATGATTCTCCGAATGATATTTTAAAAGAGGAAGCTAATTATTTTAGGCAGATGTTCTCTTTTCCATCTCATCCTCTCCCACTGAATGAAGATTACAGAAAGGAATTCTTTCCAAATAATATAAAAAATGGAAAATGAACAAATGTACAGAAAGATCAGGGTGAAGGCCAAATTACAGAGGAAATTTTTGAGGCTGTTAAATCCTTTCATTCTGGAAAAACCCCAGGGCTTGATGGCATACCGGTAGAGGTATATCAAGTATTTTTTTTATACTAAAAGCTCCATTGTTAGATTGTTTTAACTACTCCTATAGAAATGGTAGTCTGTCAGGAACTCAGCAGGAAGGTCTGATTTCTCTATTATTAAAACAAGACCCAGATGGCAAATATAAAGACCTGGTCTATTGTGATGCAAAAATACTAGCAAAATGCATAGCACTCAGAATGAAAAGGGTTTTACCATGTATTGTTCATCCTGATCATACAGGTTTTTTTGGACGATACATTGGAGATAATATACGACAACTACTAGAAATAAAAGAACATCATGAAACATATAAGAAGCCAGGAATGGTATTTATAGCGAATTTTGAAAAGGCATTTGATAAAATAAGACTGGATTTTATTTATAAATGCCTGGATTTTTTTTCTCGGTAATTCTCTTATAAAATGGGTAAAACATTATGTATAGCAACCCCAGGTGTAAAATAGTAAATAACGGCTACTTCTGAGAGAGTTTTGAATTGTCAAGAGGAGTTAAACAAGGGTGTCCGCTGTCACCATATCTATTCGTTATGGCCATCGAAATGCTAGCTATTAAAATCAGATCCAATAACAACATTAGAGGATTAGAAATCCGAGGCTTAAAAACAAAGGTGTCCATGTATGCCGAAGACTCAAATTTTATGTTAAGTCCGCAAGCTAGATCACTGCAATGTCTCATTAAAGATCTATATAACTTGTCTGTACACTCTGGACTAAAACCTAATTATGATAAGTGTACAATAGTACGTATTGGATCCTTAAAAATTACAACTTTTACATTAGCTTTCAGCTTACCTATGAAATGGGCTGATGGTGAAGTAGACATACTCAGTATTCATATCACAAAATATATAAATAAGCTCTCCACAATGAATTTCAGTAGAAAATTTGTAAAAATAGACAAGACCCTGCAACCATGGAGAGGTAAATACCTGTCTATTTATGGAAAAATTGCCCTGATTAACTCCTTAGTCATATCTCAGTTTACTCACTTACTTATGGCGCTGCCTACTCCTGATGATTCGTTTTTAAAATCATATGAGCAAAAAATATTTTCCTTTATCTGGGAAGCTAAACCAGACAAAATAAATCGAGCCTATCCATATAATGAATATGAATTGGGTGGGTTGAGATTATTAAATATACAAGCACTAAACCTAAACCTAAACGCTTCACTCATTCAAAAGTTTTATTTGAACCATAAATGGTTCTCAAGTAATCAAATCAAATCAAATGTATTTGTCACATACACATGGTTAGCAGATGGTAATGCGAGTGTAGCGAAATGCTTGTGCTTCTAGTTCCGACAATGCAGTAATAACCAACGAGTAATCTAACCTAACAATTCCAAAACTACTGTCTTATACACACAAGTGTAAAGAGATAAAGAATATGTACATAAAGATATATGAATGAGTGATGGTACAGAACGGCATAGGCAAGATGCAGTAGATGGTATCGAGTACAGTATATTCATATAAGATGAGTAATGTAGGGTATGTAAACAAAGTGGCATAGTTTAAAGTGGCTAGTGATACATGTATTGCATAACGATGCCGTAGATGATAAAGAGTACAGTATATACATATACATATGAGATGAATCATGTAGGGTATGTAAACATTATATTAAGTAGCATTGTTTAAAGTGGCTAGTGATATATTTTACATAAATTTCCTTCAATTCCCATTATTAAAGTGGCTGGAGTTAAGTCAGTGTGTTGGCAGCAGCCACTCAATGTTAGTGGTGGCTGTTTAACAGTCTGATGGCTTTGAAATAGAAGCTGTTTTTCAGTCCCTCGGTCCCTGCTTTGATGCACCTGTACTGACCTCGCCTTCTTGATGATAGATAGGTGAACAGGCAGTGGCTCGGGTGGTTGTTGTCCTTGATGATCTTTATGGCCTTCCTGTGACATCGGGTGGTGTAGGTGTCCTGGAGGGCAGGTAGTTTGCACCCGGTGATGCGTTGTGCAGACCTCACTACCCTCTGGAGAGCCTTACGGTTGTGGGCGGAGCAGTTAACGTACCAGGCGGTGATACAGCCCGACAGGATGCTCTCGATTGTGTATCTGTAGAAGTTTGTGAGTGCTCTTGGTGACAAGCCGAATTTCTTTAGCCTCCTGAGGTTGAAGAGGCGCTGCTGCGCCTTCTTCACGATGCTGTCTGTGTGGGTGGACCAATTCAGTTTGACTGTGATGTGTATGCCGAGGAACTTAAAACTTTACTACCCTCTCCACTACTGTCCCATCGATGTGAATAGGGGGGTGCTCCTTCTGCTGTTTCCTGAAGTCCACAATCATCTCCTTAGTTTTGTTGACGTTGAGTTTGAGGTTATTTTCCTGACACCACACTCCAAGGGCCCTCACCTCCTCCCTGTAGGCCTTCTCGTCGTTGTTGGTAATCAAGCCTACCACTGTAGTGTCGTCCGCAAACTTGATGATTGAGTTGGAGGCGTGCATGGCCACGCAGTCATGCGTGAACAGGGAGTACAGGAGAGGGCTCAGAACGCACCCTTGTGAGGGCCCAGTGTTGAGGATCAGCGGGGTGGAGATGTTGTTACCTACCCTCACCACCTGGGGGTGGCCCGTCAGGAAGTCCATTACCCAGTTACACAGGGCGGGGTCGAGACCCAGGGTCTCGAGCTTAATGACGAGTTTGGAGGGTACTATGGTGTTAAATGCTGAGCTGTAGTCGATGAACAGCATTCTCACATAGGTATTCCTCTTGTCCAGATGGGTTAGGGCAGTGTGCAGTGTGGTTGAGATTGCGTCTGTTGACCTATTTGGGAGGTAAGCAAATTGGAGTGGGTCTAGGGTGTCAGGAAGGGTGGAGGTGATATGGTCCTTGACTAGTCTCTCAAAGCACTTCATGATGACGGAAGTGAGTGCTACGGGGCGGTAGAAGTTTAGCTTAGTTACTTCAGCTTTCTTGGGAACAGGAACAATGGTGGCCCTCTTGAAGCATGTTGGAACAGCAGACTGGGATAAGGATTGATTGCATGTGTCTGTAAACACACCAGCCAGCTGGTCTGCGCATGCTCTGAGGGCGCGGCTGGGGATGCCGTCTGGGCCTGCAGCCTTGCGAGGGTTAACACATTTAAATGTTTACTCACGTTGGCTGCAGTGAAGGAGAGTCCGCATGTTTTGGTTGCGGACCATGTCAGTGGCACTGTATTGTCCTCAAAGCGGGCAAAAAAGTTATTTAGTCTGCCTGGGAGCAAGACATCCTGGTCCGTGACGGGGCTGGTTTTCTTTTTGCAATCCATGATTGACTGTAGACCCTGCCACATAACAGGGTCTACATAATAAGAAAAGCTCATCCATTGTTTAAAAATGGCCTTTTTGCCTTTGTGCAGATTGCCATGTCTCATTTTCGATTAATTGAAAATTATACTTTTTCTAAGTATCTATCTTTTTCAAACAAGCATTGCAGAGCTGGCTACAATTTCAATTTCATCCCCCTGAAAAGATAGAACAAAATATTACAACAAATATTATGGCTGAACTCAAATGTGCTGGTTGATAAAATACCTGTATTTACTGGAAATATGTTTGAAAAGGGTATTTTGTTCTTAAATTATATTGCAAATTGTAATGGTAGAGTTATGTCCTTCATGGAGTTATCATAATTGTACAGGAAGGTCAGCTCAATCCAAGAGTACAACCAATTGATTACAGCATTGCCCCAAAAATGGAGGAGGCGGGTGGCAGCGGGAGGAGGTAGGGAACTGGTCTGTCTGCCCAATATAAAGGATCAAAACTGGTGGAGGAATAAAAATAGCATAAATAGGAAAGTATACCAGCTTCATTTGAGGATCAGGATGTTGACAACTGTGCCATACAGATTGCAAAATAGTTGGGAAGAGATTTTTGATGTACCACTACCATGGTACAGGGTGCATGAGTTGATATATAAAACAACGCAAGATTCAAGACTTCATGCTTTTCAGCTAAAATTATTACATAGAATTCTTGCCACCAACAAAATGTTGAATATTTGTGGCATAGAACCATCGAAGCTCTGCAGATTTTGTTGTGAGGATACAGAATCAACAGACCATTTATGTTGGTATTGTCCTCAGGTAGCCTGTTTCTGGTCTCAGGCTCAGGAATGGCTGAAAATGCATAACATTGATCTAAAATTGACCCTAGAAATAGTACTGTTAAGAGATCTGGAGAGACCGGGTCAGTCAATTACTAATTTACTAATACTCTTAGTAAAAGTATCTTCAAGACACAATCTGTAGATTCTATTCGATTAGATAGATTGAAATTGTTCGTTAAACATGATAGCATAGTTGAAGAGATGCGTTGCGTAGAAACACAAAGTGGGTGGCCAACAGAGATAGATGGGATGGACTGAGGGAAGCTGAGGGTTGGTCTGTGGAATTGGAGACAAGTGGGAGTGGAGTTGCTGTGTGTGAGAGAATGATGGTCAAAAGATAAAGGGAAAAAAAGTCTAAATAAAACGTCATAAAAGTACATTTGAATGTACTTGATGTCTTTTGTTTTAAATGTATTATTATTATTATTATTAAATTGCATTGGTGTTTGCTGTCTTTTTCTTTTTTTCTCTTTAGTTCATTATCTTGGTTGTTGGTGCATTTGGGGGGGGTTCTAGGGGGTGGGGAATGAAATTCATTTTATTTTTTTATTTTTTTTCTTCCGTGGTGGGGGGGACTTTGGAAGGGGTCCCGAATGGTTGAGAGACAGCTATTGGGGAACTGTGGGGGGATCTTGGAGGGTTCGGGTTTCACAAGATTGTGATCATGAAAAAGGAAACTATGACATATTTTCTGTTGCGGAAAGACTGATACATGTTTGATAGTGTTTTGATGCTGTATTGTTTGTCCTTCATGTTCTAATACTTTAATGTCACCCCCTTCTTTGTGTTTTTTGTAATAAATAAAATTAAAATTAAAAATAATTGTTAAAAATAAATAGATAAATGTGTTTTTTGAATGTGCGACTCAATATACAGAGGAGTTTTTTCTCTCTAACAGCTGAAACAACAACTGCTGTCACAGTGTGTGTGTGTGTGTGTGTGTGTGTGTGTGTGTGTGTGTGTGTGTGTGTGTGTGTGTGTGTGTGTGTGTGTGTGTGTGTGTGTGTGTGTGTGTGTGTGTGTGTGTGTGTGTGTGTGTGTGTGTGTGTGTGTAATTGGTCATCATTTTGACTCTCAGCCAAAGAAAATAGATTGTTCAGTATGTCGGAAAGACGATCTCAAAACACAGAGTAAGCGCCCTCTCTCTCTCTCACTCTCTCATACTTAAGATAAAAGTGAGGTTAAAGTAGTAGTTCTGCTTTCAGCTCAACAACCTCGGTGATTTTTAAGCATACCCAATATAAAGGGTTTGCAAGTTCCCTAACAAAGAGAGAATAAATCAAATGTTTTGTCACATGCGTTGAATGCAACAGGTGTAGGTAGACCTTACAGTGAAATGCTTACTTGCAAGCCCTTAACCAACAATGCAGTTTTAAGTAGAAATAACAGTAGCGAGGCTATATACAGAGAGTACTGGTACAGAGTCAATGTGTGGGGGCACAGGTTAGTCGAAGTAATTGAGGTAATATGTACATGTAGGTAAAGTTAAAGTGACTATGCATAGGTAATAACCAGAGAGTCGCAGTAGAGGGGGGGGGGTACAATACAAAGCTGTTAAGAAGCCTTTTGAACCTAGACTTGATGCTCCTGTTCTGCTTGCCGTGCGAGGAGCAGAGAAAACAATCTATGACTGGGGTGGCTGGAGTCTTTGACAATTTATAGGGCTTCCTCTGACACCGCCTGGTATAGAGGTCTCCAATGGCAGGAAGCTTGGCCCCAGTAATGTACTGGGCCGTACGCATTACCCTCTGTAATGCCTTGCGGTCGGAGGCCAAGCAGTTGGCATACCAGGCAGTGATGCAACCAGTCAGGATGCTCTCGATGGTGCAGCTGTAGACCTTTTTGAGGATCTGTAGACCCATGCCAAATCTTTTCAGTTGCCTGAGGGAGAATAAGCTTTGTTGTGCCTTCATCACGACTGCCTTGGTGTGTTTGGACCATAATAGTTTGTTGGTGATGTGAACGGAACTTGAAGCTCTCAACCT
The DNA here is from genome assembly GCF_036934945.1 of Oncorhynchus masou masou. Classification (NCBI taxonomy): domain Eukaryota; kingdom Metazoa; phylum Chordata; class Actinopteri; order Salmoniformes; family Salmonidae; genus Oncorhynchus; species Oncorhynchus masou. Next base: position 88,959,675 of record NC_088235.1, on the reverse strand, counting down.
GCTCCACTATAGCCCTGTTGTTGAGAATGGGGGTGTGCTCGGTCCTCCTTTTCCTGTAGTCCACAATCATCTCCTTTGTCTTGGTCACGTTGAGGGAGAGGTTGTTATCCTGGCACCACATGGCCAGGTCTCTGACCTCCTCCCTATAGACTGTGTCGTAATAATGGTGTTGGGGTCGTGCCTGGCAATGCAGTCATGGGTGAACAGGGAGTAGAGGAGGGTACTGAGCACACACCCCTGAAGGGCCCCCGTGTTTAGCATCAGCGTGGCAGATGTGTTGTTACCTACCCTTACCACCTGGGGGCGGCCAGTCAGGAAGTCCAGGATCCAGTAGCAGAGGGAAGTGTTAAGTCCCAGGATCCTTAGCTTAGTGATGAGCTTTGAGGGCACTATGGTGTTGAACGATGAGCTGTAGTCAATGGATAACGTTCTCACGTAGGTGTTCCTTATGTCCAGGTGGGAAAGGGCAGTGTGCAATAGAGATTGCATCATCTGTGGATCTGTTGGGGCTGTATGCAAATTAGGTGGGTCTAGGGTTTCTGGGATAATTGTGTTGATATGGCCCATGACCAGCCTTTCAACACAGGTTTTCCCTTGAATACGTTCACACACATCACATGTGAGCAGGGCCGTTCTCATATTCTCTAGGATAGTTACCTCTTAATCACATCTGGCAGGGCGGCAGGGTAGCCTAGTGGTTAGAGTGTTGGACTAGTATCCGAAAGGTTGCAAGTTTGAATCCCCGAGCTGACAAGGTACAAATCTGTCGTTCTGCCCCTGAACAGGCAGTTAACCCACTGTTCCTAGGCCGTCATTGAAAATAAGAATTTGTTCTTAACTAACTTGCCTAGTAAAATAAAGGAAAAATTATAAAAAAATCCTGCTTCATATGTTATAGTATGTATAATGTGCAAGTGAGAAAGTGTGTGAATGTACAGTATGAGCGTTCACAGGTTTATGTATATTTCTTTCTGTTCCTCATTGTGTGTGTGCTCTCTGCCCCATGCAACCTTTGAGCACAGGAAGAGAACTACTTAGCTCACGTGTGAGTGTGTGGAACAGAATTACCAACACAATAGAGTTTCCGTTGCAGAGGAAATCCTGCCTGCAGCGGCACTGATAGGAAGAAAGAGAGACAAAGAGAAGATAGAGAGACAAAGAAACAGAGAAAGGGAAGGAGCATGACATGCTGAACACATCGCTTGCGTCACATGCGCGAGCGTTGCAAAATAAATGTACACATACATGTTATTCAATCATTGCTCGCACACCAACTAGCATCTGGGTTGCCAAGTACTAAAATATAAGTCAGTTCTTTTTGTGACGCTCAATGTGCTGCAAGTCCTGCCTCTCCCATCTTCTCATTGGTTTATAGAAGCATATACTTACGTGCCATCTCCTCATTGGTTATACCCACATGGGTGATTGAAAGATGAACTGAGGTCAGTCGGTCAGTTGTGGTAATACACCTCATTATGAAAGTTAGATGCCAATCGCCATATAAAGTCCAAAGAAGAAAAAGTCTGGAAGGAGGAGAGATGACTAGAAACGATTCGGTTGAACATTTGTCTGGATTAATTGTCGGAGAAGAGGACCTCAACGTTTATATCCCAGAACAAATTAACTAGCAACAGCAATCTAGCTAAATAGGACATATTAGCTAGCAACTGCAAGCTAGCTAGCTAAATTGACATAAATGTTTAATGCTTTTCAACCTGTCCCTGTCCTAATATTATTGGTTCAGAGTTTGTTTTTATACAGTGGAATCCAAAATTACTGGCACCCCTGACTGGCAATGCACAAACAATACTTAAAAAATATAAACAATATAATTAGAGAGACAAACTCAAAATACCAACATGTGAAAAATACTGTACTTTATTAATGTTTCAATGGGACCCACCAAAATAATTCAATGTCCTCCAAATCAAGGTTTCACAATTATTGGCACTCTTAAATGTTATTGTAAATAACATCTACCAAAATTAAACAATGAATTAAATTCCACTTATTTAAGTTTATCTAAGTGTTAAAGAACTATATTGAGCCATTACATCACTTCCGTTTTCACTAGATTATAAAAATGAGGTAACACGCATGCATTATCCCTTTGTCATCTAACACCATGAAGAAAAGAAAAGTCCTGGCAGTTCAAAGAGACAGATGGTCGTAGACCTTCTTAAATCTGGTAATGGCTACAAGAAGATCCATAAACGATTGAATATGCTACTGAGCACTGTCAGGGCAATTATTAAAAAATGCAAAAGATATGGAACAGTCGAAAACCTCACAGGTAGAGGACGCAAATGCATTTTGCCCCCCAAGATAGAGAGGAGGATCGTGAGAAAAGCAACAAAATCCCCAAGAATCACTGTGAAATAATTGCAGGCCTTAGTGGCGTCTTGGGGTCACCAGGTTTAAAAAAGCACCATCAGACGCCACCTCCACAACCACAGGCTCTTTGGAAGGATTGCCAGAAGAAAGCTCTTTCTGACCCCAAGACACAGACGCAAGCACATCGAGTTTTCAAAACGTCATTTAAATTATGACTGGAAGAAGGTGCTCTGTTCAGATGAGACCAGAATTGAAAGTTTTGGTCAGATACAGCATCAGCATGTTTTGCGTCGAAACAGAGATGCATACAAGGAGAGGCACCTCATGCCCACGGTGAAATATGGTGGTGGGTCAGTGATGTTTTGGGGCTGTTTTAAATCCAGAGGTCCAGGGGCACTGGTTAAGATTGATGGCATAATGAATTCCACCAAGTATCAGGCAATTATGGCTGACAATCTGGTTGCCTCTGCCAGAAGGCTGGGGCTTGGCCGTATGTGGACTTTCCAACAAGACAATGACCCAAAACATACCTCAAGATCCACACAAAAATGGTTCTGAGACAACAAAATCAATGTTCTGTCATTGCCATATCAGTCGCCGGACCTCAATCCAATGGAAAACCTGTGGGCTGAGTGGAAGAGGGCAGTTGATAAGCGCAAACCCAAGAATGTGAAGGATCTTGAAAGGATCTGCATAGAGGAATGGTCCAAAATCCCTCCAAATGTGTTCCTTAACCTTGTCAAACATTACAGGAAAAGACTCCATGCTGTTAGCCTTGCCAGAGGTGGTGGCACAAAGTACTAAATGAGGAGTACCAATAATTATGAAACCTTGATTTTGGTGAAATGTATTTTGTATTAAATACTTGTATTATTTTGGTGGGTTCCATTGAAATATTAGTAAAGTACAGTATTTCTCACATGAGTTTATCTCCATAATTATATTGTTTATATTTTTTAAAGTATTTTTTGTGCATTGCCAGTCAGGGGTGCCAGTAATTTTGGAGCCCACTGTATTTCAACCTGCGTGTCGTGATATAATGCATAGTACAGAACATTATTAGTCAAGGACTTAAATAGATAAATGTCAAATGTCACACACAGCCTACATATTAGTACATTCACACAATAGCATGTTTTGTGTTGTACCAATGAGTGTCCGAACAGTGTGACAACTGTTTGAACAGACAGTTCGGTATCTTCAACACATCAATACCTCGCACAAAGACCATTAATGATGCAGTCAATTTCTCCTCACTTTGAGCCAGGAGAGACTGACATGCATGTTACGGGTAATTTCCCTCCGTGTACATCTAAGTGCGATACGCGCTGCTTTGTTCTGGACCAACTGCAATTTACCTATGTCCTTCTTTGCCTCACACAGCTGTGCAGTAGTCCAGGTGAGACAAAACTAGGGGTCTGTAGGACCTATCTGGTCAACTGTGATGTCAAGAAGGCTAAGCAAAGCCCTATCATGGACAGACCTCTTCCCATTTTAGCAACCATTGAGTCTATATGTTTGACCATGACAGCTTGCTATCTAGGGTTACACCCATAAGTTTAGTCTCATCAACTTGCTCAATAGCCACATTATTAAAAAATAGAGCTAAGTGAAGTTTAGAGCTGAGCAAGTGATTTGACCCAAAAATTATACTTTTATTAATTTTTTTATATTTAGCACCAGCCTATCGTTAGTTACCCATTCTAAAACTGACTGGAGCTCTATGTTAAGTTATCGATTTTACTGTTGCAGCCGACATGTATACTGTTCAGTTGTCCTCGTACATAGACACACAGACTTTATTCAATTCAGTGGAGGGTCTTTTGTAAAAACAGAAAACAATAATGGCCCTAGTCGACTGCCCTGCGGTTCACCACCCAACTGAATTTGCATGAGAGAGGCTTCCATTAACGAAAACCCTCTGTGTTCTATTAGATAGGCAACTCTGAATACATAATAAGGCAAAGGATGCAAATCCATAACACCTACGTTTTTTCAGCAATTTTGATCAATGACATCAAAAGCTGCACTGAAGTCTAACAAAACAGCTTTCACAATCTTCTTACTATCAATTTATTTCAGCCAATCATCTGTCATTTGTATCAGTGCTGAGCATGTTGAACGTCTGTTGTTAATTTGATTTCCGTACAATAACTTTGTATTTGATCAAACACCACTTTTTCCAAAAGTTTGCTAAGCCCTTGTAACAGGCTAATTGGTCGGCTGTTTGAACCATTAAAGGGTGCTCTGCTTTTCTTGGGTAGTGGAATGACCTTTGCCTCCCTCCATGTTTGAGGTCACACCTGTCTTGTAGGCTTAAATTGAAGATGTGGCAAACAGGTGTCAAAGTATTCCACAACCAACCTCAGCATTTTACAATCCAGGTTGTCGGTACCAGGTGGTTTGTCCTTATTTATTGATAGCAAAAAATAATGACCTCTTCCACAAAGTAGGTGTGGAACTCAAAACTATAGTGATTTTCTTTCATTATTTGGTCCATTATGCATGAATAGGAAGACATCATTTGTTGTTTGCATGTCATACCTAAATTAGCTAATCTTGTCAACAAAAAAATATTACAATTGTTGGTAATATCAAAGGGTTTTTGTTATTAACAAGACACCTGCCTCCATGAAGGATGGAGTAGAGTTCACTTTTTGCCTAGAATTTCATTTAAAATATCCCAGAGATTTTTACAATTGTTCTTCGTGTCATTTATCTTTGTTCCATAATATAGTTTCTTCTTCTTTTTGTTTAGTTTATTACGTTATTTCCCAATTTACTGTATGTTTGCTTGTCCGCTGTGTTGTCAGACCTATTTGCATTTCCCTTTGCCTCATCCCTCTCAGCCATACACTTTTTCAATTCATCATCTATCCATGGGGATTTGGCAGTTTTGGGGCATGCCTATCAGTAACTGGAAGAAGCAGTTTCATTAAAGCAGCATCTGGATGTTTCTCATTACACGCATCAGACACACAAATATGCTATGCGGACAAACAGTTGAAGTCGGATGTTTACATACACCTTAGCCAAATACATTTAAACTCAGTTTTTCACAATTCCTGACATTTAATCCTAATCAAAATTCCCTGTCTTAGGTCAGTTAGGATCACCACTTAATTTTAAGAATGTGAAATGTCACATGTGAAATTTCAGCTTTTATTTCTTTCATCACATTCCCTGTGGGTCAGAAGTTTACATACACTCAATTAGTATTTGGTAGCATTGCCTTTAAATTGTTTAACTTGGGTCAAATGTTTCGGATAGCCTTCCACAAGCTACCCACAATAAGTTGGATGAATTTTGGCCCATTCCTCCTGACAGAGCTAGTGTAACTGAGTTTTAGGCCTCCTTGCTCGCACACGATTTTACAGTTCTGCCTACAAATGTTCTATAGGGTTGAAGTCAGGATTTCTTTATATTTTCCCATGATGTCAAGCAAAGAGGCACAGAGTTTGAAGGTAGGCCTTGAAATACATCCACGGGTACACCTCCAATTGACTCAAAGGATGTCAATTAGCCTACCAGAAGCTTCTAAAGCCATGACATACATTTAGGAAATTTTCCAAACTGTTTAAAGGCACAGTCAACTTAGCGTATGTAAACTTCTGACCCACTGGAATTGTGATACAGTGAATTATAAGTGAAATAATCTGTCTGTAAACAATTGTTGGAAAAATGACTTGTGTCATGCACAAAGTATATGTCCTAACTGACTTGCCAAAACTATAGTTTGTTAACAAGAAATGTGTGGAGTGGTTGATACACTTAGGTTAATACACTTAAGTCATTAAAACTAGTTTATGTCAACGTCCGACTTCAACTGTACTGTAGGAATCATTGCAAAACATCTTGTATGGGTCCAGTCTTTGAAACATACTTTTTTCGAGATATGGCTATTATATTAGGATCACTGCATCCGATGGGTGTGGATACTGCTTTAGAGCAGATTTCTGCAACATTAGTAAAGCTGTGATGAATACAAATGGATGAGTTAGTTCCTGTTCTGTTTGTAAATACCCTGGTATGTTGACTGATGACCTGAACCCGATTGCAGGCACTGGTTACAGCTTGGAACTTATTTTTGAGTGGAGGATGGAGGAAGGGTAAGTGAAGAGAGAAGGAGCAGAATTTCCAATTCTTTCAGTCAGGAAAAAGCTGACATTGAGCAACACTGAATACAAACATCTAAAAAGCACTTCATTGGGGAAATAGTCCTTAGAAAGAGGGGTTTTGTTCAAACATGAGTCTAGAGATAAAGAAAGACTTGTGAAGCTTATAACCCAGTGCCTCCAGTCTATAGATGTGGGACAACCATGAGCCCTGAGCATTCTGAAACACCAAACATTACTTGAAGATGATATTTTCACTCAAAGCAAAACTGCTTTCATGGGATCAAAGACAATTGTATAATAAAACCAGACAGATTAACGTGCAGACAGACACACACACTAGCTCCTGTACAAAGATAGCATGGCTAAATACAATACTTCAGAATGCTGAATCATAAACTGAATGCCCTGTGACTGTCTGTCTGTGGCCAGGGAGTTTATTGGACCAGAGGTGGTGCTAGGTTTGGCTGCTGATTTGGCTGATGCCAGCTCAGCTGTGGGTGTCTGTGAATCGTGGTACTGTGGTGTTGACTTAGTTTCTGGTGAAGTAGGTTAATAAATACACCCACCACACACACACACACACACACACGGGGTGGCAGTTAACCTAGTGGTTAAGAGCGTTGGGCCAGTAACCGAAAGAGCCAGTATTCGAATCCCCAAGCCAGCAAAGTGGCAAAATCTGCCGTTCTGCCATTGAGCAAGGCACAACAACTGTTTCCTGGGCGCTGATGATGTCAAGGCAACCCCCTGCACCTCTCTGATTCAGAGGGATCTGGTTAAATGAGGTCCGGAAGACACATTCCAGTTGAATGCATTCAGTTGTGCTACTGACTAGGTATCCTCTTTACACACACACATGCTTTTCACCCGCTGGCTACCACATGTCTGACCATGAGGTTGTAAATGTGTGTATTTTCTATTTTCTAGACTCCCCTTTTCTAAACATCATCAGTTACTGCTACAGTATGAGGTCCAAGACAGTGTATAGGGAGAACGGGGACTAGACTCTATAACGTCACAGTCTGAGATTGGGGACTGGAACCCAACCGGAGAATGGTGGATTGGGGACAGAACCCAACATCACAGTTTTTCACACATAGCCACTGCTCTCTCTCTCAAGCCATACTTCATTGCGTAAAGTTGTCCCCAGTCTCTGTTACGAGGACAAGGGAGTGACTGAGAATGCCTTGTTGTTTATGAATGAGGATGTGTACTGTAGTATGCCCATTTGGACAACGTTATGATTATTTAATGTGATTTAATTTCAAAAATTGCACAATTATGAATGGAATGGATGTGTTTTAAGGACACAGTACACATGGATAATTGAGGATGCCTTGTTACATATTAAATTAATGGGAAGGTAGACAGTAGTTTGGCAATTGGACCTCCTTAAGAACCACCTTATCATTAATTAATGTGTTTTAAATCAGGAGAAAAGAAGCCATGAACAGATGAATGAAGGAAACAAGATACATTTTTCAGAGAACTTCAGTGAAGTATTTAAGTATTTCAAACACAAGCCTCTAAACAACATTGGGTTTGTCTCTGGTCTTTTCCTGGAGCAAGAGTTACAGTATGACCGATCAGAAAATGAATGGGAGAAAGACAGGGAGAGAGAGAAAGAAAGAGAGACCAGCCGAGCCCCCCTTCTCATGCATCTCAAAGACTTTGTCCATGGTTCAACATCATCATCGTCGTCAAAAAAAACACTGAGACCCGGTGAAAGCATTGCACTGACCTCCAGTCAACTACTGATGACATCAAACAGTTTAATCACACTGATCAGACAGACCATTATCATTACCATCCCCAACAGACGCCACAGAGAAATAAAATGACAACACAAATCACTGAAACAGAGCTTTTATGGAGCATTAAACTAGTTGAGACCTCACTAACCTAAACCCTTCCCAGGAGGACCACATGCCTTGGAAGGAAGGTGTTGGGACATGAATCAAACAAACTCCATCAACAATAGTTCCTCTCTTCCTCTTTCTCTCCATAAAGGAAGACAAAGATAGTATAAGATGATTCTTTATTGATCCCTGCAGGGTGATGTTATTTCAGCAGACAGTATATCAGACACACTCAGTACATAAAGACAACATCAGGAGTTGTAAAGAGTCAGTCTTTCTTTTTTATGTCCCAGGTCATCCTTCTCAGGTCTAATGCTGGGGGACTGATTTAAATGTTGCACCGGGGGACTGATTTACTTTTGGCGCCAGGGACTGATTTAGGCTTGGCACGCTGGAGACAGTAGGTAGTAAAGATGGTGGGGTAGATAGTGACCCAGGCAGTGAGGGAGGTGTGTGTGTGTGTGTGTGTGTGTGTGTGTGTGTGTGTGTGTGTGTGTGTGTGTGTGTGTGTGTGTGTGTGTGTGTGTGTGTGTGTGTGTGTGTGTGTGTGTGTGTGTGTGTGTGTGTGTGTGTGTGTGTGTAATTGGTCATCAAGGAGCTACGTCATTAAAGCAGCAGTGATTTCTGTCCAGAGGTTAGGGGAAGATGTGGTCTAAACTCTGCTAATTACTTACACACACACAAACACACACTCACACACTGACACACACACACACCGACACACAGAGCTAGAGGTACATTGGGACTTTATGAGAGATAGCAGTACAAGATGGTATAGTTATAAGGATAAAATACATTCTGTGTCATGTTTAATGCAATGACACTGGGTATACAAAAGGACTTTATGAGAATAGATAGACTCTAGTTTTATTGTTGCAGTATAGTTGAGTGGGATGGGTTACAGACAGTTATTTTAAAATACACTAACTATTTGGTCTGAAAGGGAGGTGCTGTTTATTGTGAATATGTAAACATTTTAACCCAAATCAGGAATAAGAAATCAAAGCTGTTCATCATTCATCAGTTTAATCTAAATATAGACATAGGCAAGTGTCCCATTGCCCCAGATACACATTAAGACCACAACACTGTCCTCTGTGTGTGGCACCATTGAAGAGAAGACCACCCAGATGTAGTGTTTGAGCTCTTCTACCATGGGCATCTATGGCAGGTGGGTCGTGACTAATTATTTTGGGCTGCCTACTTTAGTCAGGCTAAAGACCCTGGTCGTCGCCACTTGGTGGGTCCTGAGAAAACTCCTAAATCTTTAGGTGGGCCATACATTATAGTTAAATTGTTTGGGAACCACAGGCCAATATAATCACAGTGTTTTACTGGGTATCCAGGTAAATAAAAGTCTGTGTTTGTGTCCAACTACAAGAAACGTCTGACCTCTGTGATTGCCAACAAGGGTTTTGCCACCAAGTACTAAGTCATGTTTTGCAGAGGGGTCAAATACTTATTTCGCTCAATAAAATGCAAATCGATTTATAACATTTTTAACATGCGTTTTTCTGGATTTTTTGTTGTTATTCTGTCTCTCACTGTTCAAATAAACCTACCATTAAAATTATAGACTGATCATTTCTTTGTCAGTGGGCAAAAATACAAAATCAGCAGGGCATCAAATACTTTTTTCCCAAAATATTTTTCCCTCACTGTAGATACTTTTGTACCTGTTTCCTCCAGTATCTTCACAAGGTCCTTTGCTGTTGTTCTGGGATTGATTTGCACTTTTCGCACCAAATTAAGTTAATCTCTAGGAGACAGAACGCGTCTCCTTCCTGAGCGGTATGACGGCTGCGTGGTCCCTTGGTGTTTATACTTGCTTACTATTGTTTTTACAAATGAACATGGTACCTTCAGGCATTTGTAAATTGCTCCCAAGGATGAACCAGACTTGTGGAGGTCTACAATTTTTTTTTTTTTTTTTTTTTTTTTCCCGTGATGTCAAGCAACGAGGCACTGAGTTTGAAGGTAAGCCTTGAAATACATCCACAGGTACACCTCCAATTAGCCTACCAGAAGCTTCTAACGCCATGACATCATTTTCAAGCTGTTTAAAGACACAGTCAACTTAGTGTATGTAAACTTCTGACCCACTGGAATTGCGATACAGTGAATTATAAGTGGAATACTCTGTCTGTAAACAACTGTTGGAAACATTACTTGTGTCATGCACAAAGTAGATGTCCTAACCAACTTGCCAAAACTATAGCTTGTTAACATTATATTTGTGGAGTGGTTGAAAAACAAGTTTTAATGACTCCAACCTAAGTGTATGTAAACTTCCAACTTCAACCGTATCATGTCATCTGCAGGTTAATGTTTTCATGGATCCCAGGACTCCTAAAAAAACAGTGGTGCTTATTGCTGAATGGACTATCCTGGTTAAATAAAGGCCTGCCCTGGGCCAATAGATAAACACAGTAGTGAATGGATATAATTTCTCTCAACGTCCTCAAACAGACACACAGATACAGATAAAACGTCTAATAACTGATGTCCTGTATAACTTCATAAGCAAATGTTAGTCTAATATTCATTCAATCAAACAACGACATTCATCAAGACAATTATTCAAACACATCATTATTTGCATCATGGATAATAAAACAGTAACACATTACCTCAGGGCTGATCATGCAAAGTTTCTGGAGGCAGAGGAAGTCTGTCTGGCAGAAAATAATTTCAATCTCTATAAAAACGTATGGGGAGTATATTTTCTGTTGAATAATACATAATGCAGCATAGACCTATGTATTGGATAACATACGTCTATGAACTGTACATATCAAGGGAATTTTCCAAATACACACTGTCTATCCCGCTACTACTCTCTGTGAGCGCTAAGCCGCGGGTAACCAGATATTCAAAAACCACACGTCATTCCACAATGCACCGCGCCCCTTCACTTGCATTACCTCATCCCATCAGCCAACGCGAGACCGAGAATCTTCTGGTTGGTCGTCTAGGCAACGCGCCTTATCTGGCAACAGGGAACGCCCCGAAAACGCCTGCAGCCAATGGAAGACTCCAGAGGTGACATCATGTGTAATTTTTAGAGAGGCAGTGGCTGCAGATAAGCTTTGCCTCCACGCTGGAAGAGTCAGTATACACACAGAGAGCTAGAAAAGCGCGCTTTGAGTAGGAATGCTGTTGAACTATAAGAACTTATAGCACTTACCGCGTCTCATTCGAAGACTGTGGACAGAAGCGAAAGAACGAGTTTGAAGAATTTATACAGCGTTCTGAGTCAGACTATCAGTGAAGCTGAACAGAATAATTTTTCTCGAGACAAGGAGTGCGCTTACAAGTTAGAAGTGTGTGTACGGGATACGATTTTATTCCAGACTCTTGGCTCGGCTTCGGAGGTTGAAAGCATTGTCTGACACAGTATGACACTTTTCTCCGAGTTTTACAACGGAAAGAACGAGAGAGCGGTAACCGAAACACACATATCTTCTGTTTGATTAGCCTACGAGAGACATTTCAAACTGAGTGTTTGGTTTATACTCTATGTCTACCAAGATGGAAACTACTTTCTACGACGACTCGCATAACGCTTTCTCCCAGCATCAGAACGCGGGCTACGGATACAACCCCAAATCTCTGAAACACAGCATGACACTGAACCTGGCAGACCCAACCGTCACACTCAAACCTCACCTCCAGGCTAAAGCCAGCGATATCCTCACCTCTCCGGATGTGCAGCTCCTCAAACTTGCCTCCCCAGAGTTGGAGCGACTCATCATTCAGTCCAGCAACGGCCTGATCACCACCACACCTACCCCAACGCAGTTCCTCTGTCCGAGGAACGTGACTGATGAGCAGGAGGGCTTTGCCGAGGGGTTCGTTAGAGCTCTGGCGGAGCTCCATCATCAACACGTCTTGCCCAACGCACCTGGGGTCCCAGTCACCTCCACCGGGCAGACAAGAATCAACAACTCGACCACACTCCCACCTGTTTGCTCCGTGGCTGGGAGCACTGTTTATAACAACGTAGCCATGCGCTCTGAGTCACCTGTCTACGAAAACTTGAACACTTTCACCCCGGCTGTCACCACCAACTCAGCCCCGGGTTACACCACCTCAGTGCCGGCTATGAGCTTCCCCTCTGCCCCGCCTCAGCTCCCCATCTATGGGCAGCAGTCTCATCCCCACCCCAGGCTCACAGCCCTGAAAGAGGAGCCCCAGACAGTACCTGAGATGCTCGGGGAGACCCCTCCACTCTCTCCCATCGACATGGAGAATCAGGAGAGGATCAAAGCCGAGAGGAAGCGCATGAGGAACCGCGTCGCCGCTTCCAAGTGCAGGAAGCGGAAGCTAGAGCGCATCTCCCGGTTGGAGGACAAGGTGAAGAACCTGAAGACTCAGAACTCCGACCTGGCTTCCACAGCCAACATGCTGAGGGAACAGGTAGCCCAGCTCAAACAGAAGGTGATGAACCATGTTAACAGCGGCTGTCAACTCATGCTGACGCAGCAGCTCCAGACCTTCTGAAGAGGAGAGGACACTTGGGGAAAAATAGAGAAAGAGTTTGAACGAAAAGGACAGATCGTTTATAAGTGACTGGATGGCTGTTCCGTGGCTCCGTGGCATTGTGACAGGTAGAATGGGACAGTAACAGCACGAGAATGGTGGGAGGGAACCGTGACTGGCTGGCTGCCTCTAACCGGGTGCTTCGCGCGCCACCGTTGCGCACAGGAGTTGGGGCTACGGACAGAGCAGAGCGTGTGAAGGAAAAGAAACAGCAACAAACAGGACAAACGGATGTTTTGTTTCGTGTTGTTTTTATTGACTGGCCATTTGTTGGCGTTGACCAAGCTGTGCTTTTATGAATGGACCTTCGTGATGATTCAGTATTATAAAAAACAAAGACAGTAGATTTGAAAACTTCCTGGCGCTTAAGGAGAAGGCGTGTAGCCTAGTCTAAACAGATGAAACCGTTTAACAAAAGCTGCCTAACTTTTGAGTTACAATGTATTGTTTATTCTTAATTGTATTGAATTAAGTTAGAAAAAAGCTTAGTTACTTGTTTTTTTCTGAAGTTGTTTAATGGGGTTCCACTCATTGGTATTAGTTGTATATAAGATCGAATTGGAGTACTTACATTTACAATTTGTAATAAGAAACAATATAATTTTGTATGTTCATTTTCTGAGCACTTCAGAAACAAATCAATATTTAAGAAATGTAATAAAGCATATGTGAACTGAATACAATGCCTCTGTGTGTGTTGTGAAAGGGTGTGTATTGTGTGTGTACACTGAAACATGTTGCAACATGTTATGAGAGCAGCAAGTTATCTGTACCATGAATGCCTTATTGATCCTGAGGTTAGTGATGTTTCACAGTCAATGACCCTTTTATCTCTCTACAGCACACTAGTTAGACATTGCTGTGGGACTAAGTAATCTGGTCCTAGACCTGTGGTTATAGGTTCAACCTCTACAGCAGGGATGTAGGCCAGGAATGCCTTATTGATCCTGAGGTTAGTGATTGAGTTTCAGTCAATGACCCTTCTATCTCTCTAGTGTAGATTCGAGTGCAACATGAGTGGACCACCTAACACCTCAGCTCCACTTGAGTCTCACCATCTAACAAGGTTTAAGGAACACATATACTCTGTATGTTGTGAAGTGGTCTACATTCACAGGCCTCCAAGGCAAATGCTTCTGACACACTACTATGGTTGAGGGACCTATAAAGTAAATCATGATTATAACTTCAATTACTCAATCATAATACGTTTTCAATCATTTCTAAAGTTATTTTTAATGCATTGCAGCCAAAGTGTTTAGTAAATTCATAGCACAGCTGAATTGTGTGGAGTGGTGACATGTTCTGTCCCTATATTGTATCCTAAACTTAACTTCCTGTTGCCCTGGTCAACATGACTATAGGGTTGCTCACGCAGCATCACAAGCAGGATCACTGTAAACAACAATAACACCAGATGAATACGCGACAGGAAGAAACATGGTGGTAACTAATGTAAACAAACATATTTACAAACAAAACATTTGAGTATAGGCCTATGGTTACATTGTATCTAGACATGTTATATTGAGGGGTGGGCACTGGGCAAAGTCATACAATTGTAATAAACAAGAGCATAATCATAACGTTTTAATAATAACTATCCAGCTAGATGGCAGATGAGCACCTGCTAATACAGAAATAGTAAAGAAAACATACATATATACTGTATGAGCAGAAAGTCTGTGATTTCCTGTAGGACTCTGAAATATTCACAAGAGGGCGACATTGCTGATGAGATGAGCACAGTTTAAAAAATCAGGGTATTTTCTCCAGGGCCAAGGCTGTAGTTTATTACTGATGAAGACAATGCTTAGGACAATACAGAACAAAGAAAATCATGTTTATATTACAACAGTACTCATAGAGGAAAATATTCTGATGTTCAAGAAACAAGTAGTTGTTCACTACACAAATAAATGTTCCCTATAATTAAAAACAGGAATATCTAGAAGTATCTAGAAGACATAATATCTACACAATGTACTACAAATATACAAACTACAAAGTAGGTCAAACTAAGATTAAAATCCCATGAAAAAAAATACATAGTCAGCCTAGAAGCAGCCTAACCAGAGAGCTCCTTTAAATGTGTAACATGTAAATGTACAAATATTTGTAAGTGTTTTTAATTGAGTTTTTTTTATCAGCTGTTTTGTTTTTGATGACATTGAGTTTAGTGCATATTTCTGGTGGTTTTGACCCACAGATTTGCAGATGGACTGGCAGATCAACCCTTTTGTCTATTTAGCTGGCTAATTGTTTTTGTTCAAATGATGGATCTGGATACTATACCAGCTTTTTTGTTTCACCTGGCTGCTAGCTCCTGATCTTTTGAAATCATATCATATTGACACAATATCTGTTAGCAAAGGTGTCAGCTAGAGATGACGTGCAGGAGCTTGCAAGGATTTGTAGTTTTGCATGATGTCTAGTTTGATGGAAATTAGCATTTTCGAATCAGAGAGAAAGTAGAGCCAAATATATTGATAAAAGTAACTTTGTCCAAGAGAGATTTACATTGTTATCAAAACATCACGCCAGGATAAACACACAAGAAACACAGCTCTTATTTTAAGTGTTTCTAAAATTCCCTATGGGAAAAATGAATGGTGGAAAAACGATTGGAACCATTTCCCTGTTTGACCGCTAGGTTTATGGGTATTATGACACCTCCACTGTGGGGCTCTATGGGAGATGCAGTACTAAGAGAGAGGGCTCATAGAGAGGATGACTGACTACTAGTCTGAACTGTGTGTGGTGTCCTTTATGGCGCCCAAAGCTGCTGAGGCATCACTCAAGTGGGTGTCATATTGTTAAGGAGGTCCAGTAGATGCACGACTCAGGCCTCTACATGATTGTCACCAGACTCTTCATCAACCATCTCCCTGACCACCTTCCTATGATAAAGCCATGAACTGTACCTCTCCATCTTTGGAAGATGCATGCACTCAAAGACTTGGCCTCTATTGGTTGATCTAACTATAGCTAGGCTACTCATGATGATGAGTATTACTTGTTTATTATTTGCTTTTGAAGCGCTTTGAGATTGTTATGAAAAGCGCTATAGAAATTATTATTACTGTTCAGGTTTTATTCTGTAGGCTACTTATAAGACCTAATTGAGAAAGTACAACTAATAACAGTATTATGGAAGAACATTGAGCCTGTATTTTAAATCAGATAAACAGACATAATAATTGACACAATATTCGAGTGGGTCAGATTCTCAAACGGATTTTTATCAGTCTGCTCTAATTTGATTACCCTAATTTGGCGAAATATGACGTCATATTGGAACACATGGGGAATTTACCTGACCATGGGTGTGTTTGTAAATTCACTCTGGAGTGCCAGACTGCACTATGGGCTTTCATAATTTCAGAGCATTTTCTAATTGTAGCTCTCAGAGCACACTGGACGCTCTGACAGGGGAGTAGGGTTGATCTGAGCGTTCTGACCTCACAACAGCAGTCAAGCACCCTAGCTAACTGGCTAAAGTTGGCTAGCTTTAGTTTACATCTCATTCGGACCATTTTACTCCCATGACAGAGTTGGTTTGGCTCTTTTAATGTTATCTAGCGCGTTGGTGCCTGTCACTGTGCTGTTGGCAACAACTGAATTACGTTTTTTTTGCCGATGTGCTCACATTCAACGGGCGTTGCCTGTTCATAAATTAATCAGTTATTCTATGCTCTGGCAAACTCAGACGAGTGTTCTTAAATCGGATTCGATAGGGAATTTACGAACGCACCCCGTATGATATGACAGAGTACGGTCGGAAGACCTACGTCACCCCGCCAGATAAGCACACATGCCGCGTTCATGTCCTAGGCAGAACTAGAAAACTCGTAAATTTCAGATTTGCTAAATTGTTGTAGTTATACACGTGCTGCGTTTAACTAGTTAGCAAGTCGAAACATTTTTAAACCCTAGAGTTTCTAAACCCAGATGCGCAACATCGTGACAGTTCTGGGAAAGCTTGCGAAACAGACAAAGCAGACCAGGCCGGGTTTGAGATGTCAGTGAGAGAAGTGAACAATTCTTCCTTAGTTGTTAATTTTCTCGAAATCGAAAGACACAACCAATATCCGAGCCAATGTCTTAAGTAGTTGAACATGTTATTACTCCAACCTCGTGAAAGTGACAAACTGACACGTTTTCATTCTTGTAAAAAAAAAATATTTTGATGGAGTGGCTTTGATTTTAACGGCATGCACATGCGCAGTTTGGCGCAAGACGAACGTTAGACCCGATGACGTGTTTCTGAGCATGAGTTTAGATAGTCAACGTTACCATGACATCGCCTATAGGCGTTATCCGGTATTTATGTTGGATAACCAGTTTCATCCCATCTTTTTAGGAAGTATGCGTGTTTCACTGGAAGTGGAGATCACTCTCTAATCTTGGCGCGGGACAGACCAACGCATCCTGCGTTGCACTTGAATGAGCGTTCACTGCACGTTGTCCTCCAAGCAGGTTGTTTGTTTGTTCAAAGGCAAATAACTAAAAGTATGCATAGCAGCCATCTATTTTGTTTTTCAATTTCACAGACACTATGAGAGGCAAATGTGGATTGTTCAATAACAAGGTGGGTTTCATAGCCAATATTAACCTTAAATTCATCTAACGTTTTCAGTACTGAATTCCTTAGCGTGCAAATACGTTGAATATGAATATGAAGTTTACTATTACTGCTGCCTCCCGATTTTTTAACTAATATATACATATATATATATAAAGTTACATTTGTTTTATTTAAACAACAATAAAATACAAAGTCAACTAAGAATGGCCGCTCCCACTAGGGAGTGCTCTGGTTCGTGGTTGTTCATTTTAACATCTGAGATGCACAGTGCGGCTAGAACACAGACAACCTGGAACGAGTCCGTCCATCGTGTCACATGACTTGGCTAGACAATTATGTGACATTTTGTTGATGTGTTGTTGGAATGGTTTCGAATGACAGAGGAGTGGGAAGATATACTTATATATTTAGTAGTTTATGTTCCCTGTAGTGTAATTTAATTTCCTTTAGTTCATTGTTTAACCCCGACCCAATTGGTGACGACAATACACTTTTTTTGTGTGTAACGTCAGTTCGCCAATATACCCAAAGAAGAATGTCGCTGGTAAATTAGCGTGTCTCTCCCAAATGGCTAGAAACGAGGAGAAACAACTGGGGAAATTGAACAGATTATGGCTTCAAAAAGAAAGAGATGGCAAGTGGCAATCAATCGTCTTTCAGTAAATTAAGTATTCCGTTTGTATTTTTAGCTACACGTTAATTGTGGCTCTTTGCAGTGCTAGCAAACATTGTTAGTATTATCTAGCTAGCTAGTTAGACTTCCTATCAAGTTAATTTCGCTCTGGCAAGCTTGCTACTAGCCTATAGCTAGGAACACCCACTGCCTTAGCTATCAGCGAGCTAGCCTGTTATTAACAAGCTAGCTAGTTACATTATATATCTGGTCCACAATGATATGTTCGATTTGAGTCTTTTTCAACGCCATGCAGCTTTCCATTAATCGCTCCAAAAATTATATTCCCACCGATTTGATCAATAGTGTGCCACTGCAGCCCGCAATTCGAGCATTCCTGCCTTTGGGCATCTGCAGGAATGCCCCTTCACGTCATACATTGACAGATTGAGGGAGTTTGCTAGTAGGAACTAGGAAACTCGGACATTTTTTACAAAAAACGTTTAAAAAAAAAACTTGATGGGAGTCCACCTGTGGTAAATTCAATTGATTGGACATGATTTTGAAAGGCACACCCCTGTCTATGTACGGTCCCACAGTTGACAGTGCATGTCAGAGCAAAAAGCAAGCCATGAGGTCGAAGGAATAGTAGAGCTCCGCGACAGGATTGTGTCTAGGCACATGTCTGGGGAAGGGTACCCAATCATTTCTGTAGCATTGAAGGTCCCCAAGAACACAGTGGAAGAAGTTTGGAACCACCGCCCAGCCAAACTGAGCAATCGGGGGAGAAGGGTGGTGACCAAAACCAGGTGGTCACTATGCACTCTGACAGAGTTCCAGAGGTCCTCTATGGAGATGGGAGAACCTTCCAGAAGGACATCCATCTCTGCAGCACTTAACCTTTATGGTTTAGTGGCCAGCCGGAAGCCACTCTTTGAGTTTGCCAAAAGGCACCTAAAGGGCTCTCAAACCATGAGAAACAAAATGATCTTGTCTGATGAAAGCAAGATTGAACTCTTTGGCCTGAATGCCAAGCATTACATCTGGAGGAAAGCTGGCACAATCCCTACGGTGAAGCATGGTGGTGGCAGCATCATGCTGTGGGGATGTTTTTCAGCGGCAGGAACTGGGACACTTGTCAGGATCGAGGAAAAGATGAACAGAGCAAAGTACACAGAAATCCTTGATGAAAACCTGCTCCATAGTGCTCAGGACCTCAGATTGGGGCGAAGGTTCACCTTCCAACAGGACAATGTCATTATACATACAGCCAAGACAACGCAGGAGTTGCTTTGGGACAAGTCTCTGAATGTCCATGAGTGGCCCAGCCAGAGCACGGACTTTAACCTGATCTCTGGAGAGACCTGGAAATAGCTGTGCAGCAACGCTACCCATTCAACCTGGCAGAGCTTGAGAGTATCTGCAGAGAAGAATGGTAAAAACTCCCCAAATACAGGTGTGCCAAGCTTGTAGCGTCATACCCAAGAAGAAGGGAGGCTATAATCGCTGCCGAAGGTGCTTCAACAAAGTACTGAGTAAAGGGTCTGAATACTTATGTAAATGTAATATTTCAGTATTTTTATATATATATATGATTTGCACAAATGTCAAAGTTTTCTCTTTGTCATTATGGGGTATTGTGTGTAGATTGAGAAAAATGTGTAATTTAATCCATTTTAGAATGAGGCTGTAACCTAACAAAATGTGGAAAAAGTCAAGGGTTCTGGCTAATTTCCAAATGCCATGTATGTCCTATAAGAATGGACCCCATGGCTATTTGTAGTCAGTGTCGTCGGGAACAGGCCCAGCTCAATCTTCGTGAAATTATCTTTGTGGCCCGCAAATGCACTCTCCTTCAATGGGTAAAAGACCAGCCAACAAAAATAAACCAGTGGTATTGTGAGATCTTTAATGTGTTAACACTGGAGAGAATGAGTGCTATATTCAGGAACAAGTAATGAGATTTCTATACAATATGAGACCCCCTTTTGCCATCACTTCCCCCTAATCTTTCAGATAACCTAAGAAGTGTCTATAACAATTATATGAATGTGTGTCAACTTGACGCTGGTCGCGTTCTTGTATAGAATAATTATTTTGTCGCGACAGTCAAATTTAACTAAGGCATGTAAGGAAAATTATTAATATGAGAAATTAAAAATTAAGAGCAGGGAACTGAAAGGGAATGTATAATTCTATTGTTTTTGTATGCTTTTGTTTTGGTGTACGTTGGTTATGCAATGTTTTATGTTACCTTGTTTCATTTTGGAATTCAAATATATGTACAGTCAAAAGTCCAAATATATTTACCAGTCAAAAGTTTGGACACGCCTACTCATTCCAGGGTTTCTCTTTATTTTTACTATTTGAAAATGTGAAATTTATTGTCAATCAGTGTTGCTTCCTAAGTGGACAGTTTGATTTCACAGAAGTGTGATTGACTTGGAGTTACTTTGTGTTGTTTAAGTGTTCCCTTTATTTTTTTGAGCAGTGTATATTTGACCTTGAGCGAATCGATGTAGTCGGAACTGAATTCCACAAAGCCTGGTCCCCGCTCAACTCCGTTGGTTGAGTTCATCAGACACTTCCTTCACCATGGAGTTTAGTCAGCTATATGAAGAGTTACATGTGAAGATACAGCAGGGCGTTGAAGAAGGCTTAAGCTGCAAGTAACGCCTTGGACCAGAGCTAG
The DNA here is from genome assembly GCF_036934945.1 of Oncorhynchus masou masou. Lineage (NCBI taxonomy): Eukaryota > Metazoa > Chordata > Actinopteri > Salmoniformes > Salmonidae > Oncorhynchus > Oncorhynchus masou. The sequence continues at coordinate 88,938,929 of NC_088235.1, read as the reverse complement.
CTACAGATCGATCCTGGGTGGAGAGACTTTTGTTACAGCTGTTAGGTTCTGAACAAACAGTAAAAACTCACGGACAACTAGAAAAAGCTCAAACCAAGTTTGTTCACCCCACTGGGTCATACTGCTGTAAAAGACTAAGCATGATTACACAAGCACATATATTTATTACCTCCTACTATTCGGGGTCAACTCCTTATACATCTAGACAGCCAATACATCTCTGTTGTTAGGCATCTCTGTTGTTAGGTTGTCTGACCTGACCTCGGGCCGAATACCTCTCCCCTCCCTAATCCGCCACTGTCCTACCTTATCAGTGACGGAAACCAGACAGTTCTTCTTTTACTTCCATTTTTTAGGAGCCTTGATCTTCAGCAATAACATGTTTGACAGAATGTGACTTTCCATACACCACGTTCCTATACATCCTTCATTGACCCCAACCTATACCTTCCTTATACATGTGAAGTAATCAATAAGTTCTAGTATGGTAACGTGAATAAGTATATTTAAAGCTAGAACCCAACACCTTTCAACTTATTCAGATCTGGGTGATCAGTTGAATCCAGTGTGTTATGCAGGGCTTGAATAAAAGCCTGTGTTGAACATTACTGTAATGTGTAGCTAAATGTAATTCCTTCTCTGGGCCCTGAAACAGAGGGCCGTATCAAAGATGTTCATGAACCTAGACCCAAACTGGTGAGTTCTACACATTTAATCTAATTGACAGTAATTCACACATGCTTTATTGGGGATAAATATGACTTGCACTTACGATCTGATATGTTTTTTCTTCCACAGTCAACACTCAATTCAGCCTCATCCATTAAAAAGTGGATCCCAAGCATCAAGAATGAAATCGAGTATTATCTGCAGGTAGGCTTGTGAAGTGATGAGAGACAGTAATAATGCTGTTGTTTATTGACTTGTGCGTGTTTATGGGTGTGAAGAAAGGATACCACACTGAAGTTTCATTTTGAAGTGAGTATGGCACACTTTGTTTTTTTCTCCTCTCTCAGCAGTCCCAGTTGTCTCACTACCCTGAGAGGAAGATAGCAGAGTTCCAGCTGAGCATCCAGGGGCTGGAGAAAGAGTATAAACGCTTCATCTGTAAACTACAAGCCCTGGACCCGACCTGTAAACACCAGCCCTGGTCACCTAGAGCATACACCAAGAGGAGTGCAGATACACACATCTCCCCCAACACCGGTCAGTTTAACAGGTTTTGGCTCTGTTGTCTAGTTCTGACCAGTTTTGTTGTCTTACCTCTAACATAAACTATCAGCTTTCATATGTTATATGTGTTGTCTTCTATTAAGAAGAGAGGTTCCCAATTAGTTTTTTAATATGACCATAGTCATAACCAACGTAAAATACATTGTGGCCCATAAAAAATACCAAACCTATTTTACAGTCAGGTTCCCGTTTTTAGCCTTGATCCCAAATATATCAGGCATCACTAACGTTTTGGGAAACTCTGGTCTAGAGAAAGGAAATCCTTTTTTTTAAAGATAATTCCTGGTTTCTCTCCTCTGTAGCCAAGAAACCACGCGGTCTCCAGTCATGTGATCTGAGCAGGCCTGTGGGTGGAGCACAGAGTAACTGGGTCGTTAAAAGAACAGGAAGTGATGCAACCTCAGCCTCTGAGAACAAGGTACACTTCCACCAATCAGGGACTTTCCTCAGCACATTTCCAGTTGACCTGACTAATCCCAACCCAGAGTCCACCAATCCAGATCAGGACCAGCCCCTGAACTTTGATCGCACCCGTCTGGCAGTGGTTCTAGCTGGGTCCAGAGGCCCATTACAACCAGGGTCGTCTCACACTCAGAGCCTGGCCAGGGTGCTGCTCTCTGGGCTACCCAACCTCCACAGCTCCCCACTGGGAAGGGCCATTGCTGCACAGGACAGAGACAATACAGGGGGAGAGAGACGAGACAGCAAAGGGGCAGGAGGAGCCCATAGCACTGTTAATGATGAAAAGAGCACAGGGCATGTACTGGGACTAGGCTGCTACTCATCCTCAGACGATGAAGCCGACGCATGACATGGCTTTGTTATTAACACTGGATCCCTGATCACTACTCAGAACTCAATCTGCCATTCATGGACATCCCATGCTTCAGTACTTGTCCAGTTTGCCCTGAACTCCAATCAGCTGTTGTGAACCACAGGTTCTTTCTTTTCCTATTGTACATTATGTAAATACACAATAAAAAGGGAAATTATACAATATACTTCAAGGGCTTTTCTTTTTCTTGAGAAAACAAATGTGACCCGACAGACAGACCTTTCTGAAATTGTGGTGCTGAATTCTACTTTAGAAGTAATATAAGAACCAATAATAATTAGTGGGACAGACATTCACTCCATTCTGATTGTTTGATTAGAACATGAAAGAAGTGTAACAGATGAGGCGATGACGAGAATAGGATGTCTATATTTCAGGGTAACATATTAGCTGGCACTCTCAGGTTGCAGCTCTGTCTCTGTTGAATAATCAGTCTCCTCCAACACCGGTCAGTTTAACAGGGTTTGGCTCTGTTGTCTAGTTCTGACCAGTTTTGTTGTCTTACCTCTAACATAAACAATCAGCTTTCATATGTTATATGTGTTGTCTTCTATTAAGAAGAGAGGTTCCCAATTAGTTTTGTAATATGACCATAGTCATAACCAACATAAATGTATTGTGGCTCACAAAACTAAACCAATATTACAGCCAGGTTCCTGTCTTTAGCCTTGACTCCAAAAATATCAGGCATGACTAACATTTTGTGAAACCCAGGTCTAGAGAAAGGGCAAATATACAATTATTGGTTTCAGTCTTATGTCGGGAGTTTCTCATTTATGACGTGTACTGTATCTCTCGTCTGTATCCAAATAAACACGCAGTCTCCAGTCATGTGATCTGAGCAGGCCTGTGGGTGGAGCACAGAGTAACTGGGTCGTTAAAAGAACAGGAAGTGATGCAACCTCAGCCTCTGAGAACAAGGTACACTTCCACCAATTAGGGACTTTCCTCAGCACATTTCCAGTTGACCTGACTAATCCCAACCCAGAGTCCACCAATCCAGATCAGGAACAGCCCCTGAACTTTGATCGCACCCGCCTGGCAGTGGTTCTAGCTGGGTCCAGAGGCCCATTACAACCAGGGTCGTCTCACACTCAGAGCCTGGCCAGGGTGCTGCTCTCTGGGCTACCCAACCTCCACAGCTCCCCACTGGGAAGGGCCATTGCTGCACAGGACAGAGACAATACAGGGGGAGAGAGACGAGACAGCAAAGGGGCAGGAGGAGCCCATAGCACTGTTAATGATGAAAAGAGCACAGGGCATGTACTGGGACTAGGCTGCTACTCAGACGATGAAGCCGACGCATGACATGGCTTTGTTATTAACACTGGATCCCTGATCACTACTCAGAACTCAATCTGCCATTCATGGACATCCCATGCTTCAGTACTTGTCCAGTTTGCCCTGAACTCCAATCAGCTGTTGTGAACCACAGGTTCTTTCTTTTCCTATTGTACATTATGTAAATACACAATAAAAAGGGAAATTATACAATATACAGTGCCTTGCGAAAGTATTCGTCCCCCTTGAACTTTGCGACCTTTTGCCACATTTCAGGCTTCAAACATAAAGATATAAAACTGTATTTTGTTGTGAAGAATCAACAACAAGTGGGACACAATCATGAAGTGGAACGACATTTATTGGATATTTCTAACCTTTTTACCAAATCAAAAACTGAAAAATTGGGCGTGCAAAATTATTCAGCCCCTTTACTTTCAGTGCAGCAAACTCTCTCCAGAAGTTCAGTGAGGATCTCTGAATGATCCAATGTTGACCTAAATGACTAATGATGATAAATACAATCCACCTGTGTGTAATCAAGTCTCCGTATAAATGCACCTGCACTGTGATAGTCTCAGAGGTCCGTTAACCTCTTACATCTATGGGGGCGCTATTTCATTTTTGGATGAAAAACGTTCCCGTTTTAAACAAGATATTTTGTCACAAAAAGATGCTCGACTATGCATATAATTGATAGCATTCGAAAGAAAACACTCTGACATGTCCAGAAATACCAAGATATTCTCTGTGCGTGCCCTAGAACGTGAGCTTCAGGCAAAACCAAGATGAGATGGCATCCAGGAAATGACAAGGATTTTTGAGGCTCTGTTTTCCATTGTCTCCTTATATGGCTGTGAATGCGAGAGGAGTGAGTCAACCCTTTCTGTCGTTTCCCCAAGGTGTCTGCAGCATTGTGACGTATTTGTGGGCAGATCATTGGAAGATTGACCATAAGAGACCACATTTACCAGGTGTCCGCCCGGTGTCCTGCGCCGAAATTGGTGCGCAAAGTCACCTGCCAGTATTTTTCCATGCGATACAGAGAGGAAAGCAAGCTTCCACGAACGATATATCAATGAAGAGATATGTGAAAAAACACCTTGAGGATTGATTCCAAACAACGTTTGCCATGTTTCGGCCGATATTATGTAGTTAATCCGGAAAAGTTTTACGTTGTAGGTGACCTAATTTTCGGTTCGTTTCGGTAGCCAGACGCAATGTAGAAAACGGATCGATTTCTCCTACACACAGACGCTTTCAGGAAAAACTGCGCATTTGGTATGTAACTGAAGTTTTGCTCCAATCAGCTGTTGTGAGTCTCTTCATTGAAAACATCAGAAGCTCTTCAAAGGTAAATGATTTTATTTATTTGGTTATCTGGTTTTTGTGAAAATGTTGCGTGCTAAATGCTACTCAAAATGCTATGCTAGCTTTGCATACTCTTACACAAATTAGTCAATTTCTATGGTTCAAAAGCATATTTTGAAAATCTGAGATGACAGTGTTGTTAAGAAAAGGCTAAGCTCGAGTGCAGACGCATTATTTTCATTTTATTTGCGATTTTCAGAAATCGTTAACGTTGCGTTATGCTAATGAGCCTGAGGCTTTAGTCACAAACCCGGATCCGGGATGGGGAGTTTCAAGAAGTTAAAAGCGCAGAGAGCATCATGAAGAACAAGGAACACACCAGGCAGGTCCGAGACACTGTTGTGAAGAAGTTTAAAGCCGTATTTGGATACAAAAATATTTCCCAAGCTTTAAACATCCCAAGGAGCACTGTGCAAGCGATAATATTGAAATGGAAGGAGTATCAGACCACTGCAAATCTACCAAGACCTGGCCGTCCCTCTAAACTTTCAGCTCATACAAGGAAAAGACTGATCAGAGATGCAGCCAAGAGGCTCATGATCACTCTGGATGAACTGCAGAGATCTACAGCTGAGGTGGGAGACTCTGTCCATAGGACAACAATCAGTCGTATATTGCACAAATCTGGCCTTTATGGAAGAGTGGCAAGAAGAAAGCCATTTCTTAAAGATATCCATAAAAAGTGTCATTTAAAGTTTGCCACAAGCCACCTGGGAGACACACCAAACATGTGGAAGAAGGTGCTCTGGTCAGATGAAACCAAAATTGAACTTTTTGGCAACAATGCAAAACGTTATGTTTGGCGTAAAAGCAACACAGCTCATCACCCTGACAACACCATCCCCACTGGCAAACATGGTGGTGGCAGCATCATGGTTTGGGCCTGCTTTTCTTCAGCAGGGACAGGGAAGATGGTTAAAATTGATGGGAAGATGGATAGAGCCAAGTACAGGACCATTCTGGAAGAAAACCTGATGGAGTCTGCAAAAGACCTGAGACTGGGACAGAGATTTGTCTTCCAACAAGACAATGATCCAAAACATAAAGCAAAATCTACAATGGAATGGGTCAAAAATAAACATATCCAGGTGTTAGAATGGCCAAGTCAAAGTCCAGACCTGAATCCAATCGAGAATCTGTGGAAAGAACTGAAAACTGCTGTTCACAAATGCTCTCCATCCAACCTCACTGAGCTCGAGCTGTTTTGCAAGGAGGAATGGGAAAAAAATTCTCTCTCAAAGTCTCTCAATGTGCAAAACTGATAGAGACATACCCCAAGCGACTTACAGCTGTAATCGCAGCAAAAGGTGGCGCTACAAAGTATTAACTTAAGGGGGCTGAATAATTTTGCACGCCCAATTTTTCAGTTTTTGATTTGTTAAAAAGGTTTGAAATATCCAATAAATGTCGTTCCACTTCATGATTGTGTCCCACTTGTTGTTGATTCTTCACAAAAAATACAGTTTTATATCTTTATGTTTGAAGCCTGAAATGTGGCAAAAGGTCGCAAAGTTCAAGGGGGCCGAATACTTTCGCAAGGCACTGTACTTCAAGGGCTTTTCTTTTTCTTGAGAAAACAAATATGAACCGACAGACAGACCTTTCTGAAATTGTGGAGCTGAATTCTACTTTAGAAGTAATATAAGAACCAATAATAATTAGTGGGACAGACATTCACTCCATTCTGATTGTTTGATTAGAACATGAAACAAGTGTAACAGATGAGGCGATGACGAGAATAGGATGTCTATATTTCAGGGTAACATATTAGCTGGCACTCTCAGGTTGCAGCTCTGTCTCTGTTGCATAATCAGTCTCCTCCAACACCGGTCAGTTTAACAGGGTTTGGCTCTGTTGTCTAGTTCTGACCAGTTTTGTTGTCTTACTTCTAACATAAACAATCAGCTTTCATATGTTATATGTGTTGTCTTCTATTAAGAAGAGAGGTTCCCAATTAGTTTTGTAATATGACCATAGTCATAACCAACATAAATGTATTGTGGCTCACAAAACTAAACCAATATTACAGCCAGGTTCCTGTCTTTAGCCTTGACTCCAAAAATATCAGGCATGACTAACATTTTGTGAAACCCAGGTCTAGAGAAAGGGCAAATATACAATTCTTGGTTTCAGTCTTATGTCAGGGAGTTTCTCACTTATGACGTGTACTTTATCTCTCGTCTGTATCCAAATAAACACGCAGTCTCCAGTCATGTGATCTGAGCAGTCTGGTGGGTAGAGTAGAGAGTAACTGGGTTGTTGTCAGAACAGGAAGTGATGCAACCTCAGCCTCTGAGAACTATGGACACCTTCACCAACCAGGGACCTTCAGCTCATTTCCAGTTGAGCTGACCAATCACAGCCTAGCAGTCTCAGTCCACCAATCCGGATCAGGACCAGCCTCTGACCTTTAATCGTACACGTCTGGCAGTGGCTCTAGCTTGACCCAGAGGTCCAGTACAACCAGAGTCATCTCACACTCAGAGCCAGGGGCGAAGGCACAGGTGGGCCTGGGTGGGTGGATGCAGTCCCACCCACTGGGGAGCCAGGCCCACCCAATCAGATTGAGCAAACGGGACATTTGTAATTTTACAGAAGCACCGTACTTGATTTCGGTAGGAGCTAACTGGAAATGATTACCGGCTCCTAAAATGTTCTTCTGCTTTAGTTCCTGCACCTCCTGTAGAATATTAGCTCGGGAGTTCCTGCACTTCAATATAAACATACCGGCACCCTAAATGAGTACCAGAATCAATGTCAGTCCAAGTCAAGCACTGCAAAAATGTATACTGAACAAAAATATAAACAGTTACAGTTCATATAGGGAAGTCAGTCAATTTAAATAAACGAATTAGGCCCTAATCTATGGATTTCATTTGACTGGGCAAGGGGACAGGCCTGGTAGGGCATAGGCCCACCCACTTGGGTTCCAGGCCCTCCCACTGAGGAGCCAGGCCCAGCCAAACAGAATTAGTTTTTCCCCATAAAGGGGCTTTTCTCCTCAGTTTCATCAGATGGCCGGTCTCAGACGATCCTGCAGTGAAGAAGCCGGATGTGGAGGTCCTGGGCTGGCGTGGTGACACATGGTCTGTGGTTGTGAGGCTGGTTGGGTATACATCCAAATTCTCGATGACATTGGAGGCAGTTTATGGTAGAGAATTGAACATTACATTTTCTGGTAGCAGCTCTGGTGGACATTCCTGCAGTCAGCATGCCAAGTACACGCTCGCTCAACTTGAGACATCTGTGGTGTTGTGTTGTGTGACAAAACTGCACAATTTAGTGGCCTTTTATTGTCCCCAGCATAAGATGCACCTGTGTAATGATCATGCTGTTTAATCAGATTCTTGATATGCCACACCTGTCAAGTGGATGGATTATCTTGGCAAAGGAGAAATGCTCTCTAACAGGGTGTAAACAAATTTGTGCACAACATTTGAGGGACATTTCTGGGATCTTTTATTTCAGCTCATGATTTATGCAAAGCTGTCATCAAGGCAAAGAGTGGCAATGTTGAAGAATCTAACATATATTTTGATTTGTTTAACACTTTTTTGGTTACTACATGATTCCATGTGTTATTTCATAGTTGTGATGACTTCACTATTATTCCACAATGTAGAAAATAGTAAAAAAAGAAAGAAAGAAAAAACCTTGAATGAGTAGGTGTTAACAAACTTTTGACTGTTACTGTATATTTCAAATCAAATGTTATTGGTCACACATGGTTAGCAGATGTTAATGCGAGTGTAGCGAAATGCCTGTGCTTGTAGTTCCAACCGTGCAGTAATATCTAACAATTTCACAACAACTACCTTATACAAACAAGTGTAAAGGAATGAATAGGAATATGTACATATAAATATATGGATGAGCGATGGCCGTGCAGCATAGGCAAGATGTAGTAGATGGTATAGAGTACAGTGTATCCATATGAGACGAGTAGTGTGGGGTATGTAAACATGATATAAAGTGGCATTGTTTAAAGTGACGAGTGATACATTTATTACATCCAATTTTTAATTATTAAAGTGGCTAGAGATTTGAGTCAGTATGTTGGCAGCAGCCACTCAATGTTAGTGATGGCTGGAAGGATATTGACCTCATCCCGTCAGTTGAGGATGCCTGGTCATTCTTTAAAAGTAACTTCCTCACCATCTTAGATAAGCATGCTCCGTTCAAAAAATGCAGAACTAAGAACAGATACAGCCCCTGGTTCACCCCAGACCTGACTGCCCTCGACCAGCACAAAACATTCTGTGGCGGACTGCAATAGCATCCAATAGTCCCCGCGATATGCAACTGTTCAGGGAAGCCAGGAACCAATATACTCAGTCAGCCAGCTTTTTCAAGCAGAAATTTGCATCCTGTAGCTCTAACTCCAAAAAGTTCTGGGACACTGTAAAGTCCATGGAGAACAAGAGCACCTCCTCCCAGCTGCCCACTGCACTGATGCTAGGTAACACGGTCACCACCGATAAATCCATGATAATCAAAAACTTCAACTAGCATTTCTCAATGGCTGGCCATGCCTCCACTGCTTCTCCTTTACCCAAATCCAGATAGCAGATGTTCTGAAAGAGCTGCTAAACCTGGACCTGTACAAATCAGATAGACTTGACAATCTGGGAGACACCCTGGACCCAAACTGTTACAGACCTATATCCATCCTGCCCTGCCTATCTAAGGTCTTCGAAAGTCAACAAGTCAAGTCAACAAACAGATCACTGACCATCTCGAATCCCACCGTACCTTCTCCGCTGTGCAATCTGGTTTCCGAGCCGGTCACGGGTGCACCTCAGCCACGCTCAAGGTACTAAACAATATCATAACTGCCATCGATAAAAGACAGTACTGTGCAGCCGTCTTCGTCGACCGGGCCAAGGCTTTCGACTCTGTCAATCACAATATTCTTATCGGCAGACTCAGTAGCCTCGGTTTTTCTAATGATTGCCTTGCCTGGTTCACCAACTACTTTGCAGACAGAGTTCAGTGTGTCAAATCGGAGGGCATGTTGTCCGGTCCTCTGGCAGTCTCTATGGGGGTGCTGGCTCCAGGTCATCTACAAGTCCATGCTAGGTAAAGCTCCGCCTTATTTCAGTTCACTGGTCACGATGGCAACACCCACCCGTAGCACGCGCTCCAGCAGGTGTATCTCACTGATCATCCCTAAAGCCAACACCTAATTTGGCCGCCTTTCCTTCCAGTTCTCTGCTGCCTGTGACTGGAACGAATTGCAAAAATTGTTGAAGTTGGAGACTTATCACCCTCACCAACTTTAAACATCTGCTATCTGAGCAGCTAACCGATCGCTGCAGCTGTACATAGTCCATCGGTAAATAGCCCACCCAATTTACCTACCTCATCCCCATACTGTTTTTATTTATTTACTTTTCTGCTCTTTTGCACACCAGTATCTCTACCTGCACATGACCATCTGATCATTTATCACTCCATTGTTAATCTGCTAAATTGTAATTATTTGCCTACCTCCTCATGCCTTTTGCACACAATGTATATAGACTCTTTTTTTGTTTTTTCTACTGATATTGACTTGTTTATTGTTTACTCCATGTGTAACTCTGTGTTGTTGTCTGTTCACACTGCTATGCTTTATCTTCGCCAGGTCGCAGTGGTAAATGAGAACTTGTTCTCAACGAGCCCACCTGGTTAAATAAAGGTGAAATAAAAATACAAAAATGGCTGTTTAACAGTCTGATGGCCTTGAGACAGAACCTGTTTTTCAGTCTCTCGGTCCCAGCTTTGATGCACTTTGATTCACGGATTACAAAAAGAAAACCAGCCCCGTTGAGGGGAGGACAATACAGTGACACTGACAAGGCCTGCTACCAAAACCTGCGGGCTCTCCTTCACCGCAGCCAACGTGAGTAAAACATTTAAATGTGTTAACCCTCACAAGGCTGCCGGCCCAGACGGCATCCCTAGCCGTGTCCTCAGAGCATGGTGCAGACCAGCTGGCTGGTGTGTTTACAGACATATTCAATCAATCCCTATCCCAGTCTGCTGTTCCCACATGGGCCACCATTGATCCTGTTCCCAAGAAAGCTAAGGTAACTGAGCTAAACGACTATCGCCTGTAGCACTCACTTCCATCATCATGAAGTGCTTTGAGAGTGTTACGAATCCCTTTTGGCCCGACAGTCTAGGGGGGATGGTAATGAGACCCGTAACATAACTCATCTAAATTATTATTGTGACAAAGTAAAAGTGTGAACGAAATAACCACGACAACAGAAATCTACCGTCAAACTCCAGGTTTATTTATAAACACATGGTAATGGGGGGAGCAGGAAAAGGGGCTGAGCTGGACCCAAGGAAAGAAACAATAAGTATTCAAAAACACCCCTAAGCTAGACTAGCCTACTTTAACAACAGCTAACTAACTAACCAAAAATACAGTGGGTGGTCCGCCCAGTTCTAACTAGTGTATTTAACAAAGTTCACCTACGGGTAGTGTATGCCCATGGGCGACTTGTCTTGGTTTTCCCCTTTTCCCACCAGCAACAAACAGACACCATAACCAAAACCAATACTCACAGGTGATGACAAAGTGCTATGAGGTGCTTAAACAAAAGAGAGGTTTAAGACACAAAGCAAGAGTGAAACACAGAGACCTACAGACATGGCATTTACAGAGAGATTGAGCTCTAGAACAAACAAATGATGGGGTTTTTAAACCATGGGGAAGGAACTGTGATAGGTTAGGAAATAGGAGGAGGTGTGTCTTCTGATTGATGATTGATTGTTGACTGATTGGGGAGTGATGATTTTCACCTGTGAGGGGAGAAGGAGAGAAAAGAAACACACACACAGGATACACACACACACAGGATAACTGTATCCGTAACAGAGAGACTAGTCAAGGATCATATCACCTCCACCCTACCTGACACCCTAGACCCACTCCAATTTGCTTACCGCCCCAATAGGTCCACAGATGACGCAATCACACTGCACAGTGCCCTAACCCATCTGGACAAGAGGAATACCTACGTAAGAATGCTGTTCATCACTTACAGCTCAGCATTTAACACCATAGTACCTTCCAAACTCGTCATTAAGCTCGAGACCCTGGGTCTCGATCCCGCCCTGTGCAACTGGGTCCTAGACTTTCTGACGGGCCGCCCCCAGGCGGGTAGGAAACAACATCTCCACCCCGCTGATCCTCAACACTGGGGCCCCACAAGGGTGCGTTCTCAGCCCTCTCCTGTACTCCCTGTTCACCCATGACTGCGTGGCCATGCACGCCTCCAACTCAATCATCAAGTTTGCAGATGACAGTCGTGGATTCATGATCGTGGACTTCAGGAAACAGCAGAGGGAGCACCCCCCTATCCACATCGACGGGGCAGTTTGGAGAAGGTGGAACGTTTTAATTTCCTCGGCGTACACATCACGGACGAACTGAAATGGTCCACCCACACAGACAGCTTGGTGAAGAAGGCGCAACAGCGCCTTAGGCATCCCGGTGCGCCCTCCAGGACACCTACACCACCCGATGTCACAGGAAGGCCAAAAAGATCATCAATGACAACAACCACCCGAGCTGAGCAATAAGGCACAAGGGTGTGTGATATATGGCCAATATACCACGGCTAAGGGGTGTTCTAATGCATGTTGCCTGGACACATGTATATTGGCCATATACCACAAACCCCTGAGGTGCCTTATTGCTATTATAAACTAGTTACAAATATACGTTCCATTGCCATACTGACCGGCAACGTTCTTATCCGTTGCTTGCTTGCCAACTACAGCTAACTTATTGTCACATCAAAAAGTGCAGCCAAATTATCAGCAAAGTAGACGCATTTTCATTTTTTAAAGCTGTTTTCTCATTACGTTTATTTGGATACGTCCATAACAATGAGCTAATGAGGCGCAATTTCACCTGGCATAGATAATTTGCTCACTCATTAGGGCACTGTTGTTCAGAGGAGCTATCCATCAACACAGCTAACACAATCACTTCAAACTAAAGCTGGAAAGACTGCAAACTATCTTCACTTCACGTTTCGTTTGACCTTTTTTCAATTGTCCTTAATGCCAAGAATCACGTCTGGAGGAGACCGGAGCACCATCCCTACGTTGAAGCATGGTGGTGGCAGCATCATGCTGTGGGGAGGTTTTTCAGAGGCAGGGACTGGGATACTAGTCAGGATCGAGGGAAAGATGAACGGGGCAAAGTACAGAGAGATTCTTGATTAAAACCTACTCCAGAGCGCTCAGGACCTCAGAATGGACATTTGTTTATACATTTGCAAAAAAAAGTTTTTTATTTTAACTGATTTTGCTTTGTCACTATGAGGTATTGTGTGTTGATTGATGAAAAAATATATACATTTAATCCATTTTAGAATAAGGCTGTAATGTAATAAAATGTGGAAAAGGTCATGGGGTCTGAATACTTTCTGAATGCATTGTATCGCCATAAAAATGATGCCAGTTGATTCATGATTTAGACTGGCTGAGAAACGCCGCCTGTCTGTCTGTCTTGTCCTGACTCCTGACACCTTCATTACTATGGGACCGCTGGAGATTGAATTTAAATATTGAAACAATGTTGCAAATGCCCTAGACAGACAGCAAGGTTTATACAAATCTCCACTGTTGAAAACTAAATGTTAGTCTAAAAGAAATGTGAGATAATGTCTAGATGCTTTTTATAGTGGAGATCAAGTTTATAAATTGCTTGGCTGGGCTGATGAGACACTGGATTGCGCAGTCAGATATGCATTTTAACTTCATAGATTTAGCCAGTGGTAACTTGTGGAATAGACACCGTCTGGAATGCGTTTTTAACCAGTCAGTGTTCTGGATTAGACCCACTCTTTCTATAAATATATTTTTACCATGACATTGTTGAAAACTCCTTTCTGATTGGCTTGAAGGGCACTGTATATTTGCACTGTAGAATTCAATGGCTATTGTACATTTTTACATGTTTTGTTTGAGCTGCTTTTGAAAACAAAAATCCAATTGTTAACATTATTGGTATTGTTGAATTTGATTTTCAGCAAGCTAGGACATATGGTTAGGTTTGCTAAACTAGCAAGTCTGTTCTTTTGTTTAAAACAGCAACTACTGTAGATATCCCGTAAGATTACTATCTACTTCAGTGGCCGTTGAACACATTTCTACCAGCAAATAAACACATTTCTACTGGCAATGGTATAAAAGGGATAATCAACTCAAGGCTCTGTGTTCTCTGGAAAATAATGCAATTCTGTGAAAGGTCAGTTCCACTCCTCTAGCGCGTCGTGCAACACACCTTCCACGTCATTCATTATTTTCCATAGAACACATAGCCCCTTGTTGATTATCCCTTACATATACCCAGTGAAAGCAAATAACCTTGAGGGTTCTATCCCTACCCCAGAGTGTAATGGGGATTTTAGAAATCAATAGCTAACAAAAGTTAGCCCAGTCACATCAAACTCTGAAATGACAGCTAACATTCCCTTTTAATTTGTTTTAGCTGTTACATGTATATCCATATCATGCTGCTGCTTGATTTCTCCTGTTCAGAGAAATGGCTAGCTGACGTCTGACACTGTTCGCTCTATATGGCATGAGGAAGATCTAATTCATATTTTCCAACATTGTTGCAGAGGTCTGAGTGGCAAACAGCTAGGTTCATACAAACCTGTGCTGTTGCAAACTAAATGCTCCGTGGAAGCAAGAGTAAAGAATGGCTTTAATAAAAGCATACACTCGTCCTCCAGATGTGACGCTTGGCATTCAGGCCAAAGAGTTCAATCTTGGTTCATCAGACCAGAGAATTTTGTTTCTCATGGTCTGAGAGTCTTTAGGTGCCTTTTGGCAAATTCCAAGCGAGCTGTCATGTGCCTTTTACTGAGGAGTGTCTTCCATCTGACCACTCTACCATAAAGGCCTGATTGGTAGAGAGCTGCAGAGATGGGAGAACCTTCCAGAAGGACAACCATCTAAACAGGAATTCTGGAGCTCTATCAGAGTCACCATTGGGTTCTTGGTCACCTCCCTAACCAAGGCCCTTCTCCCCCGATTTCTCAGTTTGGCCGGGAGGCCAGCTCTAGGAAGGGTCTTGGTGGTTCTTAACTACTTCCATTTAAAAATGATTTGAGGCCACATTGTTCTTGGAGACCTTCAATGCTGCAGACATGTTTTGATACCCTTCCCCAGATCTGTGCCTCGACAAAATCCTGTCTCGGAGCTCTACAGACAATTCCTTCGACCTCATGGCTCGTTTTTTTTTCTCTGACATGCACTGTCAACTGTGGGATCTTATATAGACAGGTGTGTGCCTTTCCAAATCATGTCCAAACAATTAAATGTACAACTGGAGGACTCAAATCAAGTTGTAGAAGGATGATCAATGGAAACAGGATGCACCTGATCTCAATATCAAGTCTCAAAGCAAAGGGTCTGAATACTTATGTAAATAAGGTATTTATGTTTTTTATTTTTAATACATTTGCAAATATTTAAAAAAAAATCTGTTTCCGCTTCGTCATTAGGGGGCATTGTGTGTAGATTGATGAGGAAGAAAATGTATTTAATCCATTTTAGAATAAGGCTGTAAAGTAACAAAATGTGGAAAAAGTCAACTGTATATAGAACCTTTTGAATCTCTCAATTCAAAATGATAACTGCCATTCCGATTCAAAAACCAACTGCCAATCCATTCCAGCATGACAACACGAGGAAGGTCATTCAATCCAGAAAATTTCAAGAACCGCTACAATGAAACTGACTCATGAGGACCGCCACAGGATAGGAAGACCCATAGTTACCTCTGCTGCAGAGAATAAGTTCATTAGAGTTACAGTAATTACAGTAAGATTTCAGCCTAAATAAATGCTTCACAGAGTTCAAGTAACAGACACATCGCAACATCAACTGTTAAGAGGAGACTGCGTGAATCGGGCCTTCATGGTCGAATTGCTGCAAAGAAACCACTACTAGGACACCAATAAGAAGAAGAGACTTGCTTGGGCCAAGAAACACGAGCAATAGACATTAGACCGGTGGAAATCTGTACTTTGGTCTGATGAGTCCAAATGTGAGATTTTTGGTTCCAACCTCTGTGTCTTAGAGAGACGCAGTGTAGGTGAACGAATGGTCTCCGCATGTATAGTTCCCACCATGAAGTATGGAAGCGGAGGTGGGATGGTGTGGGGATGCTTTGCTGGTGACACTGTCAGTGATTTATTTAGGCACACAACCAGCATGGCTACCACAGCATTTTGCAGCAATACGCCATCCCCTCTGGTTTGCGCCATCCCCTCTGGTTTGCTTTTCAACAGGACAATGACCCAACACACCTCCAGGCTGTGGTAGCCATGTTCACTAGAAGGAGAGAGATGATGCTGCATCAGATGACCTGGCCTCCACAATCAAATCAAATGTATTTATATGGCCCTTCGTACATCAGCTGATATCTCAAAGTGCTGTACAGAAACCCAGCCTAAAACCCCAAACAGCAAGCAATGCAGGTGTAGAAGCACAGTGGCTAGTATAAACTCCCTAGAAAGGCCAAAACCTAGGAAGAAGCCTAGAGAGGAACCAGGCTATGATGGGTGGCCAGTCCTCTTCTGGAGATTATAACAGAACATAGCCAAATGTTCATAAATGACCAACATGGTCAAATAATAATAATCACAGTAGTTGTCGAGGGTGCAGCAAGTCAGCACCACAGGAGTAAATGTCAGTTGGCTTTTCATAGCCGATCATTAAGAGTTTCTCTACCACTCCTGCTGTCTCTAGAGAGTTGAAAACAGCATGTCTGGGACAGGTAGCACGTCAGGATTCCATAGCCGTAGGCAGAACAGTTGAAACTGGAGCAGCAGCACAGCCAGTTGGACTGGGGACAGCAAGGTGTCATCATGCCAGGTAGTCCTGAGGCATGGTCCTAGGGCTCAGGTCCTCCGAGAGAGAGAAAGAAAGAGAGAATTAGAGAGAGCATACTTAAATTCACACAGGACACCGGATAAGACAGGAGAAGTACTCCAGATATAACAAACTGACCCTAGCCCCCCGACACATAAACTACTGCAACATAAATACTGGAGGCTGAGACAGGAGGGGTCAGGAGACACTGTGGCCCCATCCAATGATACCCCCAGACAGAGCCAAACAGGAAGGATATAACCCCACCCACTTTGCCAAAGCACAGCCCCCACACCCCTAGAGGGATATCTTCAACCACCAACTTACCATCCTGAGACAAGGCCGAGTATAGCCCACAAAGATCTCCGCCACGACACAACCCAAGGGGGGCGCCAACCCAGACAGGAAAATCACATCAGTGACTGAAGTGATGCACCCCTCCTAGGGACAGCATGAAAGAGCACCAGTAAGCCAGTGACTCAGCCCCTGTAATAGGGTTAGAGTCAGAGAATCCCAGTGAAAAGAGGGGAACCGGCCAGGCAGAGACAGCAAGGGCAGTTCGTTGCTCCAGAGCCTTTCCGTTCACCTTCACACTCCTGGGCCAGACTACACTCAATTATATGACCCACTGAAGAGATGAGTCTTCAGTAAAGACTTAAAGATTGAGACCGAGTCTGCATCTCTCACATGGGTAGGCAGACCATTCCGTAAAAATTGAGCTCTATAGGAGAAAGCCCTGCCTCCAGCTGTTTTCTTAGAAATTCTAGGGACAATTAGGAGGCCTGCGCCTTGTGACCGTAGCGTACGTGTAGGTATGTACGGTAGGACCAAATCAGAGAGATGGGTAGGAGCAAGCCCATGTAATGCTTTGTAGGTTAGCAGTAAAACATTGAAATCAGCCCTTGCTTTAACAGGAAGCCAGTGTAGGGAGGCTAGCACTGGAGTAATATGATCAAATTTTTTGGTTCTAGTCAGGATTCTAGCAGCTGTATTTAGCACTAACTGAAGTTTATTTAGTGCTTTATCCGGGTAGCCGGAAAGTAGAGCATTGCAGTAGTCTAACCTATAAGTAACAAAAGCATAGATTAATTTTTCTGCATAATTTTGGACAGAAAGTTTCTGATTGTTGCAACGTTACGTAGATGGAAAAAAGCTGTCCTTGAAACAGCCTTGATATGTTCGTCAAAAGAGAGATCAGGGTCCAAAGTAACGCCATGGTCCTTCACAGTCAGATTCAACAGAAGATCTCTTTGTTTCTTGCTACCTAGAACAAGCATCTCTGTTTTGTCCGAGTTTAAAAGTAGAACGTTTGCAGCCATCCTCTTCCTTATGTCTGAAACACAGACTTCTAGCGAGGGCAATTTTGGGGCTTCACCATGTTTCATTGAAATGTACAGCTGTGTGTCATCCGCATAGCAGTGAAAGTTAACATTATGTTTTCGAATGACATCCCGAGGGGAAGGGTAAAATATATAGTGAAAACAATAGTGGTCCTAAAACAGAACCTTGAGGAACACCGAAATTTACAGTTGATTTGTCAGAGGACAAACCATTCACAGAGACAAACTGATATCTTTCCGACAGATAAGATCTAAACCAGGCCAGAACTTGTAGACCAATTTGGGTTTCCAGTCTCTCCAAAAGAATGTGGTGATCGATGGTATCAAGAGCAGCACTAAGGTCTAGGATCATGAGGACAGATGCATAGCCTCGGTCTGATGCCATTAAAAGCGTTATTTACCACCTTCACAAGTGCAGTCTCAGTGCTATGATGGGGTCTAAAACCAGACTGAAGCATTTCGTATACATTGTTTGTCTTCAGGAAGACAGTGAGTTGCTGCGCAACAGCCTTTTCAAAAAAAATTGAGAGGAATGGAAGATTCGATATAGGTCGATTAGTTTTTTATATTTTCTGGGTCAAGGTTTTACTTTTTCAAGAGAGGCTTTATTACTGCCACTTTTAGTGAGTTTGGTACACATCCGGTGGATAGAGAGACGTTTATTATGTTCAACATAGGAGGGCCAAGCACAGGAAGCAGCTATTTCAGTAGTTTAGTTGGAATAGGGTCCAGTATGCAGCTTGAAGGTTTAGAGGCCATGATTATTTTCATCATTGTGTCAAGAGATATAGTACTAAAACACTTGAGTGTTTCTCTTGATCCTAGGTCCTGGCAGAGTTGTGCAGACTCAGGACAACTGAGCAGCCAACAAGTGCTCAGCATATGTGGGAACTGTTGGAAAAGCATCCCAGGTGAAGCTGGTTGAGAGAATGCCAAGAGTGCGCTAAGCTGTCAAGAAAAAGGGTGGCTACTTTGAAGAATCAAAAATATAAAATGTATTTTGATATGGTTAACACTTTTTTTGGTTACTATATGTGTTATTTAATAGTTTTGATGTCTTCACTATTACTCTACAATGTAGAAAATATTAAACAAATAAATAAAAACCCTTCAATGAGTACGTGTCTCCAAACTTGACTGGTACTGTAAATGACAGAAAATACACATCAAAATATAAGCAGAAAGAAAACACTGCCATGAAAAGCAAACACAGTAATAAGGTCCTCAATCGGCTTTCTGAATTACCCTAGAGGCACCACAACATCAAATTTAACATTTTGAACACCAAAAGCTGATTTACCTAAGTCAGTTTGTGATTGTCCAGAGTTAGCCATCCTTGAGACTGGTGTGGTAACTCGTATGTCTAAAGTTTAGTAATGATGTTAGGTTCAGTGGGACTTTTTGTTAAAGGGCCTTATAAATGAAAACATAGCAATGTATCGACCTACATGACATCGAAGAGGGCCAATCAACTTTCTGGTAGAGAATACAGTAATTAGCTGTGTTCGTTCAGATGATCTCGCCATAGTCCGATAGAATAATCTGCTTTCTACTATTTAGCGAGAGTTTAATTAGGTTATTAAGTTAGGTTATTAAGTTAGTTTGAACCAACTTGCAAGTAGGCTACCAATAAGTATATTATATTAAGTGTATTAAGGTAAGCAATGTTGATTATTTAATTCAAATATATGAAGCTAAAGTCATATGAAACTGTAGGCTAGATAAATAAAATGTAAATGTTATTAGAATTTTAGCTAGCTTACTCAACTATCTAAACAGAAAAATCTAGGCTAGCCAGCTAACTCTTTCAAATAAACATCATTTTTTTATGATGCGGTTTGCCAAATAAAGCCAAACACCCAGCCTGACATTTTGCAATTCTAATTGTTTCTTTTATTTCAGTATTTCAGTGTGGAGTAAATTGAGGGGACAAGCTTGTGTTTCATGAAGCCATTAGAAGACTGTTGCGGACTGAGAGGAGGCATGTACTGTAAAAATTATTTATAATAAATGATGTATAATAAGTCTTGGTGATTCATAAGCCCAGTTAATCATTACATGACTTTAACACATTATGTTTTGCTCAGCAGAGGATCTCTTTCAGCTGCTGCTGACAACACAACTGCATGTAAGTTGTTCTTCTACATCATAATAGCTATACAGTATGTCTTCATTTTGGCAGATTAACTCATGCTTTTTCTGAGGTTTAACTGGTGTTTTTCCTCCTTTTTTTCTTCTTCTCTGGAACCAGTCAAGCAGGTAGCCCAGCGGCTAAGGAGTTGGACCTGTGGCCAAAAGATGGCGGTTCGAATCATGAGCTGGGCGCTGGATAAAAAGCAAGGCCCTTAACCCCACAACATGCTCTCCATCCAGGGGTACTGCATTCAGCTTGAACCTGCGTCTGCTGTTTGGGGGGGTTTGAGAACAAAGCAGAAGACATATTTTTATTGTTGACTGTAACTAATGGACAAAGTATATTGTATTTTATTGTAAAGAAGTCAGAGTTGATGTGGGCCATCATTCAAACAAAAAGATGCCTCCCTGGCCACCAGTGCATCTTTCCAAACTACAGTGCCTTGCGAAAGTATTCGCCCCCCTTGAACTTTGCGACCTTTTGCCACATTTCAGGCTTCAAACATAAAGATATAAAACTGTATTTTTTGTGAAGAATCAACAACAAGTGGGACACAATCATGAAGTGGAACGACATTTATTGGATATTTCAAACTTTTTTAACAAATCAAAAACTGAAAAATTGGGCGTGCAAAATTATTCAGCCCCCTTAAGTTAATACTTTGTAGCGCCACCTTTTGCTGCGATTACAGCTGTAAGTCGCTTGGGGTATGTCTCTATCAGTTTTGCACATCGAGAGACTGAAACTTTTTCCCATTCCTCCTTGCAAAACAGCTCGAGCTCAGTGAGGTCGGATGGAGAGCATTTGTGAACAGCAGTTTTCAGTACTTTCCACAGATTCTCGATTGGATTCAGATCTGGACTTTGACTTGGCCATTCTAACACCTGGATATGTTTATTTTTGAACAATTCCATTGTAGATTTTGCTTTATGTTTTGGATCATTGTCTTGTTGGAAGACAAATCTCCGTCCCAGTCTCAGGACTTTTGCAGACTCCATCAGGTTTTCTTCCAGAATGGTCCTGTATTTGGCTCCATCCATCTTCCCATCAATTTAAACCATCTTCCCTGTCCCTGCTGAAGAAAAGCAGGCCCAAACCATGATGCTGCCACCACCATGTTTGACAGTGGGGATGGTGTGTTCATTGTGATGAGCTGTGTTGCTTTTACGCCAAACATAACGTTTTGCATTGTTGCCAAAAAGTTCAATTTTGGTTTCATCTGACCAGAGCACCTTCTTCCACATGTTTGGTGTGTCTCCCAGGTGGATTGTGGCAAACTTTAAACAACACTTTTTATGGATATCTTTAAGAAATGGCTTTCTTCTTGCCACTCTTCCATAAAGGCCAGATTTGTGCAATATACGACTGATTGTTGTCCTCCCACCTCAGCTGTAGATCTCTGCAGTTCATCCAGAGTGATCATGGGCCTCTTGGCTGCATCTCTGATCAGTCTTCTCCTTGTATGAGCTGAAAGTTTAGAGGGACGGCCAGGTCTTGGTAGATTTGCAGTGGTCTGATACTCCTTCCATTTCAATATTATCGCTTGCACAGTGCTCCTTGGGATGTTTAAAGCTTGGGAAATCTTTTTTGTATCCAAATCCGGCTTTAAACTTCTTCACAACAGTATCTCGGATCTGCCTGGTGTGTTCCTTGTTCTTCATGATGCTCTCTGCGCTTTTAACGGACCTCTGAGACTATCACAGTGCAGGTGCATTTATACAGAGACTTGATTACACACAGGTGGATTGTATTTATCATCATTAGTCATTTAGGTCAACATTGCATCATTCAGAGATCCTCACTGAACTTCTGGAGAGAGTTTGCTGCACAGAAAGTAAAGGGGCTGAATAATTTTGCACGCCCAATTTTTCAGTTTTTGATTTGTTAAAAAAGTTTGAAATATCCAATAAATGTCGTTCCACTTCATGATTGTGTCCCACTTGTTGTTGATTCTTCACCAAAAAAATACTGTTTTATATCTTTATGTTTGAAGCCTGAAATGTGGCAAAAGGTCGCAAAGTTCAAGGGGGCCGAATACTTTCGCAAGGCACTGTATGTTTGCATATGATGACAATCTATTTAACTTCTTTAACATATTATTGTTCAGAATTTCGGATGACTGACGTGCCCAAAGTAATCTGCCTGTTAGTCAGGCCCAGAATCTAGGATATGCATATATGCATTGGTAGCATTGGACAAAATGAGAAAAAAATACTTATTTTCCACCATAGTTTGCAAATAAATTCATTAAAAATCCTACAATGTGGTTTTCTGGATTTTTTTTCTAATTTTGTCTGTCATTGTTGAAGTGTACCTATGATGAAAATTACAGGCCTCTCTCATCTTTGTAAGTAAAAGAACTTGCACAATTGATGGCTGACTAAATACTTTTTTGCCCCACTGTAGATAGGACCCAAATTGCAGTTCTTATGGCTTCCACTAGATGTCAACAGTCTTTAGAAAGGTTTTCAGGCTTGTTTTTTGAAAAATAAGCAAGTAGTTGTATTTTTTCCAAGGTGTCTTTCATTAGAAAAGTAGTCTTGTAGGCGCGTGAATGAGGTGCGCGCTCTTCGTTATTTATCTTCCCTATTTAACATACCATCTTAAATATGATCATTTATTTGGATATTCGCGTGCCTGAGGATTAATTAGAAACATCGTTTGACTTGTTTGGACGAACTTTACCAGTAACATTTTGCATTTGTTTGTATGCATGTTGAACAAGTGGATTACTGAGATCATTGGCGCCAACTAAACAAACTTTTTGGGATATAAAGAAGTACTTTATCGAACAAAACAACCATTCAATGTGTAGCTGGGACCCTTGTGATTGCAAACAGAGGAAGATCTTCAAAGGTAAGTGACTTATTTAATCGCTATTTGTGATTTTATGATGCCTGTGCTGGTTGAAAAAGTGTTTTGATGTGTGGTGCTGTCCTCAGATAATTGCATGGTATGCTTTCGCCGGAAAGCCTTTTTGAAATCTGACAACACGGTTGGATTAACAAGAAGTTAAGCTTAAAAATTATGTATGACACGTGTATTTTCATGAATGTTTAACATTACGATTTTTGTATTTTGAATTTCGCGCTCTGCAATTTCACCGGATGTTGTCGTAGGTGTCCCGCGAGTAGTTCATGCTCCCAAACAGGTCTATTTAAAAAAGAATGTTGATATTCTTTTGTCCATTATTTAATTGTTTAAAAAAATTATATTCTTACCTCAAAGTATTACTATTTAATAGTGGTAGTCATAATTCATGAATGGCACCATGCAGGGTTCCATATGGAACCATTTTGGTTCAGTGAAGAAGAACCTCTGGGATTCTGATCAAAGAGCCCGACAATTCTATATATAAAGAAAGTGATAGAACCCTTTTTGGTTCTATAAAGTACCTTTTTTTCTAACACGGAACCCAAACCGGATGTGCGGATGCCTCATTGTGCATTAGCTTGCACTTGCTAGCTAATTTGTCCTGGGATATAAACATTGAGTTGTTATTTTACCTGAAATGCACAAGGTCCTCTACTCAGCCAATTAATCCACACATAAAACGGTCAACCGAATCGTTTCTAGTCATCTCTCTTCCTTCCAGGCTTTTTCTTCTCTTGACTTTATATTGCGATAGGCAACTTTCATAAATTAGGTGTATTACCGCACTGACCTCATTCGTCTTTCCCACCCACGTGGGTATAACCAATGAAGAGATGGCACGTGTGTGCCTGCTTCTATAAACCAATGAGGAGATGAGAGGTAGGACTTGCAGCGCGATCTGCGTCAGAAATAGAACTGATTTCTATTTTAGCCCGTGGCAACGCAGATACAATAATTCAATAACATAGGTTTCTAAATGTATTTTGCAACACTCGTGCACGCGACGTGAGCAGTGTAGTCAGCCTGTAAGAGTGAATCGCCTATGGTTTATTATGTGTGGGTCTATGTGAGTCTCATGTTAAATGCAAGAGCCATGGATTTATGTACTGTAGGCCTGAAAGATGATTTGGTCTGTAATGCGAAATCACATGTTAGATGGGTTGTTGTGTGTGATCAATTACAGTAGGGTATAGGTTAGGCTATGGTTTTATGATAATTTAATGATGATTTGAGTGCCCAAATTTTGGCCCAACTACATTTTTGCTGGCCCTGCCATCAACTTATTTCTGCCTACGCCACTGCTCAGAGCCTGGCCAGGGTGCTGCTCTCTGGGCAACCCAACCTTCACAGGACAAAAACGATACAGGGGGAGAGAGATGAGACAGCAAAGGGGCAGGAGGAGCCCATAGCACCGTTAATGATGAAAAGAGCACAGGGCATGTACTGGGACTAGGCTGCTACTCCTCATCAGACAAAGAAGCCGACACATGATATGGCTCTGTTATTAACACTGGATCCCTGATCACTACTCAGAACTCAATCTGCCATTCATGGACATCCCATGCTTCAGTACTTGTCCAGTTTGCCCTGAACTCCAATCAGCTGTTGTGAACCACAGGTTCTTTCTTTTCTTATTGTACATTATGTAAATACACAATAAAAATGGCAATGATACAATGTACTTCAAGGGCTTTTCTTTTTCTAGAGAAAAAAAATGTGACCTGACAGACCCTTCTGAGATTATGGTGCTGAATTCTACTTTGGAAATAATATAAGAACCACTAATAATTAGTAGGACAGACTTTCACTCCATTCTGATTGTTTGATTAGAACATGAAACAATAAGTGCAACAGATGACCTGCTAAGGCGATGATGAGAATAGGATGTCTATATTTCAGGGTGACATATTAGCTGTCACTCTCAGGTTGCAGCTTCTGTCTCTGTTGTTGCATAATCAGGCTCCACCACTTCCAGTAGCTTTATGCAACAGACACCTCCCTGTGGTGATGACATGCTGACTCAATGTTTGCCAGACTGCTTATTCATATAAAAACTCACAGCCCTGACGATGCACAGCCCACGGCCGACCCTAAGCCCCCCCCCGTTTATGTGGGGACCTCTATCAGCATGGCACTTCTTGGAAACTGGTGTGTTATATACCCAGAGAGAGTAGGAACTAGGAAACCAGAACAGTGTCTCTGGTTGGGCTGACGTGGTGGTGGTGAGGTGCCCTTTTAGTCAGAGCACAGTTACTGCAGAACCTGTTACCTGCAGATTTGTGCTGTTATTATATGGGGGAGGTGGGGGGTAGTTTAGTGTTAGCACACAGTTACGCAACATACTCTACCAGGATACACTTCCACACTTCATCCAGCAGCTGGCACCACCAACCGGATCAAGGGTTGTCCCGGCCAGGAAGCCTTGATAACTACATCAGGTGCTGCCAAACTCAGTGAGGAAAATAGCGGAAGAGGATGTTATGTTGGAATCTGAAAGCGTGTTGAGTGGAGATGAGGGTGAGAAGAATTGGATTACAGTGGTGAATGCAACTGGAAGATCCGTTTGAAGTGTCTATACAAATTGTGGATGCGCTGGATGAGGTAGTGTTGATGAGAGTAACAAGAAGTGGTCTTATTATAATTTTTTTGTGTATCTATGGAACAGAAGGAACATGATCTGCGCCTAAAGATGATATCAGAGTGGAATGTGTGGTGTGTGGATCTTCGAAGCAGGGTGCATATCAAAGATGTTATCTCTGGGGTGGTGGTAGAAGGAAATGCAAAGAATATACAGTACCAGTCAAACGTTTGGACACACCCACTCATTCAAGGGGTTTTATTTGTACTATTTTAGACATTGCAGAATAATAATGAAGATATCAAAAATATGAAATAACACATATGGAATCATGTAGTAACCAAAAAAGTGTTTTATATTTGAGATTCTTCAAAGTAGCCACCCTTTGCCTTGATGACAGCTTTGCTCACTCTTGGCATTCTCTCAACCAGCTTCATGAGGAATGCTTGAGGAATATGTAACATGTATGTATATTTTGCAAAAAAGCTGTAAAAAAACTAAGATATTTGTCCTCCGAAGAGGGTGGGTAGTGGAGGGGTTAATAAAAAATAAATAAAACAGGCTTGAATGTGTTCACACATATGCTGAGCACTTGTTGGCTGCTTTTCCTTCACTCTGCGGTCCAACTCACCCCAAACCATCTCAATTGGGTTGAGGTCGGGTGATTGTGGAGGCCAGGTCATCTGATGCACCACTCCATCAATCTCCTTCTTGGTCAAATAGCCCTTACACAGCCTGGAAGTGTGTTGGGTCATTGTCCTGTTGAAAAGCGCAAACCAGATGAGATGGCGAATCACTGCAGAATGCTGTGGTAGCAATGCTGGTTAAGTGTGCCTTGAATTCTTAATAAATCAGCAAGTGTCACCAGCAAAGCATCCCCACACCATCACACCTCCTCCATGCTTCACGGTGGGAACCACACATGTTGAGATCATCCATTCACCTACTCTGCGTCTCACAAAGACACAGCATTTGAAACCAAAAATCTCAAATTTGGA
The DNA here is from genome assembly GCF_036934945.1 of Oncorhynchus masou masou. NCBI lineage: Eukaryota > Metazoa > Chordata > Actinopteri > Salmoniformes > Salmonidae > Oncorhynchus > Oncorhynchus masou. The sequence goes on along the minus strand of NC_088235.1, from coordinate 88,912,393 downwards.
CTCATCAGACCAAAGGACAGACTTCCACCAGTCTAATGTCCATTGCTTGTGTTTCTTGGCCCAAGCAAGTATCTTTTTCTTATTGGTCTCCTTAAGTAGTGGTTTCTTTGCAGCAATTCAACCACGAAGGCCTGATTCACGCAATCTCCTCTGAACAGTTGAAGTTGAGATATGTCTGTTTACTTGAACTCTGTGAAGCATTTATTTGGGCTGCAATCTGAGATGCAGTTATCTCTAATCAACTTATCCTCTGCAGCAGAAGTAACTCTGGGTCTTCCTTTCTTGTGGCGGTCCTCATGAGATCCAGTTTCATCAAATGACTTGATGTTTTTTGCGACAGAACTTGAAGAAACTTTCAAAGTTCTTGACATTTTCCATATTGACTGACCTTCAAGTAATGATGGACTGTCATTTCTCCTTGCTTATTTGAGCTGTTCTTGCCATAATATGGACTTGGTATTTTACCAAATAGTGCTATCTTCTTTAAACCACTTCTACCTTGTCACAACACAACTGATTGGCTCAAAAACATTAAGAAGGAATGAAATTCCACAAATTAAATTTTAACAAGGCGCACCTGTTATTAATTGAAATGTATTCCATGGGACTTCCTCATGAAGCTAGTTGAGAAAATACCTAGAGTGTGCACTTTTGACTGGTACTGTATGTGAAGACTTGGATCAAGTGGTCGGTGCACACAGAAGCCCACTCCATCTGTTCTATTGTTTTTTGATGAAGCGTCTCTCATTTCTTACATGTATTTGGGTTTTATGCGATACCCTGTGACAGCCTTCATGCCCAAACCCATGCAGTGTGATATATGCAATTATTTTGCACTATTGTAAAGTGGCTGTTCCACTGGATGTCATAGGTGAATTCACCAATTTGTAAGTCGCTCTGGATAAGAGCGTCTGCCAAATGACTTAAATGTAATGTAAATGTAATTTGGTCATGTGTATGTAGACGGAAGGGTATCTTATGCCAGCTGAGTCTAAATGCTGCAATTGAGGCAGTGAACATGCACCCAAATTTCGGAATGGTCCTATTAGGGTGAAGGAGACGGAGGTGGCAAGAATGTCCAGCATGTCTCTTATCCGGAGGCGGTGAGAAAAGTGGAAGAAATTAGTGAAGTTGAAGAAATAATGATATTAGTAGTAGCTAACTGTGGCTATGGTTTATAGCATTTGTGCATGGTGTACTGGTTTGGTTTTCGCCTGTTTAGAGTTCTCTTGGGCTTTGAGCATGTGCAGGTATTGGTTAGTTAGCTGTGAGCTAGTGGCTAACTAACTTTTGCCAGTCGATTTATTGGTTATGTTTGGCCTACTGATTTTGACTATGGGGCATTTGAGCCAGCAGTGTGTTTTGTAGAGATAGTTCGGTTTTTTCTCAAGCTAATGAGGGATCGTTATGTCAGGTGACAGAAATGCTGGAGGTTGAAATAGCAGAGGAGTTTAACAAGTTAGACGTTGCAGTGATGTTTTGGGAGAAGTGGAGTGAGTTCTTGCTGCCGGTTCTGGTGTATAGCAGTCAGGAGGAAGAAGTCTTGTTGGAAATGGTGCGGCTAGAACAGGAGATGGCACTGCTGAAACAGCAGAATAATTAAAGACTGCATAGAGGACAGAAATGTTGTGTTGCCAGTCGGTCAGACAGTCTTGTCACTAAACCAGTTTCCCGCCAGTGATCAGTGATGAGCTAGTTTCCTCAAATTATCTGGTTACGTCAGGTGTATTCGGGGCCCGGAGTCTCAAGGAGAGATTTGAGGTGAGGTATCCCCAGTTTGTGAAATTACTCACGTTCAGAAATGTGCTGATGGTACACCAGATGAGGAAGGAGGAGGATTTGTGTGGGGACTTGGAGGAAACATTCCTGGGCCAAACTAGACAGTGGTTCCTAGGAAATGGTTCTCCCTTGTGAGGAAAGCGATTAATTGTGTGTCTCTAGCTGAGACCTGGGCAGAGTTATGATGTAGTGTGCCCTCTGCAGGTTGAGGATGAGGTTGATTCAGGTGTCAATTTGGGGACACGTTCTTTGCCATGGTAGAGGAGATTGGTTGTTGATCATTGCTGCCCGTGAGGTTGTTTGGGTGTCAGGTATTGATTTAGCTGACACGTTTCTTACTGAGCTGTGGAAAGGAGATACCTTCCAGTCATGTTGTGAGGATTTTCTGGAAGAGGCAGTCTGTGTTTTGCAGGGTGACATGGCTGTCTAGCGATGAGAATCAGGAGCTTGAAGAATTGAGTTTGATGGAAAAGCCAGATCCACCAGTATTGTCACTCTCAGTAGGTTGTCTGATGAGGAGGATATGAGGAAAAAAACAGTTCCCCTCCAGTGAGTGCTCGGGGCTGGAGAAAAGGGCTGTTTGGGAAGATGGATGGTGTGAGTTGGCTGAAGTTGTGGTCGATGTTCACTTTTCCCTGCTGGTGTTTGCTTCAAGTCTTTTAATGCTGGCTACATATCAGATGGAGCTTGTTGCTTGTGACCATGGGCCTAGTGAAAGAATTTGGTCTCTCAATTTAGAACCAGATGGGTCACAGCTGGTCCCTTCGTTTGTTCAAGTTAGACTATTTGGCAGGAAGAAATGTCCTGTGCAGAGCAGTGAATTTTATGGTTTGTCTGGTTTTCTAGAATGTCTATCTCAGAGTTAAGGTTTTCTGTAGTCAGGTAGTTAGGCAACACTACCAGGATACACTTCCACACTCCATCCCTGAGGTGGCAACACCAACCGGGTCAAAGGCTGTCCTCTGCCAGGAAGCCTTGATAAGCACATCAGGTGCTGTCAATTAGGGTTCAGCATGGCGAGCCATGAGGCTGTTGGTTTGTTTGCTGACCATGTTTTGGTTTTGAAAATTTCATTTGGGCGTGCCTGTGTGTGGTTTCTTTTTTGAATATATTTATTTCCATCACCACCAACTGAACAACAGTAATCCATTTGTGCTGGCCGACCATGACGTCAAGACAGCAAGAGCTGGCCCTGGGCCAAGGTAAGGTTGCTATCTCCTGGGTACATACACTTACTTATAATATTAATACACACATCAAATCAGGTTACAGACCAGTTAACTAGACCTAAGACCCCTAGACTTAGCGATTGCAAAAATATTAGCAGGCTAGTTGTTGGTTTAGTAAGTGTCAGTGAGCAAAAAGTTGGTTTGGTTACTGGAAGAGATGAGACATACTGTATTGCCTGTTTTATACTGAGATTTTCTTTGTATTGCAATACACAGTGTATACATTCACATTATCACAGTCAATACAATGTTGCCATGTTACTTAATCTACAGTGCCATCAGAACATTTTCCTTTCTGACTTAGTCCACAATTTATGTTACAACGTGAATTCAAAATGTCTACACATTATTATTTTCAAAATTCTCCAAACTCTGTCAAATTGGTTGCCGATCATTGCTGAACATCCATTTTCAGGTCTTGCCGTAGATTTAAGTCAACTGTAACTCAGGAATAGTCACGGTCTTCCTGTTTAGCAACTCCAGTGTAGATTTGGCCCTGTGTTGTGGGTTATTGTCCTGCTGAAAGGTGAATTCCTCTCCCAGTGTCTGGTCAAAAGTAGACTGAACCAGGTTTCCCTCTAGGATTTGCCTGTGCTTAGCGCCATACCAGTTATTTTTCATCCCAGTCCTTAAAGATTACAAACATACCCAAAACATCATGCAGCCACTACTATGCTTGAAAATATGGAGAGTAGTACTCAGAAATGTGTTATATTGGATTTGCCCCAAACATAACACTTTTGTCCTGTATTCTTGCTTTGCCACAATTTTTGTTTTGGAATATATTTATTCTGTACAAGCTTCCAACATTTAACTACAATGTTGTTGGGCCATAATCAGTTTTCTCCTGTCACAGCTATTAAATTAACTGTTTTATTAAAGTCACCATTGGCCTCATGGTGAAATACCAGAGTTGTTTCCTTCCTCTCTGGCAACACTTAAGGATGCCTGTACATTTGTAGTGAATGGGTGTACTGATACACCATTCAAAGTGTAATGAATAACTTCACCATGCTCAAAGGAATATTCAATGTCTGCTTTGTTTATTTTTACCCATCTACCAATAGGTGCCCTTTGCGAGGCATTGGAAAATTTCCCTGTGTTTGAAATTTACTGTTCGACTGAGTGACCTTAGTCACTGGGTACAGAGATGAGGTAGGCATTCAAAATCATGTTAAACACTGTAATGCACACAGTCCATGCAACTTGTTAAACACATGTTTACTCCTGAATTTATTTAGGCTTGCCATAACAAAGTGGTTTAATACTTATTGACTCAATACATTTTAGCTTTTCATTTTTTATTAATTTAATATTTTTTGTATTTTCTTAAATTGTATTAATAATTCCACTTTTACGTTATGGGGTGTTGTGTGTAGGCATTTGACAAAAAAAAAATCATAATTTAATCCATTTACAATTCAGGCTGTAACAACTAAATGTGGAAAAGGTCAAGGGGCGTGAATACTTTCTGAAGGCATTGTGTGTATATATATATATATAATTAATTACTTTCCTGCCACTAACTGCACATTTTCTGAGGTTCTCGCTTGCCGTTTTACTGGTGTGTAGGAGTGCCACCATCGTAACCATTTATCATAATTTCAGTTGATTTTAATCTGGTCAACCAAACTGCGAGGATTGTGATGCCCTTTCAGTTTAACCACTGCCTGACTGTTTCAATGTAACCACTATTACTCATTCCTTCACTGGAATCAGGGCCTCCCTGAGATCTGACATTGATGTTCAGACCCTCCCTGAGCACTGACATGCAGTCTCATGGAAACCTCCAGAACCACAGTAGAGAAGAGATTAGGGCATTGTTTTTTCCAGAAGTTATAATGATCAAAGAGCTTGTGATGTCTAAGATTCATACTATGGATGTTGTTTTGAGTACCATCACAAACATGTGTACTATAAACCAATTCCATGTGCCGTGAAGGGGAACTAGAGAAAGACCATTTAAATGAAAATTACTGAAAGGAATAAGTAACTTATCTTAGCTTCATATGCTAAATATATATATATATTTTTTTTTAAATGTCAGTAAAGTTGCTTGATGCAGAACATGTCAGATAATCGTTTGATGGCAGGAATCAGAGAGGAGAGATTAGATGAGGGGAGGATTTTTATTACATAACGAACCATTATCAATTGTTATGTCTAATACCTACAAATGAATGTATTGCGCAGAGCCGGAAGTTTACATACACTTAGGTTGGAGTCATGAAAACTCGTTTTTCAACCACTCCACCAATTTCTTGTTAACAAACTATAGTTTTGGCAAGTCGGTTAGGACATCTACTTTGTGCATGACACAAGTAATTTCTCCAACAATTTTTCCAACAACTGTATCACAATTCCAGTGGGTCAGAAGTTTACATGCACAGTCAACTTAGTGTCTTTTAAACAGCTTGGAAAATTCCAGAAAATGATGTCATGGCTTTAGAAGCTTCTGAAAGTCTAATTGACATCATTTGAGTCAGTTGGAGGTGTACCTGTGGATGTATTTCAAGGCCTACCTTCAAACTCAGTGCCTCTTTGCTTGACATCATGGGAAAATCAAAAGAAATCAGCCTAGACCTCAGTAAACAATTGTAGACCTCCACAAGTCTGGTTCATCCTTGGGAGCAATTTCCAAACTTCTGAAGGTACCACGTTCATCTGTACAAACAATAGTACGCAAGTATAAGCAAAGAGGGCAACATCATACCGCTGTCACGACGTTGCCCTCTTTGGTTACAGCAAGCCCCATCCCCCTCTCCCTCTCTTCTACACCCAGTCTGCTGTGGTCAGAGAGAGGTCATATATTCCTGGAGGAGATTATCTCCTCATGGCCACAGTATAGAGACAGTGAATTTTCATAGAGAACAAAGGAATTTCTTCCACCTCACAGAACTTGAGGTATGAACAACATTTATGTTCTGGAGAAGGTATGAAAGATCGGTGAAGAATCCAGCTACGAACTGGTCCATTTGGTACCATTTTGTGACACTAATGGGAGACAATACGACCACATTACCATAACGCTGTTTTATAATAGCCTCAGATATGAGGTCTAATTGTTGTATAAGATGAATGAGTGAGGATGATACTGTTTGTAAAATTGTGTAATGTGATTTTGGACTGTTTAATGAAGGAAACTCCAATTCCCTTTTTTGAGTTTAACTAAATCAGAGGACCGCCCATGAGCCCAGTTAGGGTCGAGCATCTTGGGATTGGCCCTTTTCTGCAACTCCCGAATAAAACCCCCACTTTGAGAATTTCTCAACAGACCATGTTTCCCTCAATTACGAGAGGACAAAGGTTGCAGACCAGCTTACCTCGATAATGAGAGGGCCAAGGTTTGAGTAGATGGCTGAATCGTTTAACCATACCACATGGTTAAACTCTTAGAATAACAATACAGACAGAATAAGAACAAGTCTTTGATATTAATTACTAGTCTGCAGCTAGGAATTCAGTATCATTGAACGGGAAGAAACATCTATCCATAACGACATGAATGAATGTCACTCTGAACTATCCATTCTAACCATGACCGAGAGGACAGACAAACTCTCCAACAGAAACAAACTTTTCAACAGAGACCCCCACTTCCCTTTTGTCTAACAAGCCGTCCATGCCGGTTTAGCCCATTAGGGCACATTCCCCTATCATTTCTTGTAACCATATTTACCTTGTTTGTTTGTGCACTTCTGTGATTGTTTAGTTAGTTAACTTGTTATGGCTGCAATCCCGCAAACGGGATCGATATGACAACTACCAGTGAAAATAGAGGGCGCCAAATTCAAACCACAGAAATCTCATAATTACAATTCCTAAAACATACATGTGTCTTATATCATTTTAAAGTTAATCTTGTTGTTAATCCCACCGAAGTGTCTGATTTCAAATATCCTTTTCAGCAAAAGCACTACAAACAATTATGTTAGGTCTCCACCAAACCACAGCCATTTTCCAGCGAAATATAGAATTCACAAAAAGCAGAAATAGAGAAAATTAATCACTAACCTTGAATTATCTTCATCAGATGACACTCATAGGACTTCATGTTACACAATACATGCATGTTTTGTTTGATACAGTTCATATTTATGTAAAAAAATATTGAGTTTACATTGAGGTATTAGATTCACTAGTTCCAAAAACATCAAGTGATTTTGCATAGCCACATCGTTTCAACAGAAATACTCATCATAAATGTAGATTATAATACAAGCTATACACATGGAATTATAGATATACCTCTCCTTAATGCAACCGCTGTGTCAGATTTTAAAAAAGGTTTACGGAAAAAGCAACCCAGGCAATAATCTGAGACGGAGCTCAGAACAGTAGCCAAATTAGCCTCCATGTTGGAGTCAACAGAAACCAGAAAATACATGATAAATGAATTAATGAACTTCATCAGAATGCAGTCCTGGAATCCCAGGTCCACAATAAATGCTTGATTTGTTCGAAAATGTCCGTTTTTTTATGTCCAATTAGCTACTTTGGTTAGCGCATTTGGTAAACAATTCCAAAGTCACAAAGCGCGTCCACTATAAGGTGACGAAATGTCCAAAAGTTCCGTAACAGTCAGTAGAAACATGTCAAATGAGGTACTGAATCAATCTTTAGAATGTTGTTTACATATATCTTGAATAACATTCCAACCGGAGAATTAGAATGACTTCAGATGAGCGGTGGAACGCAGGTCCTTCCCCTGTGAACGTGCATGGTGAAAGCATGGTCAACTCGTGGCAGTGGTGACTATTTCCTGTCTCATTTGACCTCCCTTCACATTAGTGTCATCAGACAAAGTTCTATTGACTGTTGACATTAGTGGAAGGCGTAGGAAGTGAAAACTCATCCATATCTCGCTGTAATTTCAATGAGCTTTGTTGAAAATCTGCCACCCCCTGAAAAAATACAAACAGGAAGTGGAATTTCTCCATTTTTCTTCCTGCAATATGAGTTCTGTTATACTCACAGACATAATTCAAACCGTTTTAAAAACGTCAGAGTGTTTCTATCCAATACTACTAATAATATGCATATATTAGCAACTGAGACTGAGGAGCTGGCCGTTTACAACGGGCACCTTTTCATCCAAGCTACTCAATACTGCCCCTGCAGCCATTAAAAGTTAATAAATAAATGATTTAAGACAATTGATTTATGGATGGCTCATGGTGAAGACTGGGTTCGTGCAGATAACCAACAATTTACAACGTTTGGAATGAGACTAACGTGAGGTAAAATAAATCATTCATTAATTCAGAAGACTATTGATCAGATGTGAAAATATCTGAAAAGTTATATTAGGAAAATTATAACATTGTCATTTGAATATTTTCCTTGCTGCCCCGACTTCCTAGTTAATTACAGTTACATGATGAATCAGTTTAATCGTGTAATACTAATTACAGAGAATCTTTGTCTTCATTTAATGATAGTAAAGACACGACACTGCTCAGGAAGGAGACGCGTTCTGTCTCCTAGAGATGAACGTACTCTGGTGCAAAAAGTGCAAATCAATCCCAAAACAACAGCAAAGGACCTTGTGAAGATGCTGGAGGAAAAAGGTACTAAAGTATCTATATCCACCGTAAAACAAGTCTTATATCGACATAACCTGAAAGGCCACTCAGCAAGGAAGAAGCCACTGCTCCAAAACCGCCATATAAAAGCCAGACTACGGTTTGTAACTGCACATGGAGACAAAGATTGTACTTTTTGGAGAAATGTTCTCTGGTCTGATGAAACAAAAATAGAACTGTTTGGCCATAATGACCACTGTTATGTTTGGAGGAAAAAGGGGGAGGCTTGCAAGTCGAAGAACACCATCCCAACCGTGAAGCACGGGGGTGGCAGCATCATGTTGTGGGGGTAATTTGCTGCAGGAGGGACTGGTGCACTTCACAAAATAGATGGCATCATGAGGGAGGAAAATTATGTGGATATATTGAAGCAGCATCTCAAGACATCAGTCAGGAAGTTAAAGCTTCGTCGCAGATCTTCCAAACAGACAATGACCCCAAGCATACTTCCAAAGTTGTGGCAAAATGGCTTAAGGACAGCAGTCAAGGTATTGGAGTGGCCATCATAAAGCCCTGACCTCAATCCTATAGAAAATGTATCGGCAGAACTGAAAAAGCGTGTGCGAGCAAGGAGGCCTACAAACCTGACTCAGTTACACCAGTTCTGTCAGGAAGAATTGGCCAAAATTCACTTAACTTATTGTGAGAAGCTTGTATAAGGCTACCCGAAACATTCGACCCAGTGAAACAATTTAAAGGGCAATGCTAGCAAATACTAATTGAGTGTATGTAAACTTCTGACCCACTGGGAATGTGATGAATGAAACAAAAGCTGAAATAAATCATTCTCTCTACTATTATGACATTTCACATTCTTAAAATAAAGTGGTGACCCTAACTGACCTAAAACAGGGAATTTTTACTCTGATTAAATGTCAGGGATTGTGAAAAACTGAGTTTAAATGTATTTGGCTAAGGTGTATGTAAACTTCCGACTTCAACTGTATGTTCCAAAACGTTGACATACAGTATATTATATCAATCATTTTCCCCTTTAGATTTTCAGTAAAGTTGCTTTGTGCAGAAAATGTCAGAAGCGTTTGATTGAAACCTCCGCAGCCACAGAGGGGGATACTGAGTGTTTTTCTGATCCACACCCCTATCTGTGACCAACAGATGCCTATCTATATTCCCAGTCATGTAAAATCTGTAGATTGTTGCCTAATTAATTCATTTCAATTGACTGATTTCCTTATATGAAATGTAATTTAGTAAGATCTTTGAAATTGCTGCATGTTGCATTTATATTTTGGTTGTGCGTGTGTGTGTGCAAAAGGACAACCAGCCAACTTGACACAACTTGACACAACTGTGGGAAGTGTTGGAGTCAACATGGGCCAACATCTCTGGAACGCTTTCAACACCTTGTAGAGTCCATGCCCCAACAATTGAACCTGTTCTGAGGGCAAAAGGGTGCAACTCAATATTAGGAAGGTGTTCTTAATGTTTTGTGCACTGTGTATATTAGGAACTCACTCAACTTACTATTGAGAGTAAGAATAGTAGAATACACCAGGTACATTTCGAAACTTGGTTGTGCATCAGCAGTTTTTATGTCAGTCACTGACTGTCATTCAATTAGCCATGTCAGTTAACCATTTTAAGATGAGTAGTTAGTTTAGCCATCCATCTAAACTTGATTTTAAAACATTGCTAGTCATTCTCACTCGTATCAAATTAAAATGGCATAAGTCGTTAGAAAATGTGTAGAATTGCATTTTCTCTCTAACCCCCAACCATATCTTGCCTCCAAAAGGCTGTCCAGAGCTAAGGGACAATAGACACTGCTGGATACCATTCTTTGAGTGCAGAGGGGAGGTGCAAGAGTGTCACTTTCCTGTAAACCCAGGTTAGTTAACGTTAGGGGGTTCTGAGTCCATATGACGTCTTCCTTCGCCTGGTTAGACCGCACAAACACCATACACACTATAACACCGTTCTCAGTTCTCACGAAGCGCAGCAGACTCTTGATGAAAGCAGGCTGAGTAGCTGTAAGCTTTTTCATGTGGCAGTTCCTACTTCCCACTGAGAAGTGTGTGTGCTTCTGAAACTATCATTTTCTGCTGCATCACTATTTACAAATAAAAAAAATGCACAATCCTCTAACTTTTATTTTTAATTATATAGGTGCAGCAGCCCCCCTACTCTACCCAAAAGCTCAAACTTTCCTCATAGGTCACATGTAGTTCTGTGGGGCTGTGAGTACAAGTGAGGGGTTTTCTCAAGAAGTCTTTCTAGGTTGTCCTCTTTGTCTGGCCCCACGATGAGATGAACAAAGTGGTTAGAAGGGCGGAGGTCAGCTAAACACCCCACGTCCTCTCTCTGTCGCTTTGCACTGTGCAATGACCCCACTAAGGAGAGGTGGTTTGGAGAGCATATTAAAGAGAGACTTTTTCAGTGTTTAATGACACTGTAATAAATTATCACTGCGTGTTTAACTTCCATTTTCTAAGTCTGTGAGCGCATGTGCACATGCATGTATGAAAGTCTGTGTGAAAAGTGTAAATTAGTTTCTCTACTCTGAGGTCATTATCTACCTGCCCTGCAACAGCACCAGTCACCTGTCTAAGTTTCATTTTGACAGAGGAGAGGATGGCGAGAGTGAGTGCGAGGTGGTGTGAGCTTGTCACACACCCACCCAGCGTGGGGGTGGAAGCTGTGGGTTCCAGTCGCCTTGATACATTTTTTTTAAATATATTTTTTTTTTAAGACCATGGCTCAGATATAGAACCACACACGTCCTGCACACAGAGGCAACACACACTCCTCTCACACACACTGCACCATGAGCGGTAGCCAGGGCTATACATACCCCCAGATGTTTCTAGTGGACTACAGTGGAGGTTCACAGCCGTCGATCCAACCTCCAGGCCTGGTACCTTGCTGGTCCTTCCCTCCTGCCCAGGAGAGGGTAAGGGAGCAGGGCAGGGCCAGAGGCTGCAGGGGGGTTGGCTCCTGGAGCCTGGTTATGGCTTTGCTGTTTCTGCTGCTGCTGGTGTTTGGGGCTCTGGGGCTGGGAGCCTACCAGATACACAAGCTACAGACTCAACTGGATGGGATACAACAGGTGAGGGGTTTTGCTCAGTGTTTGAGTGGGGTTCTCCTGGAGCAAGTCTGCTCTCTGATTTCGATTTGTATCAAAGTATCTTGTCACTTCTGTCTCATAATGCTCTTATAAGAGCATCTCTCTTTGCAATGACATTGCACTGCTCCTCTGCAAAAAATATCAATGAAATGGATGCAGGGAGGAATCTGTGGTAGTTCATATTTAGCATCTTGTTGCATTTCATTGTTTTGTTGTTGGGAACATCTTAATTTACTGATGAGGAAAACGGGCATTTAGAGAGCAATAGAAATGGCGACCTTTTGTAGGCACTAACTCCACCATGGCTCGCTGGGCAAAAATGTTCCTATGGGAAAATTAATGGGGTTTTTGGATGAATGCTGAAAATAGTCTGTGGTAAACACATGCTTAGGAGATCTTATGTTTTGTTTTTTTGATCATCTTCATCAGCTAACGTCACTTTTTGAGTTTAAGCATTTATGTGCTGAAAATGAGCACAAAAAAGGCTTCATAATTCATAAAGGTCATGTTAACTGACTGATATTATCGAGAACAAAATGCATAATATCCCCTAAGACTGTGATAATCTCAGATCTCATTTTTGGCATTTATCCCAACCCCTATTTTTAATTTCCCCCATAGGGGCAACATTCATTTCCCCCACAGAAATGGCTGGACGAAACAGACATTCACTTCTGGCTTTTAGTACTACAAGCTGACGAGCTCTGTAGTCTGCCCCCCCCCCCCCCCAAAAAAAAATGCAATACAACGTGCAACAACGGTTGAAAACTCTGAACGTAAAAAGAGATGATTGTGACCACTGGAAATTGAGTGGGAGACTGGTGAGAGGTAGGTGGTACAAACAGACTGAGGTAAAGGGTAGATGAAAAAAGGTTTGACTTTGACTTTCGTGCAGGTTTTATTGCTGCCTCTGCATCTCAGACTATTAAGTAGCAATGACATTTAAAGACCGGAATCTGTTCAGAATTGTGGTCACCAGTCCAGCGCTGCTACAGGATATCCTTGACTCATATCAAAGAACATGTTCAGAAAGGAGCTGATGTTCAGCGCACATTAGCGCAACATTTCTCTATAACCCTTAACCCCAAAATGTAATTTAAAATAACCTGTGTGCATGTTAATGTGATGTGACATTGATGTCTTTTTTTCTTCTTATTTCACAGGTTAACATTGAGAGCCAAGGTTGTGCGCCTGAGAAGCTAGTGGGTGACCTTCCAGAGTCTGATCCAGACACAGGGAAGAAGGCCAGCAGACCTGCAGCACACGTCATAGGTAAGTAATGGGGTGTGCAGGCTTTTGCTCCAACCCTTTTCAAACACCTGATTCTAGTAATCGGCTGCTACTCAGGACCATGATTAACTGAATCAGGTGTGCACCCCTGATGTAGAGTAGGGACTGTAAAATCCAGTGAAGTCTCATATCTAACCCCACTCTCCCTGCTGTCTCCCTTTGTCTCCTTCAGGCCGGATCGAGAAGGATGTTTCCCAGAATACCTTGCGTTGGGAGCCCAAGGCAGGGCGGGCCTTCACTGAGGGAGGCGTGGTCTATCGGGATGGTGGTCTGCAGGTCAACGAGACTGGGCTCTACCACATCTACTCCCGGGTGCAATTTGAGGCCAATCACTGCACCCCTACAGATGCCTTGGTTCACTCTGTGTTTGTGAGGAGGCCCTGGAGCTCCAAGCCTCTCACCTTGATAGAGGCACACAGGGAGGGCTACTGCAGCTCGGGCTCTAATGGGCGTGTCTGGACCTCTGGGAGTTACCTGGGCTCCACATTGCAGCTGGAGAAGCAGGACTGGGTCTATGTGAACGTCTCCCACCCAGCCATGCTCAGCCACACTCATCATGCCAACTTCTTTGGACTCCACAAGATCTAGCAAAAAAGGATGAAATCTGGAGTTGGTTTCAACTGATATTTCACTCAGAGAACCTTAACACTAAAATGGTGGAGAAAAAAGTAGTATTTATTATGATAAAGATCTGACACTGATTCCAGCTGCAGGTCTGAATGTATGTTCATTAGAACACAAACATGTGCATGTTTGGGATTTTATATCCGTCAACAGGGATCCAATTTTTTATATTCTAATAAATGTATTTAAAAAAAATTAAAGTTCAGACTGAGATCTTTGTCAAAGTGATTGTATAACAGGAGGATGATTAGTGTTATTTTATTGTGTTTGTGTTTTTTGTTATGTCCCTTACATTTTGTTCTCTCAATCTGTCACTCCCTTGCTTCATTAAAATTATATTTTTTTAAATGTAACCTTCATTTAACAAGGCAAGTCAGTTAAGAACAAATTCTTATTACAATGACAGCCTAAATATTTCATCACAGTTTGCAGACCTCCAAGTTTATGGTTGAGCCGGTGGGGACATGAAACTAAGATTAGGGTAGGGTTGAGATGTGAAAAGGGCTAACTGATTTCCAGTGATTATACAGAACTGTGGGGAATTGTTTCTATCGCTGAGCACCTTGGAGTCTGGCCCTGAATGACATGAAATGCAATGCTCACTTTACTCTAAAGGGGGTCAGGGTCATTTTACCCACAAACTCAAACAGACTTTCCCCTATAATTGTCAGGCTGTGCGCTACTGGTGTAGAAGTCAGGTGCAGGAGAGCAGAGAGTTGTGATCTACTGGTGTAGAAGTCAGGTGCAGGAGAGCAGAGAGTTGTGATCAGGCGCACACTTTATTTGGCAGAAGCAAACAACAGACGGACGCAACTGTATCAAACAAGCCTCCAGCAAAAGCGCAACAAAGTCACCAAGGTGCAAAATGTTTAACAATTAAACATACTACGGGTTGAACATGGTACCCGGAGAAAAACCAGCCTGGCGCATCACACAAAACACGTAACAAAAACAATTCCACACAAAGACATGGGGGTAACAGAGGGAATATATATGTAGCGTGATTAGGGATGTAAACCAGGTGTGCGGGGAAACAAGACAAAACACATGGAACAATGAAAAGTGGAGCGGCGATGGCTAGAAGGCTGGTGACCTTGACCGCGGAACGCCGCCTGAACAAGGAGAGGAGCCGACTTCGGTGGAAGGCGTGACAGTAATGCTGAGTTATGGGGATTATTGTGTAACATGAATGTACATAGCAACACAATAGTGAATGAGGGGGAACAGCCAGAGCAGGGCATTATATCCGGTGGCCTTGTCCGAATACCCATATTTGCATCCTAAATAGTAGGCCGTTTGAGTATGCGATAAAGTAACATTTATTGGATGCGACATTTCAAAAATGAGTATACTTTAAAGGCCCGGATGTCATACTCATTTCGGCTTTGACAACAGCTGATCAATTAGATTTGCGGATGCACTACCTAAATCAACGAATAGAGGAAAATGGCGAATATGCCATTTCGAAAATCGTGTATGGTTTGAATGCCAGGATGCTATACTAATTTCAGCTCTACATCTAGTATTATTCGATGCACACTTTTCCACAATTTATTGGAAGAGGTGGGCTGAGAGTGATGGGCCCTAGTTCTCTTCAAGTAGCCAACAACAAAACTATGCTACTTAATTGGGAAAATGCCGAAGCTTCTGCAGTGGTTCTCACTGAAAAGTGTTTCTTGTTCTGTTTGCCTTCAACAGAGCTTTTAAACTAAATACTAAACCACCTTTTGATTTCTGAATGTGTGGCACTGAGGACTCGGTATGTTGCTGCATTATTGATGTCATGTAAAATAGGCCTTTTGATTTGAACATATGGATTGTTTTTGTTTTATAGGCTATTTATTTAATTTATGGATCAAGCCTTCACAGTCATTCTGAACTCGTTCCCAATGATCAGTCAGAGTGAGTAAGTTTGTTGCTGTCCAGCGGTTCTGAATATGCGATGTACCTGACTGTCCACGTTTTTCTGTGCAATTGCCTTATGATTTGAACATTTTACAAGTTTTGGTGTGTGTACTAGGCTATTTGATTTAAATGTATATATGTTACACCACTGGTTTCACTAACAAGTATGTTGAAATGGAACCAAATAATCTGTTTCTGTCTTCAGTCCTTTTTAAATAAAATAGATTGGCTATATGGTCTACTACGGTATACTGTAGGTTGAATGTGATAGTCTGCCTATAATGAGCCTGTGTTGGCTTATAACTGCATTGCTATTCTATTCAGAGTGAGAGAAATGTACAAAATTGGAAATGAGCTATTATCCGGCTGGTTAAAATGCAGTGCAGGTCTGTTGAATTTGGAAAAATCCACCTGCACTCGGCCCCGCCCCACCTACTTAGCCAATCAGAAGCCGCTACTGCATTGCGGCTGTGGCATACTGTAGACTTTGTAGGGAGTGGTTCCTAATCCATGACAGGATCTTTTATTTCTGAGGGTCCAGGGTTCCGGGCTAGAAGCACGGTTTCAACAGCTCCTACAGTTTTGCTTCGGTACTGCAGTTTAACTGACTCCCAGCCCAGAAAGACAATTTCCATACACAGCCACACAAAGAAGTCAGATTTGAACATTTCTAATAAGACACTTTAGTCATCGACTTTGAACACAAAACATCCATTAGAATTCTGCAAATAATTATCGCTGGGGCAGATATTTCTTTACCACTCACAGCCAAAAATAATAACATTTTATATTCTGTCATATAGGGGTGGCAGATAGCCTAGTGGTTAGAGCATTGGGCCAGTAACTGCAATATTGCTGGATCAAATCCCTGAGCTGACAAGGTGAAAGTCTGTTGCTCTGAACAAGGTAGTTAACACCCTGTTCCTTGGTAGGCTGTAAATAAGAATGTGTTCTTAACTGACTTGCCTGGTTAAATCTTTAAAAAAAATCAATGTCTGCCATGTTTTTGGATGAGGTGACGAGGTAGTCTCTGCTCTCGCTGCGCCCTGTGCACACATACTGCTGGTACGCATGTGATGTTGGTCCATATAAAACATACTGCTGGTACGCATGTGATGTTGGTCCATGTAAACCGAGAAGGGGGTAGCTGCCTCCCAATTATGGAAACCAGAATATGGGCAAGTGGGTATGTAGAAAGGAAAGTAGTGGGCATGTGGAAAGGAGTGGGTGTGTGGACAGGAGTGGCTGTGTCGAAAGCACTCTGTCATTGGTTAGACTGTTGAGATTGAGCTGTGTTGTTTTTCTTCCATTACCAGGTGACTGGAAATGAGCTATTGAGCTATTGAATTTGGGGCGGCAGGGTAGCCTAGTGGTTAGAGCGTTGGACTAGTAACCAAAAGGTTGCAAGCTCGAATCCCCGAGCTGACAAGGTGCAAATCTGTCGTTCTGCCCCTGAACAGGCAGTTAACCCACTGTTCCTAGGCCGTCATTGAAAATAAGAATTTGTTCTTAACTGACTTGCCTAGTAAAATAAAAAAAATAAAACTGCTGTACAATGATTTACCATACCACGAGAGTATGAAACCGGATTAAATTACATACAGTTGAAGTTGGAAGTTTGCATACACTTAGGTTGGAGTCATTAAACTTGTTTTTCAACCACTCCACAAATTTCATGTTAACAAACTATAGTTTTCGCAAGTCGTTTAGGACATCTACTTTGGTGCATGGCACAAGTAATTTTTCCAACAATCATTTACAGACAGATGTTTTCACTTATAATTCATTGAATCACAAGTTACATACACTAAGTTGACTGTGCCTTTAAACAGCTTGGAAAATTCCAGAAAATTATGGCATGGCATTAGAAGCTTCTGATAGGCTAAATTACATCATTTGAGTCAATTGGAGGTGTACCTACCTGTGGATGTATTTCAAGGCCAACCTTCAAACTCAGTGCCTCTTTGACATCATGGGAAAATCAAAAGAAATCAGCCAAGACCTCAGAAACATTTTTGTAGACCTCCACAAGTCTGGTTCATTCTTGGGAGCAATTTCCAAACGCCTGAAGTTACCACGTTCATCTGTACAAACAATAGCATTCAAGTATAAACACCATGGGACCACGCAGCCGTCATACCGCTCAGGAAGGAGACGAGATCTGTCATCTAGAGACGAACGTACTTTGGTGCGAAAAGTGCAATTCAATCCCAGAACAACAGCAAAGGACCTTCTGAAGATGCTGGAGGAAAAAGGTACACAAGTTTCTATATCCACAGTAAAACAAGTCCTATATCAACATAACCTGAAAGGCCGCTCAGCAAGGAAGAAGCCACTGCTCCAAAACCGGCAAAAAAAGGCAGACTACGGTTTGCAACTGTACATGGGGACAAAGATTTTACTTTTTAGAGAAATGTCCTCTGGTCTGATGAAATAAAAATGGAACTGTTTGGCCATAATGACCATTGTTATGTTTGGAGGAAAAAGGGGGAGGCTTGCAAGCTGAAGAACACCATCCCAAACGTGAAGCACGAGGGTGGCAGCATCATGTTGTGGGGGTGCTTTGCTTCAGGAGGGACTGGTGCACTTCACAAAATAGATGGCATCATGAGGGGAGAAAAATTTGTGGATATATTGTTGCAACATCTCAAGACATCTGTCAGGAAGTTAAAGCTTGGTCACAAATGGGTCTTCCAAATGGACAATGACCCCAAGCATACTTCCAAAGTTGTGGCAAAATGGCTTAAGGACAACAAAATCAAGGTGTTGGAGTGACCATCACAAAGCCTTGACCTCAATCCTATAGAAAATCTGTGGGCAGAACTGAAAAAGCGTGTGCAAGCAAGGAGGCCTACAAACCTGACTCAGTTACACCAGCTCTGTCAGGAGGAACGGGCCAAAATTCATCCAACTTGTTGTGGGAAGCTTGTGGAAGGCTACCCGAAACATTTGACCCAAGTTAAACAATTTAAAGGCAATGCTACCAAATACTAATTGAGTGTATGTAAACTTCTGATCCACAGGGAATGTGATGAATGAAATAAAAGCTGAAATAAATCAATCTCTCTACTAAAATAAAGTAGTGATCCTAACTGACCTTAGACAGGGAATATTTACTGATTAAATGTCAGGAAACTGAGTTGAAATGTACTTGGCTAAGGTGTATGTAAACTTCAGACTTCAACTGTAGCTAGTTAAATCAGAGTTAAATGCCAACAAGATCATATTCGCAATTACACTAAGCAAGAAACAAACAACCAAAACGTGATTTTTGCGAACCCACACCAATTGTCAATAGCTAGCCACTCTAGCTAGCTAGCAAGCTCTAGTCTAGTCCATGTGGCTAGCTAGATCACCAGCGGTGACAGTGAGGTCCATATGAGATTCAAGGCTCTAATAAGTAAAGAAAATACAGTTTGATGAGCTAGTTAAGTTAACTAGCAATGTACAGTACCAGTCCAAAGTTTGGACACATCTACTCATTCAAGAGTTTTTCTTTATTTTTATTATTTTCTACAATAAGAATACTAGTGAAGACATCAAAACTATGAAATAACACATATGGGATCATGTTGTAACAAAAAGGTGTTTAGAGATTTTTCAAAGTAGCCACCCTTTGCCTTGATGACAGCTTTGCACACTCTTGGCATTCTCTCAACCAGGTTCACCTGCTTTTCCAACAGTCTTGAAGGAGTTCCCACATATGTTGAGCACTTGTTGGCTGCTTTTCCATCGCCTCTCCCGAGTCCATACCGAGTTGCAGCGATGGGACAAGACTTTAACAACCAATTGGATATCACAAAATTGGGCAGAAAAGGTGGTAAAAAGTAAAAATAAGATAGCACAATCGATCATGTTTTTAAATTTACGGATAGCCAGGGGCACACTCCGACACTCAGACATCATTCAGAAACAAGGCATTTGTGTTTAGTGAGTCCCACAGATCAGAGGTAGTAGAGATGACCAGGGATGTTCTTTGATAAGTTTGTGAATTGGACCGTTTCTGTCCTGCATAGCATTCAAAATGTAACAAGTAATTTTCTCTGCCAGGGAAAATTAATGGAGTAGAAAGTACATTGTTTTCTTTAGGAATGTATTGAAATAAAAGTGATCCAAAATATAAATAGTGAAGTAAAGTACAGATACCCCAAAAAAACTACTTAGGTAGTACTTTAAAGTATTTTTACTTTATGAGGATTTTCAATTTTCACCTAAAATAATATACCCATATCTAATGGCCTGTAGCTCAGGACCTGAAGCAAGGATATGCATTTTCTTGATAGCATTTGAAAGGAAACACTTTGACATTTGTGGAAATGTGAAACAAATTTAGGAGAATATAACACATTAGATCTGGTAAAAGATAATACAAAGAAAAAAACGTGTGATTTTTTTGTTTCTTTTTTGTTCCATCTTTGAAATGCAAGAGAAAGGCCGATATATGACTTAGGAATCGAGGCGTAGTTTAGATTTTGAACACTAGACAGCAGCAGTGTACGTGCAAAGTTTTAGACTGATTCAATGAACCATCGCATTTCTGTTCAAAATGTTTTATCAAGACTGCCCAAACATTTTCAAGTTCATAACTGTGCACTCTCCTCAAACAATCGCATGGTATTATTTCACTGTAATAGCTACTGTAAATTGGACGGTGCAGTTAGATTAACAAGAATTTAAGCTTTCTGCCCATATCAGATATGTCTTTGTCCTGTGAAATTTTCTTGTTACTTACAGTGCCTTGCGAAAGTATTCGGCCCCCATGAACTTTGCGACCTTTTGCCACATTTTAGGCTTCAAACATAAAGATATAAAACTGTATTTTTTTTGTGAAGAATCAACAACAAGTGGGACACAATCATGAAGTGGAACGACATTTATTGGATATTTCAAACTTTTTTAACAAATCAAAAACTCAAAAATTGGGCGTGCAAAATTATTCAGCCCCTTTACTTTCAGTGCAGCAAACTCTCTCCAGAAGTTCAGTGAGGATCTCTGAATGATCCAATGTTGACCTCAATGACTAATGATGATAAATACTACAATCCACCTGTGTGTAATCAAGTCTCCGTATAAATGCACCTGCGCTGTGATAGTCTCAGAGGTCCGTTAAAAGCGCAGAGAGCATCATGAAGAACAAGGAACACACCAGGCAGGTCCGAGATACTGTTGTGAAGAAGTTTAAAGCCAGATTTGGATACAAAAAGATTTCCCAAGCTTTAAACATCCCAAGGAGCACTGTGCAAGCGATAATATTGAAATGGAAAGAGTATCAGACCACTGCAAATCTACCAAGACCTGGCCGTCCCTCTAAACTTTCAGCTCATACAAGGTGAAGACTGATCAGAGATGCAGCCAAGAGGCCCATAATCACTCTGGATGAACTGCAGAGATCTACAGCTGAGGTGGGAGACTCTGTCCATAGGACAACAATCAGTCGTATATTTCACAAATCTGGCCTTTATGGAAGAGTGGCAAGAAGAAAGCCATTTCTTAAAGATATCCATAAAAAGTGTCGTTTAAAGTTTGCCACAAGCCACCTGGGAGACACACCAAACATGTGGAAGAAGGTGCTCTGGTCAGATGAAACCAAAATTTAACTTTTGGCAACAATGCAAAATGTTCTGTTTGGCGTAAAAGCAACACAGCTCATCACCATGAACACACCATACCCACTGTCAAACATGGTGGTGGCAGCATTATGGTTTGGGCCTGCTTTTCTTCAGCAGGGACAGGGAAGATGGTTAAAATTGAAGGGAAGATGGATGGAGCCAAATACAGGACCATTCTGGAAGAAAACGTGATGGAGTCTGCAAAAGACCTGAGACTGGGACGGAGATTTGTCTTCCAACAAGACAATGATCCAAAACATAAAGCAAAATCTACAATGGAATGGTTCAAAAATAAACATATCCAGGTGTTAGAATGGCCAAGTCAAAGTCCAGACCTGAATCCAATCGAGAATCTGTGGAAAGAACTGAAAACTGCTGTTCACAAATGCTCTCCATCCAACCTCACTGAGTTCGTGCTGTTTTGCAAGGAGGAATGGGAAAAAATTTCAGTCTCTTGATGTGCAAAACTGATAGAGACATACCCCAAGCGACTTACAGCTGTAATCGCAGCAAAAGGTGGCGCTACAAAGTATTAACTTAAGGGGGCTGAATAATTTTGCACGCCCAATTTTTCAGTTTTTGATTTGTTAAAAAAGTTTGAAATATCCAATAAATGTCGTTCCACTTAATGATTGTGTCCCACTTGTTGTTGATTCTTCACAAAAAAATACAGTTTTATATCTTTATGTTTGAAGCCTGAAATGTGGGAAAAGGTCGCAAAGTTCAAGGGGGCCGAATACTTTCGCAAGGCACTGTACATCCTCATGCTAATCACATTAGCCCGCGTTGGCTCAACCGTCCCGTCGGGGGGACACATATCCTGTAGAGGTTTTAACTACTTTTCACCACTAGTCAAATATCACTATTGTATATGAATTGTATATTATTAAGATACAGTACCTTGAACATTTATGGATCTGTTAGACGCATACATCAAGTTATTTTCCCTGTAAACTGATTTGACAACTGATTTGCATTTCTGGGGTGAGAAGGGACAAAGAAGGGACAAAGTAAATGGAAATACAGCCTAATTTAAGATATCAAATGCCATCGTACACTATAAGATGGGGGATGCAACCAAGCTCACATTAAACCAGTCATGAATAAAAATGATCTGAAGTACGTAGGCACCTACCTGCTGAGTGTAAACAATTATAAATACCCCAAAATAGATTGAATGGGCTTGTCATTCACAATACTGATGAAAAATCTAGTGCATTGATTTAAATATGGGTATTACGAGGACATCTAGTGGGCACCTGGTTTTTCATCCTCGTCACTAGCTATCATAAATGTGTATCCCCCCTCACAAGCTTGATGTTGGGTGAGTCCCCTTTCCTATGCAAAAAAACAACTAGAGATATTATGCACTTACAAATACATACAGGTATTTACTTTGCAACATATATTGTCAATAACTAGAACAAAATATAATTGCAGGAGCTATGCATCTGTATACCGGCATTTTTATATACCTCTACTAGCCAGCGAGATGGATCAGTCCAGTCCCAGAGAGGCAGTTTGTTCTGCATGCCTTCTTAACTTTGATACAATGTGTCATCATGCATTTTTGCATGTACACTGGTAACTATCAAAGCCATACAAAAATATAATGGCCATCTTGCTAGCTAATTTAGCTACCTCATCATTTAGTATTTTCTGACCTATTTCTGCACAATGGCAATTATTAAAGCCTTGAATCTGGTCATCTAGCTAGCCGGAAGCCAGCAGGGTTGCATCAGTTTCCATTGGACTAGAGCTTGGTAGGCTGGCTAGCTCGGTAGCAGCCTATGCTGACTCGATTATCCAGCATGTTAACGTTAGCCAGCTAGCTAATGTCGATACACTAGTTGTGGGGACGCAAAATCAAGCAAATGGTACTGAACTCATGACAAGATTATGTTTCGACATTGTAGTGGCTATTGCTGGTTTGTTTGTTTTTTGCTTAGTGACATTGGTAATACCATCCTTTGGCATGTAACTTTTATTTCACTACCGGTATGTATACTCCGGTTTCAGCATGAAAGATTGAGTCCCAAAGTCCCAAATTCCATTGAGATACTGTGAGAATTTGCTCACTCACGAATAAGGAGACTCAGAAATAAAGGATCCAGTCACGTATTAGAGTCACTCCAAAAGTTTTACAAAACAGTACATGCTAAAATGTATGCCACGATGAGTAATTAGTATGCAGTTTAAGTATGTAGCATGCAATTATGGATATTCGGACACGACCAGTGACTGTGTTGTTCGCAATCTTAACCTGTGCCATGAAGCTTCAGCCTTCTTGGCATAGTTCCTAGCAGTGGAGATTTTAGCATGTACAGTGGGGCAAAAAAAAAATATTTAGTCAGCCACCAATTGTGCAAGTCCTCCCACTTAAAAATATGAGAGAGGCCTGTAATTTTCATCATAGGTACACTTCAACTATGACAGACAAAATGAGAAAACAAATCCAGAAAATCACATTGCAGGATTTTTAATGAATTTATTTGAAAATTATGGTGGAAAATAAGTATTTGGTCACCTACAAACAAGCAAGATTTCTGGCTCTCACAGACCTGTAACTTCTTCTTTAAGAGTCTCCTCTGTCCTCCACTCGTTACATGTATTAATGGCACCTGTTTGAACTTGTTATCAGTATAAAATACACCTGTCCACAACCTCAAACAGTCACACTGAACAATACATTAATTACACTATTAGGGTGAAAAACAATGTCCATAAACTGTTGGGGCCTACTTAAAGCTGTCCCAACAGTAGAGCTTTCTTTTCAGCACCATAGAGTGAATCCTTACCACCACTACACCTGGCTATCAGCAGAGCCTTGTCTGGCAGCGAAACAGTTCATTCAGCCTCATTTACTGCCTTTTTAGAAAACATAGCTGATATGGCTGACTTGCCTAAACAATGTGGTTTTTACTGACAATTGAGATGTACAAACTATGACATAAGGGAATGATGAGCGGAATGTACACTGACCATAAAGGGCTAATTGGTGGATTCCTGCGGAGATGATTGTCCTTCTGGAAGGTTCCTCCATCTCCATAGAGGAACTCTGGAGCTCTGTCAGAGTGACCATCGGTTCTTGGTCACCTCCCTGACCAGGGTCCTTCTCCCTCGATTGCTCAGTTTGACCAGACGGACACCTCTAGGAAGAGTCTTGGTGGTTCCAAACTTCTTACATTTAAGAATGATGGAGGCCACTGTGTTCTTGGGTACCTTCCATTCTGCAGAAATATTTTGTTACCCTTCCGCAGAACTGTGACTCGACACAGTCCTGTCTAGGAGCTCTATGGACAATTCCTTTGACCTCATGGCTTTGTTTTTGCTCTGACATGCACTGTCAACTGTGGGACATTATATGGGCAGGCTTGTGCTTTTCCAAATCATGTCCAATCAACTGAATTTACCACAGGTGGACTCCAATCAAGTTGTACAGTCGTGGCCAAAAGTTTTGAGAATGACACAAATATAAATGTTCACACAGATGTTACTATGGAATACTGAAGTATAATTACAAGATAGTCAAAGGCTTTTATTGACAAATACATGAAGTTGATGCAAATAGTCATTATTTGCAGTGTTGACCCTTCTTTTTCAAGACCTCTGCAATCCGCCCTGGCATGCTGTCAATTAACTTCTGGGCCACATCCTGACTGATGGCAGCCCATTCTTGCATAATCAATGCTTGGAGTTTGTCAGAATTTGTGTATTTTCGTTTGTCCACCCGCCTCTTGAGGATTTACCACAAGTTCTCAATGGGATGAAGGTCTGGGGAGATTCCTGGCCATGGACCCAAAATATCAATGTTTTGTTCCCCGAGCCACGTAGTTATCACTTTTGTCTTATGGCAAGGTGCCCCATCATGCTGGAAAAGGCATTGTTCATCACCAAACTGTTCCTGGATAGTTGGGAGAAGTTGCTCTCGAAGGATGTGTTGGTACCATTCTATATTCATGAGTGTGTTCTTAGGCAAAATTGTGAGTGAGCCCACTCCCTTGGCTGAGAAGCAACAGCACACATGAATGGTCTCAGGATGCTTTACTGTTGGCATGACACAGGACTGATGGTAGCGCTCACCTTGTCTTCACCGGACAAGCTTTTTTCCAGACGCCCCAAACAATCGGAAAGGGGGTTCATCAGAGAAAATGACATTACCTCAGTCTTCAGCAGTCCAATCCCTCTTCCTTTTGCAGAATATAAGTCTGACCCTGATGTTTTTCCTGGAGAGAAGTGGCTTCTTTGCTGCTGATCCTCGAAAAGTCTTCGCCTCACTGTGCGTGCAGATGCACTCACACCTGCCTGCTGCCATTCCTGAGCAAGCTCCGTACTGGTGGTGCCCCGATCTCACAGCTGAATCAACTAGAAGACAGTCCTGGCGGTTGCTAGACATTCTTGGGTGCCCTGAATCCGTCTTCACAACAATTGAACAGCTCTCCTTGAAGTTCTTGATGATCCGATAAATGGTTGATTTTCGGTGTAATCTTACTGGCAGCAATATCCTTGCCTGTGAAGTCCTTTTTGTGCAAAGCAATGATGACGGCACGTGTTTTTTTTGCAGGTAACGATGTTTGACAGAGGAAGAACAATGATTCCAAGCACCACCCTCCTATTGAAGCTTCCAGTCTGTTATTCGAACTCAATCAGCATGACAGAGTGATCTCCAGCCTTGTCCTCGTCAACACTCACACCTGTGTTAATGAGAGAATCGCTGACATGATATCAGCTGGTCCTTTTGTGGCAGGGCTGAAATGCAGTGGAAATGTTTTGGGGGGATTCAGTTCATTTGCATGGCAAAGAGGGACTTTGCATTTACTTGCAATTCATCTGATCACTCTTCATAACATTCTGGAGTATTTGCAAAATGCCATCATACAAACTGAGGCAGCAGAATTTGTGAAAATTAATATTTGTGTCATTCTCAAAACCTTTGGCCACGACTGTAGAAACATCTCAAGGATGACCAATGGAAACAGGATGCACCTGATTTCAAGTCTCATAGCAAAGGGTAAATAAGGTATTTCTGTTTTTTATGTTGAATACATTTGCAAACTTTTCTAAAAAAGATTTTGCTTTGTCATTGTGGGGCATTGTGTGTAAATTGAATGGAACATTTTTTTTTAAACAATTTTAGAACAAGACTGTAACATAATAAAATGTGGAAAAAGTTAAGGGGTCTGAATTCTTTCCGAATGCACTGTAGTTTTGACTATAGGGTGAAATATCTGTCTAAATAGAGAGAGGCAACAATATCTGAATGCGAACTGAGAGACAGTTTAGTTGCAGCTGCCAGACCACAGGTCTCTCAGGTGTTAGGTTGATGAAAACACTTGTCTGTCGGTACTGAATAATATCCCCTATGCCTCTCATCACCTGCACCTCTCAATGTGTGAAACTAACCCTGACACTCACTTGAGTTTGAGTCCAAATGGAGTATCAACTTCTCATGTAAAGAGGGGGAAGTAGTTTGTGTAGGTATAAAAATAAATCAAATCCAGAAGTGTGTGAACTAATGAGCATGTGTGCAACTGTCCGTGTGCTTGTGTGTTTAAATATGTGTTTGGATCTGCATGTGTGGGTGCTCATGTGTGTCAATGCATGCAAGTGTGAGTGTGTGTGGGGGAATTGAATCTGCATCAGGGACCGACAGGCCCACCTAGTCTCCTCTCCCCCCTCTCTTCCCCCATAAATCACACTCCATCCCCCGTGACAGTCACACAGGAAGTTAGAGCAGCATCAGAGGAACGCTCTGTTCTTCTCTGAGGTCTAGCTGTGCCCATCATGCACCCCTCAGTGTTTTTGTACATGCATGCATGCGCGCAGTGCAGGAGAGGCAGATGTTAAAGCTGCAATGTGTGACTTTTCGGGTGACCCCTCAGAATTCACATACAAATGTGCAAGTCTAAGAAGCAGTCGATTGTTTTATTTCTATGCTTCCCGTTCTTAAGTTAAGTTTTTTGTATCTTTTACTTTCGGTTTTGTACACTAGCTTCAAACAGCTGAAAATATTATATTTTTGGTCATTGAAAATATATTGCACAGCGGATTAGATGGTACAATGATTTCAAACACGTATTTTGTCAAATAAACTGAAATTAGGCAAACTATTTGAATTTTAGCAACCAGGAAATGGTGGAGCATTTCTGGATATTGCACCTTTAAATGTTGCAGCACTGCCTCCGCATTCATCTCACTGCAGTTGCAAAGGGGCCAAGCTTTTACAGTAAAACACATATACAGTAGCATACATCATACTCAGGATACTACAAAGG
Organism: Oncorhynchus masou masou; assembly: GCF_036934945.1. Lineage (NCBI taxonomy): Eukaryota > Metazoa > Chordata > Actinopteri > Salmoniformes > Salmonidae > Oncorhynchus > Oncorhynchus masou. Next base: position 88,885,012 of record NC_088235.1, on the reverse strand, counting down.
CATAGGAGAGCACGTTGCTATTCATGATGGAATTCAGTGCAATTGATTATATTGGAAAACTTCTTATTAGGTCAAGGATAACCCTAACCCTAGCTTCATTTCCAGACCCCAGTTCAATTCTAACCCTAGCCATAATCCTAACCTTAACCCTAACCTTAGATTCATGTCCACACACCCATTCAACACCTTATTACAGTGCACCTCACCTAGGTAAATACCTAACCGGGATGGGCCCACCTAGATAGGCCTCTTATTTTTGTCTATAAATGATGAAGCCTGAACATTTTTATATATCAAGGATAACCACAGTGGAGGATAACCACAATGGAAAATTACCACAGTGGAGGATAACCACAGGCTCATACACTACTCTAACATCAGCTGTAAGACAGGCAGAGACTCACACAATCTATCTGACAACATTCAATTCTGATCCTGTGGTATCAACCAGCTTGTTGAATAGACTCTTTTATCCAATGTAACTACTATTATTACATTAACACACACATTACATACACACAGTATAAGTTGCCAATGCATGAATCAATACCAGTTTGTTTGTGCCATTATGCCACACCTTGACATGGTCAGGAGTTGACATGATGGCACAGACAGATATGGAACCAGGCTTGCTGTAGATGTGACCAACCAGGTTAATAATTCAGGTTGTCTGCATGCCTAAAGAGCATGGTAGCTCTCTGAGCTAAAGCCTAGGCATTAACTCTGTGAGCTAACACATATTTTCAGATCTATAGCTAGCACCAAACAGCTGAAAGAATTCCCTTGTATATGCCATGTTGCCATTGACATAGGGGAAGGTGGGGTAAGTTGAGCCAAAGGAATAAGTTGACCCTCCATTGTTTCTAGGAAATCATACACAAAATGAATCATTTGACAAAGAGGTCATAATTTCATGGTTTTCACCAACACTGATTTTCACTAAGTCAAATTCATTTATTGTGTTAGAGGTTTCATGATACTTGTATCTAAAACCAAAGTAGATACTTTTACGATTGTTTAATACATCGGTTAGGATATCTATAAGCTTCAATATGAGGTCCTAAACCTAGCATGAAAGTGCATCCTTGTAGCTGTGTGGGCTAATATACAGTGCCTTGCGAAAGTATTCGGCCCCCTTGAACTTTGCGACCTTTTGCCACATTTCAGGCTTCAAACATAAAGATATAAAACTGTATTTTTTTGTGAAGAATCAACAACAAGTGGGACACAATCATGAAGTGGAACGACATTTATTGGATATTTCAAACTTTTTTAACAAATCAAAAACTGAAAAATTGGGCGTGCAAAATTATTCAGCCCCTTTACTTTCAGTGCAGCAAACTCTCTCCAGAAGTTCAGTGAGGATCTCTGAATGATCCAATGTTGACCTCAATGACTAATGATGATAAATACAATCCACCTGTGTGTAATCAAGTCTCCGTATAAATGCACCTGCACTGTGATAGTCTCAGAGGTCCGTTAAAAGCGCAGAGAGCGTCATGAAGAACAAGGAACACACCAGGCAGGTCCGAGATACTGTTGTGAAGAAGTTTAAAGCCGGATTTGGATACAAAAAGATTTCCCAAGCTTTAAACATCCCAAGGAGCACTGTGCAAGCGATAATATTGAAATGGAAGAAGTATCAGACCACTGCAAATCTACCAAGACCTGGCCGTCCCTCTAAACTTTCAGCTCATACAAGGAGAAGACTGATCAGAGATGCAGCCAAGAGGCCCATGATCACTCTGGATGAACTGCAGAGATCTACAGCTGAGGTGGGAGACTCTGTCCATAGGACAACAATCAGTCGTATATTGCACAAATCTGGCCTTTATGGAAGAGTGGCAAGAAGAAAGCCATTTCTTAAAGATATCCATAAAAAGTGTCGTTTAAAGTTTGCCACAAGCCACCTGGGAGACACACCAAACATGTGGAAGAAGGTGCTCTGGTCAGATGAAACCAAAATTGAACTTTTTGGCAACAATGCAAAACGTTATGTTTGGCGTAAAAGCAACACAGCTCATCACCATGAACACACCATACCCACTGTCAAACATGGTGGTGGCAGCATCATGGTTTGGGCCTGCTTTTCTTCAGCAGGGACAGGGAAGATGGTTAAAATTGATGGGAATATGGATGGAGCCAAATACAGGACCATTCTGGAAGAAAACCTGATGGAGTCTGCAAAAGACCTGAGACTGGGACGAAGATTTGTCTTCCAACAAGACAATGATCCAAAACATAAAGCAAAATCTACAATGGAATGGGTCAAAAATAAACATATCCAGGTGTTAGAATGACCAAGTCAAAGTCCAGACCTGAATCCAATCGAGAATCTGTGGAAAGAACTGAAAACTGCTGTTCACAAATGCTCTCCATCCAACCTCACTGAGCTCGAGCTGTTTTGCAAGAAGGAATGGGAAAAAATTTCAGTCTCTCGATGTGCAAAACTGATAGAGACATACCCCAAGCGACTTACAGCTGTAATCGCAGCAAAAGGTGGCGCTACAAAGTATTAACTTAAGGGGGCTGAATCATTTTGCACGCCCAATTTTTCAGTTTTTGATTTGTTAAAAAAGTTTGAAATATCCAATAAATGTCGTTCCACTTAATGATTGTGTCCCACTTGTTGTTGATTCTTCACAAAAAATACAGTTTTATATCTTTATGTTTGAAGCCTGAAATGTGGGAAAAGGTCGCAAAGTTCAAGGGGGCCGAATACTTTCGCAAGGCACTGTATGTTTGCTTTTGGGTAAGTTGAGCCAATGGTTGTGCCAATGGCAAGTTAGGCAAATGTAAGTGTTTTCTTCCCAGGTGTAATGCAAAGCATTATCGCTGGGATATGTAGTAACAACACGGCCTGGTCGTGTTTAAAGTACAACGTTTTTTTAGGTGTTGAACCTGTGTTACAAGATTCTTAAAATTATTAAAAGATTTTTTTAAAGTCATTGTGATTGTGTTGAATTGTGTTTGTGAAATAAATATTAACATGGTTTTAAAAAGGTAGTGGTAATATTTCATTCAATACAACATTTGTAGTCTGCTTAACTTACCCTGTCCTGTGGCTCAATTTACCCCATACCATGTTGTTGTTTTTTTACTGTAATGTTTACATGAATTCTGATTATTTCCAGGGATACACAACATCCTGAAATACACTACTGTTCAAAAGTTTGGAGTCACTTAGAAATGTCCTTGCTTTTGAAAGAATTTTTTTAAAATGTGTCCATTAAAATTACATAAAATTGATCAGAAATACTCCTCTTTCTATTCTGGTTAGGGCTAGTTTGCGCTGTTCTGTGAAAGGAGTAGTGCACAGCGTTGTACGAGATCTTTAGTTTCTTGGCAATTTCTCGCATGGAATAGCCTTCATTTGTCAGAACAAGAATAGACTGATGAGTTTCAGAAGAAAGTTCTTTGTTTCTGGTCATTTTGACCCTGTCATCAAACCCACACATGCTGATGCTCCAGATACTCAACTAGTCTAAAGAAGGCCAGTTGTATTGCTATTTTAACAAGCACAACAGTTTTCAGCAGTGCTAACATAATTGCAAAAGGATTTTCTAACAATCAATTAGCCTTTTAAAATTATAAACTTGGATTAGCTAACACAACATGCTATTGGAACACAGGAGTGATGGTTTCTGATGATGGGCCTCTGTATGCCTATGTAGTTATTCCATTTAAAAATCTGCCGTTTACAGCTACAATAGTCATTTACAACATTATCAAAATCAACACTGTATTTCTGGTGAGTTTTATGTTATTTTAATGGACAAAAATGTGTTTTTCTTTCAAAAACAAGGACATTTCTAAGTGACCCCAAACTTTTGAATGGTAGTGTATATGTAGATGTCTTTGTTACAAAGAGTACTATATTTCCCTTGACAGAGTGATGCTGAATGTAAAAAATGGCTCAACTTACCCCACTCTCCCCTACAAGTCTGCGATTGAAATCAATGCACAATTATGGACCTAATTTACTCATGGATTTGAGATTGGTATATATAAGCTATAGCTCCATCTTGTGTCCACTGTACTACCTTCACCCAGTCCTGTCAGATCTGTGAAGGAAGTAGGGAGGGAACAAACAGCACAGTAATTAAATCATCAACATGTATTGATCACATCTTTACTAATGCTGCAGAAATTTGCTTTATAGCAGTATCCAAATCCATTGGATGTATTGATCACAATATATTAACCAAATCTAGGCTGGGCCTAATATAGTGTAAAAGAGGCCATACAATACGTTTTGTAGTGATTCGTATGTTGATGATGTAAATAATAAACTGTTCAATCCCCTTGGATTGATGAGGAATCGATCAATTGTATGGATGAGAGGGATGAGGCAAATAAGTCTGGAAGTACAACCAATTGGCAAACGTACTACAAATTGAGAAATCATGTGACTAAACTGAAAAAAGAAGAAGAAACTATACTATGAAACAAAGATACATGATAAAAAGAATGATAGTAAAAAGCTTGTGCTGTTGCCTACCCTTAGCACCTGGGTGCGGCCTGTCAGGAAATCCAGGATCCAGTTACAGAGGGAAGTGTTTACTCCCAGGATCCTTAACTTAGTGATGAGCTCTGTGGGTACTATGGCGTTGAACGCTGAGCTGTAGTCAATGAACAGCATTCTCACATAGGTGTTCTTTTTGTCCAGTTGGGATAGGGCAGTGTGGAGTGCAATTGAGATTGGTCATCTGTGGATCTATTAGGGTGGTGTGCGAATTGGAGTGGGTCTAGGGTTTTTTGCATGATGGTGTTGATGTGACCCATGACCAGCCTTTCAAAACACTTCATGGCTACCGATGTGAGTGCTACGGGGCAGTAATCATTTAGGCAGGTTACATTCACTTTCTTGGGAGCAGGGACTATGGTGGTCTGTTTGACACACGTAGATATTACAGACTCGGTCAGGGAGAGGTTGAAAATGTCAGTGAAGACACTTGCCAGTTGGTCAGCGCATGCTTTGAGTACACATCCTGGTAATCTGTCTGGCCCCGTGGCTTTGTGAATGTTGACCTGTTTAAAGGTCTTGCTCACATCGGCTATGGAGAGCATGATCACACATTTGTCAGGAACAGCTGGTGCTCTCATCCATGCTTCAGTGTTGCTTGCCTCGAAGCAAGGTAAGGTAGAAGTGATATGATCCTTGACTAGTTTCTCAAAGCACTTCATAATGACAGAAGTGAGTGCTACGGGGCGATAGTCATTTAGACTTTATAACTTTGCTTAACTTTGCTTTCTCGGGTATAGGAACAATGGTGGACATCTTGAAGCATGTGGGGACAGTAGACTGGGATAGGGAGAGATTGAATATGTCCATAAACACTCCAGCCAGCTGGATTTGTATGTTAAAATAATTGTATTGCTTCAAATGGTTGTTTTATGCAACAGAATAGAGGGTTCTTATAACTCTATTGTGTCTGTGTGAACTGAAAGTTGGCCTCTGGGAAATAACACTGACAGGAGATTTATGATGTCTTTGGGGTACCGCATTCCAGAGCATGACTTAATGTTTCTGTTCTATACGGTACCAGGGAGCGCAAAATGGAGTCATGATCAGGTCAACTGTTTTAGCAGCGCAAGTACTACAGTCAATGTGTTGGTCAAACTTCGGTAGTGTTTTCCTCAAATTTGCTTTATTAAAATCCCCAGCTACAACAAATGCGTCCTCAGGATATGTGGTTTCGAGTTTTCATAAAGTTCAGTGAAGTTCTTTCAGGGTCGTCGTGGTATCGGCTTGAGGGGGAATATACGCGACTTTGACTATAACCGAAGAGAATTCTCTTGGGAGGTTATACGGTCTGCATTTGATTGTGAGGTATTCTAGGTCGGGTGAACAAAAGGGTTTGAGGTGATTGTTTTCACAATCCCACCATGAGTTGTTAATCATGAAACATACACCCCCGCACTTCTTCCCGGAGAGATATTTATTCCTGAATGAGCGATGAACTGAGAACCCAACTGGCTGGACAGACTCAGACAGTATATCCAGAGAGAGCCATGTTTCCATGAAACAGAGTACAGTGGTTCCTCCTTTTAAAAGTTGCGTCATACTGCGGCACACCTTGCGTGCTGCTGCTGCATTTGGTGGCACGTCATTTAACGTCATGTAGCCTAGTGGTTGGAGCATTGGACTAGTAACTGGAAGGTTGCAAGTTCAAATCCCTGAGCTGACAAGGTACAAATCTGTCATTCTGCCCCTGAACAGGCAGTTAACCCACTGTTCCTAGGCCGTCATTGAAAACAAGAATTTGTTCTTAACTGACTTGCCTAGTTAAATAAAGGTTAAAAAAAATAGTAGGGGCTGTTTTGTTAGACTTCAATGTGGCTTTTGACATCATCGATCAATCATAGTCTGCTGCTGGAAAACATATTTGTTATGGCTTTACACCCCCTGCTATATTGTGGATAAATAGTTATCTTCCTAACAGAACAAAGAGGGTGTTCTTTAATGGAAGCCTCACCAACATAATCCAGGTAGAATCAGGAATTCCCCAGGGCAGCTGTCTAGGCCCCTTACTTTTTTCAACATTTACTAACGAAATGCCACTGGCTTTGAGTAAAGTTAGTGTTTCTATGTATGCAGATGACTCAACATGTCAGTTACTACAGTGAGTGAAATGACTGCAACACTTAACAAAGGGCTGCAGTTAGTCTCAGAATGTTTGGCAAGGAATAAATATTTTAAAAACTAAAAGCACTGTATTTCGGAGAAATCATTCACAAAACCCTAAACCTCAACTAAATCTTGTAATGACTAATGTGTAAATTGAGCAAGTTGGGCTGACTAAACTACTTAGCGTATCCCTGGATTGTAAACTGTCATGGTCAAAACATATTGATACAACTGTAGCTAAGATTGGGAGAAGTCTATCCATAATAAAGCGCTGCTCTGCGTTCTTAACAGCAATATCAACAAGGCATGTCCTACAGGCCCTAGTTTTGTCGCACCTGGACTAATGTTCAGTCGTGTTGTCAGATGCCACAAGGAGGGACATGTTAAATGCACAAGCTGTCTGTTTGAACTACTGGCACACAGCTCAGACACCCATCCAAACCCCACAAGACAGGCCACCAAAGGTCTCTTGACAGTCCCAAAGTCCAGAACAGACTATGGGAGGTGCTCAGTACCACATAGATCCATGACTCAGATAAAAAATACATCTTATGGAACAGCGAGGACTGTGAAGAGACACAACACAGATACAGATACAGAGACACACACGATAACATACACACTATACACACACGTACACATGGATTTTGTGTTGTCGATAAGTGGTAGTAGAGTAGTGGCCTGAGAACACACCCTTAATGTATTGTTAAATTTGTATTGTAATTTGCTGGACCCCAGGAAGAGTAGCTGCTTCCTTATCAGCAGCTAATGGGGATCCATAATAATTACAAATACAAATACAAACTAAATATCATAATGAAATGCAGCATGTTTCCTCTGTCTCTCAGTCTCTGGCACCATTTGCCTGTCAGATGTGAAACTGCAGCCAGCTTAGGCGAAGATAGAAAATGACAGCGAAAGGATCGAGCTGAAATGACAGCCAAATAATAAAGGACCCTCAACGTGACTAGGCCCTTGTGCTAACAAACAGTACCATGGACTTGTAGGGAAAGAGAGAGAAGAAGAGAAAGAATTTGATTGCTGTTTGTTTATTAGAGCTGGGGTCAACCAGTGAATCACCACACTGGCTCATCTCCACCTACCTGCCTCTCTCTCTCTCTCTCTCTCTCTCTCTCTCTCTCTCTCTCTCTCTCTCTCTCTCTCTCTCTCTCTCTCTCTCTCTCTCTCTCTCTCTCTCTCTCTCTCTCTCTCTCTCTCTCTCACCCCCTCTCTCACCCCCTCTCCTTTAAAATACCCTACTCCTACAGTTTCACTCACCCTGCTGCAGGTTCAGGTCCAAGGCACCCTCAGCTTCAGAAAGAACACCTTCTGCTGTGCTTTCTCAATAATGATCTACAGGTCAGTGCAGTTTTACTGTAATGTCTGGAATTCCCCTGTATGTAGGATGCCCAGACCCAGAGCCTTATCTCTCCCCTCATCTGCCCTCCCCCTCACTTGACATTTCACTGAAACTAACTGCTTTGATAATAACATTGTAAATGTAAGGTTAATATATTGTGACTTTAGGTGACCTTTGAAACGGACCAGGATTCCAGTAGTCCTACTGTTCCACTCTCACACTGTAGGTTATCACAGTCATATTATCCTGGGTCTGTTGCTGGGCTGAGAGATGAGGTATTTGTTTTGTGTTCTGTTTTTTCCTTCTTGATTCTTCTCTTTATTTATTCTTTATTTGATGTTTTATATTGCTCCCCCTGTGTAGGCTACTGCTTGTATATTGCCTTATACAGAATATAATAATACAAATAATTGTTCACAAAAAAAGGAGAGTGAGAAATTGGGTGGAAGGAATGATATGGTTTGCGGAAGAGATAGAGAGAAGAGAGAAAGAAAAGGTGAGATATAGGGGGAGAGAAAGTGAGATGGGGGAAAGGCATCTGTTTCAGATTTCCTCATCAAGTCCTAATCTTAGTCAAGGAGTTTCGCCAGAGAGAGAGAGAGAGAGAGTGTATATATATATATATATATATATATATATATATATATATATATATATATATATATATATATATATATATATATATATATGGTTCTGTGGGATATACATATAAAATATTAGAGGTCTGTATCCAACCCTCCGTCAGTGTTTTCCTGACATAGATGTGGGCGCAGAGCAGGAGTATCAGTTTCCTAGCTCATCTCTCCGTTTGCTCGAACTTTCACACACGCGCAAACACACACACACACACACACACACACACACACACACACACACACACACAAGAGCGTATTGGTCATTTTAGGAGCTGAAACTGTCCCCAGTGATCAGTCCGATTTTAGAAACTGAAAACATGAAACAGATGAGAAGAGTTGATGTGTTGTTTTTTTAGTCTGTGGGGGATGTTTTCCAGTCACTTCTCTTGTGCCCACTCGCCGGTTTATAAAACACAGAACCGAGACGCGCAATGAGCATTCTGACAGCCGCGCCATGATGATCACTATTGTATATAGAATAAATATAGGCTACATAAAATGCGATGTAATATATTAGTTTAGACTGGAAAATACAGGTAAAAGAAGACACATTAAAACTTAATATTATACAGTGTATCAAGACATTACAAACCAGTAATGGATGGAGAGGTTCACGTTCGGGCGCACAGACCCGGGAGAGGCTGGAGGCTCGCGGTGGTCCTGTCTGTTCAGAGCGCGCTCGTGGCAGTTTGTTTGACTCTAAGCTTCTACTGCCTCTATCTCGAGCATCGACGTGTGAGTATAGCTACAAGCCAACAGTGATTTTATTCATGCAGGCTTATATCTGGGATCTTTTTGAATAACCAAAAAGTGCCAGAGACCTCGGCACACAGACATCAAATCAAAGTTTATTAGTCACGTTTAGCCTACACCAGGGGTTCCCAATGTGGGGTCCGTGGAGGTACCGCTGCCAGATCTCAAAATATTTTCTACAATTAAATGTTTTTATTAATATTGCTAGCAACAACACATTTAACGAATTTTGGACAAGGGACAAGCCTATGTGGAAAAGGTTTAGAGGGTGCAAAACAAAACAACTTAAATATTATTTATCCACAATGTATGTTCTTAACCCTTAGATGCACAACATGGGCCTGGGAAGCTTGCAGGGATGTTGGTATCCACAGTTATCCATCAATTATATATTTTTTCAACTCAACTTCTTGTATTCCCCAAACATGTTGTTTTGAAGAACTGCACTGTAATTTAAGCTTTAAAACTGCAAATGGTACACTGACCCATGGCAAGAATTAGCTTTAAAATTGTAACATTTTCTCTCTGATGCCAGGAGGGGAGCCTTAAACATTTTCTTTACCAGGGCCCAAGACTTGATTAGTCTGGCCATAAACTGCAGAAGTCATAGTAAAACTGCTTGTACACTATTTTTTATCACACTTTAAAGTAGGAGTTATTCTGATATTATGAGGGGTCCCTGATGAATTTGTTATAAAAAATGTGTCCCTCCACAAAAACGTTTGGGAACCCCCTGGTCTACCAACCCAGTCTCAGAGCAGTTCATTTTATTCTGTTGTAATCCCACACTCCATTTAGTATGATATGTTACTTTTCGTATGGTAAGTATACATTTGTGGATGTCCATCACCGATTTCATATGAAATGTTACAAATTACAATTTGAGTTATATGTTACAAATTTGCAAAACGTACAATATGTTAGGAATTTGCTAAACGTGTGATATGTTATGAATTCTAGTTAGTTGGCTAACGTTAGCTAGGATATTGGTTACATATCATACCAATTTGTGTGTCCTGGATTTACGTTTACTATGTTACGTCTAGTTTATGTGACCAGGATGGACCTACAGGACACAGCAGGTGTAACCGTAAGGTGAAATGCTTAGGCTACACCTGAAATTGAACTGCAGATTAATGTTTTTTTTTTGACACAATGGGAAAATAAAAATCATTTCTCTTTATCTCACATAATCAACAAATAGAAAAGCTACTGTTAGTGTTGAACTAAGCTAGTAGCCTATTTACTTACTTTTCAAGTTAGGGAGAATAGAATTTCCACAAACTATGCTTGCTCATTTGTGATTAGTTTATGTGCTCTGCTGTGGTAGGGGTTATAATGACATCTAGCAATATAACGACACCGCTAGATGTCTCTATAACCACTAACACATCAGAGAGCACAAACTAATCACAAACAAGCAAGCATAGCAAGTTAAACATATCTTATCTGTCAGTTTTTATATATATGTGAATATAAGGAGTATACTTATATGTGGACTGTTGTGGTTAGAAGGATGGTATCATAATCATCATTAACCACCAAGAGTTTAACTGGTTTGTCCAACAATCTAGATTATAGTTGCCCTTATGCACAGATCTAGGATCACCTTACCCGCCCCCAATCCTAACCATAACCATTAAAGGGTGAAACTCTAAGCTGACCTTAGATCAGTGCGTTGAGGCAGCTTTCTCCCACCATACAGACCATCGGACTCCCCAGTGCTCTGTGACCTTTCTGACAGGATGTCAGGGAGACATAAAGGATGTCCCTTCCTAACACACTGCCTCACTAAACACTAATAACAGGACAGCAGGACGGACAACCACGTGCGTGCGTGTGTGTGTGTGTGCGTGCGTGTGTGTGTGTGTGTGTGCGCGTGTGCGCGTGCGTGCGTGCGTGCGTGTGTGTGTGTGTGTGTGTGCGCGTGTGTGTTTTTTTTCTAACGATGTGTGTTCTGCAGTTCCAGGGGTCTGAGAGGCTGGAAAAGAGTGAGAGTGAGATCTATATATTTGCCTCTATTGCGAGTGAGTTGTGAGTTATCTCCTGTTCATCACACTGTATCTCATTGCACTAAGCCTTATAACAGGACATCATCTATACACACATTTATAACAGGAGGAGGAGGTGTTATAGCAGTTGAATAATGCATTATAGCAGCTGAAAAATATGTTATAACATGAAAGTTGTGCAGGAGGTTAGTTATCCTGAATAGGCCTTATGATTGCTCACTCTCTCTCCCCTCTCTCACTTCCTCTCAGACTCTCCAGTCATGCCAAAAAGTGAACCAGTGAATTTTATGGCCAACGATGTTGGCCATAATATGAGTCTCAGTGAGAAGAGTGAGATCCAAGTCGGCTGTATTGGTCCTTACATGCTGTACATAGACGTCAGCTGTGAGGGTCTGGATGGGAAGGCAGGCAACGGGACACTTGAGCTGAGGATGGGGAGAAGGGAGTTGGCCAGCTTCAGCCTACAGGCCACAGAGGAGAACTGTAGGGAGTCTCTCCTCCTCCACCAGACGGTGTACCTCAGGAATGGAGAGAAGGCCACTCTACACTTCACCTCGAAAGGCAAGGAGAAGAACTTGGTGGTGAAGAAGCTGACCCTGGGACTACACTACATGCTGGGGATGCAATGTCAACACTGAGGGGCTGGGGACAACAAGCACACACACACACACACACACACACACACACACACACACACACACACACACACACACACACACACACACACACACACACACACACACACACACACACACACACACACACACACACACACACACATACACACACAAATACACACACACACACACACACACACACATATGCTTGAACAAGAAAGTGTAATAATTGTTTTAAAGATGATATTCAGGGAATGATGATGAATGTATAAATGATGCAAATCTTTATTTTTGTTGATATGATATCAACTGACGTGTCATGAACTTTCATGAAAATTATGATTCCATTGGTCTTTATAGTAGATACTATAGTAGTAGATAAGGTGCATGGGTTTTCAGTTTTATGCAACTTTTATGGTAATAATTTATTTTATTTAATGCCAATAAATCATAGTTTATGTATAGTGTATGTGGTGGAAATGTAGACAGTGATATTGTTATGCATTTGGTATCTTTATTGTCATACTGTGTAAATTGTGAGGATAAGAATTGTTGTATGTCTTCAGAATGTGTGTCACATCAGAGTACTACTGTATTTCCTGTACCTGATCACTGACTGGTAAATTAGTATCAGTTTACATTCTTGCCTTATTGTTTACTTTAAACTCTTTCTCCCTCTCTCTCTGTTGGGTTTCGTCACCATTGCTCTCACCAGTCAGTGTACAGACAGGTAGTATTGCATATGACTGCTATGAAATTGAAAGCAACTATAATGTTTTTATTGGTTTTGGCTGCCGGTGGAGTCTGACTGTGGAACAGAGACCATACTGGTCTAACCTGTTCTGTGCTGTTACTCTATTAAGATTGTTGTTGTTGTGAGCTTAATGCACTTCTCCTCTTTTTATGGGAAACCTTTGTGTACCTTTTTTGTTTCATAAATAAAATGAGGAGATGGAACCTCTGTTTCACTGACGTCTCAGCTGAGTGTTCTACAGTGTGCACACACACACACACACACACACACACACACACACACACACACACACACACACACACACACACACACACACACACACACACACACACACACACACACACACACACACACACACACACACACACGGCACAATGGCACAATGCAAGTGGGTGTCACATGGGATATGCTACATTCTGCCAGACCTTTTCATGCTGGACCAGAGAATTGAACCGACAACCCTCTGGTTACTTTCCTGCGGCTCTAACCTCTAGATAAGGGAGATATGCCTACCATGACTGATAAGACAGTTTCCCAGGGAATATCAAATATGTCATGTGATATTCATAGAGCCCATTCATAAATGGCCACAGGACTATTAGATTGAGCCTGCCTCAATTTGTTTGTACACTGCTGCTTCTCGCTGTTTATTATCTATGCATCTTCACTTCACCCCAACCTACATGTACAAATTACCTTAACTAACCTGTGCCCCAGCACACTGACTCGGTACCGGGTACCCCCTGTATATTGTCTCATCATTGTTACGTTATTGTGTTACTTTTTATAAAACATTTTATTATTATTATTTATTTTTTTACTTTAGTTTATTCTGTAAATTTTTTCTTCACTCTTCTTGAACTGCACTGTTGGTTACGGGCTTGTAAGTAAGCATTTCACTGTAAGGTCTACACTTGTTGTATTCTGCACATGTGACAAATAAAGTTTGATTTGATTTGATGTCCCATGCTCCAGTCCAATCAACGTTTATCTACCACCTTACAGCTTCTCCTCATGATCCCTCAGATCCTTAATTCTGACTCAAACTCTCCTATCATCTCAACCTATGGACATAGACATTACACAATATAATTCTAATCAAATAAAATCCCACAAGCTTGGGTGGTAGGCTTCCATGGCAATGTAAAGCGAGCGACTCAGTCGGCAATACACCAACACGAACCTAAAACATGAGTGGTCTCCTTGAATTATTAAAGTGATATTAATCATTGAGTTGGAACATTATATATGAGTGGGCTTTGTGAGGTTCTGATATTTGCTATTCTCAAGAAAACCATGTTTCAGAATTCCTCCTCATCATAGGTCTTATCCTTTCACATCGACATGGTATCAGTTAATGTTTGGCACACAAATGTATTACCTTTAAACAGAACAGAGGATCCTCAGAGGGCCAGGAGTTTTACCTGGGCAGGTCACATGGCCAAGAACAAGTCTTGGTTCTACTCATCTTCACTTCCTAGTGGGTCAGTAACTGACTCTGGAGATACACACAGGAAACTGTATTTTCAGTGTTTGCGTGGGATTCTCCTGCCTGAGGGCAAAATGGAACACTAGCATGGACCTGTCAGCTTTTCAAATGAAGCAGATTTGTAGGTGTGTTTTCCAGGGTTTCCTATCTGTTTCCTCTGTCTGCAGGTAATCAAGCCTGTGTCAGAAGGAATTTCCAAACAGTTCTTGTTTTGTGGTTTTCCATTGTCCAGGTGTGGCCTCTTAGAATTGGTTCTCACTATCTTTCATCATTTGACACTTTTGCCATCATGGCTTGGTTTTATTCTGGCTGTTCCATGGTAGTACATGATGAAATGGTACCGATGTAGGATCTTAATTTGATCACCCTCTATTTTGGTTAGGCCAGGGTGTGACGAGGGTGGGCATTCTCGGTTCCTTTTTCTATGTTTTTGTATTTCTTTGTTTTTGGCCGGGTATGGTTCTCAATCAGGGACAGCTGTCTATCGTTGTCTCTGATTGAGAACCATACTTAGGTAGCTCTTGCCCACATGGGTTTTGTGGGTAGTTCATTTCTATTTAGTGTGTGTTGCACCTGACAGAGCTGTTTTGTTTGACTTTTTGTTGTTTTGCATTTTAGTGTTCAGTTTCGAATAAACATGACGAACATAATTGCGCCAACAGTTGTTGCCTTCTCACCAAGCTGCTTGCCTATTGTCCTGTAGCCCATCCCAGCTTTGTGCAGGTCTACAATTTTATCCCGGATGTCCTTACACAGCTCTCTGGTCTTGGCCATTGTGGAGAGGTTGGAGTCTATTTGAATGAGTGTGTGGACATGTGTCTTTTATACAGGTAACGAGTTCAAACAGGTGCAGTTAATACAGGTAATGAGTGGAGAACAGGAGGGCCTTTTAAAGAAAAACTAACAGGTCTGTGAGAGCCGGAATTCTTACTGGTTGGTAGGTGATCAAATACTTATGTCATGCAATAAAATGCAAATTAATTACTTAAACATTTTGATTTTTGTTTTAGATTCCGTCTCTCACAGTTGAAGTGTACCTATGATAAATATTACAGACCTCTACATGCTTTGTAAGTAGGAAAACCTGCAAAATCGGCAGTGTATCAAATACTTGTTCTCCCCACTGTAGGCTATTGCCCCGGCTGTTGATCTGGCTGTGTTAAAACTACAGTCAGATTTCATAGTTATGCATGAATCCCTTGCTGATTTAAAAAACTTGTGCTTAATACGGGAAAAATGAAATGCATGCTGCTTTTAAAATCTTGTAAGAATGTTTCAGATGAACTACAGTCGTGGCCAAAAGTTTTGATAATGACACAAATATTAATTTTCACAAGTCTGCTGCCTCAGTTTTTTTGAAGAGTGATCAGATGAATTGCAATTAATTCCAAAGTCCCTCTTTGCCATGCAAATTAACTGGATCCCAGAAAACATTTCCACTGCATTTCAGCCCTGCCATTAAAGGACCAGCTGACATTATGTCAGTGATTCTCTCGTTAACACAGGTGTGAGTGTTGACGAGGACAAGGCTGGAGATCACTCTGTCATGCTGATTGAGTTCAAATAACAGACTGGATGCTTCAAAAGGAGGGTGGTGCTTGGGATCATTGTTCTTCCTCTGTCAACCATGGTTACATGCAAGGAAACACGTGCCGTCATCATTGCTTTGCACAAAAAGGGCTTCACAGGCAAGGATATTGCTGCCAGTAAGATTGCACCTAAATCAACCATTTATCGAATCATCAAGAACTTCAAGGAGAGCGTTTCAATTGTTGTGAAGAAGGCTTCAGGGCATCCAAGAAAGTCCAGCAAGCGCCAAGACCGTCTCCTAAAGTTGATTAGGCTGCGAGATCGGGGCACCACCAGGTTAGAGCATGCTCAGGAATGGCAGCAGGCAGGTGTGAGTGCATCTGCACGCATAGTGAGACGAAGACTTTTGGAGGATGGCTTGGTGTCAAGAAGGGCAGCAAAGAAGCCACTTCTCTCCAGGAAAAACATCAGGGACAGACTGATATTCTGCAAAAGGTACAGGGATTGGACTGCTGAGGACTGGGGTAAAGTCATTTTCTCAAATGAATCCCCTTTCCGATTGTTTGGGGCATCCGGAAAAAGCATGTCATGCCAACAGTAAAGCATCCTGAGACCATTCATGTGTGGGGTTGCTTCAACCCCAATCACAATTTTGCCTAAGAACACAGCCTTGAATAAAGAATGGTACCAACACATCCTCCAGGAGCAACTTCTCTCAACCATCCAGGAACAGTTTGGTGACAAACAATGCCATTTCCAGCATGATGGAGCACCTTGCCATAAGGCAAACGTGATAACTAAGTGGTATACATTGATATTTTGGGTCCATGGCAAGGAAACTTCCCAGACATTAATCCCATTGAGAGCGTGTGGTCAATCCTCAAGAGGACTTTTGGCCACGACTGTACATGTAAACTCTTTAGATGGTTCTCCAATCGCATGTGTTACCGCATATAAATATTTAGGCATTTGGATTGATATCAATTTGACGTTTAAAAACATACAGATGAGCTGGTTAAGAAGCTAAGACTTAAATTTGGCTTTTTCTACAGAAGCAGATCATGCCTTTCTCTAAGCAGTAGAAAGCAGATTATTCAGTCAACCTTTTTATCTGCTCTTTATTATGGTGATTTTATTTATCAAAGTACAGCTGCTACTATTCTTCAACCTTTGGATGCCATTTACAATAGCGCCCTTTGTTTTGTTACAGGTGACAGTTTTGATACTCATCAATACATCCTGTATCAAAAGGTTGGCTGGACTTTGTTAAAGACCTGAAGATCTCTACATTACTCCATTTTTGTTTACAAGGTCCTACTTCACAAACTTCCATCTTATCTAACTTTTCTGTTGAAGTATACACAGTATAACATATTGTTACACATTCTTACCTCTTTGTTGATTCATATCCATTGAATTGTGTCCGTTACCTGTTTCAGTAAGAATTATTAAAAAGTGTCAAATAACACAGCCATTTGCACAAATATGAAAACCCAGATTGTATCATCATAAAATAATATACATTTAGATCATAAAGGGAGAAACCTTACCTTAAATTTAGAAGATATTTACATTTTTCAGTTAAGTGCCTGCACCTGCTGTCTTCTCAAATTCAAATAAAAATAATTAATTTGGGCAGTTAGGTAACAGCAAGAACGCCCAAGAACTAAAGAGGTTCCTCGATTAATCCCACCTCCTATGGGGTTCCTTGTTGACCCCCTAATTTGATTTGCCTAACCCATTCACAGTATTACTCTTGAGGTTCCTAGGCTCTCCACTGAGCTAGGTAAACCTGATTTTAGCTTTAGTGAACCGTATTGCTGGAACAAAATTCAAAATACATTTAATCTTAATGTTCTGGTGCCATTTGGACAATTTAATGTATTGATGGGGACTTATTTGTGGAGGAATGTAACTGTTGTCATGGGTGATTAGTAATGTTTGATTTGTGCTTCCAGTGACTGCATTTTTGTATTTTAATGTATATATATATATATATATATATATATATATATACTGACTGTACAAAACATTAGGTAACACCTTTCTAAAATTGAGTTGCAGCCATGTTGTCCTCAGAACAGCCTCATTCGTCAGGCAATGGACTTTACAAGGTGTCAAAGCATTTTACAGAGATGCTGGCCCAGGTTGACTCCAACACTTCCCGCAGTTGTGTCAAGTTGGCTGGATGTCCGTTTGGTGGTGGACCATTCCTGATACACACAGGAAACTGTTGAGCATAAAAAACCCAGCAGCATTACAGTTCTTGGCAAACTCAAACCGGTGCACCTGTCACCTACTACCATTCCCCGTTCAAAGACACTTAAATATTTTTTCTTGTACATTCAACATCTGAATGGCACACACACACAATCCATTTCTCAAGGCTTAAAAATCCATCTTTAACCTGTCTCCTCCCCTTCATCTACACTGATTGAAGTGGATTTAACAGGTGACATTAATAAGGGAGGGATCATAGCTTTCACTTGGATTCACCTGGTCAGTCTATGTCATGGAAAGAGCAGGTGTTCCTAATGTTTCGTACATTCAGTGTATATGTTGTGTATAATGTGTATATTTCTGTTGTTTTATACAAGGCACATTTGAAAAAGAGACCTAGGTTGCATTATGTCCTCACTGTTAAAATGAAAGTTTGAATAAAAATCAATAAAATACTTGTAAAAACCTGGCTCCTTCCCTAAGGCCTTAACCCTTTGTAGATCTGAAGGAATTGGATAGGTGCAAGCAATATCATGGAAGCACTGAAAAGCTACCCAATCCCCCTGCTGCACAGACAGACAAACAGACAGTCAGACACAGCTAGAGAGAGTAATTCCCACACTCTCTCCTCTCATTGAGACAAACCCATGGGTCGGGATACATGGGCGGAAAAAGAACAATAGAGAGATGAGCAGGACCAGGGCCAACTCTTTTCACTGTGTGTGTGTGAGTGTGTGTGTAATAATTTGGTGGGTGCTTATATTGGTCCTAATTGGTCCTAATTCACACATGTAAAAGTGTATATTAATATTGAATTGAAAACAAATGTTTTGCATATGTAACGGCGTTCTTCGTTTGTCGCAAGAAAGTCGGACCGAAACGCAGCGTGTTGGTTACTCATGTTTATTAATGAAACAAATAACGGAACTATACATGAAATAACTAATAAATACAAAACAATAAAACGGAATGTGAAACCTATTACAGCCTATCTGGTGAACACTACACAGAGACAGGAACAATCACCCACGAAATACAAAGTGAAACCCAGGCTACCTAAATACGGTTCCCAATCAGAGACAACGAGAATCACCTGACTCTGATTGAGAACCGCCTCAGGCAGCCAAACCTATGCAACACACACCCCTAATCAGCCACAATCCCAATAACTAAAAAACCCCACTAAGAAATACAACAAACAATAAACAACAAACAATTTTGAAAATCTGAGATGACAGTGTTGTTAAGAAAAGGCTAAGCTTGAGAGCAAACGCATTATTTTAATTTTATTTGCGATTTTCAGAAATCGTTAACGTTGCGTTATGCTAATGAGCCTGAGGCTTTAGTCACGATCCCGGATCCGGGATGGGGAGTTTCAAGAGTTAACTCCTTTACAGTCTCTGCTTCGCTCACCTCCAACACCGGTTCTGGTCTCCTCCTTGGCTCCTCACGATAAACAGGGAGAGTTGACTCAGGTCTGTCTCCTGACTCAGCCACTCTCCCTCTGAGCCCCCCCCAAGAATTTTTTGGGGCTGATTTTCGGGTTTCGCTCTGCGCCGCCGTGTTTTTCTTTTCGACTCCATTCTCCTATAGCCCTCTTCGCACTGCTCCAGCGAATCCCAGGTGGGCTCCGGCACTCTCTCTGGGTCGGGCTCTGGCACTCTCTCTGGGTCGGCCGCCCACCTGTCTATTTCTTCCCACGTCTTATACTCCAATCCTCTGCTGTCCATAACGTCCTCCCATCGTTGCTCCAGCTGCCTGTTAACACGCTGCTCGGTCCGTGTGTGGTGGGTGATTCTGTAACGGCGTTCTTCGTTTGTCGCAAGAAAGTCGGACCGAAATGCAGTGTGTTGGTTACTCATGTTTATTAATGAAAAAAATAACGGAACTATACATGAAATAACTAATAAATACAAAACAACACAACGGAACTTGAAACCTATTACAGCCTATCTTGTGAACACTACACAGAGACAGGAACAATCACCCACGAAATACAAAGTGAAACCCAGGCTACCTAAATACGGTTCCCAATCAGAGGCAACGAGAATCACCTGACTCTGATTGAGAACCGCCTCAGGCAGCCAAACCTATGCAACACACACCACTAATCAGCCACAATCCCAATAACTAAAAAAAACCATTAAGAAATACAACAAACAATAAACCCATGTCACACCCTGGCCTGACCAACTAATTAACTAAAACACAAAATACTAAGACCAAGGCGTGACAGCATATCTGAACTCTCTCTGAGACACCCTCAGAGAGAGGAGTCCTGGCCAGGGTCTGGCATTATCAACGGCGACCCTCAAGCTATTAGGGTGCTCAAGGGCACATTGACTGATATTTCACCTTTTCTGCTCAGAGACTTAAACTAGCAACCTTTCAGTTACTAGCCCAATTCAGTTACTAGACAAGTGTCCAGCTGTACTAACCCCCAATGAAAACAAAGCCTATGAAGTCACCACAACTATTTAAATCAAGACAAGGTTGGGTTTCGACAAGACAAGGTTGGGTTGCGACAAGACAAGGGTGGGTTTGGACATGTGTGGGAGTGCTTGGTATCATTCCAACTTATGCTGAATAGGTGCAGGGATGAATTACTCAGATGAATGTGTCAGTATAGAGTTTACACTACTGATCTCTTCCCTGTCATCACAAGGAAAGTCCTACTACTACATTCTCTGTCAATTAAATTAGTGAAGGCCTCCCGGGTGGTGCAGTGGTCTAAGGCACTGCATCGCGATGCTAGCTGTGCCACCAGAGATTCTGGGATCGAGCCCAGGCTCTGTCGCAGCCGGCCACGACCGGAAGGCCCATGGGGCGACGCACAATTGGCCCAGCGTTATGCAGGTTAGAGAGGGTTTGGCCGGCAGGGATAAGGGATATCCTTGTCTCATCGCACACTTGTAACTCCTGTGGCAGGCTGGGTGCAGTGCACGCTGACCAGGTGTACAGTGTTTCCTCTGACACATTGGTGCGGCTGGCTTCTGGTTTGGATGTGCATTGTGTCAAGAAGCAGTGTGGCTATGTTGTGTTTCGGAGTGGCTCTTGACCTTCGCCTCTCCTGAGTCCATACGGGAGTTGTAGTGATGAGACAAGACTGTAACTACGACCAAATGGATACCATGAAATTGGGGAGAAAAAAAGGGGGTAAAAATAAATAAATTAGTAAAACACAAAATCACTAAAATAACTGGTGCCAATCACTGAATCAATGAAATCATATGTGGCAAACAATGAATCACTGAAATGTGCCAAACACTTGCAACAAATCTCCTATTATGAACCATTAAGTCATGTAATATCAATACAGTAAGCAGTCCTTCTCACAAAATCGTCTGAACAGTTTGGCCTACAAACTATTATGACCCCCTCAATGGTATTTTGTATGAACAGGTGTGGTATATGGCCAATATAGCATAGCTGTTCTTAGCACAACGTAACGCAGAGTGCCTGGACACAGACCTTGGCCATGGTATATTGGCCATATATCACAAACCCGCGAGGTGCCTTATTGCTATTACAAACTGGTTACCAATGTAATTATAGCAATAAAACTAAATGTTTTGTCATACCCATGGTATACGGTCTGATATACCATGACTGTCAGCCAATCAGCATTCAGGGCTCGAACCATATCTGAAACTTTGAACATTCCATGGAGCACCATTAAACCCATTATTAAAAAATGGAAAGAATATGGCACTACAACTAACCTGCCAAGAGAGGGCCGCCCACCAAAACTCACAGACCAGGCAAGGAGGGCATTAATCAGAGAGGCAACACAGAGACCAAAGATAACCCTGAAGGAGCTGCAAAGCTCCACAGCTGAGATTGGAGAATCTGTCCATAGGCCCACTTTAAGCCTTCCACTCTAGGCTTTACAGAAGAGTAGCCAGAAAAAAGCCATTGCTTAAAGAAATAAATAAGCAAACACGTTTGGTGTTCGCCAAAAGGCATGTGAGAGACTCCCCAAACATATGGAAGGTGGCATTTTTGTCCATCAAAGTAAACGCTATGGTTCATCACCCCAAGAATTTCATCCCCACCTTGAAGCATGGTGGTGACAGCGTCATGCTGTGGGGATGTTTTTCATCGGCAAGGACTGGGAAACTGGTCAGAATTGAAGGAATGATGGATGGCGTTTAATACAGGGAAATTCTTGAGGGAAACCTGTTTCAGTATTCCAGAGATTTGAGACTGGGTCGGAGGTTCACATTCCAGCAGGACAATGACCCCAAGCATACTGCTACAACAACACTCACGTGGTTTAAGGAGAAACATTTAAATGTCTTGGAACGGCCTAGTCAAAGCCCAGATCTTAATCCAATTGAAAATCTGTAGTATGACTTAAAGATTGCGGTATACCAGCGGAACCCACCCAACTTGCAGGAGCTGGAGCAATTTTACCTTGAAGAATGGGCAGAAGTTCCAGTGGCTAGATGGATGTGTCGAGCTTATAGGGGGGGGATAGTTATGCACGCTCCAGTTTTCCGTTTTTTGGTTTTATTTCTTGTTTGTTTCCTAATAAAAAATATTTTGCATCCTCTAAGTGGTATTGTAACGGTTTTTGTCGTCTGAAGAAGTGGAATCGGACCAAAGCGCAGCGTGGTAAGTGTTCATTACTTTTTATTTAAACTGAACACTAAACAAAAGAAACAAAGTGAATAACCGAAAGCGAAACAGTACTGTCAGGTACAAAACACTAAACAGAAAACAACTACCCACAAAAACCATGTGGGAAAAAGCTACCTAAGTATGGTTCCCAATCAGAGACAACAAAAGACAAATGTCCCTGATTGAGAACCATACCCGGCCAAAACAAAGAAATACAAAAACATAGAAAAAGGAACATAGAATGCCCACCCAAATCACACCCTGACCAAACAAAAATAGTGACATAAAAAGCCTCTCTATAAGGTCAGGTCGTGACAGGTATGCATGTCGTATAAATCAAATGATACAAACCCCCAAATAATCTAATTTAATTCCAGGTTGTATGGTAACAAAATAGGAAAAATGCCAAGGAGGTAAAAACTTTCGCAAGCCACTGTACCACACCTACTCGGGCCTTATTGCTTAAATATACCATGGATGTCAGCCAATCAGCATTCAGGGCTCGAACCACCCAGTTTATGTTGCATAATCACCTTCCTATGGAGAAACCATGGGCATTAAAAACAAAAAAACAACATTTAATTGAGAAGTAGGCATTGGTCGGAAATTCACATGAGCATCACAATGCCTACTCCACTCATGCTCTACCAAGTTTTTCGAGCACACAGCTTTGATTGACTACAGTAGCTAATTGATCTCCGCCATCATGTCAGGTAGTCCTGGGGCATGGTCCCTGGGGCTCCAGGTCCCTCCGAGAGAGAGAAGGGAGAGAATTAGAAGAACGCACACTTAGATTCACACAGGACACCGAATTGGACAGGAGAAGTGTTGGTCTTTTGTGCGTCAAACAATGTGTATGCAGGTTGCTTCGAATTCAAACCTTCTCAAACAGCCTAATTCATACTCTTAGAGGAGGTGCTCCCACAATAATGTGATTTGTACCACATACAAGTTAAAGTATAGGATTCTTCACACACCACACTAATCCCATTACACTGACTTCTCAAGCTTCTTAAAAATGATATCAAAACAAGTGTTGCTTTTATACAGGTGTGTGTGTGTGTGTGTGTGAAAAACTGCAGCTTCATTTATTGAAAGTGTATATTGCCGTACAGTTTTCAGGATATTAGTGTTGGAAATGTAGAAAACAGATGTTCTCTTAATGAGTTTATTAACATCACTGCAGTAAAAATATGCTTTCATGGATTTGTCACCACCTGTAACAGTAAGCTCCCTGGCTGTCAGTAACAGTTTCACTTCTTCCTTCCTCTTTGTTTGTGCATGTGCCAGTCGTGCCAGTTTGCAGGCGGGCCAAAGAGAAGAGTATAAAGTGTAGTGCGTGGGCGGGCGGGCGGGCGGGAGAGAGGGAGAATTGTAGTGTAGTTCGTGGGTGGAAGGGAGAATCCCCGGGTTCCCTCTGTTCTCTCCTCCAGTCTCTATGACAATGCTGTCTGGCTGGGGGACGGCCCAAAACCATGTTGCTGGGGGCCGGACTTGGGATCCCTGCCTTATCCCCGCGTGTGGGAGAAATTGCTTATAAATATGTAGCTCCCTCGATCAATAAGGAACAAAGTCAAAACTGCCAGTCAGACAAATAGACACACAACTCACACATAACATAATGGCGACACAGGTAGACTCACAGGTAAACTTACAGATGGAAAAACAGAGAGATAGACAGATGGAAGCCCTTGTGTTCATTCCAGGGCCACCCTCACCTACAGCCATCCGCCCCTGGTCCAGGTGTGTAGCAGTGATGGGGCTCGTGATCATGGTTCTATTCGTGGGGTTATTGTGTTTCTGCATTGGGTTCTACACCCAGAGAGTCACACAGGTAAGGACCAGTGTATGTGTGTGTATATGTATGTGTATTTGTGTACAACCTTTACAAAGTCTCATCTCTCTCTCTCTTTATCTCGTTCTCTCTCTCTGCCTCTTTAGGGAACTGGACAATCACATTGCACAGAAAAATTCAAGCAGAACTTCAAACTTCAAGGTGAATGTTTCTGTCTTTATTCTTCTATGGTCTTTAGATCACACTGTAATCACAACCTCAGTATTGTGTACATCCTTTATGCAAGTGTATGTTAACAGTCTCTCAATGCAATAAAAATAAGTAGTCACAGCAATAGACACAATGTTCTGGTTATGACAAGAACAACTGAGTATCCAATACACATGGACACTTAGTCCAATATGAATTTGCACTATGAGGATCAAAAAATGAAGAGGCCTTGAATCAGAGCTGGTCATGATCTTTCCTAGTGTACAGCTTGGTAAATGTAAGTGTATTTCCTATGTCTGCAGAGGGCAGAAAGTCAGAAGAAAAACCAGACGAAGTACAGTACGACATCTTCACCGCACCGAAGGACGCCATCTATTTTATCCATGGCCAGGTGAACAGAGCAGATGGCAAGGGGAAAGTCTACCTGTTTTGGAAACACATTAGCAGGCATAATTTCAACACCATCAACGGAACCTGCCCTGAGGTCACCTTCGCTACTGAGGTCAAGTTAATCAAAGGTGATCAAGTCTACCTCGTCTTCAACGAGGGCAAACCCAACCTGAAAATGAGCACTTTCACAGTCTACGAGCTTGTCGAGCAGTGACCAGACTGAAAAGCGTACAGTCTAGAAGTGTTAAGCCACACTGTAAGATAGCATTAAAGATTTCATTCCACAAATTATCTGTAGTGCTCAATGAATGACATTCCATGAGAGCAACACCTGTGAACAAATGTTTAACTCCTTTATACTGCGGCTGTATAGACTAGTACAATACAGTACAGTTTACATCTGGATGAAAGTTATGACCCTTGTTAAAACACATAAGCTGGGTCAGGTGGGTAGTGTGCTGTCTATACCAGTGTTTCCCAACTCCAGTCCTCGAGGACCCCCAACAGCACACATTTTGTTGTAGTCCCGGACAAGCACCCCCTGATTCAACTTGTCAACTTATCAAGCCCTCAATGAGTTGAATCAGGTGAGTGAGTCCAGGGCAACAACAGTAATATGTACTGTTGTGGGTTCTCGAGGAGCTGGGAAACACTGGTATAGACAGCACACTAACCACCTGACACAGCTTATGTGTTATAACAAGGGTCACAACCTTTATGTTCAGGGTCCAGTCCACATATTCCCTCTGTGTTGTAACATTCCCTCAGCCTAAGAGACCTGCACTAAGTGAGGGGGTCATTTTGGAGCTGGGCTGGAGGACGAACCAAAGCCGTTATGGTGGCTGATTCTTTGTATTGAAGGTTAAATAGGGAAACTGAAACCAAATGTCTACGTCCAATATAAACAGTGAAACTCAGTAGAGTGAGATCCAGTCCTCAAAAGTTTGTTAAAATTGTAACGTTTGCTTGAAACTACCAGGCAGTAAAGTATGCTGGTACATTACATGCATAGTTTTTCATTTTTCTGTCAATAGATGTAGCATCTCCTGTTCGTGGACAGGTATAGAGGTAACTGATTGTTTTCTATAATATTTAGTTTGTAAGATGCATTGATCAACCATAAAGTTACAAAGATATTGAATGTAATAAAGAGATGGTGGAAAAGGATTGTATGTCAATATTTTGTGTATCAGATGATCATTTTAACCCAGTGCTTTTCCTGTCATAGGGAATGTTCCGAATATTTCCAATGCTCTTAACATCAAATGTAATAAAATTGAATGTAATCAAATATTTTGTGAATAAGATGGTTATTTTTGTATCTAATATTTCCATTGCCTTCAAGATCAAATAAAGTATTTAATATGAAAACTCTGCACAGCCTCACATCAAATACCCTGTCATCAGTACTGAGTTTTCACGTTTTCCATGACCCTGGTCTTTCTGTCAGCCAAAGGACGGGTGTTTGTTCTGTGATACTTTGTCCTGAGACAATTGCTTAACTGTCTGTTTCACTGCATGGGCGGTTCAGAAAGTGAAAGTTAAAATGCAGCAGGGATGTGATGCAATGTGTGTGTGTCGTCATCATTGTCATGAAGCAATGTTAGACTTTTGGCTACACATGGCTGCCTGCCCTGGGCTGAAATGTGCCACGCCTATGCAAGGTTCAAGCAGCCAAGCCTTCACAAAAACTCCACTCTATTATTATAGTACAGCCATTTAACCAGTGACATGATGATGGAACACCAGGCTAGTTGTTTATCAGCTTTGTACTGTAATGAGTGGGTGTCTAGGACAGTACACACACTCATTAATTCGTTGTAGTGATACTACTATATAAACAACCCTTTATAGTTGTCAGTCAGGTAAAGGCAAGTGTTTGGCAATCAGGGCAGGCAGGGCAGGTCAGGGAGTGATAATAATAGCTGCTGTGATTTTCTCACTAGATGAAAGAAAAGTCTTGTTCGCTACACTAAGAATTTAAATTAGAAGGCACAGATATAGAATTATTAAGCTCTGTGGGATGACAGCAGGGGAAGTACAGAGACTGAACTGCACGTTCCCTCGTGATAATAAAATCTTTCTTGAAAGTCGACACTAGGCTCTATCCAGGTGCGATCCACAATATAAAATGATTATTTGGCTGTCCCCATAGGATAATCCTTTTGGTTCCAAGTAGAACCGTTTTGGGTTCCATGTAGAACCCTTTTCACAGAGAATTCTACAAGGAATCCAAAAAGTTTCTACCTGGAACCTAAAAGGGTTCTCCTATGGGGACAGACAAAGAACCCTTTTGAAATCCTTTTCTAAGACCGTAGCGTGTGAAGCTGTCTAACCTGAGCACGACACTGGAGCATTAACTAGTGGCATAGATACAGTGCCTTCGGAAAGTATTCAGACTCCTTGACTTTTTCCACATTTTGTTACGTTACAGCATTACTCTAAAATGGATGTATAAATAAATAAAAAATCATCAGCAATCTACACACAATACCCCATAATGACAAAGTGAAAACAAGTTTGTAGAATAAAAAAAAACTGAAATACCTCATGTACTTAAGTATTCAGACCCTAAGCTAAGAGATTCAAAATTGAGCTCAGGTGCATCCTGTTTCCATTGATCATCCTTGAGATGTTTCTACAACATGATTGTAGTCCACCTGTAGTAAATTAAATTGATTGGACATGATTTAGAAAGGCACACAACTGTCTATATAAGATCCCACAGTTGACAGTGAATGTCAGAGCAAAAACAACAAGCCATGAGGTTGAAGGAATTGTCCGTAAAGCTCTTAGACAGCATTGAAGTTCCCCAAGAAAACCGTGGCCTCCATCGTTCTTAAATGGAAGAAGTTTGGAAACGCAAAGACTCTTCCTAGTGCTGGCCATCCGGCCAAGCTGAGCAATCCGGGGAGAAGGGCCTTGGTCAGAGAGGAGACCAAGACCATGATGATCACTCTGACAGAGCTCTAGAGTTCCTCTGTGGAGATGGGGGAACTTTCCAGAAGGACAACCATCTCTGCAGCACTCCACCAATCAGGCCTTTATGGTAGAGTGGCCAGACAGAAAGCACATGACAGCCCACAGCCCAAAAGGCACCAAAGACTCTCAAGACCATGAGGAACAAGATTCTCTGGTCGAATGAAAGCAAAAATGTAACTATTTGGCCTGAATACCAGGTGTCACGTCTGGAGGAAACCATGCACCATCCCTACGGTGAAGCATGTTGGTGGTAGCATCATGCTGTGGGGTTGTTTGTCAGTGGTATGGACTGGGAAAATCGTCAGGAACGAGGCAAAGATGAACGAAGCAAAGTACAGAGAGATCCTTGTTGAAAACCTGCTCCAGAGCGCACAGGTCCTCAGACT
The DNA here is from genome assembly GCF_036934945.1 of Oncorhynchus masou masou. NCBI lineage: Eukaryota > Metazoa > Chordata > Actinopteri > Salmoniformes > Salmonidae > Oncorhynchus > Oncorhynchus masou. Next base: position 88,856,625 of record NC_088235.1, on the reverse strand, counting down.
GGGGTGAAGATTCACCGTCCAACAGGAGAATGACCCTAAGCACACAGCCAAAACAACGCAGCAGTGGCTTCGGGACAAGTCTCTGAATGGCCCAGGCAGAGCACAGACTTGAACCCAATCGAACATCTCTGGATAGACCTGAAAATAGCTGTGTAGCGACACTCCCATCCAACCTGACAGAGCTTGAGAAGATCTGCAGAGAAGAAAGGGAGAAACTCCCCAAATACAGGTGTGCCAAGAATAATCTATGCTGTAATCACTGAAAAGGTGTTTCAACAAGTAAAGAGTCTGAATACTTATGTAAATGTCATATTTCAGTTTTTTTCTTTATCATAAATTAGCAAAAATTTCTAAAGACCTGTTTTTGCATTGTCATTATGGGGTATTGTGTGTAGATTGACGAGAAAAGAAATCTATTTAATACATTTAGAATAAGGCTGTAACGTAACAAAATGTGGAAAAAGTCAAGTTGTCTGAATACTTTCCCGAAGGCACTGTTTATATATAGATATTAGCAATGGAGGCCATTGTTACCTTAATATCTGCCTGGCTCAAAACTTTTGTAGCTTGTGTGTTTCACTCTTTTCTCTTCAATGATTTAAGTAAACACCTGAATTCACAATTTTCAAATGTTGCAATTTTCCAGAAAAATAATCTGTCTTGATGTTGTAATGACCATGGTGAGGCCTATCCATGAAACTAGCAAGCCCATAGGGGGTTTTGGTGGGGAAGTGTTATACATGCTGTAGATTACAGTAGGAGGGGTAACATAGGAGAGAGAGAAGAGAGGGAGAGGTTTCAGCTCAGTCATTTATAGTGACATGTGAGTTTTTTCTGTTTTTCTTGTTCTTGGGAACATTGTTTGTGTGTTTTGTTATGGGTTTGATGTAATTCTGGAAATGCAGGTTTGTCACTCAAGAATCATTGTATGTAGTAAGGTGATATACATATTTAGCCATGAAAGAGGAGGACATCACAAAAACGTTCTGGGATCTGGGACTCATCTCAAAACGATATATGTTGAAGACATTCACAAGCCCTTAATTATTCATATTATAGGTTCTGGTTTTCTTTTTCAATTACTGAGATTTTTTTTCCACCACTTTTTCAGAATAATGGAATAACGTAAACTCTTTATGGTAAAAAAAAATAAGTACAGATGCCTTAGAGCATCTGACTTTGGGTGTCAGAGACCAGAAAGACATATCAGTTTACTCATCCAGAGCTAAGCTTTAGCAATGTTTCTAGTTCTCCATAGGATATAGCCTTATTGAGCTCAGGTGATAGAAATTTGGTTAAAATGGATTTAAGTTTCCTTGCATTAAAGTCCCCGGCTAATAGGAGCGGCGCCTCCGGTTGAGCGTTTTCTTGTTTGCTTTGGCCGAATACAGCTCATTCAATGCTGTCTTAGTGCCAGCCTCAGTCTGTGGTGGTATGTAAACAGCTATGAAAAATACAGATGAAAACTCTCTAGGTGGATAGTGTGGTCTACAGCTTATCATGAGATACTCTACCTCAGGCGAGCAATAGCTCGATACTTCCTTAGATATTATGCACCAGCTGTTATTTACAAAAATAACATTGTCCGCCGCCCCTTGTCTTACCAGATGCCGCTTTTCTGTCCTGCCGGTACAGCGTATAACCAGCCAGCTGTATGTTGATAGTGTCATCATTCAGCCACGACTCCGTGAAGCATAAGATATTATAGTTTTGAATGTCCCGCTGGTAGTTTAATCTTCCGTGTAGGTCATCGATTTTATTCTCCAAAGATTGCACGTTTGCTAGCAGAATGGAAGGAAGTGGAGGTTTATTCGATCACCTATGAATTCTCAGAAGGCAGCCCGCCCTCTGGCCCCTTTCTCTCCGCCTCCTCTTCACACAAATCACAGGGATCTGGGCCTTTTCCCGAGAAAGTAGTATATCAATCATGTCACGCTCGTCAGACTCGTTAAAGGAAAAACAGGATTCTGCTAGTCCGTGTTGAGTAATCGCAGTCCTGATATCCAAAATGTATTTTCGGTCATAAGAGATGGTAGCGGTAACATTATGTACAAAATAAGTTAAAAAAATAAGTTACAAACAATGCAAATAAACGAACAAAAAAACACAATCGGTTGGGGACACGTAAAACGTCAGCCTTCTTCTCCAGCGCCATTTCATCATAGAAATGTATAGAATGTTGTGTGTGCTGAATTTGCACGTGCAAGCCAAGTGCCACCATTACGATCATTGTCAAAGCTGTACAATAGCATGTTGGTAATAAGGCATTATTTTTTTGACCGAATGTGAAAACGTCTGTGTGAGCGTTTGAAATTAGATCAGGATCAAACGAGCAGGATCAAAAATGTTTGCAAATATCTTTGATACAGAGGTTATCAGCAACTTCTGGGGTAACTAGCTAGCTTTAGCCACTACTGTGGATAATCATTATTGTGGTTAACTTCACATAGGTGGGTTCGATCACCATTAATCAAATAAGAACTGTCTTATAAATTAGGGGCATTTTAGATGACTATAGCTACTGAAACAGATTATGTCGTTTTGCTATGTTTTTGGGGAAGAACATTGTTTGCATCCATCAGATAGCTAGCTTTTTTACGATCAGCGCTGTCCAGAGCTCGGGGAACTGTGTATGCGCCCGTGCAGCAGCAGCACGGGCGCCAGACAAAACTTTACCAGCATCATGTGACATGAAATACGAGTGATAGTGTAATCAATGTGTAATAACTACGTCAAAAATGTATAAATGTGTTAAATTATTATGTGACATGCAGTCATATTCAAGTCCTGATTGGTCAACAAGCTTATTTGACTAGTCAAATAGTGTTATTTTACATATCAGATAGTGTTCTTTGACGTATATCAAACGGCGTTCCATAGACTTGAGATAAAGATACAAAATAAAATACAAAATAGAAATAGTGACACTAGGAATAAATACACAGTGAATAACGAATTACAATAACTACTAAAAGTAACATGAGAATAACATGGCTGTTTTAGCAGCAAAGCAGGGACCAACACCATATTAATGCCCATGATTTTGGAATGAGATGCTCGACGAGCAGGTGTACACATACTTTTGGTCATGTAGTATACATTAGTTCATATGGGCAGAATATTGTATATATAGCCTACAGAAATTGGTTCAGTTATAAATGTGTTCATATGGGAAGGATGTTGGAGCCTAGGCCTATGGAAGTGTGTTAATATGGTCTGAATATTGTATATAAATTAGATCATATGTTTATATAAAGGCTGAAAGCTAAAAACAGACTATACTATATCTGTATAGTTTCTACAATGTATTCTCGTTTTAAAGAATGTATTTTTGTTTTATCTAGTTTTTACGCCATCTATTAACACCAATCATTCACTATGAAACATTTATTTATCAACAAAAAAGTTTAGGCCGAAAACATTTACTTCAAATAAAAATTTTTACACCATCCATTAACACCAACCATTAACTATAAAACATTTATTTATTATCCAAAAAGTTTAGGCCTACAACATTTACTTAAAATAAAAAAAATGTACACCATCCATTAACACTAATCATTCACTATAAAACATTTATCATCAAAAATAAGTAAGCCTAAAACATTTATTTCATATAAAAAAAAGTTAAAAAATAAGAGTAGACTAAATGACAATGCAGTGCCATTGTCACGCCCTGGCCTTAGTTATCTTTGTTTTCTTTATTATTTTGGTTAGGTCAGGGTGTGACATGGGGGATTTCTGTGTTTTGGCTGGCCTAGGGGTTTTGTATGTTTATGGGGTGTTTTCTAGTCTAGGTGTTTATGTAAGTCTATGGTGGCCTAGATTGGTTCTCAATTAGAAGCAGGTGTTTATCGTTGGCTCTGATTGGGAACCATATTTAGGCAGCCATGTTCTTTGGGTATTTTGTGGGTGATTGTTGTCTGTGCCACATGGGACTGTTTCGGTGTCAGTTCACGGTGTTAGTTTGTATTTGTGGTCATGTTGAATTTTCTTATTAAATAACATGGACACCTACCACGCTGCATATTGGTCCGATCCTTGCTACACCTCCTCTTCAGAGGAAGAGGAGGAAATCTGTCGTGACAGCCATGGAAAAAAACTTTGCAAACAAATCATCCAAGAATGTGCTTTTTGTTCTAGTCTCATATGGATTTTGGACTCATTGAAATAACTGGTGACAATCACTGAATCAATGAAATCATGGGTGGCAAACAATGAATCACTGAAATGTGCCAAACACTTGCAACAAATCTCCTATTATGAACCATTAAGTCATGTAATATCAATACAGTAAGCAGTCCTTCTCACAAAATCGTCTGAACAGTTTGGCCTACAAACTATTATGACCCCCTCAATGGTATTTTGTATGAACAGGTGTGGTATATGGCCAATATAGCATAGCTAGGGGCTGTTCTTAGCACAACGCAACGCAGAGTATATTGGCCATATATCACAAACCCGCGAGGTGCCTTATTGCTATTACAAACTGGTTACCAATGTAATTAGAGCAATAAAACTAAATGTTTTGTCATACCCATGGTATACGGTCTGATATACCATGACTGTCAGCCAATCAGCATTCAGGGCTCGAACCATATCTGAAACTTTGAACATTCCATGAAGCACCATTAAACCCATTATTAAAAAATGGAAAGAATATGGCACTACAACTAACCTGCCAAGAGAGGGCCACCCACCAAAACTCACAGACCTGGCAAGGAGGGCATTAATCAGAGAGGCAACACAGAGACCAAAGATAACCCTGAAGGAGCTGCAAAGCTCCACAGCTGAGATTGGAGAATCTGTCCATAGGCCCACTTTAAGCCTTCCACTCTAGGCTTTACAGAAGAGTAGCCAGAAAAAAAGCCATTGCTTAAAGAAATAAATAAGCAAACACGTTTGGTGTTCGCCAAAAGGCATGTGAGAGACTCCCCAAATATATAGGAGGCATTTTTGTCAGACGAGACAAAAATTTGGCTTTTTGGCCAACAAAGTAAACGCTATGTCTCATCACCCCAAGAATACCATCCCCACCTTGAAGCATGGTGGTGACAGCGTCATGCTGTGGGGATGTTTTTCATCGGCAGGGACTGGGAAACTGGTCAGAATTGAAGGAATGATGGACGGTGTTTAATACAGGGAAATTCTTGAGGGAAACCTGTTTCAGTATTCCAGAGATTTGAGACTGGGTTGGAGGTTCACATTCCAGCAGGACAATGACACCAAGCATACTGCTACAACAACACTCACGTGGTTTAAGGAGAAACATTTAAATGTCTTGGAACGGCCTAGTCAAAGCCCAGACCTCAATCCAACTGAGAATCTGTAGTATGCCTTAAAGATTGCGGTATACCAGCGGAACCCATCCAACTTGAAGGAGCTGGAGCAATTTTACCTTGAAGAATGGGCAGAAATTCCAATCTTCCAGATTGAGAACCATACCCGGCCAAAACAAAGAAATACAAAAACATAGAAAAAGGAACATAGAATGCCCACTCAAATCACACCCTGACCAAACCAAAATAGTGACATAAAAAGCCTCTCTATAAGGTCAGGGCGTGACAGGTATGCATGTCGCATAAATCAAATGATACAAACCCCCAAATAATCTAATTTAATTCCAGGTTGTAAGGTAACAAAATAGGAAAAATGCCAAGGAGGTAAAAACTTTCGCAAGACACTGTACCACACCTACTCGGGCCTTATTGCTTAAATATACCATGGATGTCAGCCAATCAGCATTCAGGGCTCAAACCACCCAGTTTATGTTGCATAATCACCTTCCTATGGAGAAACCATGGGCATTAAAAAAAAAAACATTTAATTGAGAAGTAGGCTTTGGTCGGAAATTCACATGAGCATCACAATGCCTACTCCACTCATGCTCTACCAAGTTTTTCGAGCACACAGCTTTGATTGACTACAGTAGCTATGTTGGTCTTTTGTGCGTCAAATAATGTGCATGCAGGTTGCTTCGAATTCAAACCTTCTCAAACAGCCTAATTCATACTCTTAGAGGAGGTGCTCCCACAATAATGTGATTTGTACCACATACAAGTTAAAGTATTGGATTCTTCACACACCGCACTAATCCCATTACACTGACTTCTCAAGCTTTTTAAAAATTATATCAAAATAAGTGTTGCTTTTATACAGGTGTGTGTGTGTGTGTGTGTGTGTGTGTGTGTGTGTGTGTGTGTGTGTGTGTGTGTGTGTGTGTGTGTGTGTGTGTGTGTGTGTGTGTGTGTGTGTGTGTGTGTGTGTGTGTGTGTGTGTGTGTGTGTGTGTGTGTGTGTGTGTGTGTGTGTGTGTGTGTGTGTGTGTGTGTGTGTGTGTGTGTGTGTGTGTGTGTGTGTGTGAAAAACTGCAGCTTCATTTATTGAAAGTGTATATTGCCGTACAGTTTTCAGGATATTAGTGTTGGAAATGTAGAAAACAGATGTTCTCTTAATGAGTTTATTAACATCACTGCAGTAAAAATATGCTTTCATGGATTTGTCACCACCTGTAACAGTAAGCTCCCTGGCTGTCAGTAACAGTTTCACTTCTTCCTTCCTCTTTGTTTGTGCATGTGCCAGTCGTGCCAGTTTGCAGGCGGGCCAAAGAGAAGAGTATAAAGTGTAGTGCGTGGGCGTGGGCGGGCGGGCGGGCGGGAGGGAGGGAGAATTGTAGTGTAGTTCGTGGGTGGAAGGGAGAATCCCCGGGTTCCCTCTGTTCTCTCCTCCAGTCTCTATGACAATGCTGTCTGGCCGGGGGACGGCCCAAAACCATGTTGCTGGGGGCCGGACTTGGGATCCCTGCCTTATCCCCGCGTGTGGGAGAAATTGCTTATAAATATGTAGCTCCCTCGATCAATAAGGAACAAAGTCAAAACTGCCAGTCAGACAAATAGACACACAACTCACACATAACATAATGGCGACACAGGTAGACTCACAGGTAAACTTACAGATGGAAAAACAGAGAGATAGACAGATGGAAGCCCTTGTGTTCATTCCAGGGCCACCCTCACCTACAGCCATCCGCCCCTGGTCCAGGTGTGTAGCAGTGATGGGGCTCGTGATCATGGTTCTATTCGTGGGGTTATTGTGTTTCTGCATTGGGTTCTACACCCAGAGAGTCACACAGGTAAGGACCAGTGTATGTGTGTGTATATATATGTGTATGTGTGTACAACCTTTACAAAGTCTCATCTCTCTCTCTCTTTATCTCGTTCTCTCTCTGCCTCTTTAGGGAACTGGACAATCACATTGCACAGAGAAATTCAAGCAGAACTTCAAACTTCAAGGTGAATGTTTCTGTCTTTATTCTTCTATGGTCTTTAGATCACACTGTAATCACAACCTCAGTATTGTGTACATCCTTTATGCAAGTGTATGTTAACAGTCTCTCAATGCAATAAAAATAAGTAGTCACAGCAATAGACACAATGTTCTGGTTATGACAAGAACAACTGAGTATCCAATACACATGGACACTTATTCCAATATGAATTTGCACTATGAGGATCAAAAAATGAAGAGGCCTTGAATCAGAGCTGGTAATGATCTTTCCTAGTGTACAGCTTGGTAAATGTAAGTGTATTTCCTCTGTCTGCAGAGGGCAGAAAGTCAGAAGAAAAACCAGACGAAGTACAGTACGACATCTTCACCGCACCGAAGGACGCCATCTATTTTATCCATGGCCAGGTGAACAGAGCAGACGGCAAGGGGAAAGTATACATGTTTTGGAAACACATTAGCAGGCATAATTTCAACACCATCAACGGAACCTGCCCTGAGGTCACCTTCGCTACTGAGGTCAAGTTAATCAAAGGTGATCAAGTCTACCTCGTCTTCAACGAGGGCAAACCCAACCTGAAAATGAGCACTTTCACAGTCTACGAGCTTGTCGAGCAGTGACCAGACTGAAAAGCGTACAGTCTAGAAGTGTTAAGCCACACTGTAAGATAGCATTAAAGATTTCATTCCACAAATTATCTGTAGTGCTCAATGAATGACATTCCATGAGAGCAACACCTGTGAACAAATGTTTAACTCCTTTATACTGCGGCTGTATAGACTAGTACAGTACAGTACAGTTTACATCTGGATGAAAGTTATGACCCTTGTTAAAACACATAAGCTGGGTCAGGTGGGTAGTGTGCTGTCTATACCAGTGTTTCCCAACTCCAGTCCTCGAGTACCCCCAACAGCACACATTTTGTTGTAGTCCCGGACAAGCACCCCCTGATTCAACTTGTCAACTTATCAAGCCCTCAATGAGTTGAATCAGGTGAGTGAGTCCAGGGCAACAACAGTAATATGTACTGTTGTGGGTTCTCGAGGAGCTGGGAAACACTGGTATAGACAGCACACTAACCACCTGACACAGCTTATGTGTTATAACAAGGGTCACCACCTTTATGTTCAGGGTCCAGTCCACATATTCCCTCTGTGTTGTAACATTCCCTCAGCCTAAGAGACATGCACTAAGTGAGGGGGTCATTTTGGAGCTGGGCTGGAGGACGAACCAAAGCCGTTATGGTGGCTGATTCTTTGTATTGAAGGTTAAATAGGGAAACTGAAACCAAATGTCTACGTCCAATATAAACAGTGAAACTCAGTAGAGTGAGATCCAGTCCTCAAAAGTTTGTTAAAATTGTAATGTTTGCTTGAAACTACCAGGCAGTAAAGTATGCTGGTACATTACATGCATAGTTTTTCATTTTTCTGTCAATAGATGTAGCATCTCCTGTTCGTGGACAGGTATAGAGGTAACTGATTGTTTTCTATAATATTTAGTTTGTAAGATGCATTGATCAACCATAAAGTTACAAAGATATTGAATGTAATAAAGAGATGGTGGAAAAGGATTGTATGTCAATATTTTGTGTATCAGATGATCATTTTAACCCAGTGCTTTTCCTGTCATAGGGAATGTTCCGAATATTTCCAATGCTCTTAACATCAAATGTAATAAAATTGAATGTAATCAAATATTTTGTGAATAAGATGGTTATTTTTGTATCTAATATTTCCATTGCCTTCAAGATCAAATAAAGTATTTAATATGAAAACTCTGCACAGCCTCACATCAAATACCCTGTCATCAGTACTGAGTTTTCACGTTTTCCATGACCCTGGTCTTTCTGTCAGCCAAAGGCCGGGTGTTTGTTCTGTGATACTTTGTCCTGAGACAATTGCTTAACTGTCTGTTTCACTGCAGGGGCGGTTCAGAAAGTGAAAGTTAAAATGCAGCAGGGATGTGATGCAATGTGTGTGTGTCGTCATCATTGTGATGACGCAATGTTTGATTTTTGGCTACACATGGCTGCCTGCCCTGGGCTGAAATGTGCCACACCTATGCAAGGTCTAAGCAGCCAAGCCTTCACAAAAACTCCACTCTATTTTTATAGTACAGCCATTTAACCAGTGACATGATGATGGAACACCAGGCTAGTTGTTTATCAGCTTTGTACTGTAATGAGTGGGTGTCTAGGACAGTACACACACTCATTAATTCGTTGTAGTGATACTACTATATAAATAAATATATATAGTTGTCAGTCGGGTAAAGGCAAGTGTTTGGCAATCAGGGCAGGCAGGGCAGGTCAGGGAGTGATAATAATAGCTGCTGTGATTTTCTCACTAGATGAAAGAAAAGTCTTGTTCGCTACACTTAGAATTTAAATTAGAAGGAACAGATATAGAAATATTAAGCTCTGTGGGATGACAGCAGGGGAAGTACAGAGACTGAACTGCACGTTCCCTCGTGATAATAAAATCTTTTTTGAAAGTCGACACTAGGCTCTATCCAGGTGCGATCCACAATATAAAATGATTATTTGGCTGTCCCCATAGGATAATCCTTTTGGTTCCAAGTAGAACCGTTTTGGGTTCCATAAGTCGCTCTGGATAAGAGCGTCTGCTAAATGACTTAAATGTAAATGTAAATGTAGAACCCTTTTCACAGAGAATTCTACAAGGAATCCAAAAAGTTTCTACCTGGAACCTAAAAGGGTTCTCCTATGGGGACAGACAAAGAACCCTTTTCTAAGACCGTAGCGTGTGAAGCTGTCTAACCTGAGCACGACACTGGAGCATTAACTATTAGCATAGATCCAGTGCCTTCGGAAAGTATTCAGACCCCTTGACTTTTTCCACATTTTGTTACGTTACAGCATTACTCTAAAATGGATGTAAATAAATAAAGAATCATCAGCAATCTACACAAAATACCCCATAATGACAAAGTGAAAACAAGTTTGTAGAATAAAAAAAAACTGAAATACCTTATGTACGTAAGTATTCAGACCCTAAGCTAAGAGATTCAAAATTGAGCTCAGGTGCATCCTGTTTCCATTGATCATCCTTGAGATGTTTCTACAACATGATTGTAGTCCACCTGTAGTAAATTCAATTGATTGGACATGATTTAGAAAGGCACACAACTGTCTATATAAGATCCCACAGTTGACAGTGAATGTCAGAGCAAAAACAACAAGCCATGAGGTTGAAGGAATTGTCCGTAAAGCTCTTAGACAGCATTGAAGTTCCCCAAGAACACAGTGGCCTCCATCGTTCTTAAATGGAAGAAGTTTGGAAACGCAAAGACTCTTCCTAGTGCTGGCCATCCGGCCAAGCTGAGCAATCCGGGGAGAAGGGCCTTGGTCAGAGAGGAGACCAAGACCATGATGATCACTCTGACAGAGCTCTAGAGTTCCTCTGTGGAGATGGGGGAACTTTCCAGAAGGACAACCATCTCTGCAGCACTCCACCAATCAGGCTTTTATGGTAGAGTGGCCAGACAGAAAGCACATGACAGCCCACAGCCCAAAAGGCACCAAAGACTCTCAAGACCATGAGGAACAAGATTCTCTGGTCAAATGAAAGCAAAATGTAACTATTTGGCCTGAATACCAGGTGTCACGTCTGGAGGAAACCAGGCACCATCCCTACGGTGAAGCATGTTGGTGGTAGCATCATGCTGTGGGGTTGTTTGTCAGTGGTATGGACTGGGAAAATCGTCAGGAATTAAGCAAATTACAGAGAGATCCTTGTTGAAAACCTGCTCCAGAGCGCACAGGTCCTCAGACTGGGGTGAAGATTCACCGTCCAACAGGAGAATGACCCTAAGCACACAGCCAAAACAACGCAGCAGTGGCTTCGGGACAAGTCTCTGAATGGCCCAGGCAGAGCACAGACTTGAACCCAATCGAACATCTCTGGATAGACCTGAAAATAGCTGTGTAGCGACACTCCCATCCAACCTGACAGAGCTTGAGAAGATCTGCAGAGAAGAAAGGGAGAAACTCCCCAAATACAGGTGTGCCAAGAATAATCTATGCTGTAATCACTGAAAAGGTGTTTCAAGTAAAGAGTCTGAATACTTATGTAAATGTCATATTTCAGTTTTTTTTATTTACTATAAATTAGCAAACATTTCTAAAGACCTGTTTTTGCATTGTCATTATGGGGTATTGTGTGTAGAATGACGAGGGAAAAATATATATTCTATACATTTTAGAATAAGGCTGTAACGTAACAAAATGTGGAAAAAGTCAAGTTGTCTGAATACTTTCCGAAGGCACTGTTATATATAGATATTAGCAATGGAGGCCATTGTTACCTTAATATCTGCCTGGCTCAAAACTTTTGTAGCTTGTGTGTTTCACTCTTTTCTCTTTAACGATTTAAGTAAACACCTGAATTCAAAGGAGGTGAACAATTTTCAAATGTTGCAATGTTCCAGAAAAATAATCTGGCTTGATGTTGTAATGACCATGGTGAGGCCTATGCATGAAACTAGCAAGCCCATAGGGGGTTTTGGTGGGGAAGTGTTATACATGCTGTAGATTACAGTAGGAGGGGTAACATAGGAGAGAGAGAAGAGAGGGAGAGGTTTCAGCTCAGTAATTTATAGTGACATGTGAGTTTTATCTGTTTTTCTTGTTCTTGGGAACAATGTTTGTGTGTTTTTTATGGGTTTTCTGTAATTCTGGAAATGCAGGTTTGTCACTCAAGACTAATTGTATGTAAGGTGATATACTTATTGAGCCATGAAAGAGGAGGACATCACAAAAAAAGTTCTGAGATCTGGGACTCATCTCAAAACGATATATGTTGAGGACATTCACAAGCCCTTAATTATTCATATTATAGGTTCTAGTCTTCTTTTTCAATTACTTAGATTTTTTTTCCACCACTTTTTCAGAATAATGGAATAGCGTAAACTCTTTATGGTAAAAACAAATAAGTACAGATGCCTTAGAGCATGTTTTAAGCCCTTGGGAGATTTATTGCTGCTTTTGTCTTGTTCTATATCAATACGAAAACCTACATTTTATTGATTAAAATGTAGGTTTACTGACTTTGGGTGTCAGAGACCAGAAAGACATATCAGTTTACTCATCCAGAGCTAAGCTTTAGCAATGTTTCTAGTTCTCCATAGGATATAGCCTTATTGAGCTCAGGTGATAGAAATTTGGTTAAAATGGATTTAAGTTTCCTTGCATTAAAGTCCCCGGCTAATAGGAGCGGCGCCTCCGGTTGAGCGTTTTCTTGTTTGCTTTGGCCGAATACAGCTCATTCAATGCTGTCTTAGTGCCAGCCTCAGTCTGTGGTGGTATGTAAACAGCTATGAAAAATACAGATGAAAACTCTCTAGGTGGATAGTGTGGTCTACAGCTTATCATGAGATACTCTACCTCAGGTGGGCAATAGCTCAATACTTCCTTAGATATTGTGCACCAGCTGTTATTTACAAAAATAACATTGTCCGCCGCCCCTTGTCTTACCAGATGCCGCTTTTCTGTCCTGCCGGTACGGCGTATAACCAGCTAGCTGTGTGTTGATAGTGTCATCATTCAGCCACGACACCGTGAAGCATAAGATACTATAGTTTTGAATGTCCCGCTGGTAGTTTAATCTTCTGTGTAGGTCATCGATTTTATTCTCCAAATATTGCACGTTTGCTAGCAGAATGGAAGGAAGTGGAGGTTTATTCGATCACCTATGAATTCCCAGAAGGCAGCCCGCCCTCTGGCCCCTTTCTCTCCGCCTCCTCTTCACACAAATCATGTTGTGAAAACGTCTGTGTGAGCGGTTGAAATTAGATCAGGATCAAACGAGCAGGATCAAAAATGTTTGCAAATATCTTTGATACGGAGGTTATCAGCAATTTCTGGGATTTTGGAGTCATTGAAAGGGTAGAAATGGATGTGTCACGAAGAAGTGTCCAAGTAGACAAGGTGCTCATTTCTCTCAGATGGATTTTGGAGTATTCAAAACTTCAACTTGAAAGTGTAGGCAAATCTCTTCAGGTAAGTCTCCGGCCATTGAGTGGTGTACTTCTCAACCAGTGACTTCAGATCCTTCTGTTGCTTGTGGTAGTGGGGTCATTGCCATGGCAGTGGAGCACCAGCAAGTCGCTGCTCCATTCTCATTTTACCTCCTTGTTTCTGTCGTTGCAATGCCTCAATGAAAGTCCAAATGGTGGGGTGGGTAGCACCAATATTTGCCAAAAATATTTGATTCCAGCTCTCCACTCCGATGTTGGTCTTTGCCAAGTCTTTCAGGACAGCGTAGTAGCCATTCTATAATCCTGAAAATAAAAAACAATTACATGATATGACCAAAAGTATGAGACCACCTTCTGAGCTGCGCTTCAGTAGGTTGGTGGTAGATGGAAGACCGTGTTGCCAAACCAAGTCCTTTGTCCTTTGAAGAATGTCTCTGTTGGTCACTTGGATAAGTTGTAGTAACGTCGTTGTGTGGTAGATAGGATACTCTGTCTGTTCCTTCCTAACCTGCGTTTGCAGCTACGGTCACTAACTCAACGGCTAGGAGGTATCACTTCTGTCGTGAATAAGAGTTCAAGGTTCATACCATTCGCAACCGAAGCTCATGCTGATGTTTGCTTCATTCTGTAGTTTTTATCTGAACCATTCTGACATGGGATCGTCATCTCACATCCGCGGAACAGAAAGTTATGTTGTCGTCAATAGCTTATATAAGAAGGAAGAGGGGTGTGGGTGAAACGTTTTATAGCCCTTGTCCCTTCAGAGGCGGGCCACTGAGTGAGCAGCCCTAACGTATGAAAATCCAAATCTCACATTTTAGAAGCGAAAATCACATTTCATCCCATCACAAATCATTTCATATTCAAACATTTAAATTGAACAACAATTCCATGTGAATCTGATAACTCTGATGTGTAGACTTTCCACTGTGCAGTTTGTCATCTTATCATTGATGAGAATTCATTAAGTACCACTGCATATGTTCAATTGTTCGGGTTACCAAAATATAGTTAATCCCCCCCCCCCCCCCACATTCTGACGTTCCCAGAATCTCTGTTAACCAGGGGTTTGTGCAAATGTAACCTTAAGTAGGGTAGAGAGAGGAAAAAGGGGGGAGAGGTATTTATGACTGTCATAAACTAACCACCCAGGCCAACGTCATGACAATATGAACAACTTGTAATTAGATTGCTGCACTATCGAATCAATCCATCCAACCCATTTATTCAGATCTGGCAGTTCAAAGAGGATCATTCCAAAGGTAATTAATTGGGCCTAGTTGCTGCTACCAGCTCTCATAGTCTCATGTCAGAATTAGACGTTCATCCATTTTTCTCAAACGTTCCAACCGTCAAATCTCTAAGTGTTTAAGGTTAAGTATATGCATTAACTCCACATTTTTAAGTTAAGGGTCAGTTCAGGCATTAACCCCGAATTCTTAAGGTTAGCCATTAACTCTGAATGGTTAAGGTAAGGGTTAAGGTTTGGGATAGGCTTAAAACAAAAATATAAACAACAACAAACAATGTCATATTGCCAGATTCAAACTTGCAACCTTTGGGAAGGTGACCTACAAACGCAATGGTCAGAAGACTTTGAAGCTCCTGCTGATATTTCCTCATTCTATATTTTATTCAGGTTATCTACTTCTACTTTTACTTAATTTTGTATACTTTCTAGTTTAAACGTCAGTGGAAATGTCTGCGGTCAAGAAACATATGGGTTCGCCCACTAAAATGGCAACTAAACACCAGAAAACCGAAGTAGCTACTGATGCTAGCTTTTGATGAACAAGGTCGGATGGAGGGGGTGGTTACACGTGCTGTTGGTGCAGCAATTCAAGGAGTGAGGGAACAAGTTGCTAACTTGCAAGATAAGTTGGACACCCACATGGGATCAGTTCGAGCATTAAAATAAAAGCTGGATCGCATTCAGACTGAGGCAAGGGGCCTAAAAAGGGATATGAACTTCTGCACTTTGGAACTTGAGAAGATGCGGTTCAAAATGGCGTCGCTTGAGGATCAAGACATACGCAATAACGTGAGGGTCATGGGATTGCTCCAAACCGGGAGAGAGGTGATGCAATTGCATTCCTGCAAGAAATCCTTCCCAAATGGATTCCGTCCCTTGGTACTACTCCGATTCAAATGGAAGGGCCCACAGGGTCTACAACCAAAATGCAACGAACAACAACCCCCAGACCATGGTTTTCAAGGTTTTCAGATACCAGGACCGCAACGCTATTCTACAAGGAGCACATGAAGTAAGGAAGAATGCGCCTGTCCAAGATGCCGGGAAAACCATACGTTTTTATGCGGACTACAGTGCCCTCAGAATTCGGTGAAGGAAAGCATTCACAGATGCCCAGGGGGAATTGTACTCGTAGTGCATACCCTATTTTCTGATATATCCCACCACCCTGCGACTTAAATTTCAACGGTGGGCAGCTCTCCTTCACCTCGGCAACAGAGGCAGAGGAATTTCGGAGAAGTCTCCCCAGCGACAGGTCTACAAGCCCCCCCCCCCCCAGGGACCGACAATGGACGAAGCTATCCTTCTCTGTTGGAGCTTACGATTAACATTAGTTGGTTAGCGGAGCTGGAGGCTGGTTCAACCTTTTGACTTTATTTTGGACGCTTTGTTTGATTTCATTATTATTATTTAGTACCGGATTATAAAAAATATGGTATTGTTTTCACTGTTTGAGCCCATGGATTTGCAGCAATCACGACTACCTATAGTTTCAACTATATTTAAATGAGGGTGTTGAAGTTGGAACATGATTGGTAGGTGTTGATGTTGCTAGGTTTTAGGTTGATTAAGTTAATCACTTCATTGTGTCCCTATTTCCCTAAACCACTGTAGCCAGGTTTTGTTTTCAAGTTTGGTTGCACAGCTTCACAAGTGTCATTCCTCTTGGTTATATTGCCTTTAATTCTTCTACTTTCTACTTTTTTGGTTTGTATAACCTGATTGGAATATATTTTATTTAGGAGGGACTAGGCCCGAGTTCTGGAGACCTACAAGAGCTGCGTTGTGTGGATGTCATGCGTCTCAGAAACAGCGGGGGTGTCTGGCACGGGTGGGGGGAGGATACTTATCTCAGTTACATGTCACTGCTTATCTGATGTAAATCTGAACCACTTTCAGTTCAACTCGTAATTGTCAGGATTGTTTTTGACAATGGTTAAGCTGTCTGTTTTATGCCTGAATATCCATGGTTTGAATGCGAAAATTAAGAGATCTAAATGTTTAGACTTAATGCGGCGTAAAAAATATTTCTATTGCATTTATCAAGGAATCCCATCGGCGAGGAGAATATAACTCTAATTTACAGATTTATAAAGTTTCTGCTTCGACTATTGGAGCCTCTAAGTCCAAAGGCGCGGTTATTTTGATTAAAAAGAATTTAACTAGTTATCGAAAAGACTAGCAAGGACACTTCAGGCTGCTTAGTTTACATTTGCATGTCTATATATGGCAAGAAAGGAGCATGTCTCTATCTATGCACCTGCTGTCTGAGGACAGATTTTCTCAAGCTTGCAGGATCCACGAAAACTTTTTCACATGCCCAACAATCAGCATATTTTTTTATTTATTTAACAGGTAAGTCAGTTAAGAACACATTCTTATTTACAATAATGGTAAACCCCAGCCAAACGCGGATGACGCTGGGCCAATTGTGCGCCACCCAATCACGGTCGGATGTGATGCAGCCTGGATTCCAACCAGGGACCACTGTGCCTTAGACCTCTGCACCACTCGGGAGCCATTAGCATTGAATGCAATGACGGAACATCTCAATATCTCTGATGCGTGGCTAGTTCAGAATTCTGGCATCAAAGATCATACCATTTTTTTCTGCATATCACAAATCATACTGTAAAATTGAATGTTTTCTATTCTCGCATACTCGCAAGTATGTGCGTCGCGCCAATACAAATATTGCCTGCGACCTTTTCAGATCATAATCAACTGGTTACCCAAGTGGATGTGAGCTTTAAGATGAATAAAACAAAATGTTGGCATTTTAATACGACCATTCTTCAAAAACGAATTGTTTGTGGTTGATATCTGTACACAGCCAATCTGTAAATAGTACACCCGACTACCTCACCCCCATATTATCACTTACCCTCTTTTTTTTTTAAACTTTTTTTTTTACCCCTTTTTCTCCGCAATTTCGTGGTATCCAATTGTTGTAGTAGCTACTATCTTGTCTCATCGCTACAACTCCCGTACGGGCTCGGGAGAGACGAAGGTTGAAAGTCATGCGTCCTCCGATACACAACCCAACCAGCCACACTGCTTCTTAACACAGCGCACATCCAACCCGGAAGCCAGCCGCACCAATGTGCCGGAGGAAACACTGTGTACCTGGCAACCTTGGTTAGCGCGCACTGCCCCCGTCCCGCCACAGGAGTCGCTGGTGCGCAATGAGACAAGGACATCCCTACCACCCGGACAACGCTAGGCCAATTGTGCGTCGCCCCACGGACCTCCCGTTCGCAGCCGGTTACGACAGAGCCTGGGCGTGAACCCAGAGTCTCTGATGGCACAGCTGGCGCTGCAGTACAGCGCCCTTAACCACTGCGACACCCGGGAGGCCATTACTTACCCTCTTGCTCTTTTGCACCCCAGTATCTCTACTTGCACATCATCATCTGCACATCTATCACTCCAGTATTAATGTTGAATTGTAATTATTTTTGCCTCTTGGGCCTATTTATTGCCTACCTCCCTACTCTTCTACATTTGCACACACTGTACATACAGTGCCTTGCGAAAGTATTCGTCCCCCTTGAACTTTGCGACCTTTTGCCACATTTCAGGCTTCAAACATACAGATATAAAACTGTGTTTTTTGTGAAGAATCAACAACAAGTGGGACACAATCATGAAGTGGAACGACATTTATTGGATATTTCAAACTTTTTTAACAAATCAAAAACTGAAAAATTGGGCGTGCAAAATTATTCAGCCCCATTTACTTTCAGTGCAGCAAACTCTCTCCAGAAGTTCAGTGAGGATCTCTGAATGATCCAATGTTGACCTAAATGACTAATGATGATAAATACAATCCACCTGTGTGTAATCAAGTCTCCGTATAAATGCACCTGCACTGTGATAGTCTCAGAGGTCCGTTAAAAGCGCAGAGAGCATCATGAAGAACAAGGAACACACCAGGCAGGTCCGAGATACTGTTGTGAAGAAGTTTAAAGCCGGATTTGGATACAAAAAGATTTCCCAAGCTTTAAACATCCCAAGGAGCACTGTGCAAGCGATAATATTGAAATGGAAGGAGTATCAGACCACTGCAAATCTACCAAGACCTGGCCGTCCCTCTAAACTTTCAGCTCATACAAGGAGAAGACTGATCAGAGATGCAGCCAAGAGGCCCATGATCACTCTGGATGAACTGCAGAGATCTACAGCTGAGGTGGGAGACTCTGTCCATAGGACAACAATCAGTCGTATATTGCACAAATCTGGCCTTTATGGAAGAGTGACAAGAAGAAAGCCATTTCTTAAAGATATCCATAAAAAAATGTCGTTTAAAGTTTGCCACAAGCCACCTTGGAGAAAAAAAATACAGTTTTATATCTTTATGTTTGAAGCCTGAAATATGGCAAAAGGTCGCAAAGTTCAAGGGGGCCGAATACTTTCGCAAGGCACTGTATATTTTTTAATAATTAGAAAATTAAATTTAAAAAAGGACTCTGTAGAGGACCCAAAGTTTACATGGATGGCTAACCACATCATATTTTTCACCTCAATAAAACCAGCAATCACAGAATCAAGTTATTGGAGAAAAATGTTTTATCACTTGAACATAACCTGAAAAGGTATTACTAAAATAATGTCAGCATTGATTTGAGGCTGGTTAAACTGGAACTGAATGATTTATTAAGGAGGAGAGCTGAGTTCGTCATGCATAGAGTGAGGCAGAACTATTATTTTAATGGGAGCAAACCAAGCAAGCTTCTCGCCTTAAAATTTAAACAAAGGGAATCTT
The DNA here is from genome assembly GCF_036934945.1 of Oncorhynchus masou masou. Classification (NCBI taxonomy): domain Eukaryota; kingdom Metazoa; phylum Chordata; class Actinopteri; order Salmoniformes; family Salmonidae; genus Oncorhynchus; species Oncorhynchus masou. Next base: position 88,837,324 of record NC_088235.1, on the reverse strand, counting down.
GTACTTCTATAGAATATATTCAACCCACTTCTAAAGGCTTACTTTCTGGTCCACAGGATATTAATGGAACATTTCAGTATTTTCACCAAGAGTTAAAGAAATCTTCTCTCCAGTTTGGATGAGAAGCGATCTGCGGATGTAGGCCGACCCATCTCATTAGAGGACCCGGAGTCAGCACTGAAAGGTGATACAAAGGGTAAATCACCTGGCCCTGATGGCATTCCACCTCAACTGTTACTACATTTTTGGGGCATTTTAGGACCAGTATTATTGGAGTCAATTCATTCGGCCATTAACCAGGTTTTTTTTCATGAGCAGACTAACTCTGCATTAATCTCTCTACTGCCAAAGAAAGGGAAAGATCAAAAGTGTTGGCGTTACAGATGGAAAAGTAGTTGGATAAGTTCACATGGACCAGTCAGGTTTTATGAAAGGTCACCTTGCAGCTGACAATGTCCATTGATCAATGCATGTAATACATGAACCACAACAGCTGGACACACCGTGTGCTGTGCTGTCTCTAGATGATGAGAAAGCTTTTGACAGGTTTGAAAGGCAGTACTCTTCCGCTCATATCATATCACTATCATATCACTATATGAGGATGATATTTCCTATATATGAAAGATATTCAGAATTGAATCTTATCTTTATTATCCACATTTGAAGAATTCAAATTGCTGTCCTGGTATAAGATAAATTGGACAAAATCAGTATTAATGTTACTGAAGGAAGCGGCCAAGAAAGTTTCACTTCCCTCAACAATATCTATAAACAAAGTTCACTTATTTGGGTATTAGTATACAAACATGGTCTGGTGAAGTTTAATTCTGAGAAAATGTACAAGGTTGAATGAGATTTAACCGTTTGGGAGAAGTTGCCTTCTTCCTTCCTGAGCATGATGATCCCACTCCCTCCACCAGTAGGCTATTGGGGAATGATTGATAAACGTATACATGAATACCTTTTGAATGGCAAAGATTAGGTTTGAGGTGTTACAATGACAGAAGATTAATGGTGGACTTGGTGATTTTGGAGTGTAATACATTCTCTCAGACATGATTGATGAAACTGTACCCCTTGAACCAATTACGCTGTTGCTTAATTAACGATGATGCAGGTATGCAGCTGAATGACCCATGACCTTCATATAAGTAAATGGCTAGCATACTTTATTTTTATTTAATAAAACCCTTTTTTATTAAAAAGGGGGGGGGGGCTTTGTGTCTCTAAAATCCCAATGTTTCCATTTCTATAGTCATGTGACAGTCTGTTTTAACCAAAATGTGCCAATGTCGGCGTTTTACCAGATCATTTTTTCCTACATAATTTTTATTTTATTTTCATAAAAGCAAAAAATCTGGTATGCTATAGCCTAAATATATAATTGTGCCCATATGAACACATTTCAGACCATATAAAGAAAAGCTATGCTTGATTTTTTTTTTTTTTAACTCAGAAACAAAAACAGGTAATAGACTGCACAGCTGGCTTCACATATTCCTGCCAAATAGGCCTATAAGGAAACTCGACGTATCGCAACAAAGTTGATTGCACGAGTGGGTCTGCGCCCTGCTTAGTACCTTCCACAAAAAAAGTTTTGCTTGACAAAAAGACCAATAAGCACCATTGGACTCAACGTGAAATCCCAGAGTGGTTTCCTTCTTCTCCGGCAACTGAGTTAGGAAGGACACCTGTATCTTTGTAGTGACTGGGTGTATTGATACACCATCCACAGTGTAATAAATAACTTCACAATGCTCAAAGAGATATGCAATGTCTGCTCTTTTAAAATCTTTTACCCATCTACCAATTGCGGACCTTCTTCGCAAGGCATTGGAAAACCTCCCTGGTCTTTGTGGTTGAAATTCATTGCTTGACTGAGGGACCTTACAATTATCTGTATGTGTGGATAATGTTAAACACTATTATTGCACAGAGTGAGTCCATGCAACTTATTTTGTGACTATTTTTACTCCTGAACTTAACTAGGCTTGCCCTAACAAAGGAGTCGAATACTAATTAATTTGTACATTTAAAAAAAACATAATACCCCATAATGTGAAAGTGTAATTGAGTGTATTATCATTATAATCCATTTTAAATTCAAGCTGTAACAGAACAAAATGTGAAAAAAGTCTAGGGGAGTGAACACTTTTCTGAAGCCACTGTAGAACAATGGGTTGAGTCTTGCAATGCGAACTAATCGCCGATGGCCCATCCAAATCGTGTCCAGATACGTGTGGGATGTATCCTCCAGTCTGAACAAAGAAAGCCTTGTTTGGAGAGAAGGTCTGCTGCCTGATTCTCCACCCCTGGCAGGTGTGTTGCTCCGAGGGATGTAAGGTGTCTGCTTGCCTAAAGCAGTAGCTCCGTTGCTACCTGGTGCAGTACTATTGACCTCAGTCTGCCCTGGTGGTTGATGTGTGCAACCATGGTTGTGTTGTCAGACCATGTTGTACTCTCAGTATTGGGAGGATGTACCGTAGTGCAAGGTGAACCACCTTGAGCTCCAAAACGTTAATGTGAGCTAAAAACAATGGTGCGGACCATACACCATAAACCGCTGACTGGTTCAAAACTGTTCACCATCCCTGTAGGGAGACATCTGTGGTCAAAGTCACCCGGTTGTGAACTACGCTGTGAAAAAGAAACTGAAGCGGCGGATCGGACAGTGAGGAGACAGACAGGATGTTCTGAGGATGCTCACCTCTCTTAGAGGCTTTTATTTAGAATATTAACAGGTGCAGGACTAATTGGCCCTTAAACTTTGAACAGAAAATCACTAACAGGTCGCTGACAAAGACGGACAAATCGAACATATTCTCAGTATAAACTATTCTGGCAACAACTCTCTGCCTATAACAAACTCAGGTATAACTCTACTCTAGCCAACCTGTTACCTGTCCAGCCTGCTCTCTCCCAGGTATAACTCTACTCTAGCCAACCTGTTACCTGCCCAGCCTGCTCTCTCCCAGGTATAACTCTACTCTAGCCAACCTGTTACCTGCCCAGCCTGCTCTCTCCCAGATATAACTCTACTCTAGCCAACCTGTTACCTGTCCAGCCTGCTCTCTCCCAGGTATAACTCTACTCTAGCCAACCTGTTACCTGTCCAGCCTGCTCTCTCCCAGGTATAACTCTACTCTAGCCAACCTGTTACCTGTCCAGCCTGCTCCCCCCCAGGTATAACTCTACTCTAGCCAACCTGTTACCTGTCCAGCCTGCTCTCTCCCAGGTATAACTCTACTCTAGCTAATGTGTTATCTGTCCAGCCTGCTCTCTCCCAGGTATAACTTTACTCTAGCCAACCTCTTACCTGTCCAGCTTGCTCTCTCCCAGGTATAACTCTACTCTAGCTAATCTAATCTAATTTTTTTTAGTTTAAAAGTCACCTTTACCTTGTAAAGTGTTTTTAAATGTGAATTCAAATGAAAACGTGGATTTTTACATGACAGATTTGTGTTAATTTTTTATTGTGCAGCAAGTTGTCCAAGTCATCCATGGTTCTGTTACTCCGGCAGTTTTGATGCTGATGGGAGAAAAAAACAATATCACTAAAATGCATTGAAATCACTTATTATCGCAAGTGTCAATGGCCTTCCCGAACCAAGTTTTCAATGGTATTGATTCTAACTCAATGTATTTGTATATTGATTTCTCAAAATTTCTCAAGAAAAGGTAAAATACTTGTAACAAGTACTTTTGTGACTGACACTGATTTATTTGGTGCTAATGACTCTACATTTAGCTGTAGTCAACAGAGCATTGACGGTAATGATCAATTAAATGTATCTTTATTTAACTAGGCAAGTCAGTTAAGAACAAATTCTTATTTTCAATGACAGCCTAGGAACAGTGGGTTAACTGCCTGTTCAGGGGCAGAATGACAGATTTGTACCTTGTCAGCTCGGGGATCTGAACATGAAACCTTTTGGTTACTAGTCCAATGCTCTAGCCACTAGGCTACCCTGCCGCCCCATGATGATGTTTCTTGAGAAACTCTTGCTTGGTTGGTAGTGGGACAGGAGGGACAAGTCCGAGTCTTTGGGGATTGTTGGCACTGTGGGAAGAGATCAAACAAATTGTTACTTCAATAGTACCCGGTACAACGCAATGTCTTATTCCCGTAAACACCCCGCTGTATCCTGTGCATATACCAAATAAATGTTGATTTTGATTACATAATATGGATGGAATGAGTAAATTATAATGAACATATGTACCGTTTATTGATTCAACCATCAATGCTCTGTTGACTACAGCTAAATATAGAGACATTAGCACCAAATAAGTCAGTGTCAGTCACAAAAGTGTCCTTAACATACATAGGACGTGTTGGTGTGCTGTAACCAGTGTAACGTGTTATACTAACGTTCCATCCTATGACTTGATGAGCCATAGTCCACCAATATGTCATGCAAATGAACCATTGTTTACTTGACTGACCGCTGGAAATTCATTCAGTCGTTCTGGTGGGTAGTTCACACTAGGTAGGAATCCATGCTTTATATAGACAGGAAATATGTGATGTAGAGGCAAACATAGCTAGCTATTTTCCGTGATTACGAGCAAAATAATTATTGAATTACTAAGTATAACAGAAAATACATACAGCATTTCTTACCTTAACTGAGGCTGTACAAGTTTTCTCAAAATCAGACTGCCTCCACCAGTATCTCCCTGAGAAATGCATGTTTGTGTGATTATTTTATAGCTAGATGCATTGTTTGAGGTGGCCCTGGGCCGAAAATGCTGTCAACCTCCTAACATTATAATCTACAAACAAATCAGCACATTAGAGGCTGTTGTCCTACTGTGTACACAGACAGTAGCAACAGCATCAACTTCTAGTAGAGAAGGCAATGCGCTAGTACGCTCAACTGAAAGTTCAGTTACACTACAATTAGGGTGTGGAAATGTTATACCCCTTAGATATTAATTTAGAATCCTCCAATCCACTTATGCTGTAGCCTATTCCGGATCGTCACATTTGGATACACCTACTCATTCCAGAATGTTTCTTTATTTTGACTATTTTCTACATTGTAGAATAATAGTGAAGACGTCACAACACATATGGAATCAGTTAAGAACAAATTATTATTTACAAGGACAGCCTACTCCTTCCTACCCATTGGGGAATTGAACCCCGGTTTCCCATGTGCCCTGCCCCCACGACACAGGGAGTCTTTAGCTAAATAGCCCAGTACTGTACTGCCGACCGTCACGTTGTACAGCGCCATATTTTCTGTTCCATCCTAACGGAAACCCAGAGAGCTTTTCATTTTTCTTGGAATAGAACACCATAATATTAATCAAATTAATTAACTTCTTGGCACCCGGATCCCTTTAGCAGGATCATTTTCATCAACAACCGCTGAATTGTAGAGCGCCAAATTCCCCCAAAATTACAACAAATGTTTATATTCATGAAATCACAAGTGCAATATAGCAAAACACAGCTTCGTTTGTGTGAGTTTATCGATCACTAGACAAAACATTATGAACTCCTAGCATCAAAGTAGAAAATCAGAAAAGCAATAAAATTAATTGCTTACCTTTGATGATCTTCGGATGTTTTCACTCACGAGACTCCGAGTTACACAATAAATGTTCCTTTTGTTCCATAAAGATTATTTCATATCAAAAATTCCTCCATTTGTTTGGCACATTATGTTCAAAAATCCACAGGCTCGAGCGGTCACGACACCGCAGCCGAAAATTCCAAATAGTATCCGTAATGTCCACAGAAACATGTCAAATGTTTTTTAGAATCAATCCTCAGGTTGTTTTTTAAATATATAATAGATAATATATCAACTGGCACTGTCACTTTTTCAATAGGAGAGGGAGAGACAATGGCTGCCCCACTCTGTTGCGCAAGCAAAACTCATGTGAACACCCAGTTATCCACTGACGCAATGTTATCTTTCTTGCTCATTTTTCAAAATAAAAGCCTGAAACTATGTCTAAAGACTGTTGATACCTTGAGGAAGCGATAGGAAAAGGATCTGGTTGATATCCCTTTAAATGGAGCGAAGGCAGGCTATGGAACATGGAGCTTTCAATATAGAAGCCACTTCCTGGTTTGATTTTCCTCAGGTTTTCACCTGCAATATGAGTTCTGTTATACTCACAGACAATATTTTGACAGTTTTGGAAACTTTAGAGTGTTTTCTATCTTAATCATATTCTAATCATATTCTAGCATCTGGCCCTGAGAAATAGGCCGTTTACTTTGGGAACGTTATTTTTCCAAACATAAAAATAGTGCAAGTACCAGTCAAAAGTTTGGACACCTACTCATTCCAGGATTTTATTTATTTAGACTATTTTCTACATTGTAAAATAATAGTGAATAGGTCATAACTATGAAATAACACACATGGAATCAGTTAAGAACACATTCTTATTTACAAGGACAGCCTACTGCTTCCTCCCCTTCAGGGTATTGAACCCCGGTTTTCCGCGTGCCCTCCCCGTCTCTGGTAATGCCAACATGGAAGACTAAGGAATGCTTCTCAAAGATGCCCTCTGGTGGTCAAACTGGCACTAACTTGCATTAACAGAAAAAATGTCTGACAATTAAATGATGTGCCACAGAATGCTGCGACAGTCCGCAAGGTGTGCCGCAGTATGACACCGCTTTTCAAGGAGGAACCACTGTATACGTCAACTTTAAATCACTGGCCACTTGATTAATTGGAACAATAGTCACCGCATTAATCATATGTATATACTGCATTGTGTCCTATTCTACTGTATCTTAGTCTATGCCGCTCTAACATTGCTCATCTGAATATTAATATATTCTTAATTCCATTCCTTTACTTTTGTGTTTATTGTTAGATATTACTTGTTTAGATATTACTACACTGTTGGAGCTAGAAACACAAGGATTTTGCTACACCCGCAATAACATCTGCTAAACACGTGTATGTGACAAATAAAATTTAATCACATCAACAATCTGAATAGCTAGCTTTAGCTAGCTAATGTTAGCTAGTTGAAATAAAGGCATTATGCATCTTGTGGGGTTTATGCAGTGTAACTACATGAGGCTATCATTAGATTCCTTACATTAAACACACTAACGTTAGCAGCTAACGTAGCTAGCAGGCTAAAAACACATCACAACAATTACCTAATGTTACCAGTCCATTAGAATGGTGGCCATTTCGGCGTCGCTCTTCCACCTTTCAAAATTAATTCCAATGTTTATCCGGTTTCTGGATTGGTCATGAGCTATCTTTTTCTTGCTCCCTTTTTCTGCTTTGGGGTCGAGTTGATTCAGAACCGAGAATGATGCTTGTTGGCTTCTTCGGCTTTGTTTGTTTCTGGTGGCTGTAACGTTAGGTTGCAAGTGATTTCACTTTCCCTCCAGCTCCGGGGCACCAGGGTCATTCGAGTAGATGAGATTAGTGCAAAGACACACCTTGCCCAGAAGACCAAGCGGCTCAGGGCTCAACCATCTTGTTTCCGTTCAAAGTAGAAAATACAGTGCCTTGCGAAAGTATTCGGCCCCCTTGAACTTTGCGACCTTTTGCCACATTTCAGGCTTCAAACATAAAGATATAAAACTGTATTTTTTTGTGAAGAATCAACAACAAGTGGGACACAATCATGAAGTGGAGCGACATTTATTGGATATTTCAAACTTTTTTAACAAATCAAAAACTGAAAAATTGGGCGTGCAAAATTATTCAGCCCCCTTAAGTTAATACTTTGTAGCGCCAACTTTTGCTGCGATTATAGCTGTAAGTCGCTTGGGGTATGTCTCTATCAGTTTTGCACATCGAGAGACTGAAGTTTTTTCCCATTCCTCCTTGCAAAACAGCTCGAGCTCAGTGAGGTTGGATGGAGAGCATTTGTGAACAGCAGTTTTCAGTTCTTTCCACAGATTCCCGATTGGATTCAGGTCTGGACTTTGACTTGGCCATTCTAATGCATTGGGTCGCCCACAACCTCTGGATTTCTTCTTTAAATGGGCATTCAGCAGTTGAAACATTAACAAAGCATTTCCCCGCCCCTGTTTCAGTAAAAAGCTGAGGGATGGGGCTGGAGAAATGCAAATGATAGTTTTAACCATGTTTTGAGGCTATATAGTGTTTGTTTACATTTACTTGTTTACAAACATTTGAGTTCTGATGGGTTACGACAGTTGCGCTAAGCTCATGAGGTATTAATAAGTTATTTTCTTCAAGAATCAATGGGTACATACCATGAAACCAAAATTCTATGTAGCAACTGCAGATTTCCCCTTTAATGGTTAAAGGTTGCGAAAAAGTGACTACTGGCCAGTTTACATTCATACCAGGGTCCTGGAGAACTACATGGGAGAAGGCTTTTGTTCCATCCCAGCACTAACACAACTGATTCAGATAATTCAGACTCTCCAGTTCTCTCTACGTTGGACACAGGTTTTTTAAGGAACCAACCAGAACTGCAAGTGTGAAAACAATTTGATCCACATGTAGAAAAGACTATGTGAAATAATCCACTGGTTATTCATAGTTAGACTGGCTGACAATTTAGGAGAATGGCGGCCTTTTTCACTAAAAAGCAACATTTTACTTGAATCTATAGGTTGTACCAGATAACTATCCATAGACTGTCAGTTTCATTGATTTTAAGCATGAACTGCAGCATGGCTACTTGCTCTTCTTTTTATAGCTACTCCAGGAAATAACAGTGCAGTACCACAGTAAACATAGACCTTTACAGCATTTCCTGGAAGAGTGAACACTGCATCATATTCTGTTAATGTTTACACAAGTTATATCAGTTTCAGAGATATTTGATTGAGATTTGACACACAAATATATAAAACCATTTTTTAAGGTGTAAGGTGACAGACACATAAGGTCACAGTAGTGTCATTGTGTTCTAATTATCATACACTAACACACACACACTTATATTTTTAGATCAGTCGTTGATTTTTCCTTTCTGATGAAGCTGGGAAACTCTGCGGTGGGCCGTGCGTCACGATGCAGCCTCTTTTCCACCCAGTCCACACAGCATCTCTTATTGTGTGTGTGTTTCCATGTAATCCACCGAACATCTTGTCTATCTTCCTCACCCTCCTCCTCTTACACGGTTGCCCAGGGATGTGTTTTTGTAAGGGTCCATTTGCGGCATTTCAAAGTCCTTTTTTTGTTGCTCTCGCTGTCTCTCTCTCTCTGTCTCTCTCTTTCCGTTGTGACAGTAACATCACCTTGTCAGAGGCAGCAGACCCATCTTCACCACACGGGTCAGCTGACATCCTGACATACTCCACTACCTGTTTATGTGTGTGTTGTAAGTCCTTAACCTTAAATAAAACCTGCCTCCCATCCAGGGCCGGCTCTAGGCATAAGCAGTAGTTAATACAATTGCAACTCAGTCAGGGTCCCAATTTACTGTTGAGAGTTAGAATAGAAGGGTACGCAAGGTGAAGTTCGAAATCTGGTTCTTCATCAGCAATTTTTCGGTTGTTATGTCAGTCCCTGGCGGTCACTCAATGAGCAATGTGAGCTCACAAATTTTAGATTGCTGGCTAGACTAACCAATCTAAACTTGTAGAAAATCATGGCCGAATACCAACCGCATGCCCAGGGGCCCTGACCTCCAGGGGACCCCCAATGATTTTGTTAGTCATTATCACTCAGCTATATTAACATGGCACAGGTCATGGCAAAATGTGTAGAATTGCAGGAAATTAGAATTAAAATGCAAAGATTTCTCTACCCTCAATGGCAAAATGGGTAGAATTTCAGGGCAACCAAATCTCGCTTACGTCCCCCAAAAGGCTCGGGCCAGCCCTGCTCCCATACCAGGCACTAACCAAGCCTGCACCTGCTTAGCTTAACTTCAGTAGAAAGCCGGGCTTCTATCTTACCCTCAGTCCAGACTAAGCCACTGTTTTCCCCCTGATCTAACCAGTCTTTCAGAGGTACAGTATGCATTTACTGTGTTAGAGTTTAATCATCATGATTGCATTTCAGTGTTGTCATGATGGCAAACACTCCAAATAATGAATGCCTGGACTCCAACCAGGTTGATCATTAAACAAAGGACCTCTGAGCTGAGCCGGTCTAAGGTGTGTCTGAGCCTGTTTTCCAAGACCTCTGATAATAGTGTGCTGTCACAGCAAGAGCTAAGCTGGTCAGTTACATGGTTTTGGCCCTCATCTACTGTTCCCAGCAATCACACATGGGCAACCACCCACTGACTTGTGTGTGCGCATGCATGCGTGTGTGGTGGTGGTGTGTGCGTGAATGCATGCGTGTGAAGGTCAGTAAAAACCTTTATATATACGGTCTCTGGTAAATACCCCTCCAAACCACAAAGCAGTAGCTCCCATTGGGGGCTGTACAGCAATTGTAGTTGTGATATGTTTAACCAGGATGGGATGTGGTAACAGATGAATCACTCTCACACAATCTGGTACCATGATGCTTTCGCTCCCATCTCTTTTAAAAATGTTTCTCAATGAGTGACGCTGATTAACAGTCAGTGATTTAAGCATCAAACAGCTTGAGAGATCTGCTTCCAGTTAGCGGGTTGATATAGGTCAGAGAGACAGAGGTTGGTACTGCATGTCTGGATATGCTCTATCAAACAACTATTCTACTGAAATCCCCCAGGTGGTAAAAATATTGCACATTTTTCCAGATGACCGTTTACTTCTGAGGTCTGATATGCAGGGTAGAAACAAATGCATCGACTGTCCACATTCAAGGTACAACACATTCAGAACAGTTGGACACAACAAATCTTCAGGTCTCAGGCAAGGTTACTCATCATCCCACTAGCATCCAGTAGTTCACTGAACCACCAAGTGTAACAACCACCTCGAGCATAAAAGTATAGAGTGGAGTGAACTTTGGGATGTAGGGTAGAGTTGAGTGTTAGTGTGGGAGGAGATCACAGAGAAATCCCCCACAGTAATAACACAGACATGGAGACAATTGAGATAGACCTTGTCACAGGGATAAACTTATCTGGAAGAGCCCACCTACTGTGACCCCATACATCCCCCCATCTGATATCGGTGTGTGACATGTTTTTGCTGTCGCTGACTCATAATGAACCTGAGAAAGTGCAATAAACAAGAGTGCGATGCGGAGGGAGAGAAAGAACATGAAACCAAGCATCTCTGTAAACACCATTCCATGGAAAATAAAGTGTGTGCGTGTGTCTGCGCATGCGTGTGTTATTTTGGCACGCAAACAGCTGAGAACTGGTATAAGTGGAAATGATGAGTGGATGCAGGTCTGTGCTGGAGCCGATTCCCATACAATCACACATGGGTAGACACCCGAGGACTGTATATGCATGTTCCTCCCACTGATACTGGGAGACCAGGCCTGACTCTGGGTATGAGTGGGCTGTTATCACACATCAATGGTGTGTGTTTGCCATCTTCCCCCCAGAGATGGAGAGAAGGCCCATTCTCCAGTAGTGTTGTCCAGGGGACTCCCCTGTGTATGAATGTCTGTATCTGACAGCTGCATTTCAGCTCTAACACGTAAAGTGAGGTTTTTACAGTTAGCTCAACAAGGCTTACCGGTAAAAGACCCCCTTTGTGACATTAACCATAATTAAAGAGTTAATAACACCTCTGAGACACAAACAATATTCAGGCCAGCCAGTCACAGGAGGAACTTCCAGAGATCAGTCTGATTAGAAACTATAGGTCATGAGGCTACCACTACCAGTCATCCCACACAGCCTTTCATACTGTTTTCTATCCTCTAGCCATGCATCTCTCGTTTTTAATCTGTTACCACCAGGCTATGCCACAGATGACCTCAAGACTGTTTGTGCAAGATAGTAAAGAGAGGAAAAGTGGTGGCATCGGTTGTCCTGTCTGGTATGTCTGTATCTCGAGGTTTCTATTGTAGTGATCTGGCTCCCTCTAAAGGGAGGATCAGTAAAACTATAAGTTGTTGCAAATAGAAAGAGTAACAGTTGATAGTTTGAGCATCTTTAGACCCTCTTTATAGGAGTATCTATACAAAGCACATACAGATAGATGTAAGCTCTTAATTTGACCAGTAAAATTGAGTTACATGAAAAGTGCAGGTTTTCAGTAAATCATGAATCTAATCTGCATTTCCTGCAATGTAGGAAGATTCTCAGGAACAAGTGCAATAAAATGTATATCCTACGTCTGTATAAACCACCTTTTCAAGAAAAGCCAATTGAATAGGAGCCATTACTTGTTTTTATACAAAACACTGAAATAGCGAATATTAAAAAAATTCATTTTTAATGTTGAAAACATTACATACCTATAAAGCCCCAAACTTCCCATCTTCCCCCGCCCTGTCCCAGATTCTCTAAAACGTCAGTAGCATACTCAACTAGAGTATGGCACCCCCTACCCCAGGTATAGACAACTAGATACAGCTGCCGGATGATTTTTGTTGGAGCAGATGGTCGGGGGGGCTGAACATAATAATGAACACTGCAAATTGACCACAACTAAGCTCAAAGAGATTGTATTTGAAAATAATTTCATACCTTGATTAGATTGACACGATAACATCTCTTATGATTTGTCAGAATATTTGGGAACAGATTTCCTAAATTACACTTTTTTGCAGGATTCTTGTGATTTTACAGTCTTTTTTGACCAAAAACTGATTGCGAGCCGTTTTTTGGGTGACCCGACTCCTGCTCTACACTCATGCTCACACATTCAGGCACACATTCAGACACGACACTAAATTAGGTTAATTTAACATTACAATTCTCATAATTATACTCTCTCAGTAATGCTATTCAACAGTTCGTTATGTACACACTGGTAATGTCTCAAAGGCTACCCTATTCCCAAAATAGTGCACTAGTCTTGACCAAAGCCCTAGAGTATGTAGCCAACCTTTAAAACCTCATTGGCCAGTTTCTTAGACCCAGATCAAGTCTAATCCTGGAGTAAAAAAAGCATGCTTAATGAACAATCTCTTTTGAAAGTGCTTTTAATTCAGAAATAGGAATAAGGTCTGAGAAACTGGGGCCAAAACTAGTACAATATATATTGAATAGAGCAGCATGAGACATCCATAGTCAGTTGACAGATTCTGAAATTGCACACAATTCCCTCCCTATACAGTGCACTACTTTTGGCTAGAGCCTTATGCACTATATAGGAAATATGGTGTCATTTCAGACACGTCTGTTTGTTAGTCAAATTCAGACTGACCACAAAATTCCCCTTGGTCATTTAACCAGTCTCCCTCTCCACTGTCAGTCCAGTGGATTTTGCTGGGATTGTTCTGTCCACATGGAGTGGGTTTTATGTCTATGTGAGCGACCCCTGCGATCCTGAGTGCCGCTGGGTTAAGTCCTATGGCTTTGGTTCCCTCGTTATTACTGGACGAGAGAGAGAGGGAGGGTTTGGCACGAGGTGTGTGTGTGTGCAGAAGGCAGAGGAGAGACATTGGGGATACAGTTCCTCAGATATAGATCCCATTAGGTTCAAGTGTTCTAGTGTGGAGGGAAACAGTTTGTAGGGGAAACCACTTCCTGCTGCTGGAGTCATTTCCTGTCCCATTCTGGGAGGCCATGAGACTTGGAGCGGGAGTGTGGGAGGTGGTTTATCCTCCAGCTCCTCCTACCATGGCTCAACCCTCTCTCTCGATCCCTGGGTGAGAGCTTCTCCTTTCACTCATCTATCCCTCGCTCTTGTCCTCCACAAGGGATGGGACAGGTCTCTCCTCTCTTCCATCCCTCTCTCCTGTCCTCCTTTAGGAGTGTGGCAGGTTCAAGCGGTCCTCTATCAGTGTGTTGTCAGGGCCCTGTGACTCCACACACTGCCGGATGGTTGCTATGACACCAGACAGACGTCTGTCCAGGGCGGCCAGGTGAGGTTCGGCCAGGACGGGGTTGATGGGGTCAAAGGTCAGGGCCTGCCTCATGGCTGAACTCAGAGCCCCTGCCCTCAGCAGGTTCAACCTATTCCACGTAGACATACGCACCCTGACAGATGGAGGGAGAGAGAGGTGCAAGAATGTAGAGAAAAAAAACAGCTCATAAACATACTGCAGAAAGGAGAAATGGTTCATAATTATTGACAAATGTTGGGATTTTCTGTGTGTGTAAACTCACATGCAACATTGATACAGAGAGGCCAAAATGCTTCTTTCGTCCAGAGCTGCATTCCCAAAACTACAAAACAAGAAAAAAAACAGTAAGATTGGTTAGATACTACAGATGTGCATCTCTACCTTTCAAGACGATTCGATAAGTATCTAAGATACATGGGCTCCGGTACAGGAACGACACATTTTGGTTTGAAATGATTTGGTAAGATTTGGTTTGATTAGAGGAACGAATCAATGCGATTCAGTTCAATGCGATTCAATGCATTTGTTGCATAAAAACATTAATTTCCCATTCTAAATTAAAATCTGTTGCTGATTAACCTTATGAGCTGGGCCTCTCTGAGTTGGACTTCTGTGTGTGTTTAAATTATATATGTGTCTATGTTATATATAGGCACCTGAGTTGAGCCATAAGGGAAACTGGGCATCTACACCACCCCACTTTCAGTTAGGGGAGGACAAAGTTACCTTTTTATCCACCCACCCATTTAAAAAAAAAAATCTGAAATCACCATCAACCACTAATTCATTTGTCATTTTTGCAGATGAAATGTGTTAGAGCTAGTAATGTACAAATACTTATCTTTAACAATTAGCTATGACATAGCTAGCCAATGAATATATAGCGCAACTTTGGATTTCATCCCAGTCTCAAATCTAATGGCAGATGATCGGAAATTGACACAGTGAGCTTCTCTTCTTCTCCCGCGTTGACCATGCAGTGCGGGGAGCAAAAGTGATTGCTGTATTCGTTATTAAATTAGCAACTTAAGCAGTGCTTAATTAGGACATCGGGAAGTGCAGGAACAAAAACTGGGCGCGAGAGGGGGTGGGGGGGGGTGACCTGGGGAGCTCTGAGGTGCCGGAACGCATTAAAAAAAGCATTGCATGCATATCATCACATTTACGTAGTGGCAGAGTAGTAGAGTAGAAGCGCTTACAGAAGTTGCACACACAAGGGAAAATGTTAGTAGCCTACAGACCATGAAAAATGTGGCCTTATACAAACCTATTTCATGCAATTCTCTGTTATTTTACATGACTGGAGACGTTACTAGAATCTTTAATACCACACAAATGATCGAAATGACACTGACAAACTGAGATCGATAAAAACGACCTTGTCTTGAATCCATCAATATCCTCGGCCTAGGTGTGTGGAGACATATAGAAAGCTACAATATGAGGAGGAAATGATTGGAACGCATTTTTAGGAGTTTCACCGATTCCCCAAATGATGCGCAGCTCACTCGCCGGTGATGCCAAAAGCCTATCTGTTTTACTTTGTAAAATATTTGGAAGTTGATGAGATATTATGGTAGCCTACAACAGATAAATTATAGTCTTCTCTTTTCAGCAGGAGCCATTTGCTTTCCAACCTGTGATTTCCATGATAGTATTTGAAATATTGGGAACGGTTTGTTGTCTGCATGCTGTTCAGAGAGATTTGCAGCACGTTCCCAACTGTAGGCTAGGTTGGTAGGCTATGCCTTGTTATTGGGCATTTTCATGGTGTAGTAGGCTATTCTGAATCATTATATGTATTTATGAACAGATGTAACCAATGTGAAATGGCTAGCTAGTTAGGGGGGTGCGCGCTAATAGCGTTTCAATCGGTGACGTCACTCGCTCTGATCCCTTGGAGGAGTTGTTCCCCTTGCTCTGCAAGGTCTACGGCTTTTGTGGTGCGACGGGTAACGATGCTTCGAGGGTGGCTGTTGTCGATGTATGGAGAGGGTCCCTGTTTCGAGCCCAGGTAGGGGCGAGGAGAGGGAAGGATGCTATACTGTTACATTGATGCTGTTGACCCAGATCACTCTAAACTTCACATTTTAGAGTGGCCTTTTATTGTCCCCCAGCACAAGTTGCCCCTGCGTAATGATCATGCTGTTTAATCAGCTTCTTTATATGCCACACCTGTCAGGTGGATGGATTGTCTTAGCAAAGGAGAAATGCTCACTAACAGACAGTTGGGTCGGGTTAAATGCGGAAGACACATTTCAGTTGGACAACTGACTAGGTATCCCCTTTTCCTAGTTGAAAAGTTGCTAATTAGTTAAAATGCTAAAGTTTTCGGATGAGATGCAAACACACAACCTTTGGGTTAATAGATGTTTGCGTTATATGCCAACCCACCTTATCGGTGAATTGTTACATCCATATGAAACACCTGCATACACAATGTCATAACACACACAGCTCAGCAGATTAATCAACAGGATCAGAGGGAAAAGAGTAGGGGTGTAATGGTACACAGTCATACTGAACCGTTTGGTCCTCTCACTGTCAATTGCATTTATTTTCAGCAAACTTAACATGTGTAAATATTTGAACATAAGATTCAACTGCAGACACAAGTTCCACAGACATGTGACTAACAGAAATTGAATAATGTGTCCCTGAAAAGGGGGGGGGGGGGCAAAATCATAAGTAACCGTCCGTATCTGGTGTGGCCAACAGCTGCATCTCCACCTCATGGACTGCACCAGATTTGCCAGTTCTTGCTGTGAGATGTTACCCCACTCTTCCTGCAAGTTCCCGGACATTTCTGGGGGGGAATAGCCCTAGCCCTCAGATCCAACAGGTTCCAGACATGCTCAATAGGATTGAGATCCGGGATCTTCGCTGGCCATGGCAGAACACTGACATTCCTGTCTTGTAGGAACTCACGCACAGAACGAGCAGTATGGTTAGTGGCATTGTCATGCTGGAGGGTCGTGTGAGGATGAGCCTGCGGGAAGGGAACCACATGAGGGAGGAGGACGTCTTCCCTGTAACGCACAGCGTTGAGATTGCCTGCAATGACAACAAGCTCAGTCCGAAGATGCTGTGACACACCACCCCAGACCATGACGGACCCTCCACCTCCAAATCGATCCCGCTCCAGAGTACAGGCCTCGGTGTAACGCTCATTCCATCGACGATAAACGCAAATCCGACCATCACCCCTGGTGAGACAAAACCGCGACTTGTCAGTGAAGAGCACTATTTGCCAGTCCTGTCTGGTCCAGCGATGGTGGATGTGTGCCCATAGGTGACGTTGTTGCTGCAACAGGCCTACAAGCCCTCAGTCCAGCCTCTCTCAGCCTACTGCAGACAGTCTGGGCACTGATGGAGAGATTGTGTGTTCCAGGTGTAACTCGGGCAGTTGTTGCCATCCATTACTTGTCCCGCAGGTGTTATGTTGGGATGTACTGATCCTGTGCAGGTGTTGTTCCACGTGGTCTGTCACTGCGAGGACGATCAGCTGTCCGTCCTGTCTCCCTGTAGCACTGTCTTAGGCATCGCATAGTACGGACATAGCAATTTATTGCCCTGGCCACATCTGCAGTCCTCATGCCTCCTTGCAGCATGTCTAAGACACATTCACGCAGATGAGCAGGGACCCTGGGCATCTTTCTTTTGGTGTTTTTCAGTCAGTAGAAAGGCCTCTTTAGTGTCCATAACTGTGACCTTAATTGCATACCATCTGTAAGCTGTTAGTGTCTTAACGACCGTTCCATAGGTGCATGTTAATTTATTTTTTATGGTTCATTGAACAAGCATGGTAAACAGTGTTTAAACCCTTTACAATGAAGATCTGTGAAGTTATTTAGATTGTTACGAATTCATTGAAAGATCCTGAAAAAGGGACGCTTCTTTTTTCGCTGAGTTTATTTACAAAACAAAAACACTCGGCCTACAGGCCATGTGAACGCTGCGTGGTAGGCCATGTGAACGCTGCGTGGTAGGCCATGTGAACGCTGCGTGGTAGGCCATGTGAACGCTGCGTTGTAGGCCATGTGAACGCTGCGTTGTAGGCCATGTGAACGCTGCGTTGTAGGCCATGTGAACGCTGCGTTGTAGGCCATGTGAACGCTGCGTTGTAGGCCATGTGAACGCTGCGTTGTAGGCCATGTGAACGCTGCGTTGTAGGCCATGTGAACGCTGCGTGTAGGCCATGCGCATGAACGCTGCGTTGTAGGCCATGTGAACGCTGCGTTGTAGGCCATGTGTTGTAGGCCATGTGAACGCTGCGTTCTAGGCCATGTGAACGCTGCGTTCTAGGCCATGTGAACGCTGCGTTCTAGGCCATGTGAACGCTGTGTTCTAGGCCATGTGAACGCTGTGTTCTAGGCCATGTGAACGCTGTGTTCTAGGCGTATGCCTCAAGTAAATCTGACTATTCTGTTAAAACAACTTGAGCCCATGCGCACATTGTAATCAAAATGTAATTCTTAATTGCCTAACTTCAAACTGTTTTAAACTTTGGTGAGGCGCAGCCGGGAACTAGTTCTGTACGATGGCGAGTGGTGGAGTCGATAAACCAGAATTCGAGGATCCTCCATAATTTAAATCTCCAGTATAGGAACATGTTTGGCTTCCCAGAAGATTTACAATGGCCAGTTAGAAATAAAACGGTAACAGTATGTCACCAAGCTACAAGTGTGCAATGCTGTCAAGGCAAAGGGTGGCTACTTTGAAGAATCTCAAAATATATTTTGATTTGTTTAACACTTTTTTCATTACTACATGATTCCATATGTGTTATTTAATAGTTTTGATGTCTTCCATATTATTATACAATGTAGAATATAGTACAAATAAATAAAAACCCCTGAGTAGGTGTCCAAACTTTCGACTGACTGTATATAGATGATTTATAAGCCAGGCATATTTAACAGTTTGGCTATCGATTATAGACTTAAGTTTGTTTGCTCTATCCAATTAGGCTAAACCCAATTCACACGGGACTAGAGAACATCGGTTATGTAATTATTACCCCAGAATGTCTTATTCTAGAGGATGATTTGGATGGGATTCAATTTTCCAACCCCCCCCCCCCTGTAATTCTTTGTTTTTTCCCTTTAAATTGACAGATGTGGTTATTTTCTTGGCGTGAAGATATTTCAAGTCCAGGCGATAACAGGGCTACACTGATAACTCGAGCTTGGTTCCCTAAAACCAAACCTCTTTGGTATAGTGTCGCTATAATATTTGAATTGAGTGTTATGAGAATCATTAGTATATTTTAGTGATCCGCAGTAAGACGTCCTAAATGCCCCCCAGTCTTCAGATGTGAGCTAAACAGTGCCCTTGCACTTGAGATGTGTTTTTTAAGGCTATGGATGTGAAAGTTAACTTATCATTTCCAAACATTTAGGTCAGTTGTATGCTTCTTTGCGATCTATTAACAGCAAGGGTTACATTAAATAAGCTCAATATATTTTACAGGTGCATATGGCAATATTCTATTCATACGCACAAAACAAATGAACAAAAGCTTTCACTTTGAAAGTTGATACAAGCCCTTCATATATAGGCTATATGCAGCACTTTGTTTAATTGATCAAATCAGTTGTTTTCTTGCTCAAAGCGTAAGCAACACCTGTCAAACTGACATTTCTCTCAAAACACAGGGATGTCGATTTGCACGGGACTAGTATTATCAGAGGACCTTGGCGTTCACCAAAAAACAGTAGGTTATTCTGACTGGAATTGTTACTCTCCAGCCATGTACAAATACCTGACAGATTCGGACAGGACTAAAATTACAGATGTGGTGTTTTGTGCACATAATTACATTACCCGATCTCCCCCAGTAAAACTAACCCCGTCTGAATAGGGCTTAAAGCAAGGGCTGTTTCCTCGTCTCTGCTGCTGCTGCCTCCGCCGCGTTGTTCTCAATCTCAATATGCTGGTTCATTTAGCTATTATGCAGATAGCAACATAGGGAAAGGCACAGATTCTACAGCTCACTAAAGATTGTTTTGGAACCGCGGACAGCGACCATACCCAAAGCGGGAGAAAGTGCATTTGTTATAAAATAATACGAGATTTATTAGTGTTGCACCATTATTTTTTTATATATAATATAACCATATAAAATGTCAGTATCAGATGTCTTAGAGTGATGGACTGTGCCATCCCTGTAGCCTCCACAATGGATTAGTCCACTGTGACAGGCATGAATCCGACAGGTATCATGGGAACCATAAAAAAAAACAATCGACCAGTCAACAAAGGGGTCAGCCCTACGCTCTTTATAAGCGAACCAAAGCAGAACGTTTTCAACCAATGCATCCTCTGTTTCACTTAACAGTGACAGCCCATCCTATTACCCCACAGTAGGAGATGTACCATGCTAAAGACATGCCCCCTTTATGAGAGTCACAAATGCGCATCTGGCACTGAAGGAGGCAGTGTCATGATGCGTTCGTAACCAAGTGAGAATTTACCATGACTGGGAAAAATCTACTTGAACAGCTCTCAAACTGGTAATTACTTGTGGGAAACTTGTCCATCACCAACTTCTCCCATATGGTTACCTCTGTCACCTACTTAGGAAATGACCTCTATAACAGCATTTTCAGCAGTTAAATTTAACAAAACATTATTTATAAAAAGCAAACTATTAAATGTGTTTTTTGAACTCTGTTTCAAAGCATAATCGCTGCACTTTTAGTTGGTTGTTGAACATTAGCCAATCTTGTTGAACATTAGCCAATCAACGGTTCTCAACAAGTTCAAATGTCTCGAGTACCTAAATGTGTTTATACCGTTCATGTGCTAACATTAGCTACAATAAGTAGAGTGTGTATGTGTTCCACCTCTTTGCGTTATCCAGCAGAATGAGCATGCTGGCTCCTCCATCGTCTTGGAAACTCTCATAATGATGTCGGTCTGCGTTACCGATGAGGTAATCAAAGATGGCCGTGTCGATGACGTCCAGCAGTCTGGGACCAGCGTCGTACGGAGGCATCTTCTTTACCGCATCACAGTAGCTCTCATCATACTCCCACCTACACACACACACAAAATGAATACTCAAGCACACACAGTTAACATATACACAGACAAATCGTTAATACACACACCTGGCCAGTTTGCCCTCCCTGTAAGTGCGTCCCCAGGGGTGTCTATGTTTCTGGAGCGGCCAGACGTCTGGCAGCCAGAGAGTTAACGATCCCTCCATGTTCTCTCCCTCCGCACATGCGGGCTCACTCTCTCTACAGTAGTAACACTTCCCATAGAAACAACTATTATTACCTAGAGAGAGAGAGAGAGAGAGGTTAACCATTTCCATTTAGAGAGAGATCCAGCCCACTGCTGCTTGAACCCAGACACAAAACATTATGTTATCAACGTTTAAGGAGTGGCATACCTAGACGCAAACATATTATGGGTGGGACCGAACAGAGCCCTGTTGTGTGTGTGTGTGTGTGTGTGTGTGTGTGTGTGTGTGTGTGTGCTAGCATCTCACCCTGCATTAGAAAGGTACTGAGTAGCTGGTCCGTGGCGACAGGTTTGATCTCAGTCCTCAGGTTGACAAACCTCCCTACCACTAGGGGTGCTCTCCTGAAGCCCAGGATCCTACAGCAGACAGGACAGACACTCAGATACAACTAACACCAGTATCCAGATTCCCAATCCCGATTGTAAAATGTATATATTTATGCATAAGACCGATACGCGTGTGCACGTACCTGTCCAGGTGAAAAGCTGCCACCTCTGCATTGTGTCTGTCATAACCTGCATATGGCTCTCCTTCTACCATATAGTCTCTACTATACCTAGAAAAAGAGGGAGGAAGGGAGATGGAGGGAGTGATGGAGAGAGTTATCCTCTTACATAAACCAGAGTAAAAGCACAGTGCCTATTCTTACATAAAACCAGACAACAGACAGACAGAAGTCAGAGTGAAACAAGGACACTCAGTTCCTGAGGACTGTTCAGCAGCACAGAACCAAAGAATGGAGTGTGCATGTGTGTTTTCTCGCTCTCACCTCTTGGGTTTAAAGACCACTTTCTGCCCCCCGTCCAGTACTAGTAGAGCTTTGAGCTGGGTGCCCTTGTAGCCCACGTCTGCTCGCTCCACCCTGGCAGTGCCCAGCGCGGTGAGGACGGCTGCCAGCTCGGGGGTCTCCTCAGGGTATACCTCCCTTGGGCCCACCCACTGGCCTGCCACCTCCCATGGAGACTGGAGAGTGTGTGTTAAACGGGCACCGCGGGAGAGAGACAGGCCTGCCTCCATCTGATAACACACATGATAGAAACATTAATTCATAGCCTACACGCAGGCACCAGCTACAATAAATACACACTGACACAAAAACACAACCCTACCTTGCGGAAGGCTCTGAGGTCTCGTCGGCTGGCTGCGGACCCCTCTCCTCCGTCCAGCAGAAAAAGTTTTGCAAGCCCCAACAGGAGTAGCACAGCAACCAGTACAACCACACGCTGCTTCAACTTCATCTCCTCTGCAACATCAGACACCACCCCTGACCTGTGAGTCCCCCTCTTCCCCACCTCACCCCTAGAGCATGGCACCTGCCCCCCCTCTAGTCGCTTCCCCCTCCCAGCTCCAACACACACCCTTCTGAAGGGCAGGTGTGGATCTCGGTCTCACCACAAGACCCACAGCTAGACCAGGCCCCTACTGTACCAGCAACCAGCCTGTTGGAGGTCAGAGAGGACATTAGTGATGAAAAACAGTTAGATATAAAAACTTAAACTTGTTGACAGACAAACAGAAAAAGCAGGAGCCAAGATGCTGGACAGGTTGGTACATGATTGACAGGAGCATGATGAAAAACTAATGTATAATTACTGGGCTCAATTTGTAACATATTACAACTCTAATCTGTGTCATCGGAGCTGAGAGAAACACCCATAAGGAGCCAAACTTGACTGATTCCTGGATCCACACCCGGGGTTTTAAACAATCACTTTACTGACAACATAACACCCTGCCTAACCCACTGGCTGTTCTCCCACCAGTTACAGGATCAGTTACAGGATCCATCTAGCCTATCACTCCCTGTCTTTCAAAACAACATTTTATGTTTTGATATTGGATAACACCTCGCTTTGGGCTGTCAGACAGTGCCCATTGTCTGTCTGGCTCCACAGCTCCAGGCAAACTGGAATATCAGCCTGTCCTCTCCCCCAACAGAGGAGAGTTGAGTTGGGGTAAAAGAATAAGGACAGGACATGAAGGCTCCAAAGCAGGGCTCCTCTCATACAGGCCCACGTCAGTTGAGATGGATGTATTCATCGGTTGGTAATGGTCAGGACAAAGATATTGATCAGATTGTCCATAAATGGGGGTTGTTGTGCTATTTGGGGCAGATAAGCAAACTGCCTGCAACATATCAAATGAGCCTGCATATAACAATGGAGATACCATAACAGTAAGATGATGATGTAACTGTATCCAACTATCTAAGCTCTCCATAACTCAACAACGACAGATAGCCCTATCTAATGTGAGCAACTTGTCCTTGCCAGAGTTATGTATTTATTCTAAATGTATGGCTCTGGTCCTTGCCGTATATCAAAGTGCCACTGTCAATGTCACAGAATCATCATAGCTAACAACAACTTTCCAGTCAGCTGGAGGATACAATTGTCACCCTCATCAAAAAGCAATTATGTTTCCACTCAAATTAAAGGGCTGTCATTTGAAAGGTTATTTACGGACTTGAGAATTAATTTAAAAAAATACACACTATACCAGAAAGTGTATGTACTAGGTAGTTAACAGAGGACAACCCGTGAATTAGCCGGTTAAGTTAAACATATAAGCAACCCGTGTCTAGCAGTGCTGGTGGCCACGCAGGCAGGAATGACTCTAGTTGCATTCCACGCAATCGGTCATTCATGGGACCAACTACATACACGTCCCACTACTGCGGAAACTCTACGCTAACAGTAGTTGGCTAGCTAGTTGTTTGAAAATCGCAAAGGTCCACACGGTTAGTTTGGCATTTAGCAAACGCTTTGTTGATTTTAGATTAAATCTGCATCGACAGCTGCTAACGGTACCATATAGTCCGTTTTGCTTTCGTCCAGCAATGCATTACTGGTTAGCTAGCCGGCTAATGGGGTGGTTAGCTAGCCGGCGAGTCGGGTGGTTAGCTAGCTGGGTGGTTACCTAGCTGGGTGGTTAGCTAGCCAACTAGCAAAGAAACGGTTAGTTATCTAAGTTCGTTAGTTAGCTGCTACTTAGAAGTACAACCTGTCTCGTTAGTAGCTAACGTACTGATAGCTGACGAATTGCATCGATATTTTCCATATCAAAACTTGCGTTGAAAGCTGACACGCGTGTGCTAGCTAACTAGCGAGCAAGCTAACATACATTATCAAACATTCTATGAATGTGATTAAAATGCTACTGATTACTTTACTGTTAGCTTGCCGACACCGTTGATTGCAAAGAAATAGCGAACGTTACCTCACAGCCATCGTATTAGCAAGTCTGATCAAATGGCTTACCTTTGCGATTACGGCTACTAGATGTTAAACGAGATCAATGCAACGATCAATGTGTTTTCGATGTTTTGTGTGAAATTGTGTATTATTCGTCGATAAGCTGTCAAAAAAAAATCCGCGTTTCGTCAGCAACACTTAAACAGTTGTTCCGGGTCACCGATTTTTTCAAAATAAAGGTCCCCCACTTAAAAGTGAGAACTATTGTAAAGTAGACTGTCTGTAGAGTGTGTATAAAATGTATGGATTGAAGGTAGAAGCAGAAGTGTTTATTAGTTTAGTCCAATTGGGTGATCGGCGGAAGGGTTTGCGGGGAATAATAATAAAGGTATATTCTTTAAAAAAAAGTATGTATGTATGTATATATATGCATGCGTGTATGGATATATATATTTACCCCCAAAATATGGGGGATTGGAAATGATGCAGACAATTACATTGGAAGCAACATTATTTCCGCAATATTAAGGTGATCCACCCTCCAAAAAAAACAAAACAAAAAAATAGTGGAAAAGTGTCAATAACTTGTATTTATTCATGATATATGACACATATGTCTAAACATAAACCAATGATTCATATTTAAGTTACATTTGCATAAAATGTGGGTTTTAAAACATGTCCCAAAGTCAGACAAATGTCCTCATTGCGAATCACTGTATACAGTAGAGGCTGCCGAGGGGAAGACCGCTCATAATAATGTCTGGAACGGAGCCAATTGAATGGCATAAAACCGTGTGTTTGATCTATTTGATACCATTCCACTCCAGCCATTACCACGAACTCGTCCTCCCCAATTAAAGTGCCACCTGCCTCCTGTGATGGAATACATATTGGCGTATAGAGCAAAAACTATTCTGGCTGGTGCAGTACAAGTATTGTAGGGAATACTTAGTAGGGTAATAGTAGAAAAGTGTCATTAACCTGTATTTAACAATGATTCGCATTTGTTTATATTTAAGTGACATTTGCATTAAATGTGGGTTTTAAAACATGTTCCAAGGTCAAATAAATGCCACCAATGCAATACACTAGCTATAGTATGAATTACATATTGGCTTATAGAGAGAACTATTCTAGGTGCCAAAGTAAAATTGGGTTTGAGAGTACTCACTAGGGTCTATAGAATATATATATATATATGTACACCTTCCAACAGGTCAACAACCCTAAGCACACAGCCAAGACAACACAGAAATGGCTTCGGGACAAGTCTCAATGGCCTTGAGTGGCACAGCCAGAGCCCGGACTTGAACCCGATCTAACATCTCTGGAGAGACCTAAAAATAGCTGTCCAGCGACGCTCCCAATCCAAACTGACAGAGCTTGAGAGGATATGCAGAGAATGGGAGAATCCCCCCAAATACAGCTGTGCCAAGCTTGTAGCGTCATACCCAAGAAGCCTCAAGGCAGTAATCGATGGCAAAGGTGCTTCAACAAAGTATTTTGTAAAGGATCTGAATACGTATGTAAATGTCAATTCAGATTTTTTGTTATTTGCTAAAATGTCTTAAAACCTGTTTTTGCTTAGCCATTATGGGATATTGTGTGTAGATTGATGAGGAAAAAAAAAATATTTTATCAATTTTAGAACAAGGCTGTAACATAAAATGTGGAAAAGGTCTAGGGGTCTGATCACTTTCCAAATGCACTGTATTGGCCTACAGTTTATTGAATTGGGAACAATACAAAGGGTGGAGTAGAAAGTGTAGCTGGGCATTTAAACCTCAGTCCCCCATGAAATAATATAGATTCTACGGACCCTATTGGGTGTTCCCAACCCCACTTTTACCTCGGCACCTCGGTCAATATTCAAATGTATAGGCTGACAGTGTTGCATTGGAACAAATGGAATGGGTGGAGTAGAAAGTGTTGCTATGTATAAAATGTACAATGATTCACATTGTGGCCAATGGAATTGGTGGAGTTAAAGGCCAGCAACACTCCATTATTCAGAGCCCCATGATATATATAATTTCTACAGACCCTGCTGAGTTTTCCCTACAATATGTTTATTGCAGCACCCAGACTAGTTTTTGCTCTATAAACCAATATTCCATATACAATGATTCACACAGTTAATATAAGGATATCAGTCAATTGAAATAAATTCATTAGGCCCTAATCTATGGATTACAAATGACTGGGCAGGGGCATAGCCATAGGCCCTCCCACCTGGGTGCCAGGCCCACCCACTGGGGAGCCAGGCCCAGCCAATCAGAATGAGTTTTTCCCCACAAAAGGGATTGATAACAGACAGAAATACTCATCAGTTGTCTGGGTGGCTGGTCTCTGACGATGCCGCACCTTAAGTAGCCGCACGTGAAGGTATCGGATGTGGAGGTCCTGGGCTGGTGTGGTAATACTTAGTCTGTAAAAAGCTTTTTGTGTGTATGGAACATTAATGGGATCTTTATTTTAGCTCATGAAATATGGGACCACCACTATTTTCAGTACAGATTCTACAGACCCTACTGCAGGGCTCTCCAACTCTGTTCCTGGAGAGCTACAGTTCTGTAGGTTTTTACTCCAACTCTGTTCCTGGAGAGCTACAGTTCTGTAGGTTTTTACTCCAACTCTGTTCCTGGAGAGCTACAGTTCTGTGGGTTTTTACTCCAACCCTAATCTAGCACACCTGATTCTAATAATTACCTGGTTCATAAACTGAATCAGTTTTGTTACAACTCGGGTTGGAGTGAAAACCTACAGAAGGGTAGCTTTCCAGGAACAGGGTTGGAGAGTCCTACTGAATATTCTCAATCCCACTTTTACATAGTATTTATACGGCACATTTCAGACATGGAATGCAACACAATGAGCTTCACAGGGAAAAATAAACAAATAAACTGAAATATTATACAGCAAACATGAGGATAAAAAACTAAAGAATAACAAAAACTGAACGACTAAAAAGCACCCTAAGGAAAAACAAAACTATAAAGGTGTGCTTTAAGATCTGTTAAATATGTCCAAAGTTTCAGCCCCCTTCAGGTTCGCAGGGAGGCTATTTCAGAGGCTTCTACTTATCTAAAAACCAACAGAAGTATCTTAAAATGAATTCTAAAATGCACAGGCAGCCAGTGAAAACCTTCAAACTGATGCAATGTGTGCTCCCCGTCTGGTCTTGGTCAGTACCCATGCTGTAGCATTCTGGATGTTTTGCAATTGACCAATGGCTTTCTTGGGGAGATCAGACAGGAGAGCATTACAGTAGTCAAGCCTGCTTGTTATAAAAGCATGGAGGACTGTCTCTGTATCAGCCTGAGAGAGAAACGACCACACCGTGGGGATGTTCCTCAGGTGGTAAAAAGCTATTTGTCTCATTCATAATGTGCGATTTGAAATTGAGTTCAGAAACCTAAATAACACCTAGATTTTTTACCTGACATTTTATCGTTATAAAGATAATTAAAATGAATTAAAATGTTCGGCCAGATTCTCTCTCTGTGCTTTGGCTGCAACAATAAGTACCTTGGTTATGTCTTGATTTAGCTGGAGGAAGCTGTGAGCCATCCAAGTATTTACATCACTAATACAGTCTAATAATTTATTAGTGGAACTAAAATACTCTACACAGAAATGCAGTTATGTATCGTCTGCGTAGCAGTGAAAATCAATGCTGTGCTTTCTGATAACGCTGACAAGGGGTAACATACTGAACAGTACCGGAACCAAAATCAAATCTTGTGTAACGCTACATGTGATATGTTTTTTCTGAGCTTTTTCAACAAGAGTGACAAACTCTCCACTGGTTAAATAGGTCCTAAACTAATTTAGAACTGGACCGGAGAGGCCAACCCACCTCTCCAGTCTGTCCAGAAGGACATCAAGGTCAACAGTGTCGAACGCAGCACTTAAATCCAAGAGTACAAGAACAGAGAGCTGTTTGGCATCTGTGTTTGGCTCTAAGATCATTTACCACTTTAACTAAGGCAGTCTCTATGCTGTGATGGGCATAAAACAATAATTTAGCTGTTTGAAAACCAAATTCTCCAGAATTTTGGTTAAGAATGGAAGGTTGGCTGAAAATTGCAAAGAGCTTAAGAATCTAGATGACTTTTCTTCAGAAGGTGTTTCACCATAGCAGTTTTTAGTGCAATGGGGAAAGTGCCTGTGAATATGGAGTGATTAACAATAACCTGCACTTCTTCAGATATGCAATTAAAAACTGTTTTGAAGGTGGTCGGGATAGGATTGAGAAGGCAGTGAGAAGGCTTCAGTTGGGGTATCACTTTTGTGAGCACGTCTGTGTCAACCAGGGAAAAAAAATCCATAGTGCCGTAGCGTGGTTGGCTAAGGCACATATCAACACTTCATCAGGTCTTGCTTGACTGATACCCAGCCTAATGTTTTATCTGATCTCTGAAATATCCCACAAATTCATCACATTTATATGTGAAGGAAAGTTCACATAGGTTTTCGGGGTAGGATTTATCAGGCCATCAATGGTCGAGAAGCACACTATTAAATTATTCTGATTATTAGAAAAATTAGCCTGTCTGGCATTTCTAATTGACTTGTTATACAGTGCTAGTCAAAAGTTTGGACAACTACTCATTTAAGGATTTTTCTTTATATTTACTATTTTATACATTGTAGAATAATAGTGAAGATATCAAAACCATAAAATAACACATATGGAATCATCTAGTACCCCCAAAAAGTGTAATAAAAAAAATAAAATGTTTTTAGATACTTCAAAGTAGCCACCTTTTGCCTTGGTGACAGCTTTGTGCACTCTCGCTTTTGCAACAGTCTTGAAGGAGTTCCCACATATGCTGAGCACTTGTTGGCTGCTTTTCCTTCACTCTGCGGTCAAACTCATCCCAAACCAAAAAAATCTCAAATTTGGACTCATCTGACCAAAGGACAGATTTCCACCGGTCTAATGTCCATTGCTCGTGTTTCTTGGCCCAAGCTAGTCTCTTCTTATTATTGGTGTTCTATAATAGTATTTGTTTTGCAGCAATTGAACCATGAAGGCTTGATTCACGCAGTCTCCTCTAAACAGTTGATGTTGAGATGTGTCTGTTACTTGAACTCTGTGAAGCATTTATTTGGCCTACAATTTCTGAGGCTGGTAACTAACGCAGCAGAGGTAACTCTGCGTCTTCCTTTTTTGTAGTGGTCCTCATGAGAGACAGTTTCATCATAGCTCGTGATGATTTTTGCAACTGCACTTGAAGAAACTTTCAAAGTTCTTGAAATTTTCCCGGATTGACTGACCTTCATGTCTTAAAGTAATGATGGACTGTTGTTTCTCTTTGCTTATTTGAGCTGTTCTTGCCATAATATGGACTTGGTCTTTTACCAAATAGGGCTATCTTCTGTATACCATCTCTACCATGTCACAACACAACTGATTGGCTTAAATGCATTAACTTCTTATGGCTGGGGGCAGTATTGAGTAGCTTGGATGAATAAGGTGCCCAAAGTAAACTGCCTGCTCCTCAGTCCCAGTTGCTAATATATGCATATTATTATATTTGGATAGAAAACACTCCGAAGTTTCTAAAACTGTTTGAATGATGTCTGTGAGTATAACAGAACTCACCTGAGAAAAAAATCCAACCAGGAAATGGGAAATCTGAGGTTGGTCGATTTTCAACTCAGCCCCTATTGAAGATATTGGTCAACCTTCACTTCCTAAGGCTTCCACTCTTTAGGCTTCAACCGTCTTTAGAAACGTGTTTGAGGCTTCTACTATGAACGGGGGCTGAATGAGAGGGGAATGAGTCAGAGGTCTGCCAGCAGTCATGCGCTGGTCACGCGCATTCACATGAGAGGTAGCTCCCGTTCCATTTGCTTTTCTGAAGACAAAGGAATTCTCTGGTTGGAATATTATTGAAGTTTAATGTTAAAAACATCCTAAAGAATGATTCTATACATCGTTTGACATGTTTCTACGGACTGTAGCGGAACTTTTTGACTTTTCATCTGCAACTAGTGACGCGCTTCGTGAGACAGGCCTTCTATGCCATCAAAAGGAACAAAACTCAACATCCCAATTAGGATCTGGCTAAAAAAAGACATAAATCAGTTATCAAACTGTCACGATGTACCAAGGTGGGTGGAATCAGGCGCAGAGAGCAGGTTTCAGTGATTTGACAGTTTATTCTCCGATGCACAAAAGACGACGGTCAACCCAACACACAGGGTGAATAATCCAACACAGGATCATAATAGACCGGAGAATAAAACACAAGTACAAGGGCGGGACAACCT
Source organism: Oncorhynchus masou masou (assembly GCF_036934945.1). NCBI lineage: Eukaryota > Metazoa > Chordata > Actinopteri > Salmoniformes > Salmonidae > Oncorhynchus > Oncorhynchus masou. Next base: position 88,806,752 of record NC_088235.1, on the reverse strand, counting down.
ACTAAATATAAGGACACTAATTAACTAAAATACACACAGGTGAAACCAATCAGACAAAACCAACAGACAAACGAAAAAGGGATCGGTAGTGGCTAGTAGGACGGCGACGACGACCGCCGAGCACCGCCCGAACAGGCAGGAGAGCCAAGCTCGGCGGAAGTCGTGACAGTACCCCCCCCCTGACGCGCGGCCCCCACAGTGCGCCACCACCGTCCTCGAGAACGACCCGGAGGATGAGGTGCTGGGCGATCCGGGTGGAGGCGGTGGAAATCTATCAGGAGAGAAGGGTCCAAAATGTCCCCCACTGGAACCCAGCATCTCTCCTCCGGACCGTACCCCTCCCAGTCCACGAGGTACTGTAGGCCCCCCACCCGGCGTCTCGAATCCAGAATGCCCCGAACTGTGTACGCCGGGGACCCCTCGATGTCCAGAGGGGGCGGAGGGACCTCAGGCACCTCACCTTCTTGCAGGGGACCAGCCACCACCGGCCTGAGGAGAGACACATGAAACGAGGGATTAATACGGTATTACCTAGGAAGTTGTAATCTGTAACACACCTCGTTTATTCTCCTCAGGACTTTGAACGGCCCCACACACTGCGGCCCCAGCTTCCGACAGGGTAGGCGGAGGGGCAGGTTTCGGGTCGAGAGCCAGACCCTGTCCCCCGGTGCAAACACGGGGGCCTCACTGCGGTGCTGGTCAGCACTCCTCTTCTGCCATTCTCCCGCTAACCGTAGTGAGTCGTGAACGGCTTTCCAGGTGTCCTTGGAGCTCTGTACCCATTCCACCACCGCAAGAGCCTCGGTCTGGCTCTGATGCCATGGGGCCAGGACCGGATCGTAGTACTTCCCTGGGACGGGGAAAGGTCGGTAAGAAAATCCACCGATAAGTGTGTCCACGGCCGTTGTGGAACGGGGAGGGGTTGTAATTTCCCTCTAGGCAGGTGCCGAGGAGCCTTGCTCTGAGCACACACTGAGCAGGAGGAGACATAAAATCTCACGTCTTTAGCCAGCGTGGGCCACCAGTATCTCCCTCTCAGACTCCGCACTGTCCTCTCGATGCCCGGATGACCCGAGGAGGGGAGAGTATGAGCCCACCGGATCAGCTTGTCCTGGACGCCCCTCGGCACGTACTGAGTCCCCACTGGACAGTTTGGGGGGGCCGGCTCTGACCGTAAGGCCTCCTCTATCTCCGCATCCACCTCCCATACCACCGGTGCCACGAGACATGACGGTGAAATGATGGAAGTTGGCTCAACGGACCGCTCCTCGGTATCATAGAGGCGGGACAGAGCGTTGGGTTTGGTGTTTTGGGAGCCTGGCCGGTATGAGAGGGTAAACCGGAACCTGGTAAAAAAACATGGCCCATCTAGCCTGACGTGGATTTAGTCTCCTAGCTGCCCGGATATACTCGAGATTACGATGGTCAGTCCAGATGAGAAAAGGGTGTTTAGCCCCCTCAAGCCAATGTCTCCACACCTTCAGAGCCTTGACTACAGCTAACAACTCCCGGTCCCCCACATCATAGTTTTGCTCCGCTGGGCTGAGCTTGCTCGGAAAGAAGGCACACGGACGGAGCTTGGGTGGCACGCCCGAGCGCTGGGACAGCACGGCTCCATCCCCAGGCTCGGATGCATCCACCTCCACTATGAACGCTAAAGAGGGGTCCGGATGCGCCAACACAGGCGCATTGGTGAACAGCTGCTTCAAACGACTGAAAGCTCTGCCCGCCTCTGCTGACCAATGCAAGCACACCGGTCCTCCCTTCAGCAGTGAGGTGATGGGAGCAGCCACCTGACCAAAACCACGGATAAACCTCCTGTAGTAATTGGCAAACCCTAAAAACCGCTGCACTTCTTTCACCGTGGTCGGAGTCGGCCAATTACGCACGGCTGTAACGCGGTCATCCTCCATCACCACCCCGGAGGTGGAAATACGATACCCCAGGAAGGAAAGGGACTGTTTGAAAAACTCACATTTCTTCGCCTTGCAATACAGGTCATGCTCCAGCAGTCGCCCAAATACCTTATGCACCAGAGACACATGCTCCGCGCGTGTGGCAGAATAGATCCAGATGTAATCGATATACACTACCACTCCCTGCCCGAGCAGGTCTCGGAGAATCTCATCTACGAAGGATTGGAAGACGGCTAGAGCATTCTTCAACCCGTATGGCATGACGCGGTACTCATAATGACCAGATGTAGTACTAAATGCGGTTTTCCACTCATCTCCTCTCCGGATACACACCAGATTATACGCGCTCCTCATGTCCAGTTTTGTGAAGAAGCGCGCCCCGTGAAATGATTCCATCGCCGTAGTGATGAGAGGTAGTGGGTAACTCGACCCCACTGTGATGGAATTTAGACCTCTATAATCAACGCACGGACGCAGACCTCCATCCTTCTTCTTCACAAAAAAGAAGCTTTAGGAGACGGGTGATGCGGAGGGCCGAATGTACCCCTGTCCCAGCGATTCGGCAACGTATGTATCCATCACTACCGTCTCCTCCTGGGACAATGGATACACGTGACTCCTAGGAATTGCAGCGTTCTCCAGAAGGTTTATCACGCAGTCCTCTCGACGATGGGGTGGTAATTGGGTCGCCCTCTTTTTACTGAAGGCGATCGGCATATTCAGAGGGAATGCGCACGGTGGAAACTTGGTCTGGACTCTCCACCGTAGTCGCACCAACGGCAACTCCTATACACCTACCTGAACACTCCTCTGACCACCCCCTAAGAGCCCCCTGTCGCCAGGAAATCACCGGGTTGTGTTTAGCTAACCAGGGAACCCCCAACACCACTGGAAACGCAGGTGAATCTATAAGGAACAGACTAATCTACACCTTATGATCCCCCTGCGTTACCATGTCCAGCGGCACCGTAGCCTCCCTAATTACTCCTGACCCTAATGGTCGGCTATCTAAGGAGTGCACAGAGAAAGGTAGGTCTAACGACACCAAGGGAATCCCTAGCCTTAATGCAAGCCCACAATCCATGAAATTCCCAGCTGCGCCTGAATCGACTAGTGCTTTATGCTGTAGAGAGGGAAAAAACCCAGGCAAAGAAGTCAACACATACACATGACCGACAGGAAGCTCTGGGTGAGTCTGGTGCTTACTCACCTGGGGTGATCGAACAGTGCTCCGCCTGCCCTCCCGACTCCCAGAAGAGTTCCTCCAGCACCGGTCAGACGTGTGCCCTCGTCGACCACAACTGGTGCAGGAGGACACTCCTCCTACGGTCCCCCTCGAAGCCGCTCCTCCTAAATCCATAGGGATAGGGGCAGGAGGGGAACTCTGGCTAATTATCCCTCGCCGAGTCCGGACCATTCCACACTGCGTTGGCCCACTCGAGGGCTCGCCCAGTCAAGCAGGAGATGAGGGCGCTCACGCTCTCCTCTCCGGAGGGAGCAGGACGCACGGTCGCCAGGTATAGTTCTAGTTGAAGGAGGAAACCCTGGCACCCAGCCGCCGTTCCGTCATACTCCCGTGGGAGCGTCAGCCGAAGAGCCCCGGAGCCTGATGTGGTCGCAGGAACAGGAGATGCTGAAGAAAGGGTTGCTGGAGATGAGGTGGGAAGGCCACTCCTCTCCCATCGATCCATCCTCTCCATCATTTGGTCCATGGCAGAACCAATCCTGTGAATTAGGCTGGTGTGATGGAGGACCCTCTCTTCCATCGATGGGAGAGGAGACGCGGCTGCTCCTGCTGATTCCATGGTGGTGCGGGATTCTGTCGCGATGTACCAAGGTGGGTGGAATCAGGCGCAGAGAGCAGGTTTCAGTGATTTGACAGTATATTCTCCGATGCACAAAAGACGACGGTCAACCCAACACACAGGGTGAATAATCCAACACAGGATCATAATAGACCGGAAAATAAAACACAAGTACTCCACCAAATGACATGAAGACAAAAACAATCCCGCACTAAACAAAGGCGGGACAACCTACTACATATAAGGACACTAATTAACTAAAATACACAGGTGAAACCAATCAGACAAAACCAACAGACAAACGAAAAAGGGATCGGTAGTGGCTAGTAGGACGGCGACGACGACCGCCGATCACCGCCCGAACAGGCAGGAGAGCCAACCTCGGCGGAAGTCGTGACACAAACCCTCCATGGTTGTGAGGTCAGGGGTCCACTTACCAACCAATAATTCACAAAAATAGGCCAAACACCCAATTGGGACTTTCTGCAAAAATATACTTTGTGTACAACACAAAACCCCAAACAATGCATGCAGAGCAGAATTAGGATTATACCACTAGTTATCAAAACCAAGAAAAGAGCCGTTCCATTTCTACAACCACTTAAAAGGAAGTGATGCCCACACATTCCACCACAAAGCCCTCACCTAGAGAGATGAACCTAGAGAAGAGTCACCTCAGCCAGCTGGTTCTGGGGCTCTGTTCACAAACAGACCACCAGGACAGAAACACATTTAGGGGCCTCCCGAGTGGCGCAGCGGTCTAAGGCAATGCATCGGGATGTCCTTGTCCCATCGCGCTCCAGCGACACCTGTGGCGAGCCGGGCGCATGCATGCACGCTGACACGGTCACCAGGTGTACGGTGTCTCCTCCGGCACATTGGTACGGCTGGCTTCTGGGTTAAGCAAGCAGTGTGTCAAGAAGTCAAGAAGCAGTACGGCTTTGTAGGGTCGTGTTTTGGAGGACGAATGGCTCGAGACCTTCACCTCTCCTGAGTCCGTACGGAAGTTGCAGCGAAGGGACAAGACTAACTACCAATTGAATATCATGAAATAGGGGAGAAAAAGGGCTACAAAAAAATATACATTTTGAAAAACACATTTTCATCCAAAAACAAAAACATTTCTACCCAGCCAAATGATGAGAAGGCAAAAAGATAACTGGAAAGAATCAACCAAAAAAACAGAGCAAATTGGAACGCTATCTGGCCCTTAATTAAGGGATTAGACCCTTTCCCCCCAATTTTTGCCTAAAATGACATACCCAAATCTAACTGCCTGTAGCTTAGGCCCTGAAGCAAGGATATGCATATTCTTGGTACCATTTGAAAGGAAACACTTTGAAGTTTATGCAAATGTGAAAGGAATGTAGTAGAATATAACACAGTAGATCTGGTAAAAGATAAAAGAAAAAACAACAAACTTTTTTCTATTTTTTGTGCCATCTTTGAAATGTAAGAGAAAGGCCATAATGTATTATTCCAGCCAATGTGCAATTTAGATTTTGGCCACTAGATGGCATCAGTGAATGTGCAAAGGTTTAGACTGATCCAATGAATCATTGTATTTCTGTTCAAATTTTGTATCAAGACTTCCCAAATGTGTCTATGTTCAAAATTATGCACTCTCCTCAAACAATTGCATGGTATTATTTTACTGTAGCAACCACTGTAAATTGAACAGTGGAGTTAGCTTAAATTCTTCTTAATCTTTGTCAATATCAGATATGTCTATGTCCTGGGAAATTTTCTTGTTACTTACAACCTCATGCTAATCGCATTAGCCTACATTAGCTCAACAGTCCCGTGGAAGGGACACCGATCCCGAATAAATTAACAGATTACACAGCGGCAGAGCACCCGAAATTAATCAAATCCTTGACTGTCAACTCCATGAGCATGGCCTTGCTATTGAGAGGCCGCCATAGGCAGACCTGGCACTCAAGAGAAGACCGGCTATGTGCCCACTGCCCACAAAATGAGGTGGAAACTGAGCTGCACTTCCTAACCGCCTGCCAAATGTATGACCACACTAGACATATTTCCCACAGACCCACAAAGAATTTGAAAACAAATCAAACATTGATAAACTCCCATATCCATATACCACAGTGTGCAATCACAGCAGCAAGATTTGTGGCCTGCTGCCATGAGAAAAGGGCAACCAGTGGAGCACAAACATTGTAAATACAACCTATTTTTATGTTTATTTTCCCTTTCATACTTCAACTACTTTCACATTGTTACAACACTTTACGTAGCCAATAATATATCATATGAAATGGCTATTCTTTTAAAACTTTTGTGAGTGTAATGTTTACTTATGTTTCTCTTGTCTATTTAATTTGCTTTGGCAATGTAAACATGTTTCCCATGCCAATAAAGCCATTTGAATTGAGAGAAATTGAGATCAAGTCAATTGAAAAACTATAACACTAGTTCAACAATTCAAGTAGGTTTATTTCAGTAGGAAGGATTGTAGGTCAATCAGGACCTAAAATGTATTAACACCAGTTTAGACACACACACACTGTTTTTTTTCTAACCACAAGCACTGTCCAGGACATTTAACAGTTCATGTGGTAGGTCAAAATTCCTGGCCTTACACACACATTCATACACCACATTTAGCTGAAACCATGTTTAATAAATAAAAGCGAACCAAAGGGACAGAGTATAAAAATGGCAGAGTGTTTATTGGTTGTCTGGATGAGGCTCGGGTCACATCACTCAGTTCAGAGGTCATAGTGCAACCCTGGGCCACATGACATGGGTGGGTCCTCATCAGGGTCAGGGTACAGGTGGTAGAGGGACGGCACATGGACACACCCCACAGTTCATGGGGCATGGACAGAGCTAAGTGACGTCTTCAACACATCATAAACATCACTCTCCAACTGAGCCATATGGAGTAGAGTAGGTAGATGTCGCCCTAGACAATGATCCAAGGTCAGTTATACATTTTCCCTATGGTTAAAATTAGGATTTGGAGGGAATATGCTTAACTATGGCTACAGGCAACTCCTCCATTCCTACAGCACACACACAACACCCCCCTCCTGTGTAAACCAGTCAGCTGAACTGTAAAGGAAAATAAAAATGAGAGCTGCAGACAAATCCAAAAGCAACTTCACTCAGACAGTACACACGGTTGTGCATTTGTACATAGACACAGAAACCTTGTACATTTTGGTTACAATGTGGAAACCTCACAAACCTTTTTGACATTCAGAAAGTTCTCAGAAACAAAAGGCCCATCCTAACAGATTGTAAAAGCTCAAGGGCACTCCTAACCCTTTACCTATAATAGTAAGTTAGTTATGACACTGGTATACATTCAAACAGGGCGTGAGTGATGTTTGCCACTACACTAACATGGGAAAATACCTTTCTTGCATTTCATCTCTCACCCTTTTCATCTTGCATTGAAGCCCTCTATGTCCAGAGGAGAAAGAGAAGGTGAAGGGGAGTAGTGATGTGAGAGGAAACAAGAGATGGGAGTGGAAGAGAGGACAACAGAGGGGAAACAGACTGCTTTCGCCTCTGCTGGTCTTCTGTGGGCAGCTTCTGTCCGATTGCTTCGCTGTCCAGCTCCTGTTGCATCAGAGTTCACTGCACCCCACCATCTGTACTAGATTCATTCAACTCTCTCTTCATACTCACTCCACATAGAATATGCCATACCACTTCCCACAGAGCTCTACACACTGCTCAACAGTGAGGAAATGACAGCCTAGAGGCTCTGCCTATCTAATATTAATAAGGTATAATAAAAAAAAATACAAATTAAAAGTTCTACACACTCATACTATTACTGTCCTCTCATCCCTTTGTACCACGAACACTACCCCTCTCATTCCTCTCTTTCTCTGGCTTCCTCATCCACTCGTTTGTGTATGACAGAGCCCTGCTGGAGCGTAGCTGTTAATGGAGCTGACGCTGTAGATGTGTGTGTGTGGGGTCATGCTGGGATAACTACCAGGAGCTGAGGAGTTGACCATCTGAAATGAGCCTCTGTAGGTCATTGAAATGGAGTATGTAGAAGTTGCCCTTAGCCTCAGATCTAGGATCAGATTACACCAAGTCATTAGGGGGTGAATAAAAGTCTGGCCCTATATATCAGTGGTTAGGGATAAGTTCTGCCTACCTACTCCCATTAGCTCAGCCTCTAGAGGACCTAAGAACAACAGCTGCCACACAAGGCCCATGGGAGATGGAGTCTCTTGCTGCTAGAGTACAGTGTCAGTTTGAGGTGTGAGGAATGTTATGCGAACTTGCTGGACCTCCGATTGTAAGTAGACAATAGACATGCTAACTAAAAGAGACATAAACATAGCTATAGGAACAGATGGGAGATGTAAATCATTGTTACAAGTCAGGACCTAACCTGACTATCAAGTTGAGACAGAGACAGGAGAGAATTAAGCAATAAGGCCCGAGGGGGTGTGGTCTATGGCCAATATACCACGGCAAAGGACTGTTCTTAAGCACGACGCAACGTGGAGTGTCAGGATACAGTCCTTCGCTGTGGTATATTGGCCATGTATCACAAACCCCCAAGGGGCCTTAATGCTATTATAAACTGGTTACCCACGTAATTCGAGCAGTACAAATACATGTTGTCATACCCATGGTACAGTATACGGTCTGATATACCGCGGCTTGAGCCAAATAAGCATTTATCGCTCGAACCACCCAGTTTATAATGTAGGATAAATCCCTATTAAAGCTTTAAGTCCTTTCTGAGATGACTACCGTAGTATCAGAATATAATGTTACTACACCATCCTTATTCCTTTCCCCAAAAACATATTCATTTAATTTGTTCTAATTGTAACACTTGCTCCCAAATCTGAAATAAAATGTGTTTGGTACATTGGCACACCCCTGTGAAGATGCCAGGAGTATGGACCAGGGGAAAGGTCTAGAGGCTGCCAGGGAACTCTGCCTTAGAGTGTAGTAGGTCTGTACCGTACTCCTATGTGAGAAACTCATAGGTGAGAAAACATTCAAAAACTACAATAATAAAATCAAAAACAAGTAAATAATTAAAGGTATACAATTGTCAGAAAAAGTGAAGAAACCAAAAATAAAATGTAACAGAAATGTAACAGACAATTAAAACAAGCTAGACATTTGCATGTCATCTACAGGGTAATACTGCCAATACATCCAGCACGCCAAGGAAACTAAAACACTAAACAAAATCATTAAAATTAATTCTGAATGGCTCCAGATAGCTTCATGTGTGTGTCTGCAGCAGTGTGTGTGTGTGTGTGTGTGTGTGTGTGTGTGCGTGTGTAGCAGTCTGTGTGTATAAAACACACACTCAAGAGTTTTGAAGCAGGTTAGCTCAGGACCTGAATCTTCCACTCATGTTTAAGCAACAACAAAACAACAAGTTAAGAACATAATTTGTTTGGTGTTGAAGGGATACTTGGGGATTTTGGCAATGAGGCCCTTTTATCCACTTCCCCAGAGTCCGATGAAGTCATGGAAACCATTTGTATGTCTCTGTCTATGGGTATCTGTTAGCATGCTAGTAGATACCAATAGACTTCCAGCCATTGCACTAACACTAGTTAGCATTGTCTCGCAAAACTACCTCCAACTTCCTTCATACTGGACACAGAGATATACAAATGGTTTCCATGAGTTCATCGGACTCTGGGGAAGTGGATAAACACTCCCCCATCTTTCACTCTGCTCTATCGTTCACCTTTTCACAGCTTTCAAGTCTTTAGTGTTAGTGTGTGTGTGTTCTGGGGAATCTAGAGCCTTAACAAGTGGACAGAGCACAAACGGCTGTCCAGAGAGTAGCCCAAAAGCCTATTTCTAAAAGAGATATAACTGGGTCCATAACAGTGGAATAGAGGAAAGCTTAGACACTGGGTTTATGGTATCGGTGATGTGACCTAGCATACGCGCTCACATACATAGACCCGAGAAGGGGAGGCTCTGGAATATAAAACAGTTGGAGACATTCAGGACGTGTGTGTGGGAGTAGATTCTGCTGGAATAGATTGAGAATCAGAGCCCTTCATGTTCACAATGCTGCAATCACACGCTCACTCCCCCTTGTCCGAGTGTGTGTGCTTGTGTGTACATTTGTGCATATGTGAATGAGCGAAAAGTGTTTTGTGAGCCCAATTCATGTCAAGTGTGTGAAGACACCATTGGGGTCTTGTGTATGTGAGTCAAAGTGTGATAAAGAAAAGTGTTTAAAATCCCATTCCATTTGCTTAGTCCAGTGTTGTTTGTGAGTGTGTTGTTGTGTAAGTCCTGCCCTACAAAGTGCAGACTGTCTTCCACCAGACCACGGTGTGTCAAGAAGAGGGGGAGTGATGAAAAACAAGGATAAAGGATAAATAAATGTCCATCCATCCCAAGAAAGAGGAGAGGAGACATCTCATAGTTCCACGAGGTTGATAGTCCACTGGAAAAAAACTACGGAGACAACAAGAAAGGAGAAGTGGTGTAGTTCCCCATTCAGTAATCTACGCAGCCAAATTAACCACTGCTTCAACACACTCATACACACACGGCTCCTTAAGATAAGGCAGTGGTGGCAGTGGGGAGGGGGTTGCCGTGGGGTTGGGGTCAGGGTGTATAGGTCAGGGGTCATGGCAGTGAAAGCTCCTGCTGCTAAGTCACTAACCCTCCTCCTCATCTCCTCCCCTATTCCTTTCTTTTCTCTCGCTCTATTGTTCTGTCCTCTTCAGCAGCAATCATTCAAAGGACATCAAATTGGCTGGGACCTGGAGAAAGAGAGAGAAAAGTGTGAGGGCTGGTTGGTGTGGGTATATGTGTGGGTGAGTGTGTGTATGTTGGTGTGGGTATATGTGTGGGTGAGTGTGTGTATGTGTGTCTGTTACCTGTTGTCTGTTGCTCTGGCAGGCAGCACTGAGGTGTTTGAACCACAGCAGGGCGTTCATTTTGTTCCCTGCCTGGTACTTATAGGTGTTACCTAGGAAACACAGAAACACACGGTCACAAGATGTCACTGTAGCAGAGAACTGGGATTCAGTCTCCCATCTCCATCTGTGTACAGCAGGAGCCATGAAGCTGCCGCAATACAGAACATATGAGAACAGAGACTTAGACTGTGTGTGTGTGTGTATGTATGTATATATATATGTGTGTGTATGTGTAGGGAGAAAAAGACAGACGGTCAGATATGACAGGCATGCAGTACACATAGCAGACAGGGATACTGCTGGGTCAGACAGACAGGAACCTGTGTGTGTTTGTGTCGGTACACACGTGTTTATGCATGTGATCACATTTGCATACAATATGGGTGTATATTGCATGTGAGAGAGAGTATGTATAGGGTGTGTTGAGGATTTACACCAAGGACATCCAGATCATCTGAGGAATGGAGATAAGTAGTTTGGCTGAACATTCATGTCTGTATGTGATTGGCTGAATAACTGTCAATCAAACAGTCACAGTCTCACCATGTTCAGAGTCTGTGAGCAGGAAGATGTCGGGATGTTCAGGGTCGTCTGCCATGATGGCCATTAACCCCACGACACACACACTCTTACTGCTAGAGGACTTGAACTGATGAGAAGAGGAGAGAGGGAAAAGAAGAGAAGAGAGGGAGAAGGAGAGAAGAGAATGGAGAAGAAGAATATAAGGGAGGGGAAGAGAAGGGAGAGGGAGGAGAGAAGAGGGAGAAGAAGAGAAGGGGAAGAAGGGAGGGAGGAGAAGAGAGAAGGGAGGGGAGGAGAAGAGAGAAGGGAGAGGGAGAAGAGAAGTGAGAGGGAGAGGAAAAGAAGAGAGGGAGGAGGAGAGAAGAGAAGAGAGAAGAAGAGAAAGGAGAAGAGGAGAGGAGAAGAGAGAAGAAGAGGAGAAGAGGAGAAGAGAAGGGAGAAGAAGAGAAGAGGGGAGGAGAAGAGAGGGAGAAGAGAAGAGGAGAGAAGAGAGGGAGAAGAAAAGAAGAAGGGAGAGGGAGAAGAGGAGAGGAGAGACGAGAGGGAGGAGAGGAGAGACGAGAGGGAGGAGAAGAGGAGAGAAGAGAAACGAGAGGGAGAAGAAGAGAAACGAGAGGGAGAAGAAGAGAAGGGAGAGGGAGAAGAAGAGAAGGGAAAAGAAGAGAAGAAGGAGAAGGGAGAGGGAAAAGAAGAGAAGGGAGAGGGAGAAGAAGAGAAGGGAAAAGAAGAGAAGAAGGAGAAGGGAGAGGGAAAAGAAGAGAAGAGGAGAAGGGAGAGGGAAAAGAAGAGAAGAGGAGAAGGAAGAGGGAAAAGAAGAGGAGAAGGAAGAGGGAAAAGAAGAGAGGAGAAGATAGGGAGAAGAAGGGAAGGGAAGAGAGAGGGAGAAGAAAAGAAGAAGGAGAAGGGAGAGGGAAAAGAAAAGAGAGAGAAGAAAAGGAGAGAAGAGAGCATTCTGATATTATTGGAAAAGAAGAGAAGAGGAGAAGGGAGAGAAGAAGGGAGAAGGGAGAGGGAAAAGAAGAGAAGAGGAGAAGGGAGAGGGAAAAGAAGAGAAGAGGAGAAGGGAGAGGGAAAAGAAGAGAAGAGGAGAAGGAAGAGGGAAAAGAAGAGAGGAGAAGATAGGGAGAAGAAGGGAAGGGAAGAGAGAGGGAGAAGAAAAGAGAGAGAAGAAAAGGAGAGAAGAGAGCATTCTGATATTATTGCTGATTCTTATAATCCTATACAAGTATTCTTTCTGAAACCTAAGACACGACAGAAAAAACATCCCCATTTGTGAGAGTTTGAAAACAGTTGTCTGCAGACTGCACTCAGTTTGTAGATGGCGCTGTATGTGTGTGTTTCCCTGCCACAAGGTTCCCATTACCCTGCGAGTGGTCACAGAGGTCTAGGATTATATCCTTGGTCTCATTATCCAATGAGTGCTGCCAGATGCTGCTCCACTCTTAAAACCCCTCCATCCCCTCCCACTGCGCTAGCCCCAAGACCCATGACAACATCCCTCCATCCCCTCCCACTGCGCTAGCCCCAAGACCCATGACAACATCCCTCCATCCCCTCCCACTGGGCTAGCCCCTAGCCCCATGACAACATCCCCACCCACTGCGCTAGCCCCTAGACCCATGACAACATCCCCACCCACTACTCTAGCTCCTATACCAATGACAACATCTCCACCCACTGCGCTAGCCCCTAGACCCATGACAACATCCCCACCCACTGCTCTAGCTCCTATACAAATGACAACATCCCCACCCACTGCGCTAGCCCCTAGACACATGACAGCATCCCCACCCACTGCGCTAGCCCCTAGACACATGACAACATCCCCACCCACGGCGATAGCCCCTAGACCCATGACAACATCCCCACCCACTGAGCTAGCCCCTAGACAACATCCCCTCCCACTGCTCTAGCCCCTAGACCCATGACAACATCCCCTCCCACTGCTCTAGCCCCTAGACCCATGTCAACATCCCCTAGCCCCTAGACCCAGACAATATCCCCTCCCTGCGCTAACCCCTAGACCCACTGCTCTAGCCCCGAGACCCATGACAACATCCCCACCCACTGCGCTAGCCCCTAGACCCATGACAACATCCCCTCCCACTGCTCTAGCCCCTAGACCCATGACAACATCCCCTCCCACTGCTCTAGCCCCTAGACCCATGACAACATCCCCACCCACTGCTCTAGCCCCTAGACCCATGACAACATCCCCTCCCACTGCGCTAACCCCTAGAACCATGACAACATCCCCTCCCACTGCGCTAACCCCTAGAACCATGACAACACCCCCCCCCACTGCGCTAGCCACTAGACCCAAGACAACATCCCCTCCCACTGCGCTAGCCCCTAGACCCAAGACAATATCCCCTCCCACTGCGCTAACCCCTAGAACCATGACAACACTGCGCCCCCCCCTAGACCCACAATATCCCCTCCCACTGCGCTAGCCACTAGACCCAAGACAACATCCCCTTCCACTGCGCTAGCCCCTAGACCCAAGACAACATCCCCTGCGCCCACTAGCCCCCCCTAGACCCAAGACAACATCCCCTCCCATCCCTCCCCACTGCGCTAGCCCCTAGACCCAAGACAATATCCCCTCCCACTGCGCTAGCCCCTAGACCCAAGACAATATCCCCTCCCACTGCGCTAACCCCTAGAACCAAGACAATATCCCCTCCCACTGCGCTAGCCCCTAGACCCAAGACAATATCCCCTCCCACTGCGCTAACCCCTAGAACCATGACAATATCCCCTCCCCTCCCACTGCGCTAGCCCCTAGACCCAAGACAATATCCCCTCCCACTGCGCTAGCCCCTAGACCCAAGACAATATCCCCTCCCACTGCGCTAGCCCCTAGACCCAAGACAATATCCCCTCCCACTGCGCTAGCCCCTAGACCCAAGACAATATCCCCTCCCACTGCGCCCAGCCCCTAGACCCAAGACAATATCCCCTCCCACTGCGCTAACCCCTAGAACCAAGACAACATCCCCTCCCACTGCGCTAGCCCCTAGACCCAAGACAACATCCCCTCCCACTGCGCTAGCCCCTAGACCCAAGACAATATCCCCTCCCACTGCGCTAACCCCTAGAACCATGACAATATCCCCTCCCACTGCGCTAGCCCCTAGACCCAAGACAATATCCCCTCCCACTGCGCTAGCCCCTAGACCCAAGACAATATCCCCTCCCGCACTGCGACAATATCCCCTCCCACTGCCCCCTAGACCCAAGACAATATCCCCTCCCACTGCGCTAACCCCTAGACCCAAGACAACATCCCCCCTCCCACTGCGCTAGCCCCTAGACCCAAGACAATATCCCCTCCTCCCCTGCGCTAGCCCCTAGACCCAAGACAATATCCCCTCCCACTGCGCGCCCCTAGACCCCAAGACAACATCCCCTCCCACTGCGCTAGCCCCTAGACCCAAGACAATATCCCCTCCCACTGCGCTAGCCCCTAGACCCAAGACAATATCCCCTCCCACTGCGCAAGACAACATCCCCTCCCACTGCGCTAGCCCCTAGACCCAAGACAATATCCCCTCCCACTGCGCTAGCCCCTAGACCCAAGACAATATCCCCTCCCACTGCGCACTCCCCTCCCACTGCGCTAGCGCCCCTCCCACTGCCAACCCCTAGACCCAAGACAACATCCCCTCCCACTGCGCTAGCCCCATGACAACATCCCTCCATCAGGCGCTCCACTAGTTTTTCATTCCTCTCGCTCTCTCCTTCCTGAGTTCCTGTGCAGTTTCAAATCTGCTGTGCGAGTACTGTTCCCCTGTCAAACTGATACTGTCCATACACACACCTTCTCACTCCCTCCCACTTTCCCTTTGCTGGCTGGATTTATCACACTGGAACAATGAGGCAGCAACAGCCAGGTCTGGAGACCCAGAGTGTGTGGAAGGGGATGGTATGAGGGAGGGAGATTGGATGATGGAGTGAGGTGTAGAGGGAGGGCTGAGAGAGACTTACATGCTTTCTCTCTGTGGCCTTTAGGGACTTGGCAGGGTAGAAGTAGAGCTGAGTTCCACACAGAGCCACCCAGAACTTGGTCCACGACGCTACCTATACACACAGTCAGAGGTCAGGGTTTATAGGTCATACGCAATAGTCACTTACACCAGTCTATCAATACAATACAACTTTAAAGATACTCCTAATACATACCACTAGTTTCAGGGCAACATACAGTACACATAAATCAATAGGACATGCTTATAACAGTAGTCCATTATTGAAGACCGAGTTTAGGCTACTACATAGACCAGTACAGACGCAAATATAAATAGATGTTATAGTGGAAATCTGTGAGTTATGTTGACTACAGATATAATTCTGTTGCCGCTTGTTTGCTTCAGCAGAGAGACAGGGACAAAGAAGTAAATATGGAGCGAGTGAGAGGTAGAGCTACACAGAGACAGCGGGACAGAGAGAGAGAGTATGAGGTTTTTCCAGGCCTGGTTGGTTAGAGAATAAAATATCTGCTCTAAACGAGACCTGCTGAGAGGAAACACAGGCTCACAGAGTAATAAAAGACTAATGGAGTGTGGCTCTGACTGTGCGTGTGTTGCGTGCATAAGCAAAAGAAAGGCAGAAAGAGGGAATCATACAGAGGCCGAGAAGTTGTTATATCAAAGAAAACAGGTCTTATGTCACCTACTGTAAACCTTATGCTACCCTTACGTAGCCTTATGTCAGCTCTGCCAGCCTCAGGCATATTAACCATGTCCAGATGAGTTTCCAACCCAGAGCGACAGCAGAGAGAAGCTCATTAAATACAAATAACATTCAGGATGACAGCAATAGATGAGACAGCTGAGATACAGCAGGGAGAGAGGGAAGCGAAAGAGAGCAGGAGGAATGCAGTGAAAGAGCACGGAGAACAGGGGTACCACAGTGAAAGGGCACGGAGAACAGGGGTACCACAGTGAAAGGGCACGGAGAACAGGGGTACCACAGTGAAAGGGCACGGAGAACAGGGGTACCACAGTGAAAGACGCACGGAGAACAGGGGTACCACAGTGAAAGGGCACGGAGAACAGGGGTACCACAGTGAAAGGGCACGGAGAACAGGGGTACCACAGTGAAAGGGCACGGAGAACAGGGGTACCACAGTGAAAGAGCACGGAGAACAGGGGTACCACAGTGAAAGGGCACGGAGAACAGGGGTACCACAGTGAAAGAGCACGGAGAACAGGGGTACCACAGTGAAAGGGCACGGAGAACAGGGGTACCACAGTGAAAGAGCACGGAGAACAGGGGTACCACAGTGAAAGAGCACGGAGAACAGGGGTACCACCGTGAAAGGGCACGGAGAACAGGGGTACCACAGTGAAAGGGCACGGAGAACAGGGGTACCACAGTGAAAGGGCAGAGAAACAGAAGAGAGGGAGAGAGAAAGAGAAAAGGGAGCTGATTGTTTTTAATGTATTTAATCGTCTCTGAGGTGTACTGTTTTGCTTAGTCTTGAGAGTGTTTCTACAGCACTGCTGGGCTCTCACCATCAACACACAGCTACAGGGACAACCCTGACAAAACAGATGGCTGGCTGTGTGTGTGTGTGCATGTATATGTCCTTCTCGGTCTGTACAGTACACGTTTTGGTGTTCCTTCTGTAAATACAATATGTTCTGTGTGTGTGGTAGTGTATGTTCTCACCGTGGGTTTCTTGCCCTCCTTGAGGACAGTCTTGCGTCGTAGGACTCCCTGTACGGTGACGGCTCCAGGGTACAGGTGCACCGCTAACTCCTCAGACTCTGCCGAGCTACAGCAGAACACAGCAGGGTTACAACACACACACAGAAACACAAACAGACGCACACTCTGTGACAAGGACATAAACAGACATGCACTCACAGAAATACGAAAAGCACTTTGTCTGAAGTATGGCCAGTCGGAATCTGTAGGGAAGTTTCCTCATTAATCAATATCTGAACTGACCTATCTGCAAATTCAATCAACTGTGTAGCAGCAGTATTTGGTTTGCTTTGAATCAATTCCACAGATGCATTTTCCTTTCAATATACTCCTGGAAGGTTCCAGTGCAGAGTCTGTCTGGCTGTGATCACAGAGAGTAAGAAGAGGGCAGCCAGTGGGAGCAAGAAGGAAACCAGTGAAGCATTAGAGAGAAGAGAACACAATCCATCATAACTGTATGGAGCTAGAATAGAAGTGTATAGCAGGTCATCCCTGACTGACAGAGCAGAGCTCCCAGCAGTATGACACTGGGATCTTACTGGAACATTCCGAATCTGTCACTTCTAACAAAACCTGCAGGGTCCACATAATGATTCATTGACGATCCCATAGCAATGTTTGAACAGTAAACAAGTCATTAAAATGTATGTGAGATATGCCATACAGGGAGAGCAAGAGTGTTGCTAAAATGGTCTGGTTTAACGGAGAATCACCCACAGAGGCCCACCACCTGATTATACCACACACACTTTATGATCTTCTATCCTCGTGGGAACCTACAATTAATTTCCAATCAAAATCCTATTTTCCCCTAACCCCAAACATAACCCTAACCCCTAAGCCTAAAATTGTGTTTGTCCTCATGGGGACGTGATAAATGTCCCCACAAGGGAGAATTTCCCTTGTTTTACTATACTTGTTGGGACTTAGAACATAGAAGAACCCCCCCCCCCCACACACACAAGCACACTGGCCCCAGGCAGAGATAGGAGCTGTGGGATATGGGGGCAGCAGAGTGGAGAGATGGTTGAGAGGGGTGTATAGGAGGAGTAGGGTCACAGAGGAGGAGTTGGGGCGCAATGTGTGTGTGTACCTGCTGGGCCTCAGGCCTCCTCTGTAGGGGATTCTGGCCACGCGGGTCACAGGCCCCAGAGAGTGATAGAACCGAGTCCTGTTCAGGGTGGGACAGGCACAGGGTGGATGCACGGAACACTGTTAAGGTTGGGTTCTCTCAGCTTAGCTCATTGTAAAGGTTCAGATTAGTGTTAAGGTTGTAAAGGTTAAGGTTGTTGTCGTTTTGGCAAAGCGTCAGGGTTGGGTTCAGGACGGTTGTTCAGGTTCTTTCAGGACGGTTGTTTTGGTACAGATCAACAGACGGTGGGACACAAGGGCTTCTGTGACCTGTTACTGTGTTTGAACCTCAATACGTCAAGACTGTGTTCGCCCACTGAGCTGAAGCCTAGGCATTACAAAAAAACTTCTGTCACACTTGCATGGAGCCAGTGAGAGAGACTAGGAGAGAGCAGCTCAGAAGGCAGCAAGTGCTGCTTGCCTGTAGGCTAAGCTTTGGTCAAAGACCTTCACACATCATGTGTGTGTGTGTGTCTGTACAGATTGTTACCTCTCAAAGGCTGGCCAGGACATCTCCTCGCTGAGCTCTGAACCTTCACTGCTCCCTGCAGACAGACAGAGACGTGTTACTGTCAAAGACAACAGACAGGAATGATGTTAAAGGTAATTATGATGCAACTATGGTGGTGATATGATAGGAGTTACAATTATCATCCTGAATATTAAGGCTATACGCACTGTATGTTACACACATAGACAAGCAACCATGCAAATTGTCTGGGGTATTATTTATTTGGACATCACACATCATAGTCTTACTCTTATTAAGACATCATACACACTCACTAAATTCACATCCAATATCATACACAACCTACTCAGATTTAGCACACACATAATATCTTGACTCAATTTTCTAACATCTGTGGCATTGGCTCACAGGCAAACAGGCAAGGGAATAAAACGAATATTGCTAGAACCTGTTTCTTGAATTGTAATTATCAAACATTTGAAATCTCTAATTTTGACTGTCATAATACCTCATGGCAGTAACTTTACAAGCGCTAATTATGGCCGATTTAGACTGAGAATAGTATCTAGTTATGGTAAGGAGGGAATAAGCAGAGCCAGTTCTAATTGTACCAGTTTAGCAGATTATAAAAAAGATGATCAGTTGTTATGTGGCTAAAAGAAAAGGAATATAACATACTGTTTACAGGAAACTCACTCTACATCCTTAGATGAAATTGTTTGGAAAAAGGAATGGGGTGGTGAAATAATTCTCTGTCATGTACAAAGGAACTCAAAAGGTGTGACGATATTAATTAACAAAAATGTTATACCAATTTATTGAATTTACAGGCAACAAATGATCAAATCATTATGATGGGAGACTGTAACAGTGTTAAGTAATGGACCGTGAAGGAAGTCACCACTGTGCTCGTTAAAAGCTTCTTCAGGACAGGAGTCCCATCAACGGGACAGTTGTAAATCATGCAGTGCGCTATGCCAAAATCACAGGTTTCAGAGAAACAACAAATGTCGGTACATATATGCGTCTTATTTCGACTGAAAGCTTAAATTCTTGTTAATATAACTGCACTGTCCAATTTACAGTAGCTAGTACTGCAAAAAAATGCCATGCTATTGTTTGAGGAGAGCTCCTAACAACAAAACAGTTTTTTCACCGCAATGTTTGATAAATTCACCTCTGTGAAATGTGTACTTAGATTCTGAAATTCTGCTCTGATTTATCATCCAAAAGGGTGCCAGAGATATGAAGTGTCGTTTTGTTAGATAAAATCCTTTTTCATATCCTAAAAAGGTCCATATAGCATGCACAATCGATTTTATATTTCCACTCGTTCAGTTTGCAAAGAAAGGAATCTTTGAAAATCTCACCCTAAACATTGTTTCAACGAGTCAAATCACATTCATATCTATTCCTCAGAGATCCTAGAAGGTAACAAGACTTCAATATTTTATTAGGGGTGTAGTATATCCTATAGGACACCATATTGGTCAGAGGGCGACGCCTTCATGGCACGCCGATCACTTGAACGACTATCTTGTCAGATAAGCACCAATCAGGATCAAACAAAGCTAGTTAGATGGCCAATGAGCTAGGCTTTACGGGAGTATCCGGAAACCATGTATATGTCGTAAAATGTAGCAACTAACCTTGTCCGACAGCATGCCTTTTCATTTTGGACAAAAATAAGAATATTCAGAGTTATGAAGTTATGAAAACTGGTTGTTTTGCAAATGTTGAACTTATAATATGGCTACTAATACTTGTATACAGATTTGACGATATTCTTGCGAAAAATGGAATATGAACTAAAATGTCTCCTTCACGATTTGCCCAAATGTACCTTGGCGACTTCACACTAAAAGTCTCGAGTCATACTTCAAGTTATCTGAAACTTTGCACATAAACTGCTGCCATCTTGTGGACACAATCGGAATTACAACCAAAGTGATATAACTGTGACCTTTCCCTTGCATTTCAAAGACGGTGGTAAAAAAACACTGGTTGTTTTTTTCTTTGCATTTTCTTCTACCAGATCTATTGTGTTATATTCTCCTACATTCAATTCACATTTCCACAAACTTCAAAGTGTTTCCTTTCAAATGGCACCAAGAATATGCGTATCTTTGCTTCAGGGCCTGTGCTATAGGCAGTTAGATTTGTCATTTAGGCGAAAATTGGAAAAAAAGGGGCTATCCCTAAGGAAATCACAAATATTATAAACACATTAGAACAAGTGGATATTTGGAGACTAAAAAAAAACTAAAAAACGTATAGATATACATGGAGGAGACTAAATTACCCTGGTCATCTTGACTACTTTGTCTCTTTCTCTCTTGCATCAAAGGTTAAAAACATTAATAGGAGACAGAATGCGATTGGATCATCATCTAATTGGCCTTCACATAATTTCTGTGACAATACAGAGGCGGATGCAAGATGCAAGCAACGATGGTTTAATGAATACAGTTTACAGCAGCAACAGGACAGACAGACTGTACTCAGACGGAATCCGACCCAGGGACTCGGGCCCATCTTCCGATGATAGCGTGCTGAGAAAACCAGGGGAGTGTGTCCGGATGGGTAGGAAGGAGCACAGCAGATAATCCACACAAGGGCGGCGAGAGAAGAGCACTGTACTCAGACGGAATCCGACCCAGGGACTCGGGCGCATCTTCCGATGATAGCGTGCTGAGAAAACCAGGGGAGTGTGTCCGGATGGGTAGGAAGGAGCACAGCAGATAATCCACACAAGGGCGGCGAGAGAAGAGCGAGAGAAGGCGAGAGAAGAGCCTCTTGGCGTTCCCAGGCGAATTTACCTGTCGATTGAAATCATCGATAAGGGAGTGATCCAGAATGTCCCTAGCAGGCACCCAACTTCTCTCCTCCGGGCCGTAACCCTCCCAGTCCACCAGGTACTGGAATCTGCGTCCCCTCCTTCTAGAGTCCAAAATACGATTGACAGAAAAGGTGGGTTCCCCATCAACAAATCGTGGCGGCGGGGGAACCGGGACCGGCGGGTTAATGCGTGCCTGAAACACAGGTTTTATTTTAGACACATGAAAGGTAGGATGAATTCTCCTATACGCCGGAGGAAGCTTGAGCCGGACCGCCACCGGACTAATGATCCTGGTGACTTTGAACGGGCCGATAAATTTGGGGGCAAGCTTGTTCGAAACGGATCGGAGTGGAATGTTCTTAGTAGAAAGCCACACTCTTTGGCCAACGACGTATACCGGAGGCTTCGACCGGTGGCGATCGGCCTTAGCCTTGGTGCGCGCCCCCACCCGGAGAAGAGTCTCACGGGCTCTGCTCCATGCGTGACGGCACCTCTGGATGAAAGCGTGAGCGGAGGGAACAGTGACCTCGGACTCCGTACTGGGAAAGATAGGTGGCTGGTAACCTAAACTACACTCAAACGGAGAGAGACCCGTGGCTGCCACTGGCAACGAATTGTGAGCGTACTCAACCATAGAGAGTTGTTGACTCCAGGAAGAGGGATTCTTAGAAACCAAACATTGCAGCACTCTCACCAAATCTTGGTTGGCCCTCTCCGTTTGACCGTTGCTCTGGGGATGAAACCCTGAAGACAGGCTGACACTCGCTCCCAGTAACCTGCCAAAACTTGGACACAAATTGGGGCCCCCTGTCAGAAACTACGTCCATCGGCAGGCCATGTAAGCGAAAGACGTGATCCACGACAGTTACCGCTGTCTCCTTGGCAGATGGTAATTTAGGCAAGGGAATAAAATGAGCCGCCTTCGAGAACCGGTCCACCCCGGTCAAAACAACCGTCTTGCCCTGGGAGGGCGGGAGGGCGGTAACAAAATCTAGCGCGATGTGGGACCAGGGTCTCGAATGGACCGACAGCGGTTGGAGTAACCCATCTGGGGGTCGATTAGAAGTCTTCCCAGTGGCACAAACCGAGCAAGCCAAGACAAAACTGTGAATGTCACGAACCATCAGTGGCCACCAAAAGCGTTGCTTAACCAAAAAGCTAGTGCGGCTGACTCCTGGATGACACGCTACGTTGGAGCAGTGCCCCCACCGAATAACATCGGACCGACACCCCTCCGGCACAAACAATCGATTAGGCGGGCAACCGGGCGGAGGCGTTACCACTTCTAAGGCCGTTTTGACCCTCGATTCAACCTCCCATGTGAGTGTGGAGACCACTAGGGTCCCGGGTAGGATGCACTCGGGAGTGGATGGGCGTTCGGAATGGTCAAAAATGCGAGAAAGGGAATCGGGTTTGACATTCTTGGAACCCGGGCGATACGAGAGAGAGAAGTCAAAACGTCCGAAAAAAGTGCCCACCGCGCCTGCCTGGAGTTGAGTCGCTTGGCGGTTCTGATATATTCCAAATTTTTGTGATCGGTCCAAACTATAAAAGGTACCCCCGAACCCTCTAACCAATGGCGCCACCCCTCCAGTGCTAACTTCACTGCCAACAACTCTCTGTTGCCAATGTCGTAGTTGCATTCCGCAGGTGATAACCGATGGGAAAGGAACGCGCAAGGGTGCATCTTGTCGTCAGAAGAGGAACGTTGGGAAAGTACCGCACCTACCCCCACCTCTGAAGCGTCCACCTCCACCACGAACTGACGCGAGGGATCGGGAGCTATGAGGATGGGAGCCGAAACAAAGCGGCTCTTGAGTTTGGCGAATGCAGCCTCGGCTGTATCGGACCACCTGAACGTCACTCTGGGGGAGGTTAAGGCAGTAAGAGGAGCGACTATCTGGCTAAAGTTGCGAACGAAACGCCGGTAGAAATTGGCGAATCCCAGAAACCTCTGTAGGGCCTTACGGGAATCTGGGCTTGGCCAATCCACCACAGCCTTAACCTTGTCAGGATCCATGCGAATACCTTCAGTCGAGACGATGTAACCTAGGAATGGAACGGATTGTGCATGAAAAAGTCCATTCTCCAACAACCTCTGAAGCACTCGTCTGACGTGCTGAACGTGTTCCTGGAGAGAAGAAAAAATCAGTATGTCATCCAGGTAAACATATATGAACTGATCAATCATATCTCTCAGCACGTCATTGACGAGTGCCTGGAAAACCGCTGGGGAGTTGGATAGCCCAAAAGGCATGACCAAATATTCGAAGTGCCCTCTGGGGGTGTTAAACGCGGTCTTCCATTCGCCCCCCCTTATTCGAACCAAATGATATGCATTACGTAAATTCAACTTAGTGAACACGGATGCTCCCTGTAACCTTTCAAAGGCTGAGGACATCAACGGTAAGGGATAGGTATTCTTCACTGTGATGTTATTCAACCCACGGTAATCAATGCAAGGACGCAGAGATCCGTCATTCTTCCCCACAAAGAAGAACCCCGCCCCCACTGGAGAAGAGGAAGGACGAATGAATCCAGATGCCAGAGAATCAGAGATGTATCTCTCCATAGCCTCCCTCTCAGGAACAGAGAGTGAATATAACTTGCCTTTAGGCGGAGACTCACCTGGCAATAATTCTATTGCACAGTCATAGGGACGATGCGGAGGAAGAGAAGCAGCACGGGACTTACTGAACATCTCCTTCAGGTCAAGGTAATCAACGGGCATGTTAGACAAATCCACTGCCTCCTCTAGAAACACAGAATCAGACACAGACGAACAAGCAGACACTAAACAGGACTCAAGACACTTGTTACTCCACATGGATATAGAGTTATGACCCCAGTCAACTCTGGGGTTGTGTTGGGTGAGCCAAGGGTGGCCGAGAACTAATGGTGCAAGGGGTGAGTCCATGAGTAGGAATGATAGTGTCTCAGTGTGATTGCCAGAAGTGATGAGTGTGATAGGTTCAGTGGTGTGAGAAATGTTGGGGAGTTCTTGACCATTGAGAGCGTTGACGGATATCTTGTGCGTGAGTGAGGTGATAGGGATCTGGAGCTTGTGAGCGAGCTTGAAGTCCATGAAATTACCCTCTGCTCCTGAGTCCAGTAAGGCTTGGGTGTCGTGCGTGTGGGTGGCCCATCTTAGTCTTACCGGGAGGAGAGTAGATGATGAGGTCTTCTCTGTGGTGACACCACCCGATAGTAGCCTCATGCTTACTACCGGGCCTGATCTTTTACCGGGCAGGAGTGGATAAAGTGGCCCGCTCTACCACAGTAGAGACAGAGTCCTTGGGATCTCCGCCTCTCCCTCTCTTCCCGGGAGAGGCGAGCTCTCCCCAGCTGCATGGGTTCGTGAGTGGAGGCTGAACTGGCCGTGTTCCCGCCGCTGGCATGCCAGCCCTCCGTGTCGTTATACGGTCTGTTAGGGCATGCTCGGCGGCCAATACGACTCAGACGAGCGTCGACCCTCAAGGCTAGTTCCACTAGTCCATTTAAACTCCTGGGAAGGTCCAGAACATAAATCTCCTTCTGGATCCGGTCCTCCAGCCCATGCAGGAACATGTCCCACTGCGCCTCCTCGTTCCACTGACACTCTGTGGCCAGAGTGCGGAATTGGATGGAGTATTCCGATACTGAACGGTCTCCTTGGCGAAGGTCAGCGAGTAGTCTGGCCGCCTCCCTACCCGCCACGGCCCGATCGAAGACCCTTCTCATCTCCTCGGAGAGTGTCTGGAAAGAGGTGCAGCATGGGTCCTGGTTCGCCCACACCGCCGTTCCCCAAAGAGCCGCTTTGCCTGATAGCAGTGTGAGTACGAATGCTACCTTAGACTGTTCACGGTTAAAGGTCTGTGGCTGCAACGAGAAATGCATGGAACATCTCGTAAGAAAAGCTCTGCAATAGTCAGGATCACCTGAATAACCCTCTGGTGTCGGTAGCCGTGGCTCTAGCTGGGAATCCAGCTCTGGCGGGGCGGGTTGAACTGCCGGTGTAGGTGGCGCAGCGGAACCCCTCAGATGTTGCAATTGTTGGGTCAGCTGGGATACCTGCGTCGCAAGGGCTTGTACTGCCCGACCTGTGCTGGAGATGTTCTCCTCTTGTTGATCCATTCTCGTGATACTGCGGGAAATGAATTCGGTCAGACTCGTTGAACTCGCTGCATCCATGGTTTGGTCAGATCGTTCTGTGACAATACAGAGGCGGATGCAAGATGCAAGCAACGATGGTTTAATGAATACAGTTTACAGCAGCAACAGGACAGACAGACTGTACTTAGACGGAATCCGACCCAGGGACTCGGGCGCATCTTCCGATGATAGCGTGCTGAGAAAACCAGGGGAGTGTGTCCGGATGGGTAGGAAGGAGCACAGCAGATAATCCACACAAGGGCGGCGAGAGAAGAGCACGGACACATGACACAACCTCAGGGAAGAAACAACGATCTGACAACAAGAAACACTGGTTACAGAACATATAAAGGGAAGATAAGTGGTTCCAGCTGGCGCAGACAATCAGGCCGAGATTGGGAACCACGCCCACACAAACACGGGAGAGAGAGAGAGAGAGAGAGAGAGAAAGAGAAAGAGAGAGGGAGGCAGTGGATTCATGAACCGTGACAATTTCCACATGGACAGGGATGTTTAATCTAAGTTTACTGGAGGACAATTTATTTTGAACTAAGACAGAATAATTTAGAACTTAATTTTTCCAGATCAATATAGGTTCAGAAAATCCCCTTATTGTTTGGAATACCTTTAAAAATGTACCTTCAGAGGTCATTCAATTCAATATTCATCAATAATAAAAAAGCAGTTTCTGGCTAAAGAAACAAGACTAACAAGGGAAATCCATGAACTAATAGTACAGGTAGATAGCAATAAAAACGATACTACAGAGATACAAAATAAGTTAGTGGAAAACAAAAAGAAATGGAGGAACTTATTCAAGAACGATCTAATGTAATCTATTACAGAAATAAAGCAAACTGGAAGGAATATGGAGAAAAATGCACCCAAATTTTTCCTGAATCTCCAACACAAATAATTTGCATAAACTTGTTACTGAAGACAGAGTCATCTATGATTCTCCGAATTATATTTTAAGGCAGTGGTGGCTGCCGTGGGGCTGGGGTCAGGGTGTATAGGTCAGGGGTCATGGCAGTGAAAGCTCCTGGTGCTAAGTCACTAACCCTCCTTTCTTCTCATCTCCTCCCCTATTCCTTTTCCAACAAGCATTGCAGAGCTGGCTACAATTTGAATTTCATCCCCCTGAAAAGATAGAACAAATATTACGGCTGAACTCAAATGTGCTGGTTGATAAAATACTGGTATTTATGGGAAAGATTTTTGAAAAGTGTATTTTGTTTTTAAATTATATTGTAAATTGGAATGGTAGAGTTATGTCTTTCATGGAGTAATCAGAATTATATGGGAAGGTCTGCTCAATCCAAGATCACAACTAATTGTACCCCCAAACTGGAGGCGGCAGGTGGCAGCGGGAGGAGATAGGGAACTGGTATTTCTGCCCAATATAAAGGATCAAAACTGGCAGAGGAATAAAAATAGCATATATAGGAATGTATGCCAGTGTCATTTGAGGATCAGGATATTGACAACTGTGCCATACAGATTGCAAAATAGTTGGGAAGAGATTTTTGATGTACCACTACCATGGTACAGGGTGCATGAGTTGATATATAAAACAACGCAAGATTCAAGACTTCATGCTTTTCAGCTAAAATTATTACATAGAATTCTTGCCACCAACAAAATGTTGAATATTTGTGGCATAGAACCATCGAAGCTCTGCAGATTTTGTTGTGAGGATACAGAATCAACAGACCATTTATTTTGGTATTGCCTTCAGGAAGCCTGTTTCTGGTCTCAGGTTCAGGAATGGCTGAAAATGCATAACATTGATCTAAAATTTACCCTAGAAATAGTACCGTTACATGCTGACCAGACCAGACACATAAGCGTGCATGAGCGTCGCAAAATAAATGTAGAAATCCATGTTATTCAATTATTGCACCCACACTGCTCGCGAGCGTCTGCGTTGCCAACAGCTAAAATAGAATTCCTTTCTATTTCTGACGCAGATCACACTGAAAGTCCTGCCTGTCCCATCTCCTCATTGGTTTATAGAAGCAGGTACCCACATGCCATCTCCTCTTTGGTTATACCCACGTGGGTGATTGAAAGACTAAATGTTTTGCCGGTTGTCGTGGTAAAAGTGTAGATGCCAATCACCATATAAGTTCAAAGATGAAAAAGCCTGGAGGGAGGAGAGATGACTAGAAACGATTCGGTTGGCCATTTTATGTGTGGATTAATTGTCGGAGTAGAAGACCTTGTGCATTTAAAGTAAAATAACAACTCAATGTTTATATCCCAGGACAAATTAGCTAGCAGGTGCAAGTTAACGAGATAAATTGCCATACATGTTTAATGCTTTTCGACCTGTCCCCAAATTAATGTAATTGGTTCAGAATTTGTTTTGATATTTTAACATGCGTGTCATGATGTAGTGGGACAAAAAATACATTTATGCCGGTCTGGGTTCCGTGTTAGGAGATCTGGAGAGACCAGGTCAGTCAATTACTAATGTACTAATTCTCGTTGTAAAAATATTTATCTTAAACTGGCAATTTGTGGATTCTATTAGATTAGACAGATTGAATTTTGTTTTAAAATTCACAGCATATTTGAAAGATATATGGTGCATAGAAATGTAAAGAGGGTGGTCAGCACAGATGGGTGGGAGGGGCTGAGGGAAGCTGAGGGTTGGGATGTGGGATTGGAGACAAGTGGGAGTGGAGTTGAGGGTACCAGAATAATAGAATAACAGTCAAAATATAAGTTTTAAAAGATTACGTCAAAATAAAACAAAAAGTATGTTTGAATGACACTGAGGGGCAGTGTTGTTTCAGTTAATTCCGTTTTGCCTGAGGCTGATGCAGTGCAGGTGTTTGTACACATGCAATATACACACACCCTCCTTCAAATGCACACACACGTAAATAGTGCCATATAGTGGGGCAAAAAAGTATTTAGTGAGCCACCAATTGTGCAAGTTCTCCCACTTAAAAAGATGAGAGGCCTGTAATTTTCATTATAGGTACACTTCAACTAGACAGACAAAATCAGAAGAAAAAAAAATCCAGAAAATCACATTGTAGGATTTTTTTATGAATTTATTTGCAAATTATGGTGGAAAATAAGTATTTGGTCACCTACAAACAAGCAAGATTTCTGGCTCTCACAGACCTGTAACTTCTTCTAACTTCTTCTTCCTCGGTCCTCCACTCGTTACCTGTATTAATGGCACCTTTTTGAACTTGTTATCAGTATAAAAGACACCTGTCCACAACCTCAAACAGTCACACTCCAAACTCCACTATGGCCAAGACCAAAGAGCTGTCAAAGGACACCAGAAACAAAATTGTAGACCTGCACCAGGCTGGGAAGACTGAATCTGCAATAGGTAAGCAGCTTGGTTTGAAGAAATCAACTGTGGGAGCAATTATTAGGAAATGGAAGACATACAAGACCACTGATAATCTCCCTCGATCTGGGGCTCCACGCAAGATCTCACCCCGTGGGGTCAAAATGATCACAAGAACGGTGAGCAAAAATCCCAGAACCACACGGTTGGGACCTAGTGAATGACCTGCAGAGAGCTGGGACCAAAGTAACAAAGCCTACCATCAGTAACACACTGGAGTACAAGCCGCCAGGACTCAAATCCTGACAGTGCCAGTCCACGTGTCCCCCAGTTTCAACTGCTTAGGACCATGCCAGTACATGTCCAGGCCCGTCTGAAGTTTACTAGAGAGCATTTGGATGATCCAGAAGAAGATTGTTGAGAATGTCATATGGTCAGATGAAACCAAAGTAACTTTTTGGTAAAAACTCAACTCATTTGGATGATCCAGAAGAAGATGTTTGGAGGACAAAAAAACTCAACTCGAATGCTGAGTTGCATCCAAAGAACACCATACCTACTGTGAAGCATGGGGGTGGAAACATCATGCTTTGGGGCTGTTTTTCTGCAAAGGGACCAGGACGACTGATCCGTGTAAAGGAAAG
This sequence comes from Oncorhynchus masou masou, assembly GCF_036934945.1. Taxonomy (NCBI): domain Eukaryota; kingdom Metazoa; phylum Chordata; class Actinopteri; order Salmoniformes; family Salmonidae; genus Oncorhynchus; species Oncorhynchus masou. The sequence goes on along the minus strand of NC_088235.1, from coordinate 88,777,347 downwards.
AATGAATGGGGCCATGTATCGGGAGATTTTGAGTGAAAACGTCCTTCCATCAGCAAGGGCATTGAAGATGAAACGTGGCTGGGTCTTTCAGCATGACAATGATCCCAAACACAACGCCCGGGCAACGAAAGAGTGGCTTCGTAAGAAGCATTTCAAGGTCCTGGAGTGGCCTAGCCAGTCTTCAGATCTCAACCCCATAGAAAATCTTTGGAGGGAGTTGAAAGTCCGTGTTGCCCAGCAACAGCCCCAAAACATCACTGCTCTAGAGGAGATCTGCATGGAGGAATGGGCCAAAATACCAGCAACAGTGTGTGAAAACCTTGTGAAGACTTGACCTCTGTCATTGCCAACAAAGGGTATATAACAAAGTATTGAGATAACCTTTTGTTATTGACCAAATACTTATTTTCCATCATAATTTGCAAATAAATTCATTAAAAATCCTACAATGTGATTTTCTGGATTTTTTCTCTCATTTTGTCTGTCATAGTTGAAGTGTACCTATGATGAAAATTACAGCCCTCTCTCTTCTTTTTAAGTGGGAGAACTTGCACAATTGGTGTCTGACTAAATACTTGTTTGCCCCACTGTACATGCACTCATACATATTCAGTTGGCCTTGCTGTTATTGTCCTTGATTTGATGTATTGTGTTTTTTGCATTGTTGGGGGGGGGGGGGGTCTTGGGAATGGATTTATTGTATTTATTTGTTTATTTTTCTCAGTGGGGGGGCAAATGTGAGGGCGGGTCTTGGATGGTTGAGGGGCAGATCTTGTGGAACTGAAGGGGGGGGATCTTGGAGGGCTGGTGGGAGATCTGTTGACGTGCCCGTGAGCAGGGTTTTGACCCTGGTTGCTTCGGTGTGTCGCTCTGGATGGGAGGCTGTTAGATGACTAATGTGATGGAGTTGTTGAGTTGCTTCACTCAAGTATATTGTATGATTCAAATATTCAATAAAACAACAGACAGGAATCAAAACACAGTTGTGTGTCTAACCCAGTGAGATGCCGCTGGAGAGCGTTGAGCTCTCAGCTTGTCCTCTTGCAGGGGTGTGGCTCTCCATGACGCTGTCGTCCAATAGATGACGAGAACCAGCGTTGGGGAACGTAGCGCTCTTAAACTCCACTGTATTCATCTTATGGATAAAACTACAGAGAAACAAAATAACTATTAAAAACATGATAATGAACCAATGCAGTAAAATTTGCAACCCCCCTAAAAAAAAGCTCATAGGGGTGATTATGGCATACAATTCAGACGATGATGGGGTAATGGATATTATAGTGAGCTAAAGTGAGTCCGCAGTGTTGAGGTGACTCACTTGTAGCCCAGGCTGTGACACTTTCTGTGTCCGTAGGGGAGGAGGTTCCTAGGGGAGGGGGGCGTGGGAGGGATTTTGGTTCCGTCTGCAATGGGGCCCTTATGGCCACAGAGAGGAGACGTAGAAGCGTCAGGACCTACGAGGTCCTCTCTAGAGGCAGTAGAGCGAGGGGTGCTGGTGGCTGGCTCAATCTTCAACGACAACCTGAACACAACCCATGAGGACCACATGCCACACACCTGAAGCAGACACTAAACACACCTGAAGCAGACACTAAACACACCTGAAGCAGACACTAAACACACCTGAAGCAGACACTAAACACACCTGATTATGACCTCCAATAAATGTCACCTTATCAAACTCCATTAATGTAACAGAGCCACTACTCACTTGTAGTTGTCATCCTCCACAAACTTCTGTAGCTCCTCAATGTACCTGACTGAGTTGAGATACTTCTGGACATGAGGCAACACTGGTATATCTACAGAGACAGAGAAATTAGTCTTCGGGTATGGAGCAGGGAGTGGTGTGTGTGTGTGTGTGTGTGTGTGTGTGCATGTACCATAGGTGCAGGAGCGTTGCAGGTCAGATATTATCCTCAGGATGTTGTTCATGAGGTTGGATCTCTGTTCATTCTCCAGGATGCTGCCAGTAGAGGGATACGCTGAGTCTATATATGTCAGGTCAGAAAGATACATCCCTACAGAGAGTGAGAGAGGGGGAAACAGTCTGACTTGTAGACAGTCATGGGTAAACACTATTAAAACACAAGAGATGCTAGGCTAGAATCTAAGTAAAATCCTGGAACACTAACACGTACTAGAGTAACAAATGCAATGGAGAAGGTGCATAAAGATGGAAAAATCAGATATGACATCATAGTTTAAGAACTCTGTGGGTAGTGCTAAACAAAGGCATGCAACATGGTTCAATGTGCCGCCATCTTGGAGCTAGAATTGAGATCATGTGTAGTGAGCTAACGCCTTTACAAAAAAAATGTAACGAGAGCCATGTACAATATGGCAAACTTAGCAAACAAGGCATATGTGGTAAGTACATGGGGGCTGACATCTTTATGTACCTTCGCCATTGTCATGGGAACTAACATCACTTCAACATTTACTTTCTTACAAAACACACACAAACATGAACATAAACAGAAAACAGAAACTGCTGACTCAGTGAAAAACTTTTGTCCTGCAGACCAACCAATCTTTCCTTCTCTCCCTGCCTCTCCATTTCTCAGACCTCTGTTGTTCCAGCCAACTGAAGACACGGCCCATCTGACCGAGGTATGATTCAAAACAACACCAGGGAGCAGAGGTCATTCCAGACCACATACTGACTAAGCCCTACAACTTAGTCAACACACACATTCTGATCACTCTCACACACACTCACAATTTAGTGGCAATTTAGTCATTCATATATACACAAACATCAGTGTTGAGCGATGGTCTTAACTATACTGTATACAGAGCCTTCAGAAAGTATTCACATACCTCGGTTTTCTCCACATTGTTGTACAAAGTGGGATTAAAATGGATTTAATTCAATTTTTTTTGTCAACAATCTACACAAAATACTCTAAAAGTGGAAGAAAAATCCTTTTAAAAATCACATTTTATGTTAGAATCACCTTTAGCAGCGATTACAGCTATGAGTCTTTCTGGGTAAGTCGAAGAGCTTTGCACAGCTGGATTGTACAATATTTGCACATTATTATTTTGCAAACTCTTCAAGCTCTGTCAAGTTAGTTGTGAATCATGGCTATACAGTCATTTGTAAGCCTTGCCATAGATTTTCATGCCGGTTTAAGTCAAAACTGTATGTCATCTTGGTAAGCAACTCAAGTGGGTTATTGTCCTCAACAGGTTATTGTCCTGTTGAAAGGTGCATGTCTCCCAGTGTGTTGGATAGCAGACTAAACCAGGTTTTCCTTGAAGATTTTGGCTCTGCTTAGCTCTATTCTGTTTATTTTTTATCCTTGCCAATAACAAGCATATTCATAACATGATGCAGCCACCACCATGCTTGAAAATATGAATAGTGGTACTCAGTGATGTGTTGGATTTGCCCCAAACATAATGCTTTGTATTCAGGACACAAAGTTAATTTCATATATATATATATATAAAAAAATTGGTACAGGCTTCCTTCTTTTCACTGTCATTAAGGTTCGTACTGTGGAGTAACTACAATGTTGTTTATCCATCCTCAGTTTCTCCAATCACAGCCATTCAACTCCAGAACTGTTTTAAAGTCACCATTGGCCTCATGGTGAAATACCTGAGCGGGTTCCTTCTTCTCTGACAACTGAGATAAGAAGGATGTAAGTATCTTTGCAGTGACTGGGTGTATTGATACACCATCCAAAGTGTAGTTATTAACTTCACCATGCGCTAAGGAATACTCATGTATTTTGTTTCCATCTACCAATAGGTGCCTTCTTTGCTAGGCATTGGGAAAATCTCCCTGGTCTGTGATTGAATATGTATTGCCAGCAGCATAACACCCTGCATCCCAACTGCTGGCTTGCTTCTGAAGCTAAGCAGGGTTGGTCCTGGTTGGCCCCTGGATGGGAGACCAGATGTGGCCAGTAGGAGGCACTCTTTCCTCTGGTCTAAAAAATATTCCAATGCCCCAGGGCAGTGATTGGGGACACCGCTCTGTGTAGGGTGCCGTTTTTCGGATGGGATGTTAAACGGGTGTCCTGACTCTCTGAGGTCATTAAAGATCCCATGGCACTTATTGTAGGGGTGTTAACTCCGGTGCCCTGGCTAAATTCCCAATCTGGCCCTCAAACCATCATGGCCACCTAATCATTCCCAGCTTACAATTGGCTCATTCATCCCCCTCTCCCCTGTAACTATTCCCCAGGTTTTTGCTGTAAATGAGAATGTGTTCTCAGTCAACTTATCTGGTAAAATAAATAAATGTGTTTGAAATTCCCTGATCGTCTGAGGACTGTACAGATAAATGTGTATGGTACAGAGATGAGGTAGTCATTCAAAAATCATGTTAAACACTATTATTGCACACAGAGTCCATGCCATTTAGGATTTCCATAACAAAGGGGTCGAATACTTTTTGACTAGTAAACATTTCTAAAAACATAATTCCACTTGGACGTTATGGTGTGAATACTTTCTGTAGGCACTGTGTAGTGACATGCTCTTCACTCCTCTTCTTAGCCCAGCCAACTCCCTCTCTTTCTTGATGTCTCCATCTCCCTGACAGTACTACAGCTCTAAGCTTCGCAGTCTCTCATTACATAAATATTATCATTAGGAGACAAAGGCAGTAGCTGGTTTCCATCTCCGGAAATTGAGATTAATTTACAGCACCATTTAACTGCCTGTCGCTTTCTCCCATCACGCTGTATTCCAACATCCCCCCTCTCCATATATCTGTCATTCTATTCTCCTCTCTACTGCTTTCTATCGCCGTTCTATTTATCTCCCGCCCAGCACCACTGAACATAGAGCCTGTCATACCATCAAACTCTGATTAGAGGCAGAGAGAGAAGGGGAGGAAAGGAGGGAGAAAGGGAGAGAAAGGGAAGGAGAGCGGGAGAGAAAGGGAGGGAAGGAGAGAGAGAAGGAGGAAAGGAGGGAGATAGAGAAGGAAAGAGGGAGAGAAAACGAAGGCTTAACCGCCATTACTGGTAATTTCATAGTGTGTCAGACGGATGACTAGTTAGTTATGCAAGAGTGAAGTCTGCCCAGAACGTGTGTGTGGACTCACAAATATAGGACAAGAGCAGGAAGCCGTTACTAAGTCTCAGGGGGAAAAAGGTCCCTCTTCTCCTACTTTCCTCTCCTCCGATCCCCCTCTTCTCATTCCAGTGTTCAATCTGGAAATGTGTGGTGCATGAATAGAACTGGTGGGTTTAATTATCAACTAGTCTAACACCCCCCCCCCCCCTTTCTGACATCTCATATGGCTGAGGGAGGGAGGAGGGGAGGAACCGGAGGGATAGGGGAGGTGAGAAAGAGGGTCTCTCCATACACCTGGAGCCTCCTTTGCATCTCTCTACAAAGTAGTGTGACCAACAAACACCCACTCGTGCACAGCTGTCTGTATTACATAGTGTCTAAAGGAAGCTCCTGTAAACCCTGAGACAACGACATCAGAATTACTGTGTCACAGCATGAACCCTATCACTACAGGCTGGGTTAGGAAGGGATGGACGGAGTCTCTGAATCACACAGAGGGGTATAAGCACAGAGGAGTAAGCCAGACAGAGGCTGGTGAGTTTGGAGTAGCAGTGGGATGTGGGTTACTGAGAAGACCTGGACCTGTGTGTGTGTCTGCCGCAAACAAAGAAAGTCAAACTGATTTCTTGAACTCTGAAGTTTCTCCAACTACCTACATCTTTCCTTTAAAAAACAACTTTTAGGGGGAGCTTCTTCTGATATCTCCCTCTCTTTTTCTCAGACCAGTGACATCAGAGGTGGGCTGGGGCATACCAAAAGAAACAGGGAGAAAAGGAGGTGGAAAAACAACCTCCCTCCTCCAAACCCTCCTCTCTCCCTCCAGCCAATCATTTGTGAAAACCTTGAGGAACCAGAGCTCAGTAAGTAGAAGTAACCGGTAGTTTAGTCATGGACAGAGAGCTCCAGCTCTAAACCCTAACGCCAGCCTCACTGAGCCCACAGGGAGGGGACTTTGCTGGGCAGCAGGCTTCCAACAGCAAGCTTCTAGATTCTGAAGCTCCGGAGATCTAACCACATGACAGAGGTGAGCACCTGTGTAAGATGAGAGAAGTGTAGATGAGCAGAGCCTGAGGAGGGGACTGAACTGGAGCACCGAGGCTCACTGAGGATTGCTTTCTCACTCCATGCATTGTGTTGTGTAGCTATGTGAGCAGCTGGGAGAGCTCTGCTCTGCAGGAGAGGTTAGAACGTTCTGTTAGCAGTTATTTTCTGGGTGCAGAAGAATCAGGGGAGTTTAGCAACGCTATTTCTCCAGGGGACTGGTATCTAGATCGGTCGAGCTTTACCTTGAGGCTTATGTACAGCGAGACTCTGTACAGTGAGTGAGAAGGACTCCTTAGACAGAGAGCCTGAGACAGACGGGCTGTATGTGGATGTCAAGGGAACTAGCTACACACAGGAGCTCAGCAACAGGTAACCTGCTACACTGTAAATGTCCATTCACTGCTGCTGGGCCTTTATTGGGATATAGAAACTTTACCTTTTAAGTATCCTGAGTGGTGCAGTGGTTCTAAGGCACTGCATCACAGTGCTAGAGGCATCACTACAGACCAGGGTTCGATTCCGGGCTGTATCACAACAGGCGATCGGGAGTCCCATAGGACATTTACTGTATTTCACTGGAGTAACTTCCTTCTCTCGGTCGAGCTGTAGTTTTTCCATAATTCTATTGTGTGAGTAAGTGAGAAGGTCAGATGGCGAGATCAGAGGTGTGTGTGTGTGTGTGTGTGGACCCTTGCTCCTGTTAAGCTTTGGTTTCCTAATATCCTCTCTGCCTGAGAATGAGAAATAGTTGTTCAATTAACCAGGATAGATTAGGGTTAAATAAATAAGTCAAGATAATGAGGTGGCGATACACTCTACAGTGTGTGGCTGAATGTTACTATCACACGCACGCATTTTGTGACAATCGATAGCGAATGGAGTTGTTTCTGAATGAATAGAAGGTTCCATTCATGGTGTCGTTTGAAGAAAAACCAACACTGATAATACAATATAATTCTACTCTGACCACATCATCCTACAACGCAACCCTCCATCCAGACATCAGATAGAAACCACTCTAAACCTCACACTGACACTTGGAAAGTTTATAATATCGGTCTGCTTGCGTTGATATCGCCACTCACAATTAGGTTCAACTGTCCGCTCACTCTGGATACACATCTGTTAATGCTGTATGACTGGAGATAGGGACGTAAGAGCACAGCAACACAGTTCACATAAGACTGCCTATGTGAACTGGCCTAACAGCTAAAGCAGGTCTTAAAAACAAAATGAGGGCAGGCCTAGAGGTTCTGAAAATGTTTTGTGAGGCGGAGGGTTTTTCAACGATCGATAAATCAGAGTAAATCACAGCACTAACTCATCTGACTGACACACAGAGACAGCGGGAGAGATAGAGATATGGGAGAGAGAGAGGGATAAAGAGGGGGGGGGGGGAGTAGAGAAGTGCTTGGCTCCCAGTTCACCTGGAACACGTGTTGAGGGACTTAAACTGGGTCAGCACTCTGGCTACAACAACCCTAACCCATACTTATCAACAATTTTAGGTTATGTGGCTTGTGAAGGTCCTGTAGTTAAACTACAGACAGACAGCTAGTGGAGCTGGCTGGCCATAACAGCAGGCATGGGGCCAACCAAAACTATACCTCACAGTGGGGTGCTCCCTGTGCTGCACACCACAGGGGCAACACACGGCCCCAACGAGACCCCTACTGTCTTCCAAACATCACTCTTCCCTACCTCAGTAATAGATACACACAAGCTCATGATTCCCAGCACAAACGAGACTTGACATCCAAGTGTTGGAGACGATTCAAACTTAGACTTTTGAGGAATAGGTGTATTCATATGTGAATCTGAACAACTTAAACACACTGCGGTCAGCCCACAAACACAACAGGTATTCAGTTTGCGGCTCTCGCTCTGACCACAAGCGGTTTACCCAGCCACAACACACACTCGTATAACTGAACTTGTGGGGACACACAATTCAGTCCCATTCAAACTCATATTTTCACTAACCTTACCCCTAGGCCCTAACCCTAAAGGAGCTAAAAAATTGCATTTGAACTTGTGGGGACTAACAAATGTCCCCAGTTGGTAAATGTTTGTTTACTATTCTTATGAGGACTTCTGGTCCCCACAAGTATAGGTACACACACACACACACAGCTTTGTCCTCTGAGCCTGTAATCCATCACCTATGAAGCAACACAATTTTAAAATCTGTTAATCCACCCCGGAAATGTTGTATTTTTTTTGGACAAGCGAGCACTTCGATGTGGCCATTTTCAAATTCCTACAATGTTTAGAATTCCATATAGTAAGGCATTTGACAATTCTATAGCAATAGTCAAATCAGAACTACAGTAGGACATTATGCAAATAGGCCATTTGCCACACAGGCCTGCCATCATTCACTTTTAACTGGACTGTGTTTACAGGCAGTAACAACAGCGCGACTTTAGAGCATTAGAACACATTCGCCAAAAGCCACAAAATACATTGGTCAAACAACCATGTAAAAGGTAAGCTCTCTCTCCCTCAGTTGCTTATGCACATCAACAAGATCAACAACTAACACTAGCCAGACCAGAGCGAGATGAGCTAAAATCTAACAAGGGAACCATACATAAACCCTCCCACTTTTTCAGCTAGTTGTCCGTCAAAATTGCACTGATAAACGGAAGGGAATAGTAGCCGCTCGTCCTTCTGCAGCTTGCCTTCCAAAGCATGCTTGTCCCAACCTACGTTTTGACAACTGAATGGGAACTTGCAAACCCGCTAATTTGATCGATGCCAAATACATCTGATTGACAACTAAGATATATGCTAACTGTGGATAACAGTTGTTCAAGTTCAGCATTAGCAAGCAGTGATTCACATTTCTTGCTTGCTAACCAAAATGACAACTGCATCTCTAGTTGTAGCCACCTACAAAACGGCAAGGGGAAAAAGTTGGTCACTCACCCACTCCTCCAATGACATCCCCCCCAGCAGCTAGCAAACTGTAGATGTTCGACACGTGCGCTAGCCTATTAGCAGTTAGCTAGCTGTTGGGAGAATGTCTAGCAAGCATTATTTGATCTTGCTGATGTGCATAAGCAACTGAGGGCAAGATAACCTACCTTTTCATGGCTGTTTTATCAATAGGACTGTAGCTAGCTAACTAACGTTAGCTATTTAGCTATCTAAAAACCTGGAGTCAATCAGCAGACGGGCCATATTGAAAAAAAGAGTTTGCGTGCCAGACACAGCCAATTAGTTTTTACAAAAAAAACAACATGCAAGTAAGACTCAAACTGGCTATTGTTTTATTAGAAAAAAAGATGTCCCTTTGTAATGTCCTCTGCTGTATATAGCATTAACATATTAAAACAAAAAAAAGATAAATGTGTCCATGCTTGCTGCGATGCTAACCAAACAGGATTTATTGCAAATAACAAAAACCTAGCTATAGGTTGTAGTAACATTTAAACTTATTTGACATTTTTTGCACTGCATGGCTCAATGGTATGGTTGAATGCAGCACCACTGTATGGTGTACTCAAAATGTATTGTAGTTGAGTAGCCAGCCTAAGCTACTGCTCAAATGTTGCTGTGATAGGACTACATTTTCTCCTTTGCATGGTGTTTTGTTTTTTGGTTATTCGTCAAGCTTTAAAAACCGAAGCCAGACTTCAACATTTTGGTCGCCTTGCAAGACTGCGGCATGTTTCTGTACACTTTCCCTCCCCTGCAGGCAGCAAACGGGACACGAAAGCAGCGCAATTGGAGTTTAATTCACCGATGCTAGTGCATCAGGATGTAATTTCATTAAGTAGAAAACTCAACTGTTGAGTCATTTATGCCGGCAGGCCCGGTGTTCGACACGTGCGCTAGCCTATTAGCCCCGTTATGACTGATTTGTGATCATTGCTCTTTCTAGTTTGATTGTATTGACATTCCCAGCTTTAGTTACAGGTGTCCGTTTTTGTTTCAAAATATTGAGTCACTGGAACAGTTGATCCTGAATGTGTGCAGGCAGCAAACAATGTACCAGGCCAGCTGTGATTTACAGCCTGATAGCAATATTTTTTGGACTACCAAGAAATGTATTGATGAATTATATTAATCATGCACTGAACTGCATCCATCTATTCTGCCAACAATGCTTCACTGTACATCAAGGCATTTTCAGTCAAATAGAACTTAATTTTAAACAATATAATTATAAACTGGGAATTTTATATTTTTGACTGATATGATTGTTTCATATCTGCAAAGTAGTTCTGCAACACAGTCAGCTCCACTTTAAAACACTATTAACTACAATAAAACACTCCATAACTATCAGTTACCTGCACCAGTGGAAAGAACATATGCTTGAGGAGAGGAAGGTGATATACTGTAGCAGACGAAAAGAGCTCATTCAAAGATCTGTTAAATGTTAAGGGAGAATCAAACAGGGGAGTTGAGTGTGTGGAGTCAAAACTACTCTGGTAGGAAAGGAGAGAGAAGGAACAAAGGAGTTAGATGAGGGAGAGAAAAGACAGTGGGAGACTCAAGACACAGGCACACACAAACCAAGAGTCAGAGGACACTGTGTGTGTGTGGGATGGAGAGAGTAAGGGAAGCCTTGTAGACACAAACATGGCGAATCCCACGAGGGGACTTTGTGTGTGTGAGACTTCCTTGGGCTTATGACACACAAAGAGTGATTGATTTTGGGGTGGAGTGAAGGCAGAGTGGGGCCACACCCTACTATGCTGAGACTCCCACATTTGAAACTGAAACTCAACTAGGGTTCCAGTCCTCACACACACACACACACACACACACCAATTCCTCCTTTGGCCGCCTTTCCTTCCAGTTCTCTGCCGCCAATGACTGGAACGAACTGCAAAAATCACTGAAGCTGGAGACCCATATCTCCCTCACTAGCTTTAAGCACCAGCTGTCAGAGCAGCTCACAGATCACTGCCCATAGCCCATCTGTAAACAGCCCATCCAACTACCTCATCCCCATACTGCATTTATTTATTTTGCGCATTTGCACCCCAGTATCTCTATTTGCACATTCATCTTCTGCACATCTACCATTCCCGTGTCTAATTGCTATAGTGTAAATACTTCGCCAGCATGGCCTATTTATTGCCTTACCTCCCTAATATTACCTCATTTGCACTCACTGTATATGTAACAGTATAACTTTAGACCGTCCCCTCGCACACACCCGGGCGCGAACCAGGGACCCTCTGCACACATCAACAACATTCACCCTCGAAGCATCGTTACCCATCGCTCCACAAAAGCCGCGGCCCTTGCAGAGCAAGGGGAACTACTACTTCAAGGTCTCAGAGCAAGTGATGTCACCGATTGAAACGTTATTTAGCGCGCACCACTAACTAAGATAGCCGTTTCACATCCGTTACATATATAGATTTATTTTTTTAATGCTGTATTGACGGAATGTTTGTTTATTCCATGTTTAACTCTGTGTTGTTGTTTGTGTCGAACTGCTGTGCTTTATCTTGGCCAGGTCGCAGTTGTAAATGAGAACTTGTTCTCAACTAGCCTACCTGGTTAAATAAAGGTTAAATAAAAAAATAACACACACACACGAGAAGAACCAAAACATTGACTCCAGTCTCTTAAGACATTCTGGGTTTGGGAGATCCAACCAGAGACCCAAAACCATATTGTTAAAACACCTTCCTCTCCTTCCCTCGGTTTTCCTCTTCATCCTACAGGACCAATTACAGTTGTGGTTTAGATGGACTTCCACGTCATAAACCCTTTGGTCTCGTGCTCTCATCATTTCCTCCAGCACTAGTTTACACCATGACTTAAATCACCCTACTCAGAAAGAGGTGACCACTATAACCCCACTTTCCCTAAATCCTGCCCTCTCTCCCTTCCTCCACATCTTCAATCTCTGGCTCTATCAGTTAGTTGTAAGTATGACATGGTGTCTAGCGTGTGGAGGTTGCCTGGAATGTTGATCCTTTGCTCTCTCCTCTGACTGTTCCAAGTAATTGCTAACATGTTGAGGGTGCGTGTGAGAGACAGAGCAAATTGTGCGTTTGTGTGTGTGTCTCTGAAGAGGGAGCAAGAGCGAGCAATCGCGATAACTGCTTTTTTTGGGGAGGGGGGGAACAAGTGTGTGTGTGAACAGTAGGGTTCTGACAGGGCCATGTTTGTAGTAAACCTTTTACAACTGTGCTAAAGCATCCTCTCCCTGATCCCTCTATTCTCTCCTCCTCTCTCTGTTCTTTCGGGAGATGGATGTGTTGTGTGTTTGGGGGTTTTGGAAGCAGACTGGGAAAGTCTGAAGGCCAGATGGGACATTGGAAGCTGGAAATGTCAGGCTGGGAAATGCATAGTCTATAAAAAATATGAATAAAATAGCTTCCAAATATGGCCTCTCTTCCTGGTGCTGCTATCCATCAGACACAACACTGACATATAGATGGAACCTGCTCCATCAATCATAGCTGGGCATAACAGGTACACAAATCTGATGACTTCAATCAAAATGAAGGTGAAAGACGGAGGCCATACAGCCATATACAGTGCCTTGCGAAAGTATTCGGCCCCCTTGAACTTTGCGACCTTTTGCCACATTTCAGGCTTCAAACATAAAGATATAAAACTGTATTTTTTTGTGAAGAATCAACAACAAGTGGGACACAATCATGAAGTGGAACGACATTTATTGGATATTTCAAACAAATCCAAAACTGAAAAATTGGGCGTGCAAAATTATTCAGCCCCTTTACTTTCAGTGCAGCAAACTCTCTCCAGAAGTTCAGTGAGGATCTCTGAATGATCCAATGTTGACCTAAATGACTAATGATGATAAATACAATCCACCTGTGTGTAATCAAGTCTCCGTATAAATGCACCTGCACTGTGATAGTCTCAGAGGTCCGTTAAAAGCGCAGAGAGCATCATGAAGAACAAGGAACACACCAGGCAGGTCCGAGATACTGTTGTGAAGAAGTTTAAAGCCGGATTTGGATACAAAAAGATTTCCCAAACTTTAAACATCCCAAGGAGCACTGTGCAAGCGATAATATTGAAATGGAAGGAGTATCAGACCACTGCAAATCTACCAAGACCTGGCCGTCCCTCTAAACTTTCAGCTCATACAAGGAGAAGACTGATCAGAGATGCAGCCAAGAGGCCCATGATCACTCTGGATGAACTGCAGAGATCTACAGCTGAGGTGGGAGACTCTGTCCATTGGACAAAAATCAGTCGTATATTGCACAAATCTGGCCTTTATGGAAGTGGCAAGAAGAAAGCCATTTCTTAAAGATATCCATAAAAAGTGTTGTTTAAAGTTTGCCACAAGCCACCTGGGAGACACACCAAACATGTGGAAGAAGGTGCTCTGGTCAGATGAAACCAAAATTGAACTTTTTGGAAACAATGCAAAACGTTATGTTTGGCGTAAAAGCAACACAGCTCATCACAATGAACACACCATCCCCACTGTCAAACATGGTGGTGGCAGCATCATGGTTTGGGCCTGCTTTTCTTCAGCAGGGACAGGGAAGATGGTTAAAATTGATGGGAAGATGGATGGAGCCAAATACAGGACCATTCTGGAAGAAAACATGGAGTCGGCAAAAGACCTGAGACTGGGATGGAGATTTGTCTTCCAACAAGACAATGATCCAAAACATAAGGTAAAATCTACAATGGAATGGTTCAAAAATAAACATATCCAGGTGTTAGAATGGCCAAGTCAAAGTCCAGACCTGAATCCAATCGAGAATCTGTGGAAAGAACTGAAAACTGCTGTTCAACAATGCTCTCCATCCAACCTCACTGAGCTCGAGCTGTTTTGCAAGGAGGAATGGGAAAAAATTCAGTCTCTCGATGTGCAAAACTGATAGACATACCCCAAGCGACTTACAGCTGTAATCGCAGCAAAAGGTGGTGCTACAAAGTATTAACTTAAGGGGGCTGAATAATTTTGCACGCCCAATTTTTCAGTTTTTGATTTAAAAAAGTTTGAAATATCCAATAAATGTCGTTCCACTTCATGATTGTGTCCCACTTGTTGTTGATTCTTCACAAAAAATACAGTTTTATATCTTTATGTTTGAAGCCTGAAATGTGGCAAAAGGTCGCAAAGTTCAAGGGGGCCGAATACTTTCGCAAGGCGCTGTATATATACAGTACTAGTCAAAAGTTTGGACACACCTAATTTAAGGTTTTTTATTTTTTACTATTGTCAATACTGTAGAATAATAGTGAAGATATCAAAACTATGAAATAACACATGGAATCATGTAGTAACCAAAAAGTGTTAAACAAATCAAAATATATTTCATATTTGAGATACTTCGAAGTAGACACCCTTTGCCTTGATGACAGCTTTGCACACTTCGGTCAGTTAGGATCAGCACTTTATTTTAAAGAATGTGAAATGTCAGAATAATAGTTTAGAGAAAGATTTATTTCAGCTTTTATCATCACATTCCCAGTGGGTCAGACGTTTACATACACTCAATTAGTATTTGGTAGCATTGCCTTTAACTTGGGTCAAACGTGTCGGGTAGCCTTCCACAAGCTTACCACAATAAGTTGGGTGAATTTTGGCCCATTCCTTCAGACAGAGCTGGAGTAATAACTAAGTCAGGTTTGAAGGAATCCTTGCTCACACACGCTTTTCCAGTTCTGCCCACAAATTGTCTATAGGATTGAGGTCAGGGATTTGTGATGGCCACTCCAATACCTTGACTTTGTTGTCCTTAAGCCATTTTGCCACAACTTTGGAAGTATGCTTGGGGTCATTGTCCATTTGGAAGACACATTTGAGACCAAGCTTTAACTTCCTGACTGATGTCTTGAAATGTTGCTTCAATATGTCCACATAATTTACCTCATGATGCCATCTATTTTGTGAAGTGCCCCAGTCCCTCCTGCAGCAAAGCACCCCCACAACATGATGCTGCCACCCCTGGTGCTTCAGTTGGGATGGTGTTCTTCGGATTGCAAGCCTCCCCCTTTTTCCTCCAAGAATAACAATGGTCATTATGGCCAAACAATTCTATTTTTATTTCATCAGACCAGAGGACATTTCTCCAAAAAGTACAATCTTTGTCCCCATGTGGAGTTGCAAACCGTAGTCTGGCTATTTTATGGCGGTTTTGGAGCAGTGGATTCTTCCTTGCTGAGCGACCTTTCAGGTTATGTCGATATAGGACTCATTTTACTGTGGATATAGATACTTTGTACCCGTTTCCTCCAGCATATTCACAATGTCCTTTGCAGTTGTTCTGGGATTGATTTGCACTTTTCACACCAAAGTACGTTCATCTCTAGGAGACAGAACATGTCTCCTTCCTGAGTGGTATGACGGCTGCGTGGTCCCAAGGTGTTTATACTTGCGTACTATTGTTTGTACAGATTAATGTGGTACCTTCAGGCATTTAGAAATTACTCCAAATGATGAACCAGACTTGTGGAGGTCTACAATTGTTTTCTGAGGTCTTGGCTGATTTCTTTTGATTTCCCCATGATGTCAAGCAAATAGGCACTAAGTTTGAAGGTAAGCCTTGAAATACATCCACAGGTACTCATCCAATAGACTTAAATTATGTAAATTAGCCTAATCAGAAGCTTCTAAAGCCATGACATCATTTTCTGGAATTTTCCAAGATGTTTAAAGGCAGTCAACTTAGTGTATGTAGACGTCTGACCCACTGGAATTGTGATACAGTGAATTATAAGTGAAATAATCTGTCTGTAAACAATCGTTGGAAAAATTACTTGTGCACAAAGTAGATGTCCTAATCGACTTGCCAAAACTATAGCTTGTTAACAAGAAATTTGGGGAGTGGTTGAAAATGAGTTAATGACTTCAACCTGCAAAGTGCATGTGAACTTCCGACTTCAACTATATGTTATATCTCTATATATGACTTAGGAATGTATATATATAAATAAATAACATCTCACTATTCAAATAGTATTATTAATTTTGTGGTGTGGTTATTAAATAGTGTGTTTTTAATAACCTGAGCACTGATGTGCGAGGGAGAGACTGGCGCTCTATTGCTGCAGCCGGAAGTTATATAGAGCTGTGTGTATAGCGAGCAGACGGAGACTCCCAAGGCAACTCTGCTACATCCAAGACTAGCTAACTTGTAGCAGCCAGTGTTCTTTATCATCCCATATAACAAAAGATGTGTATAACTAACCCAACATAAACGACAGGCTGTGGTATCCAATGGGAGTAAATTAAATCAGTTTGCAGAACAAGCAAGGTGGGCAGAGCAACGCATGAGGTAGCGAGATCCTATTGGCGTATTTGCATATTTCCGTTAGGGAACGACTACTTTGAATTCGCCCTTGCACACCTAAACAATGCAATATTCTGAAACTTTGACTAAGGTAAAGTCTACAAAACCGAGTCCACTCTGTTCGTAACAGATTGTAGTTCATAAAGCTAGCTTGGCTTTTGAGGTCACATGCTGCGCATTCTCCCCAACCACATTCAATTAAACAGCCTACCGGTTGGTTGCTCGTTGAAGCCTACTCCTTCCGCTAACTTTTAATTGCGTAATTTTATTCCGTCTTGTATTTATTTCATTAGTGAACTATCACGCCACTTAATTTCGAAAATATTTTCCAGTGTTAAAAAGCAGGTTAAAATAGGCCTCTATACATTTTGCTCTTGCTAAATGAACACACAAGTATTCAAATACGAACATCAGTTTGGATATTTGACTAACCGTGCACATCCCTAATACGTCTCTACCACTAACATTTAGTTAACTTTAACCCTGGTTGATAGCAGCAGCGATAACACAATCCTCATTCATGATTGTCAGACAGTAGCCAGAACAGCCCCCCCCCCCCAAAAAAACAACAACTTGTTTCTCACAAGTGTAGCATGGGTTGCGAGTTCCGCAAACAGACATGACTTTACCCAAACAAACGTTAGAGATGATGAATTATGGGCATTACCGGTAATGGGGAATTGAGACAGCAAACAATGCACACATCGTTTCATAACTTCAATGAATATGCACAAAATGGCAAGCGAGCACATTCTGGAGCCACACTCCCCTTATATCTTGGACCATTAGACATGCGTCTCATGTCCCATAAAAAAAATATTTGCGACTGCTGGACTAAAATAATCTTGGTTGACCAACAGCCTATCGACCAAACAATTGACCAGTCGACTAAATGGGGACAGCCCTAATACAGTAATACCCTAACAGAGAGAAAGGGCGAGATGTTGAGTGTCTCTTGTCCCATTACTTCTCCATTAACAGCTCATGTGTGTGTAAGTGAGCGGGAGTATATGGCTGAGAGAGAAGCAGAGGTTTGTGGCCAAAGTCATAGGTCAGCTGCCTATTAATAATCATTAGCAAGGTGAGCAGCCAGAGAGACTGATGGAGGTCACTGTTTCCATCATGTAAGGCTGGGAGAGGGAGACAGGCCAGGGCAGTTCCTACTGGCACAGTTACAACACACACCACTAAGCTAGTTTTCCTTTGTCTGGGGTTGGACATTGCGACATCTGTTAGGGGATACACGAACCATCCGCTGTGGTGCCTGAGCCAATAATACTTCTCTTTTTATTAAATTTAGTTGAGAAAGGGAAAGAAAGGGTTGAGATTTCTAACTGGCTGTGTTTTCTGCTTTCCCAAGTCTGTCCATCTTCCCTCACCTCTGTCACTACCCATTATCTACTACAGCCTCAATACTGACCCAGAAAGAGGGAGGAGAGGACAGAAAAGTGACAACGAGAGAGCAAGTCAGAAGAGAGGTACAACAGTATTACATCCATACTACACTGTAGGTGATTGTTGGGGCGGAGTGTTCTGGAGACAGCCAGGAAGAGGAGTAGTGCATGTCCCACTTCTTCCAGATCCAACTCTCCATCTAACAGTCAGTCTGTATTTACCTCCCTCGTCAGCTATGCGGCTCTGGGTGTGTTGTGCAGGTCGGAGTTGATTTGGTTTAATCGGCTCTGGTTGGACGGAGATATAATCTGGCCTGGATGTCTTACTGAAAGACACTTCTCTTCAGCTTTTCAGAAACATTTTGTTAAGTTACAGCCTTATTCTAAAATGGATTAAATAAATGTTTTTCCTCATCAACCTACACACAATACCTCATAATGACAAAGTGAAACCGGTTATCCTTTTTTTCAAATTGATAAAAAAAACACAAAAAAACAGAAATACCTTATTTACATAAGTATTCAGCCCCTTTGTTATGAGACTTGAAATTGAGCTCAGGTGCATCCTGTTTCCATTGATCATCCTTGAGGTGGTTCTACAACTTGATTGGAGTCCACCTATGGTAAATGCAATTGATTGGACATGATTTGGAAAAGCACACACCTGTCTATATAAGGTCCCACAGTTGACAGTGCTTGCATGAGCAAAAACCAAGCCATGAGGTCAAAGGAATTGTCCGTAGATCTCTGAGACAGGATTGTGTCGAGGCACAGATCTTGGGAAGGGTACCAAAATATTTCTGCAGCATTGAAGGTCCCCAAGAACACAGTGGCCTCAATCATTCTTAAATGGAAAAAGTTTGGAACCACCAAGACTCTTCCAAGAGCTGGCCTCTCTGTCAAACTGAGCAATCAGAGGGGGGGCCTTTTACTGAGGAATGGCTTCCATGACAGCCCCCTTGAAATTTGGCAAAATGCACCTAAAGGACTCTCAGACCATTAGAAACAAGATTATCTGATGAAACCAGAGATCCTTGATGAAAACCTGCTCCAGAGCAATCAGGACCTCAGACTGGGGTCAAGGTTTACCCTCCAATAGGACAACGACACTAAGCACACAGCCAAGACAGCATTGGAGTGGCTTCGGGACAAGTCTCTGAATGTCCTTGAGTTGCCAGGCCGGAGCCCGGACTTGAACCCGATCAAACAACTTTGGAGAGACCTTAAAATAGCTCTGCGGCAACGCTCCCCATCCAACCTGACAGAGCTTGAGGGGATCTGTAGAGAAGAATGGGAGAATTTTCATTATGAGCTATTGTGTGTAGATTGATGAAAAAAAAAAAAAACCTTCCATCCATTTTAGAATAAGTATGTAACAAAGTGTGTTAAAATTTGAGGTCTGAATACTTTCCAAATGCACTATAGTGCACTTCTTTTGGCAAGAGCCCTTGTTGACAGTAGGACACTAAATAGGCAATAAGGTGCAATTTGGGAGGTAGTCTGCAGCTGACTCCGTAGAGAGCTGGTTCTGTTTACATTCTGCCCCTTGCTACAGACAGGCACTTCCTGTAGGCCTTCACTAGGTGTTAGGGCACAGAGTACAGACCACTGACAGGTCTGGTCTGGATGATCTACTGTTGTGTTGTGCTTTACTTAGTGTACAGACAGAGAGTGGGAGAGACAGAATGTAATGACAGTGGACAATGACAGGTAGTGTATTGGTTTGTATGGAGTTTAAAAAGGTACAGTAAAACTCCTCTCACACAACCTGGAATGTCTTTCCTCTGGTGTTCTAGTTCTAAGAACCACCACAGAGGGGGAAAAAATGACCCTAAAGCATAGGGGGAAAGACAGAGGGGGAGAGACAGATGAAGAGAGTAAAAAAACAGTGACACTCAGGGGAGAGAGAGCAAGAGTGCAAGCATGATGGATGAGAGAGAGAAACGTGCATGTGAGAAAGAGAGAACAGAAAATCGAGATGAGGATTGCGAGTGAGTCCGTCCTATAATACTACCTGTCACATTCCAGACACCTCTGCCCCTGCAGTGTCTCTCAGAGGGAGCCTGAAAATGGCGCAATGTGGGCATGGATGAAGGAGCTGCAAAACTACACGGAACAAAAATATAAAACGCAACATGCAACAATTTCAAAGATTTTATTGAGTTATATTTCACATAACGAAATTAGTCAAATGAAACACGGGACCAACACTTCACGTGTTGCGTTTATTTTTTTTATCAGTATAGCTGCCTTGAGAGAGTGATGTGTGTGTGTGTGTGTGTGTGTGTGTGTGCGCGTGTGTGTGTGCGTGTGTGTATGCTTTTCATCCAACCTTTTTATGTGAGTAAAGTACATGTCGGATAAAGAAAAAAGTCACAGGCCTGATGAAAACTTTCCAAATGTAGACAAAACATACTAGACAAGGTGGGATCTTGTTGTGTCTGTAAAATGAATCATGCGAGAAATGTCAGTGTAACGTTATGCGCAAATAGATATAATCATCATCATATTGAAGTAAACTTGAAGTTACACGATGACGTGTGGTCCTCCCACTACGACTAGTCGAGAAAGCATGCAGTTTCACAGGCTACAGATATGAATGATGCACTTTCACCACCCTGTGAAATTCAAGGTGATGAGCTTGATGCTCCTTTCAATAAATATCAAGGATATTTTTCTGTTGACATGATAATCAATGCTTGGCTGCAGTTTGACAAATAAAAATAATCTCACTATTTTGTCTATAATAATAATAATAATAATAATAATAATAATAATAATAATAATATTCTCATCATGTAGGCCAGGGGTACTCAACAGGTCCAGAGCCTGCTGGTTTTCTGTTCCAGCTCATAATTAATTGAACCCGCCTGGTCTGCCAGGTCCAAATCAGTCCCTGATTAGAGGGGAACAATGAAAACAAGCAGTGGAACTGACTTCGAGGTCCAGAGTTGAGTTTGAGGGATGTAAGCTACACATGCGCTCTAGCCAACAGCACTCAGATAGGAGTTGAAAATGCGGTTGAAACCCATTTAACTTGTATTTTTTATTCGGTACCTGGGAATTTATTCTGAAAAGGCTATTATGTGCACTACTGTAAGTCATCATATACAGCCATTCATCTGCAACAAGTACATTTGATGGAAACATCTCTGCTGGGAATACGCACATAGTCTTTATGCGGATTTTAGAATATACACTACCGTTCAAAAGTTTGGGGTCACTTAATTTCTTTGTTTTTGAAAGCAGCGCACATTTTTCTGTCCATTAAAATAACATAAAATTGATCAGAAAAACAGTGTAGACATTGTTGATGTTGTGAATAGCTGGAAACGACAGATTTTTTATGGAATATCTACATAAGCGTACAGAGGCCCATTATCAGTAACCATCACTCCTGTGTTCCAATGGCATGTTTTATTAGCTAATTCAAGTTTATAATTTTAAAAGGCTAATTGATCATTGGAAAACACTTTTGCAATTATGTTAGCACAGCTGCAAACTGTTGTCCTGATTAAAGAATCAGTAAAACTGGCCTTCTTTAGACTAGTTGAGTATCTGGAGCATCAGCATTTGTGGGTTCGATTACAGGGTCAAAATAGCCAGAAACAACAAACTTTCTTCTGAAACTTGTCAGTCTATTCATGTTCTGAGAAATGAAGGCTATTCCATGCGAGAAATTGCCAAGAAACTGAAGATCTCGGGAGTAGTACACAGCGTTGTACTACTCCCTTCACAGAACAGCGCAAACTGGCTCAGAATAGAAAGAGTAGTGGGAGGCCCGGGTGCACAACTGAGCAAGAGGACAATTACATTAGAATGTCTAGTTTGAGAAAACGACGCCTCACAAGTCCTCAACTAGCAGCTTCATTAAATAGTACCCTTTGCAACTCTGCCTAGAAGGTCAGCATGCCTGAGTCGCCTCTTCACTGTTGACGTTGAGGCTGGTGTTTTGCGGGTACTATTTAATGGCGCTGCCAGTTGAGGACTTGAGGTGTTTCTAAGTGAACCCAAACTTTTGAACGGTAGTGTGTGTGTGTGTGTGTGTGTGTGTGTGTGTGTGTGTGTGTGTGTGTGTGTGTGTGTGTGTGTGTGTGTGTGTGTGTGTATGTATATATGTATGTATGTATGTATGTATGTAATGTCACCAATTGGATGGAAACCTAGCTAATGAAGAAAATTTGTAATTCTATATTTTTCAAAATCTCTGAATTTCCTGGAATTTCATTGGAACTGACCCCAACCCTGGTGTGCTACCTTCAGCAATAACTAAGCTTTTTTTGAAAGAGTTCCATTGTCCTTCACATTTTGCTGAACCTCCTCTTTCCTTCAGTTTGCTCCTTACATTTTTGCACCTTGGTTGGAAAGTGAGGTAATGGCAGTGATCCCTTCCTTTTGTGTGTGTGTGTGTGTGTGTGTGTGTGTGTGTGTGTGTGTGTGTGTGTGTAGAGCTTGAAGATGCTAAAGCCATTAACAGGGCAGTGAGTATACAGGATACAGAACCTGGTTACGCTGTCAGGGGAATCTGCTGTTGGACTAACACACAGCCAGTGAAATAAAGAAAAGCACTCTACGCAGACACTTCTCACACAGTACTGGCTCAGCTCCCTAACATACACTGACACAAACAGGCTCCCTTTCACAGTATCCACACTAGAGGTCGACCGAGTATGATTTTTCAACGCCGATACCGATTATTGGATGACCAAAAAAGGCGATGCCGATTAAAAATCGGCCAATTCTTATTTATTTATTTGTAATAATGACAATTACAACAATCCTGAATGAACACTTATTTTAACTTAATATAATAAATCAATAAAATAAATAACAAAACATGTTCAATTTGGTTTAAATAATGCAAAAACAAAGTGTTGGAGAAGAAAGTAAAAGTGCAATATGTGTCATGTAAGAAAGCTAACGTTTCAGTTCCTTGCTCAGAACATGAGAACATATGAAAGCTGGTGGTTCCTTTTAACATGAGTCTTCAATATTCCCAGGTAAGAAGTATTAGGTTGTAGTTATAGTATTTATAGGACTATTTCTCTTTCTACCATTTGTATTTCATATACCTTTGACAATTGGATGTTCTAATAGGTACTTTAGTATTGCCAGTGTAACAGTATAGCTTCCGTCCCTCTCCTCGCTCCTACCTGGGCTCAAACCAGGAACACATAGATATCAGCCACCCTCGAAGCAGCGTTACCCATCGCTCCACAAAAGCCGCGGCCCTTGCAGAGCAAGGGGAACAACTACTCCAAGTCTCAGAGCGAGTGACAATTGAAACGCTATTAGCGCGCACCCCGCTAACTAGCTAGCCATTTCACATCGGTTACACCAGCCTAATCTCGGGAGATGATAGGCTTGAAGTCATATACAGCACAATGCTTGAAGCACAGGGAAGAGATGCTGGCAAAATGCACTAAAGTGCTGTTTGAATGAATGCTTACGAGCCTGCTGCTGACTACCATCTCTCAGTCAGACTGCTCTATCAAATATCAAATCATAGACTTAATTATAACATAATAACACAGAAATACGAGCCTTTGGTCATTTTTATTTATTTATTTATTTCACCTTTATTTAACCAGGTAGGCAAGTTGAGAACAAGTTCTCATTTACAGAGAACAAGTTCTCATTTACAATTGCGACCTGGCCAGGATAAAGCAAAGCAGTTCAACACATACAACGACACAGAGTTACACATGGAGTTTAACAAGCATACAGTCAATTAATATGGTCGAATCCGGAAACTATAATTTCGAAAACAAAACGTTTAATCTTTCAGTGAAATACAGAAACGTTCCTTATTTTATCTAACGGATGGCATCCATAAGTCTAAATATTGCTGTTACATTGCACAACCTTCAATGTCATGTCATAATTATGTAAAATTCTGGCAAATTAGTTCACAATGAGCCAGGCTGCCCAAACTGTTGTGTATATACCCTGACTGTGCGTGCAATGAACGCAAGAGAAGTGACAATTTCACCTAATATTGCCTGCTAACCTGGATTTATTTTAGCTAAATATGCAGGTTTAAAAATATATACTTCTCTGTATTGAGTTTAAGAAAGGAATTGGTGTTTATGGTTAGGTTTATGGTTACAGTCGTGCAACGATTGTGCTTTTTTCGCAAATGCGCTTTTGTTAAATCATCACCCTGCGTTGCATTGATTTATATGCAACGCAGGACACACTAGATAAACTAGTAATATCATCAACCATGTGTAATTAACTAGTGATTATGATTGTTTTTTATACGATAAGTTTAATGCTAGCTAGAAACTTAACTTGGCTTCTTACTGCATTCGCGTAACAGGCAGGCTCCTCGTGGAGTGCAATGAGAGGCAGGGGGTTAGAGCGTTGGAGTAGTTAACTGTAAGGTTGCAAGATTGAATCCCGGAGCTGACAAGGTAAAAATCTGTCATTCTGCCCCTGAACAGGCAGTTAACCCACTGTTCCTAGGTCGTCATTGAAAATAAGAATGTGTTCTTAACTGACTTGCCTAGTTAAATAAAGGTTTAAAAAAAAAAAATCTGCCAAATCGGTGACCAAAAATACCGATTTCCAATTGTTATGAAAACTTGAAATTGGCCCTAATTAAAATCGGCCATTTCGATTAATCGGTCGACCTCTATTCCACACTACTGATCTAAGTGACAGATTTGACTCCAGGTCTGACGATCCACAACAGCATCATACAGGAGCCACACAGAGCCCCAGTTTCAGGGTGGGGGTGTTGGGTAGTGTTGTGTGGACTTACATAGGCCAAACTCAGAGTGTAAAATGGAGCTGTGTGTTTGAGAGGTGTTGATGAGAATCAAACACCAGCAGAGAGACAGAAACCACAATGGGGGTCAGAGAGAGGATATAGGATTCTGAGCAGGTCCAGGGAACTAGGGCAGAGTGGTGGGCAGGTCTGGGGGCATCAGACACCAGAGGTAAATTACATTTTCTACTTAACATACCTGTGAGCTTTGGTGTCTGGAGCCTTGTGGTGCCACGTTCTGTGTGTGCGAGTGTGTCTGGGTGTTTTGTGTGTGTGTGTGTGTGTGTGTTCGTGTCTGGAGCCTCGTGGTGCGTGTTTACAAAACCTGTCTGGCAGGAGGAGTCAGAACAGGCTTAGGATGTACAGGCAGGGGTTAAGAGGGGGGCATTGGGGCGGGGTGGAGAGTTGGGGTCAGTCCGGGAGGGAGAAGCCAGCCAGAGCTCTCCTCGCTCAAAGAACTATCCTGTTAACACAGCCCCATCTGCAGGGAGAGGAAGTATGTCTCAGAGCCCTGCAGCACCAGGGAAGGCCAGGGGACTCAGCAGTCTGGGTGTTTAGGAAACAGCTCTGACAGAGAACAGACATCCAGACCTCCTCTTGCAGAATGACTGAACAGCAATTTGTTTCCCAGCTCCCTGTGAGACCAGCTAGCCCTCCTACTGCTTGGTTTTAGATCATTACACAAACCCTGTTTGTCCGAGTATTGTTCTGGATGAAATTTCTGGCTTTAGTGCTAAAACATCTTATTGGGAATCATTCTGCCGCATGACTAATCGACTGCCTTAGGGATCATTGACGATCATTGACCATTTCCGCCAGGGCATTCACATAACGTCTACCCCAACCTGGTGTTTAAGTTGTATACTGTAAATGTCCACCATTGGCAAGCCTGAATATTACTTCTGACTGAGGGAATGTCTGCTAGTAATTAGCTGTAAACATTTGTTGAATTCCAACCCTGTGTGTGCAAGCTACGTGTAGTCTTCACATCCTGCTTTGTTGTTATGAATGATTCTACTGCCAAACTATTTTCCCTTTTTAGGGATAAAATATACATGACCAGCACTCCTGGTACTTTGTTGTCAACAATCTAATTGTTCATTGTTGGGAACAGTAAGCCATTACTTCACACCAACTCCTGTTCCTTCATCAATTGCAGAGAAGCCCAGAGGAAGTCCAGGAGTCATCCAGACAGCCAGTAAAAGTACACTATGCAGGGTGTGGTGGGGGTGAAGCAGGGAGTGTCGTGGAGCCTGTGTGCCCTGCTCTGCCTCTCTTTCTTGGAGCAGAGCCAGTGCAGGGGCTCCAGACAGGCTAGAGAAACCAAGGAATATCCTCTGCTCAGGGCCAAACGAACTCCCACAGAAGACGTCAAGAAGTGCTCCTACACCTTTCTGATTCCCCAGCAGAAGATCACAGGTCAGTGTTTAGTCTTCTGTGAAGACGTCTATTTTACATCTTGTCACGTGACTTCGAATTAATCTAATGCCCATCATCAGGCCCCATCTGTGCCAGTGCAACAGGCCCCGAGCCGGACAAGGAGCGTGTGACACGGATGGACATAGCTGACGTAAGAGAGGTGCTGTTCAAGCAGAGACGGGAGATTGAGACCCTGCAGCTGGTGGTGGACGTGGACGGCAACATGGTGAACGAGATGAAGCTGCTCAGGAAGGAGAGCAGGAACATGAACTCCAGGGTGACCCAGCTCTACATGCAGCTGCTTCACGAGATCATCAGGAAGAGAGACAACTCTCTGGAGCTGGCCCAGCTGGAGAACCGGATTCTCAACGTCACCTCAGAGATGCTGAGGCTAGCCTCGCGATACAAGGTTAGAACGCCAAGGTGGAACTGAAACGCAACGTGGTTAATGTTACTTTCATGTAGAGGTGAAATCGATTGAAGGAGTGTGCTAGAAGCAGAACAACACCGCTATAATATGGAACTTTAGAAGGCCAGCACTCACTTAATATAGCTGGGGACCATATTTAGATGTGCCTATAGCACATGTAATGTTGCTAAAATATCTGTTAGAAATATATCAAGACACTTCTGGTCTTTATGTTAACTTCTCTCTACTGCCACAAGGAGCTGGAAGGGCGTTTTGCAGCGATGGCGGGGGTGGTGAACAACCAATCTGTGCTGATTGCTGCGTTGGAGGAGCAGTGTCTGCGGACCCTGGGGCGCAGTGAGATGCAGGTGGTCCCCCCGCTGGTCCAGGTGGTCCCAGAGAACATCCCCGTCAACAGCCGCTTCACCAACGAGATACAGAGGGATCACAACAACCGGGCATTCCCACGGGGGTCACGCATGGACTCCCCCACCGCCTCTCCATTTGGACTCAACCCGCCGCCACCGCAGGGCACGCTCACCTCAGACGGTACGTACCAAATAACCCCGGGAGGGGTGGTTAGCGTTAATGAGACAAAGACTGAATAATTGTGTCCATTTACCAGAGCATATCGAGTTGGTTGGAAGCAGAGCTGGTATGGCAATTTCTGAATTAGGCAGAAGCTAAAATCACTGTAGGCCGGGCAGACATTTTACATCTAATTGTCAGAGACGCAAAATTAGAATTGCGGCGGCCAATGGTGCACGTAATTTGATGAACGCCTGGTGAAAGGGGAAACGGTCTGGACAATGGGCCGGCTGTGGTCCAGTGGGTTCATCCTTGGCAGGACAGACAGCGCAGTGAGATCACACATTCCTCTCAGTGCCTCTGGGACAGCTGGACTGGCTATAACCTACTGCTGGTGTGTGTGTGCGTGCATGCATGCATGCATGCCCGCGCGCACGTGCGTGTGCTTGTATATGGAGTGAGTTCTAGAGAATTACACTGGGACCTGAGAGTATCTGTTAATCTGCGCTCTGGGAGTAAATATGTATTTCTGGGCGTATGGCCGGACTAAACTCAGTGCTGGCTTAAATGGGCCTTTGTGAGGATTGGCAGATATACAAACTGAGATAAAGAACTGCAGTGTAACACTGAGCAGGCACTCAGTGGCAAACACGCAACACATTCACACAGCTGGCTGATCAGAGCCAGGCTATAACCTGACCTCTGGCTGGATGATGCAAGCATATTCTGGCGTACGGGCCAGTTTAAGGAAGCCTTTTCTGAGACCAGGCAGACATACAGTGGGGATAAAGACAGCTCTACCTGCAGTTAATCACTGACCAGACATCCACACCACTGAAAACAGAACAGAAAAAGGCCAATAAATGAAATATATATATATATATAAATAAAATACAGTCGCTAGTAAAAGTCCACACACCCCTTGCATAGTATTTTCATTTATGTTTAAAATGTCATTTAAAACGGGATAAAAAAAAGTTGCATCTTGATCTACACAACCTACATTTTCAAAGCAAAAGCAAAATGACAGAACATTTTCCAAAATACTAAGAAATACAAATGAAGCATGTATTGTTTGCATATACGTCTTCACACTCCGGTGTTAATACTTGGTGGAAGCATCTTAACCTGTTGCGACTCTAGGGGCAGTATTTTCATTTTTGGAGAAAAAAAACGTTGCCATTTTAAAATGGGATATTTTGTCAGGACAAGATGCTAGAATATGCATATAATTGACAGCTTTGGATAGAAAACACTAACGTTTCCAAAACTGTAAAGATATTGTCTGTGAGTATAACAGAACTGATGTTGCAGGCGAAAGCCTGAGAAAAATCCAATCCGGAAGTGCCCCATATTTTGAAAGCGCTGCGTTCCAATGTGTCCCTATTGAGCTGTGAATGTCCTATCAATGAGCTTACACTTTCTACGTATTCCCCAAGGTGTCTACAACATTGTGACGTAGTTTTACGCATTTATGTTGAAGAATAGCCGTAGGCGGCTACATTGCGTAAGTGGTCACATGATGGCTCCCAGGGTGACTCTCGCGTTAAATAAAGAGGTAGCCATTACTCCAATCGGTCCTACTGAAAAACTATATTATCGAATAGATATTAGAAAAACACCTTGAGGATGGATTCTAAACAACGTTTGCCATGTTTCTGTCGATATTATGGAGCTAATTTGGAATATCTTTCGCCATTTTCGTGACTGCAATTTCCAGGCGATTTCTCAGCCAAACGTGAAGAACAAATGGAGCAATTTCACCTATAAAAATAATATTTTGGGAAAAAAATGAACTTTGGCTATCTACCTGGGAGGCTCGTGAGTGAAAACATCCGAAGCTCAAAGGTAAACGATTTAATTTGATTGCTTTTCTGATTTGTGACAAGGTTGCCTGCTGCTAGCAAGGCATAATGCTATGCGAGGCTATCGATAAACTTACAAATGCTTGTCTAGCTTTGGCTGTAAAGCATATTTTGAAAATCTGAGATGACAGGGTGATTAACAAAAGGCTAAGCTGTGTCTCAATATATTTCATTTGTGATTTTCATGAATAGGAATATTTTTTAGGGATAATTATGTCCGTTGCGTTATGCTAATTAGTGTCAGGCGATGATTACACTCCCGGATCCGGGATGGGGAGTCACATTAAGCAGACGTTACTGCTCTGAATAAGATTCTACCATCTTGCACAACTCCTACGGCAACATATATCCACTTCGCGGCTGAGCCGGTTGCTCCAAGACGTTTCCACTTCACAATAACAGCACTTACAGTTGACCGTGGCAGCTCTGGCAGGGCAGACATTTGGCAAATTGACTTGTTGGAATGATGGCATCCCATGGCAGTGCCACGTTGAAAGTCACTGAGCTCTTCAGTAAGGCCATTCTATTTGTCTATGGAGACTGAATGGGCGTGTGCTCGATTCTATACACCTGTCAGCAACATGTGTGGCTGAAAAGTCGAATCTACATACTTTTGTATATATAGTGTATGTTCCGAGATTCATCCGACGGCATTGAGTTTACCACATCAGTCACCGGCTTCAATAAGAAGTGCATTGACGACGACGTCCCCACAGTGACTGTACATATCCCAACCAGAAGCAAGGGATTACAGACAACATCCGCACTGAGCTAAAGGCTAGAGCTGCCGCTTTCAAGGAGCAGGACACTGATCTGGACGCTTATACGAAAATCCTGCGTCTGTGTGATCACGCTCTTCGTAGCCAATATTAATTAGTAAGACCTTTAAAGAGGTCAACATTCACAAGGCCGCAGGGCCGGATGGGTTACCAGGATGCGTACTCAGAGCATGCGCTGACCAGCTGGCAAGTGTCTTACCTGACATTCTCAACCTCTCTCTGACCCACTCTGTAATACCTACAATGTTTCAAGCAGACCACCCTATGTCCAAGAACACAAGGTAACCTGCCTAAATGACATTCGCCCCGTAGCTCTCATCTTGAGCCATGAAATGCTTTGGAAGGCTGGTCATGGCTCGCATTAACACCATTATCCCAGAAACCCTGGACACACTCAAATTCACATATCACCCCAAAATATGATGCAATCTCTATTGCACTCCACACTGCCCTTTCCCGCCTGGACAAAAGGAACACGTGAGAAGGCTGTTCATTGACTACAGCTCAGCGTTCAACACCATAGTGCACTCCAAGTTCATCACTAAACTAAGGACCCTGGGATTAAACACCTCCCTCAAACTGGATTTTGGACTTCCTGATTGGCCTCCCCCAGGTGGTGAGGGTAAGGAACACATCCACCACGCTGACCCTCAAGATAGGGGCCCCTCAGGGGAGTATGCTTAGTCCCCTCCTGTGCTCCCTGTTCACCCACGACTGTGCATGACTCCAACATCAAAGTTTGCCGACAACATGATGGTGGTAGGCCTGATCACCGATGAGAGCCTATTAGGGAGGTCAGAGACCTGGCAGTGGTGCAGGACAACCACCTCTCCCTCAACATCAGCAAGACAAAAGAGCTGATCGTAGACTACAGGAAAAGGAGAGCTGAGCACTCCCCCATTCACATCGACGGGGCTGTAGTGGAGCGGGTCGATAGATTAAAGTTCCTCGGTGTCCACATCACTAAGGACCTATCATTGTCCAAACACACCAACACAGTTGTGAAGAGGGTACAACAATGACTCTTCCCCCTCAGGTGGCTGAAAAGATATGGCATTGGCCCTAAGAATCTCCTAAAGTTCTACAGCAGCATCGAGAGCATCTTGACTGGCTACATCACCGCTTGGTATGGCAACTGCTTGGCATCTGACTGCAAGGCGCTACAGAGGGCAGTGCGTGTGGCCCAGTACATCACTGGGGCCGAGCTCCCTGCCACCCAGGACCTCTATACCAGCCAGTATCAGAGGAAGGACCAAAAAATTGTAAAACGACTCCAGTCACCCACGTCATAGACTGTTCTCTCTGCTACCGCACGGCAAGCGGTACAGGAGTGCCTAGTCTTGGACCAAAAGGCTCCTTAACAGCTTCTATCTCCAAGTCATAAGACTGCTGAACTATTAATCAAATGGCCACCCAACAATTTACATTGACACCCACCCATTTGTTTTTACACTGCTGCTACTCACTGTTTATTATCTATGCATAGTCACTTTACCCCTACCTACATGTACCAATGACATTGACAAACCGGTACCCCCTTTATATAGCCTCGTTATTGTGTTACTTATTTTTTTTATTGTAGTTTATTTAGTAAATATTTTCTTAACCAACAATGCAGTTCAATAAATAAAGTTAAGGGCTTGTAAGTAAACATGTCACGGTAAGGTCTACTACACCTGTTGTATTTGGCGCATGTGACGAA
This sequence comes from Oncorhynchus masou masou, assembly GCF_036934945.1. Classification (NCBI taxonomy): domain Eukaryota; kingdom Metazoa; phylum Chordata; class Actinopteri; order Salmoniformes; family Salmonidae; genus Oncorhynchus; species Oncorhynchus masou. Next base: position 88,746,130 of record NC_088235.1, on the reverse strand, counting down.
TAAAGTTTGATATGATTTGATTAACTTTTTGGCCTAAATTAAAAACCAATACAACACAGAGTGAAACCCTCAGAATTTTCAAGTAATGTGGTGGCAGCATCATGTTATGGGTATGCTCGTCATTGGCAGGGGCTGGGGAGTTTGTAAAAATCAATATGAAAGGAGTAAAGCACATGTAAAAAGGAAAAGCCCTCAGACTTCTGAAAACCTAACCCTGGGAGTTTTATTTTTCATTGAAACTATTACACACATTTGAATGCCAGAATGGCTTTCCAAGAGGTGCTGAATGTTCCTGAGTGGTCTCGTCTCAAATCAGAGCCAAAGTTTGAATATTACTGTCCATCAATGATTCCCAACCAAATTTACTGAGCTTGAGCAATTTGAACAAAAACAAAATGGACATCATACTAAGAGTTGTGAAAACTTGGTATATTATTATTCAAAAAATATTCACAGCTTTAAAAGCCTGCCAAAGGTACTTCTACTAAAAATTAACTCTGGGTGTGAAGACATAAGCAATTAAGAAATATATTAATGTTTTTAGTGGTGTAAAGTAAAAATACTTTAAAGTACTACTTAAGATGTTTTTTCGGGGGTATTTGTACTTTTTAGATCTTTTACTCCACTACATTCCTAACGAAAATAATGTACTCTTTACTCCATACATTTTCCCTCAATTAAAAGTATGTTACATTTAGAAAGCTTAGGACAGGAAAATGGTAAAATACACGTACTAATCAAGAGAACATCCCTATTCATCCCTACTCCCTCTGATCTGGCGGACTCACTAAACAAACACTTTGTTTGTAAATGATGTCAGTGTTGGTGTGCCCCTGGCTATCCATAACATTTTTAAACAAGAAAATCATGCCGTCTGCTTTGCTTAATATAAGGAATGTGAAATACTTTGACTTTTACTCAAGTACTATTTTACTGGGTGACTTTCACTTTTATTCGAGTCATTTTCTATTAAGGTATCTTTACTTTTAATCAAGTAGGACAATCGGGTACTTTTCCACAATTGTTTTTTTTTTAAATTTTTTAAACAAATTTCCTCTAACTTTCTTTTACTTTGAAAATGCTGAGTAGGTTGTGTAGAGGAAAAATGTAATCCCTTTTTAGAAAGAATTTTAAGGAAGCAAAATGTGAAGACTGGGCAAAGGGTTGGGACTATGCACTGTACACTATACCTATTCAAATCCTAGATTACAGGCCTAGATTACAGTCAGAAGCCGTAATCAGCTGCAGAAAGCTGAGAGACCCGACTCAACTAACTCTCTCCTGACTAGTGCCCACAAAAACACATCTCCCATGTGAGCAAGATCATTTTCAGCATGAAACCAATTTGCAGGGTGATAATACTTCTTGGAAATACCTCTGAAAGATAGGGAAAGAGCATTTTATTATGACTGGAGATTTGACCGTGGTGGTTTGAAGACCGCAGAGTGGGTTTAAACAAACAGATGGCTGACAATGAACTTACTGCAACTGTCACTCACTAGAATAATGAGCTAGGGCTATGTCCTGGGGAAATAGTGAGGTGAAACTGAGAAGACAGATGGAGCATTTGATTACGGAGGAAAGAAGAATCTCTGGTCGGTCTTTGGGTAAAGTGTAATGGCGAGGAAAGTCAGACTAATCGAGGTCAAACTGCCACTACCTGTCTCTAAAATCAGCCACTCTCAGGCCTGCTGTGGGCCAGCTGGCATCTGCCTTATATAAATCCTTCAGCTGGGAGTACTGTAGGGCCACAACTACTGTGCCAGGTCAATGGGTAGGGCTGTGAACATTAAAGTGTTAAAATGTTTCAACAAAGTTGGGATACTTAACATTAAGAAAAAACCCTAACCGAAAAACGTTGTTTCATACCCCCACCCTTAATCACAGTGCATTTATCGCAAAACATTTTCTGTGTTATAGTCGATAGGCTACCCGCATGCCCGACGAGCATCACCACCCTGGATGGTTCTGACCTTGAATATGTGGACACCTATAAGTACCTAGGTGTCTGGCTAGACTGTAAACTCTCCTTCCAGACTCATATCAAACATCTCCAATCGAAAATCAAATCAAGAGTCGGCTTTCTATTCCGCAACAAAGCCTCCTTCACTCACGCCGCCAAACTTACCCTAGTAAAACTGACTATCCTACCGATCCTCGACTTCGGCGATGTCATCTACAAAATTGCCTCCAACACTCTACTCAGCAAACTGGATGCAGTTTATCACAGTGCCATCCGTTTTGTCACTAAAGCACCTTATACCACCTACCACTGCGACTTGTATGCTCTAGTCGGATGGCCCTCGCTACATATTCATCGCAAGACCCACTGGCTCCAGGTCATCTACAAGTCCATGCTAGGTAAAGCTCCGCCTTATCTCAGTTCACTGGTCACGATGGCAACACCCATCCGTAGCACGCGCTCCAGCAGGTGTATCTCACTGATCATCCCTAAAGCCAACACCTCATTTGGCCGCCTTTCGTTCCAGTACTCTGCTGCCTGTGACTGGAACGAATTGCAAAAATCCCTGAGGTTGGAGACTTTTATCTCCCTCACCAACTTCAAACATGTGCTATCTGAGCAGCTAACCGAACGCTGCAGCTGTACATAGTCTATTGGTAAATAACCCACCCATTTTCACCTACCTCATCCCCACACTGTTTTTATTTATTTACTTTTCTGCTCTTTTGCACACCAGTATCTCTACCGGTACATGACCATCTGATCATTTATCACTCCAGTGCTAATCTGCAAGGTTGTAATTATTCGCCTACCTCCTCATGCCTTTTGCACACAATGTATATAGACTCGCCTTTTTTGTACTGTGTTATTGACTTGTTAATTGTTTACTCCATGTGTAACTCTGTGTTGTCTGCTCACACTGCTAAGCTTTATCTTGGCCAGGTCGCAGTTGCAAATGAGAACTTGTTCTCAACTAGCCTACCTGGTTAAATAAAGGTGAAAAATAAAAAAGGCTATAAAATGGACATTTGTGTAATTCAAATAAAACCAGAGAGGAAGAGGTGAACTTCAGACAACTTCGGTTAATTTGCAAGGCATGAAATTGCGAGATGCAGATTACCCCAACCTCTCTCTTCCCAGTGGGCAGGCCTGCCTGCTCGGTCTCTTCGCTAATGATGCAAGTGTGCGTTCAGTCTTTGGTCTGTTGCATGCAGAATATTTTATCCTATTCATGGCACTGATGTCACCGGGATACAGAGGTATCTTTGGGACAGTCTTGCGAGTACCAGGTAGCCTACTAATTTTTGCCTCATAATAAGAAATTACAGTAGGCTATCTATCGGTAGCCTTTATTGATTACCATTTTCAGACATAATGGAATGTGGCCCCCTGAAAGTGCCTCGCCTACACCATGTTTATTTGTCCGTCAGGGTAGTTGTTGGAAGTCTACACTATGGATTTTTAAACGCCGACCAAACCTTCTTTGTAATATTTTGGAGAATCTCTTACACAATGCGTTAGTTATTTATAGTAATCCTAGGTGTAAAATGGTAAATTGTCAAGAGGAGTAAAACAACATGTTCAAAAGTTTGGGGTCACTTAGAAATGTCCTTATTTTTGAAAGTAAAGTAAAAAAAAAATTGTCCATTAAAATAACATCAAATTGATCAGAATTACAGTGTAGACACAATTAACTTTGTAAATGACTATCGTAGCTGGAAACGGCTGATTGTTAATGGAATATCTACATAGGCGTACAGAGGCCCATTATCAGCAACCATCACTCCTGTGATCCAATGGCATGTTGTGTTAGCTAATCCAAATTTATCATTTTAAAAAGGCTAATTGATCATTAGAAAATCCTTTTGCAATTATGTTAGCACAGGTAAAAACTGTTGTTCTGATTAAAAAGCAATAAAGCCTTCTTTAGACGAGTTGAGTATCTGGAGCATCAGCATTTGTGGGTTTGATTACAGGCTCAAAATGGCCAGAAACAAAGACTTTCTTCTGAAACTCATCAGTCTTGTCTTGTTCTGAGAAATGAAGGATATTCCATGCGAGAAATTGCCAAGAAACAGAAATTCTCGTACAACACTGTGTACTACTCCCTTCACAGGACAGCGCAAACTGGCTCTAACCAGAATAGAACGAGTGGGAGGCCCCGGTGCACAACTGAGCAAGAGGACGAGTACATTAGAATGTCTAGTTTGAGAAACAGACGCCTCAAGTCCTCAACTGGCAGCTACATTAAATAGTTCCCGCAAAACACCAGTCTCAACATCAACAGTGAAGAGGCGACTCCAGCATGCTGTCCTTCTAGGCAGAGTAGCAAAGAAAAAGCCATCTCTCAGAACAGAAACTGGACATAGGCAATATTAACTAGGGAAATTGTGTCAACTCTCCTGCGTCCATTGCACACAGAGTTAGGGTATTTGCAACAGTTTGAGCCACCTGGCTCGTAGCAAACTAATTTCCCAGAATTATACATAATTATGACATAAGGTTGTGCAATGGAACAGCAATATTTAGACTTAGGGTTGCCACCCGTTCAATAAACTACGGAACGGTTCCGTATTTCACTGAAAGACTAAACGTTTTGTTTTCTAAATTAGTTTCCGGATTTGACCATATTAATGACCAAAGGCTCATATATTTCTGTGTTTATTATATTATAATTAAGTCTATGATTTGACAGAGCAGTCTGAGCAGTGGAAGACCGCATCAGGCGAGTAAGCATTCATTCAAACTTACCTGCGTTTGCAAGCAGCTCAAAGCAATGATTGAAGCACAGCGCTGTTGATGACTTCAAGCCTATCAACTCCTGAGATTAGGCTGGCAATACTAAAAGTGCCTATTAGAACATCCAACAGTCAAAGGTATATGAAATACAAATGGTGTAGAGAGAAATAGTCCTGTGTCATAATTCCAATAATAATTCCAATCTAAAACTTCTTAAGTGGGAATATTGAATAAGTCGGAATATTGAACTACCAGCTTTCATATGTTCTCAGCAAGGAACTTAAACATTAGCTTTTTACATGGCACATATTGCACATTTACTTTCTACTCCAACACTGTGTTGTTGCATTATTTAAACCAAATTGAGCATGTTTCATTATTTATTTGAGACTAAATAGATTTTATTTATGTATTATATTAAGTTAATGGACTGCACCAGATTTGCCAGTTCTTGCTGTGAGATGGTACCCCACTCGTCCACCAAGGCACCTGCAAGTTCCCGGACATTTCTGGGGGTAATGGCCCTGGCCCTCACCCTCTGATCCAACAGGTCCCAGACGTGCTCAATGGGATTGAGATCCGGGCTCTTCGCTGGCCATGGCAGAACACTGACAATCCTGTCTTGCAGGAAATCATGCACAGAATGAGCAGTATGACTGGTGGAATTGTCATACTGGAGGGTCATGTCAGGATGAGCCTGTGGGATGGGTACCACACGAGGGAGGAGGATGTCTTCCCTGTAATGCACAGCGTTCAGATTGCCTGCAATGACAACAAGCTCAGTCCGATGATGCTGTGACACACTGCCCCCAGACCATGACGGACCCTCCACCTCCAAATCGATCCCACTCCAGAGTACAGGCCTCGGTGTAACGCTCATTCCTTCGACGATATACGCAAATCTGACCATCACTCCTGGTGAGACAAAACCACGACTCATCAGTGAAGAGCACTTTTGGCCAGTCTGCGTGATCCAGCGACGGTGGGTTTGTGCCCATATGTGATGACGTTGCCTGTGAGGTCTGGTGACAACCTGCTTTACAACAGGCCTACAATCCCTCAGTCAAGCCTCTCTCAGCCTATTGCGGACAGTCTGAGCACTGATGGAGAGATTGTGCATTCTTATGGTACCTCGGGCAGTTGTTGCCATCCTGTACCTGTCCCGAAGTTGTAATGTTCGGATGTACCGATACTGTGCAGGTGTTGTTACACGTGGTCTGCCACTGCGAGGACGATCAGATGTCTGTCCTGTTTAAGGCGTCTTACAGAACGGATATTGCAATTTATTGCACTGGCCACATCTGCAGTCCTCATGCCTCCTTCCAGCATGCCCATGGTACGTTCACGCAGATGAGCAGGGAAGCTGGGCATCTTTCTTTTGGTATTTTTCCAGAGTCAGTAGAAAATCCTCTTTAGTGGTGTAAGTTTTCATAACTGTGACCTTAATTGCCTACAGTCTGTAAGCTGTTAGTGTCTTAATGACCGTTTCACAAATCCATGTTAATTGTTTATTGAACAAGCACGGGAAACAGTGTTTAAACCCTATACAATGAAGATCTGTGAAATTATTTGGATTTTTACAAATTATCTTTGAAAGACAGGGTCCTGGAAAAGGGAAGTACTTTTTTTGCTGATATATACACACACACACACACACACACACACACACACACACACACACATACACACATACACACATACACACATACACACATACACACATACACACATACATACATACATACATACATACACACACACACTCCCGAGTGGCGCAGCGGTCTGAGGCACTGCATCTCCGTGCAAGAAGCGTCACTACAGTCCCTGGCCCAAATCTGTCTCTAACACATCCGGCCATGAATGGGAGTCCCATAAGGCGGCGCACAATTGGCCCAGTGTAGTCTGGGTTTGGCTGAGATAGGCAGTCATTAAAAATAAGAATTTGTCTATAACCTTTTTGTGATAGAGGGCAGCATTTTCACTTTTGGATGAATAACATGGTCCAGAGTGAACTGCCTCCTACTCTGTCCCAGATGTGAATATATGCATATTATTATTAGTATTGGATAGAAAACACTCAGAAGTTTCTAAAACTGTTTGAATGATGTCGGAGTATAACATAACTCATATGGCAGGCAAAAACCTGGGGAAAAATCCAACCAGGAAGTGGGGCATTGAGGTTTGTAGTTTTTCAAAGCTTGGCCTACCGAATACACATTGAGATATGGATAAAGTAGCACTTCCTGCGGCTTCCACTAGATGTCAACCGTCTTTAGAAACTTGAATGAGGATTCTACTATAAAGGAGGGGTCTGGCAGAGTGCCTTGGTCTCACGACGCGCGCTTCCGACAGATTTACCTCGCGTTCCAGTGCTTTTCTACAGACAAACGAAGTCTCCGGTTGGAACATTGATGTTTTATGTTAAAAACATCCTAAAGACTGATTCCATACATCGTTTGACATGTTTCTAAAGGACTGTAACGGACCTTTTCGAGTTTTTGTCTGGACGAAGTGCCTGCGCCTCATGAAGATGGATTACTGGGCTGAACACGCTAACAACAAGTGGCTATTTGGACATAAATTATGGACTTTATTGTAAAACTGGGATTCCTGGGAGTGCCTTCTGATGAAGATCAAAAGTAAGTGAATGTTTATAGTTTTATTTCTAACTTTGTTGACTCCAAAATGATATTCCTCTGGCTGTTTTGGGCTCTGAGCGCTGTTCTCAGATTATGCTTTTTCTGTAAAGTTTTTTTGAAATCTGACACAGCAGTTGGATTAAGGAGAAGTTTATCTTTAATTCTGTGAATAAAGCTGTATCTTTTATCAATGTTTATTATGAACATTTCTGCAAAATCACCGGATGTTTTGGAATCAAAACATTACTGCACATAACGAGCCAATGTAAACTGAGATTTTTGGCTATAAATATGCACATTATCGAACAAAACATACATGTATTGTGCAACATGATGTCCTATGAGTGTCATCTGATGAAGATCAAAGGTTAGTGATTCATTTTATTTGGGCAAGCTTTTCATCCAAAATTCCGATCCTAGAGAAGTTTAACCTTTTGCGTGTAGGGGGCAGTATTTTCGTTTTTGGCTAAAAAACGTACCCATTTGAAACGACCTATTTCTCAGTCCCAGGAACTAGAATATGCATATAATTGTCAGATTAGGATAGAAAATACTAAAGTTTCCAAAACTGTTAAAATATTGTCAGTGAGTATTACAGAACTGATATTGCAGGCGAAAGCCTGAGGAAAATCCAATCAGGAAGTGGCTTCTATAATGAAAGTGCCATGTTCCATAGCCTGCCTTCGCCTCATTTAAAGGGATATCAACCAGATCCTTTTCCTATCGCTTCCTCAAGGTGTCAGTCTTTAGACATAGTTTCAGGCTTTTATTTAGAAAAATTAGCGTGAAGGATCACAAAGTGTAAGCGAATAGGTGCGGGCTCTCAAAGTCAGTTTTTGCGCAACTGAGAAAGCCGCCATTGTTCCTCTCGTTGTTATTGAAAAACCTACACACTCGGTTGATATATTATCAAATATATACACTGCTCAAAAAAATAAAGGGAACACTTAAACAACACAATGTAACTCCAAGTCAAACCCCCAATAAAGGAGTGGTTCTGCAGGTGGGGACCACAGACCACTTCTCATTTCCTATGCTTCCTGGCTGATGTTTTGGTCACTTTTGAATGCTGGCGGTGCTTTCACTCTAGTGGTAGCATGAGACGGAGTCTACAACCCACACAAGTGGCTCAGGTAGTGCAGCTCATCCAGGATGGCACATCAATGCGAGATGTGGCAAGGTGGTTTGCTGTGTCTGTCAGCGTAGTGTCCAGAGCATGGAGGCGCTACCAGGAGCCAGGCCAGTACATCAAGAGACGTGGAGGATGCCGTAGGAGGGCAACAAACCAGCAGCAGGACCGCTACCTCCGCCTTTATGCAAGGAGAAGGAGGAGCACTGCCAGAGCCCTGCAAAATGACCTCCAGCAGGCCACAAATGTGCATGTGTCTGCTCAAACGGTCAGAAACAGACTCCATGAGGGTGGTATGAGGGCCCGACGTCCATAGGTGGGGGTTGTGCTTACAGCTCAACACCGTGCAGGAGATTTGGCATTTGCCAGAGAACACCAAGATTGGCAAATTCGCCACTGGCGCCCTGTGCTCTTCAAAGAGGAAAGCAGGTTCACAGTGAGCACGTGACAGACGTGACCGTCTGGAGACGCCGTGGAGAACGTTCTGCTGCCTGCAACATCCTCCAGCATGACCAGTTTGGCAGTGGGTCAGTCATGGTGTGGGGTGGCATTTCTTTGGGGGGCCGCACAGCCCTCCATGTGTTCGCCAGAGGTAGCCTGACTGCCATTAGGTACCGAGATGAGATCCTCAGACCCCTTGTGAGACCATATGCTGGTGCGGTTGGCCCTGGGTTCCTCCTAATGCAAGACAATGCTAGACCTCATGTGGCTGGAGTGTGTCAGCAGTTCCTGCAAGAGAAAGGCATTGATGCTATGGACTGGCCCGTCTGTTCCCCAGACCTGAATCCAATTGAGCACATCTGGGACATCATGTCTCGCTCCATCCACCAACGCCACGTTGCACTACAGACTGTCCAGGAGTTGGCGGATGCTTAAGTCCAGGTCTGGGAGGAGATCCCTCAGGAGACCTTCCGCCACCTCATCAGGAGCATGCCCAGGCGTTGTAGGGAGGTCATACAGGCACGTGGAGGCCACACACACTACTGAGCCTCATTTAGACTTGTTTTAAGGACATCCTTTTCCTATCGCTGGGAACATCAAAGTTAGATCAGCCTGTAGTGTGGTTTTCCACTTTAATTTTGAGTGTGACTCCAAATCCAGACCTCCATGGGTTGATAAATTTGATTTCCATTGATAATTTGTGTGATTTTGTTGTCAAAACATTCAACTATGTAAAGAAAAAAGTATTTAAGAATATTTAATTCATTCAGATCTAGGATGTGTTATTTTAGTGTTCCCTTTTCTTTTAAATACACTGCTCAAAAAAATAAAGACATGAGGATTGATTATAAAAAAAGGTTTGACATGTTTCTGTGGAAATTCTGGATATTATTTGGAATATACGTCTGTGTTTTCGTGACCACTCTTTCCTGTGGATTTCTGAACATAACGCGACAAACAAACATCAGTATTTTGGGTAAAAAAAAATCTTTATGGAACAAAAGGAACATTTGTGTAACTGGCAGTCTCGTGACTGAAAACATCCGAAGATCAAAGGTAAACGATTAATTTGATTGCTTTTCTGATTTCGTAACCAAGCTTCCTGATGCTAAGTGTACATGATGTTATGCTATCGATAAACTTACACAAACGCTTGGATTGCTTTCGCTGTAAAGCATCATTTCAAAATCTGAGACGACAGGTGGATTAACAAAAGGCTAAACTGTGTTTTGTAATATTGCACTTGTGATTTCATGAACATAAATATTTTTTAGTAATTTATTTGACTGTTGCGCTATGCTATTCAGTGGTTGCTGATGAAAATGATCCCGCTAACGGGATGGGTAGCGCCAAGAAGTTAAGAGGTTAACAAATTATAGTTTTGGCAAGTTGTTTACAACATCCACTTTGTGGATGACACAAGTCATTGTTCCAACAACTGTTTATAGATTATTTCTCTTATAGGACTCCCGGGTGGCGCAGTGGTTAAGGGCGCTGTACTGCAGCGCCAGCTGTGCCATCAGAGACTCTGGGTTCGCGCCAAGCCAAGGCTCTGTCGCAACCGGGAGGTCCGTGGGGCAACGCACAATTGGCCGAGCGTTGTCCGGGTTAGGGAGGGATGTCCTTGCCTCATCGCGCACCAGCGACTCCTGTGGCGGGCTGGGCGCATTGCGCGCTAACCAAGGTTGCCAGGTGCACGGTGTTTCCTGCGACACATTGGTGCGGCTGGCTTCCGGGTTGGATGCGAGCTGTGTTAAGAAGCAGTGCGGCTTGGTTGGGTTGTGTATCGGAGGACGCATGACTTTCAATCTTGGTCTCTCCCGAGCCCGTACGGGAGTTGACAAGATAGTAGCTACTAAAAACAATTGGATACCACGAAAATTGGGGAGAAAAGGGGGTAAAATTCAACAACAAAAATATTATTTTACTTATTATTGAGAGCATCATTGGTTGCATCCCTGCCTGGTACGGCAATTGCACCATCCACAACCGCAGGGCTTTACACGGTGGTGGTGCAGTCAGCCCAATGCATCATTGGGGGCACACTGCTTGCCCTCCAAGACATCTACAGCACCCGCTGTCACAGGAAGGCCAAGAAGATCATAAAGGACCTCAGCCACCCAACCAAAGCCTGTTCACCCCCCTACCATCTAGAAGAAGGAGACCGTACAGGTGCAACAAAGTTGGGACCGAGAGACTGATAAACAGCTTCCATCTCCAAGCCATTACACAGTTAAAACACCCTCCGCCCAATACCCTGCCTTGAACATTAGAGACTGCTTTGCCCAACGTACATACAGTGCCTTGCGAAAGTATTCGGCCCCCTTGAACTTTGCGACCTTTTGCCACATTTCAGGCTTCAAACATAAAGATATAAACCTGTATTTTTTTGTGAAGAATCAACAACAAGTGGGACACAATCATGAAGTGGAACGACATTTATTGGATATTTCAAACTTTTTTAACAAATCAAAAACTGAAAAATTGGGCGTGCAAAATTATTCAGCCCCCTTAAGTTAATACTTTGTAGCACCACCTTTTGCTGCGATTATAGCTGTAAGTCGCTTGGGGTATGTCTCTATCAGTTTTGCACATCGAGAGACTGAAATTTTTCCCCATTCCTCCTTGCAAAACAGCTCGAGCTCAGTGAGGTTGGATGGAGAGCATTTGTGAACAGCAGTTTTCAGTTCTTTCCACAGATTCTCGATTGGATTCAGGTCTGGACTTTGACTTGGCCATTCTAACACCTGGATATGTTTATTTTTGAACCATTCCATTGTAGATTTTGCCTTATGTTTTGGATCATTGTCTTGTTGGAAGACAAATCTCCGTCCCAGTCTCAGGTCTTTTGCAGACTCCATCAGGTTTTCTTCCAGAATGGTCCTGTATTTGGCTCCATCCATCTTCCCATCAATTTTAACCATCTTCCCTGTCCCTGCTGAAGAAAAGCAGCCCAAACCATGATGCTGCCACCACCATGTTTGACAGTGGGGATGGTGTGTTCAGGGTGATGAGCTGTGTTGCTTTTACGCCAAACATAACGTTTTGCATTGTTGCCAAAAAGTTCAATTTTGGTTTCATCTGACCAGAGCACCTTCTTCCACATGTATGGTGTGTCTCCCAGGTGGCTTGTGGCAAACTTTAAACAACACTTTTTATGGATATCTTTAAGAAATGGCTTTCTTCTTGCCACTCTTCCATAAAGGCCAGATTTGTGCAATATACGACTGATTGTTGTCCTCCCACCTCAGCTGTAGATCTCTGCAGTTCATCCAGAGTGATCATGGGCCTCTTGGCTGCATCTCTGATCAGTCTTCTCCTTGTATGAGCTGAAAGTTTAGAGGGACGGCCAGGTCTTGGTAGATTTGCAGTGGTCTGATACTCCTTCCATTTCAATATTATCGCTTGCACAGTGCTCCTTGGGATGTTTAAAGTTTGGGAAATCTTTTTGTATCCAAATCCGGCTTTAAACTTCTTCACAACAGTATCTCGGACCTGCCTGGTGTGTTTCTTGTTCTTCATGATGCTCTCTGCGCTTTTAACGGACCTCTGAGACTATCACAGTGCAGGTGCATTTATACGGAGACTTGATTACACACAGGTGGGTTGTATTTATCATCATTAGTCATTTAGGTCAACATTGGATCATTCAGAGATCCTCACTGAACTTCTGGAGAGAGTTTGCTGCACTGAAAGTAAAGGGGCTGAATAATTTTGCACGCCCATTTTTTCAGTTTTTGATTTGTTAAAAAAGTTTGAAATATCCAATAAATGTCGTTCCACTTCATGATTGTGTCCCACTTGTTGTTGATTCTTCACAAACAAATACAGGTTTATATCTTTATGTTTGAAGCCTGAAATGTGGCAAAAGGTCGCAATGTTCAAGTGGCCCGAATACTTTCGCAAGGCACTGTAGTCATTGAACACTCGTCACTATAATTATGTTCACATACCGTTTTTCCCACTTTATATGTACAATTGAAGTCAGAAGTTTACATAAACAAGTTTTAATGACTCCAACCTAAGTAAGTGTTTCAACAGCTCCACAAATGTCTTGTAACAAACTGTAGTTTTGGCAAGTCAGGACATCTACTTTGTGTATGACAAGTAATATTTCCAACAATTGTTTACAGACAGATTCTTTAACTTATAATCGCAATTCCAGTGGGTCAGAAGTTCACATACACTAAGTTGACTGTGCCTTTAAACAGGTTGTAAAATTCCAGAAATGATGTCATGGCTTTAGAAGCTTCTAAAATGCTAATTGACATCATTTGAGGTGTACCCTGTGGATGTATTTCAAGGCCTACCTTCAAATTCAGTGTTTTTCTTGACATCATGGGAAAATCCAAAGAAATCAGCCAAGACCTAAAAAAAAATAAAGAATTGTAGACCTCCACATATCTGGTTCATCCTTGGGAGCAATTTCCAAATACCTGACGGTACCACGTTCATCTGTACAAACAATAGTACGCAAGGACAAACACCATGGGACAAAGCAGCCGTCATACCGCTCAGGAAGGAGACGCTTTGTCTCCTAGAGATGAACGTACTTTGGTGCGAAAAGTGCAAATCAATCCCAGAACAACAGCAAAGGACCGTGTTAAGATGCTGGAGGAAACAGGTACAAAAGTATCTATATCCACAGTAAATTGAGTCCTATATCGACAACCTGAAAGGCAGCTCAGCAAGGAAGAAGCCACTGCTCCGAAACCACCATAAAAAAGCCAGACTACGGTTTGCAACTGCACATGGGGACAAAGATCGTACTTTCTGGAGAAATGTCCTCTGGTCCAATGAAACAAAAATAGAACTGTTTGGCCATCATTATGTTTGGAGGAAAAAGGGGGAGGCTTGCAAGCAGAAGAACATCATCCCAACTGTGAAGCACTGTGGTGACAGCATCATGTTGTGGGGGTGCTTTTCTGCAGGAGGGACTGGTGCACTTCACAAAATAGATGGCATCATGAGGAGGGGAATGTGTGGATACATTGAAGCAACATCTCAAGACACCAGTCAGGAAGTTAAAGCTTGGTCGCAAATAGGTCTTCCAAATGGACAATGGCCCCAAGCATACTTCCAAAGATGTGGCAAAATGGCTTAAGGACAACAAAGTCAATGTGTTGGAGTGGCCATCACAAAGCCCTGACCTCAATCCCATTGAAAATGTGTGGGCAGAACTGAAAAACCTTGTGTGAGCAAGGAGGCCTACAAACCTGACTCATTTACACCAGCTCTGTCAGGAAGAATGGGCCAAAATTCACCCAACTTATTGTGGGAAGCTTGTGGAAGGCTACCCGACACGTTTGACCCAAGTTAAACAATTTAAAGGCAACGCTACCAAATACTAATTGAGTGTATGTAAACTTCTGACCCACTGGAAATGTGAAATAAATAAAAGCTGAAAGAAATCACTCTACTATTATTCTGACATTTCATATTCTTAAAATAAAATGGTGATCCTAACTGACCTAAGAATTTTTACTCAGATTAAATGTCAGATTAAATGTCAGGAATTGTGAAAAACCGAGTTTAAATGTACTTGGCTAAGGTGTATTTGAACTTCAGACTTCAACTGTATGTGTGGTTCTGCCCCTGAACAGGCAGTTAACCCACTGTTCCTCGGCCGTCATTGAAAATAAGAATTTGTTCTTAACTGACTTGCCTAGTTAAATAAAGGTAAAATAAAAAATAAAATACACACATATATATATATATATATATATATATATATATATGTGTATCTGCAGAGCTGGGATGGTTTTATCATATATATATATATGATAAAACCATCCCAGCTCTGCAGATTTTGCTGCGAAGAAAAACACAAGATTATTTGATTTGGTAGCTTGTTTTTGGTCACAGGTTCAGGAATGGCTGTAGAATTGCAACATTTACCTGGAGCCAACTGTGCAAATAGTACTGCTCTGTGATTTGAAAAGTCATAGTCAAATCGAACAATAATATAATTTAATCAAAAACATGTATCTTTCATTTACAATCTTTAGAAATTATGAGAATAGAAAGGTTCAGAACTGTTGTGAAACACCACAGCACAGTTGAAAAATATTTGGCAAATAGAAATCAAAACTGGATGATGTTCGGAGATAGATGGGAGGGGTTGAGTGGCGCTGAAGTGTGGGACTAAAAATAACACAAACTAATGTGTAATATACTGTGTTCGTAAAATGTATATAGTATGTATAAGCTGGAAGTAGAAGTGTTGTTTTTCATTAGTTTACTCTAATTAGGGGAAGGGTGGGAGGGTTAGGGGAAAATATACAATGCCAAGTGTGTGCAAAGCTGTCATCAAGGCAAAGGGTGAATCTAAAATATATTTGACATGTTTAATACTTTTTTGGTTACTACATGATTCCATATGTGTTATTTCATAGTTAGTCTACACTATTATTCTGCAATCTAGAAAATATTAAAAATGTAAGAAAAACTATTGAATGAGTAGGTGTGTCCAAACTGTACTGGTACTCTATAAATGGGGGATAGGAAATTATGCAGACAATTACGTTGACGGAAGCCACAATCTGCAATATTAAAGCTTATCACCCCCCCAACAATATAAAAAGAGCAGCTAATTAAATCAGCGACATTTGTTGTTACGGGAAACAAATAATGAACATTATGCCAGAGCAGAATTGTCACTTTTTTTATTGTCTGAAAAGTTACCAATTGTAGCTATCAACATGTTACTGTAGCTGCGTTCTATGGCTGGAAAGGGTTGCAGTAGATAGAGCTCCATTAACAAGCCCGAGTGGTCATACATACGAAATAGGACCATTATTCTACATTGTACATTGCCATGGAATTTTATGATCTTTAGAAAACGTTTTAACTCAGTTTAAACATTGGGCAAAATATTACAAGACGCCTGACTGCTACGCCATTTTGGACTTAAGTTGCAATGTACTCGCTCTGTGTGCAATAATAGTGTTTAACATGATTTTATGACGACTACCTCATCTCTGTACCCCACACATACAGGTAATTGTAAGGTCCCTCAGTCGAGCACTGAATTTCAAAAAAGATTCAACCAAAGACCAGGGAGGTTTTCCGATGCTTCGCAAAGGCCGGTTATTGGTAGATGGGTAAAAAAAGCAGACATTGAATATCCCTTAGAGCATGGTATTTAATTATACTTTGGATGGAGTATCAATACACCCAGTCACTACAAAGATACAGGCATCCTTCCTAACTCAGTTGCTGGAGAGGACGGAAACCGCTCAGGGATTTCACCATGAGGCCAATGGTGACTTTAAAAAACAGTTAGAGTTTAATAGCTGTGACAGGGGAATGGAACAACAACATTGCAGTTACTCCACAATACTAAGCTAATCGACAGAGTAAAAAGGATGCCTGTACAAAATACAAATAATCCAAAACATGCATCCTGTTTACAACAAGGCACTAAATTAATACTGCAAAAAATGTGGAAAAGCAATTTACTTTTTGTCTTGAACGCAAATCCAATCCAATACATTACGGAGTACTGTGCATCATGTTTTGGGAATGCTTGTAAATCGTTACAGACTGGAGTTTTTCAAGAAAAAAAGAGAAGAAAAGAAAAAATAGTGGTCAGAGATGTCCTGTTCTTTCAACCAAT
Source organism: Oncorhynchus masou masou (assembly GCF_036934945.1). Lineage (NCBI taxonomy): Eukaryota > Metazoa > Chordata > Actinopteri > Salmoniformes > Salmonidae > Oncorhynchus > Oncorhynchus masou. The sequence goes on along the minus strand of NC_088235.1, from coordinate 88,729,601 downwards.
CGATTGGTCAAAATGTTTAAACTCATTTTTCCATGTACATTGCCTTCAGAAAGTATTCAGACCCCTTGCCTTTTCCACATTTTTCTACGTTACAGCATTATTCTAAAATTGATTAAATAATAAAAAATAAAAAAAAGCAATCTACACACAATAGCCCATAATGACAAAGTGAAAACAGGCTTTTAGAATTTTTTGCCAATGTATTAAAAATGAAAAACAGAAATATCTTATTTACATATGCATTCAGAGTCTTTGCTTGAAAATGAGGTCAGGTGCATCCTGTTTCCATTGATCATCCTTGAGATGTTTCTACAACTTGATTGGTGTCCAACTGTGGTAAATTCAATTGATTGGACACAATTTGGAAAGGCACACACCTGCCTAAAAAAAAGGTTCCACGGTTGACAGTGCATGTCAAAGCAAAAACCAAGCAATAAGGTCGAAGGAATAGCCTGTAGAGCGCCGAGACAGGATTGTGTCGAGGCACAGATCTGGGGAATGGTACCAAAACATTTCTGCTGCATTGAATGTCCCCAAGAACACAGTGGTCTGAATGCCAAGCGTCACGTCTGAAGGAAACCTGGCACCATAACCAACTAAAATAGCCCCCAGCGTAAAGTCTAAGTGTTGTGTGTGTGTGTGTCACATGAGTGAGTCTAAAGTTCCTTCAGGCAGAGCAGCACTTTCCTAATCTAATAATGCTGGGACTATTGGCAGTTGAAAGGACTGAAGAGGAAAGAGTCCAGAGAGAAAGGCCTGATGGCAGGGAAAAATGGAGAGGGCCGGGTGGAGGGAGGGAGGGGGTGCGAGGGAGGGAGAGGGCCGAAGGAGCCAAAAGGGAAGAGCGAGGGAGAAGGGGAGAGCGAGGAAAAGGGCCAAGGACACAAGGGGAGAGGGACAAGACGACAGGGGGAGGGAGAGGGACAAGACGACAAGACGACAGGGGGAGGGACAAGACGACAGGGGAGGGACAAGACGACAGGGGGAGGGACAAGACGACAGGGGGAGGGACAAGACGAAAGGGGGGGGAGGGACAAGGGGGGGGAGGGACAAGACGAAAGGGGGAGGGACAAGACGAAAGGGGGAGGGAGAGGGACAAGACGAAAGGGGGAGGGAGAGGGACAAGACGAAAGGGGGAGGGAGAGGGATAAGGGGGGGGATAAGGGGGGGGGGTCCAAGGGGGGGGTTGGCCAAGGAGAGGGAGAGGGCCAATGGGGGGGCAACCAGTGGGTCCATCTCCTCTGTATCATGTTTCTTGTAGGATGACAATGTCTGTATTTCAATGTCTTTGATGAAGTCCAGGTTCCTGCTCTTTAGGCCAAAGGCAGACGACCTCAGACCTTGGATATTCCAGGATGAGATAGTGAAGGTTTTGTGTTCCATAAAATGTCCAATGTTGTTGGTCGTGTGGCTGAGAATCTGGTACATGCCATTGGCTTGGGCTAGTGTAAGAGTGAGGGTTTGGCCTGTTTGCCTGCTCATGGCCTGAGCGTATGTGTGCGACTTCCATGATGAGGCCCTCTTGTGAGGGTGTGTGCATGGGGTGGGCAGGAGGGCCATAGATCTGATCTGAGGGGGAATAAATGGAATGTGGGCATGGTTGACTTGGGGGGGGGGGGGGGTTTAGTGGTCGATGTAGGCCCTCTTTGCGTGGGTCCTCTATGCATAGGTCCGGGGTGTGGGGTTTAACAGCTGTATGGTAGCAGGATATTTCTGGTAGCAGGGTGGATATAAGCACTTGTGCATCGGGGAAAGTAGAAGAAGCTTTTTCAATCACTCCCTTTCCTGCTGTGCTCTCAAGTCGTTTGTGCCTGTGTGTATTATGTGGCTGGGTGAACCTAGTTGGTTCTCAGGCAGAAGGTCTCGGGTGCGCTGGGTGTTTGGACACCAGAGTTTATACAAACAACATTTTTCCAAACAGTGTTTCTTGTATATATTTCCCATTTGAGTCCATAAGGAGTACAATCTGCTTCTTGTGTAGTCGTGGCCAAAAGTTTTGAGAATGACACAAATATACATTTTTAAGGAATCTCCCCAGACCTTAATCCCATTGAGAACTTGTGGTCAATCCTCAAGAGGCGGGTGGACAAACAAAAATCCACAAATTCTGACAAAATCCAAGCAATGATTATGCAAGAATGGGCTGCCATCAGTCAGGATGTGGCCCAGAAGTTAATTGACAGCATGCCAGGGCAGATTGCAGAGGTCTTGAAAAAGAAGAGTCAACACTGCAAACATTGACTCTTTGCATCAACCTCACGTAATTGTCAATAAAATCCGTTGACACTTATGAAATGCTTGTAATTATACTTCAGTGTTCCATAGTAACATCTGACAAAAATATCTAAAGACACTGAAGCAGCAAACTTTGTGGAAATTAATATTTGTGTAATTCTCAAAATTTTGGCCACGACTATGTCGTGCATGTGTGTGTGTGAGGGGGGGTGGGGGGGGGAGTGCTCACAGGGGGTTAGATTCTCTGGGCTTGAGGTTCTTCATTTGTCTGTCTTGCTGTGATGTCGACGTGGTCAGGATCCAGGATGAACTGTTCTGCTGTGGTGTTGAGACTTTTGTCAGGAGCTGAGGTGGGCTGTTCTGCAGGCTTCTCTGCGGGGGTGGCCACCTCTCTAATGGGTTGTTCTGTCACACGCCATCCCCCTCACTCTCCCCTCCAGCAGTCTGTTCCTCTGTTCCTCCTCCTCTTCTCCTGCTCCTTCTCCTGTTGAAGTTGTCTCACCACAGTCCAGAGTAGAGGTTGACCGGTTAATCGGAACGGCCGGTTAATTAGGGCCGATTTCAAGTTTTCGTAACAATCGGTAATCGGTATTTTTGGACACCGATCATGGCCGATTACATTGCACTCCACGAGGAGATTGCGTGGCAGGCCGACTACCTATTATGCGAGTGCAGCAAGGAGCCAAGGTAAGGTGCTAGCTAGCATTAAATGTATCTTATAAAAAACAGTCAATCTTCACATAATCACCAGTTAAACTAGTAATATCATCAACCATGTGTAGTTATCTAGCTTGTCCTGCGTTGCATATAATCGATGCGGTGCCTGTTACATTATCATTGAATCACAGCCAAACGAGTAATTTAACCATAAACATCAACGCATTAAAATCAATACGGAAATATATAGTTAATATTGCAACATGAATTTCGTTGCACCAATGTGTACCTAACCATAAACATCAACGCCTTAATTAAAATCAATACACAAGTATATATTTTTTAAACCTGCATATATAGTTAATATTGCCTGCTAACATGAATTTCTTTTAAATAGGAAATTGTGTCACTTCTCTTGCAAACTATTAGTTGAAAAAGACACATTTTTCCTAACAAAGACAGCCAACGTGTTAGCAGGCAATATGTACCTAACCATAAACATCAATGGAAGAATATTTTTTAAACTTGCATATTTAGTTGAAAAAAAATTATGTTAGCGTTCATTGCACGCAGAGTCAGGGTATATTCAAAAGTTTGGGCCGCCTGGCTCATTGCGAACTGATTTGCTTGAATTTTACGTAATTATGACATAACATTGAAGGTTGTGCAATGCAATATTTATACTTATGGATACCACCTGTTTGATAAAATACGGAACGGTTCTGTATTTCACTGAAAGAATAAACATTTTGTTTCCTAAATGTTTCCAGATTTGACCATATTAACAGCCTAAGGCTCTTATTTCTGTGTGTTGTTATATTATAATTAAGTCTATGATTTGATAGAGCAGTCTGACTGAACAGTGGTAGGCAGCAGCAGGCTCGTAAGCATTCATTCAAACAGCACTTTACTGCGTTTGCCAGCAGCTCTTCGCAATGCTTCAAGCGCTGTTTATGACTTCAAGCCTATCAACTCCCGAGATTAGGCTGGCAATACTAAAGTACCTATTAGAACATCCAATAGTCAAAGGTATATGAAATACAAATGGTAGAGAGAGAAATAGTCCTATAAATACTATAACTACAACCTAAAACTTCTTACCTGGGAATATTGAAGACTCATGTTAAAAGGAACCACCAGCTTTCATATGTTCTCATGTTCTGAGCAAGGAACTTAAAACGTTAGCTTTCTTACATGGCACATATTGCACTTTTACTTTCTTCTCCAACACTTTGTCATTGCATTATTTAAACCAAATTGAACATGTTTCATTATTTGAGACTAAATTGATTTTATTGATGTATTATATTAAGTTGAAATAAAAAAGTATTCATTCAGTATTGTTGTAATTGTCATTATTACAAATACATAGATTTAAAATATATATATATATATATATATAAATATATTTAAAAAATGTAAAAAGAAAATCGGCCGATTAATTGCTATCGTCTTTTTTTGGTCCTCCAATAATCAATATCAGAGTTGAAAAATCCTAAATCGGTCGACCTCTCGTCCAGAGTACAGATATGTCTCTCTCCACCTCCAGCTCTCCGGGTCTGGCTAAGGGGGTGTTGTTGTGCTGGACTGTTGTCTGGGTCTGTGCTGAGTGTAGTGTAATCACCTGCCTCCACCTGCCTTACCTCCAGCTGGGTAAATGTATCCTTCATTTCAATGAGGGAGTAGTACTCTGTGCTGGGAGGTTGACTTTCCGCTGTTGGGCTATATTAAGAAGAGGTCTGGTCTGACCTGCCCGCGGTGGGGGTATCGTTTCCATTTTTATAATAGTCAGCAAAAAGTGTCTTGATATTCCATAAGGAGCTTCATTTTGTGCTCTTTTCGTGTCTTATCATTCTTTACATACACAGGGCATTGTATTTTAATTACCTCTGAACAGCGGGAGGCAGCTTCTAAGGCTTCTCCATTTGGTTGGAGTAGACTGTGTGACTCTAGCCCAACAATGGAAAGGGCTTTGACACCTGTCAGTGCTAATTGAAGTTGTATCAAGCTTGGCAGCCTTAATTTAGCATTCAGTCCTTATAAAGTAAAGTATGTATTTTTATTCTTGGCTTTTGGAAATAAAATATAGCTTTAGACTAAACATTACTAACTCAGTTCCAGGTTGGATGGTGTTTTCAGTTGTTTTCCAGAGCATTTGCTGTCTAGTTTTAGAATAATAATCTTTGGTAGTTGTAAACCTTTCAGGTGATTCCGTAATTCTGTCCAAAATCAGGTTGTAGGTTTTGATTTGGAGTGAAGGTTGTTTTGTACAGGGTAGCATTCTATATATGTCCCTGACAAAAAAATTCAAGTTTATCTAAATCGAAAAAAAATTAAGAACATGCTGAAAAATGCAGTAGCTCATCTGCTCATGACCTCTCCTCTCTCTGGCAACACTGAAGGACAAACAGAATAGAGACATTGGCTATGACGACGCAGGCACTGACCTATTCCTCCCTCCCCCCTCTCCTTTCTCTCAGGTCCGTTTAAGGACTGCTACCAGGTGCGCCAGGCGGGCCACAGCACCAGTGGGATGTACCTGCTGAAGGCAGAGAGTAATGAACAGCTGATCCAGGCCTGGTGTGAACACAGCTTAGACAACGGAGGCTGGACCGTGTTACAGAGAAGGAAGGATGGATCGGTCAACTTCTTCAGGAACTGGGAAAACTACAAGGTGGTGTAGCGCAGACGATCACACACTGACACACACCGAGAGAACAAAAGTATCTGCATCCATCTGTCTATTGTTAACCACTGAGCCATTGGAGCTAACCCATGGCCTGTAAAGTCCAGCCCTCTCCCTCAAACCTCCAATCAGCTGTGACCCCAGCAGGGACAGGGAGAGGCTGATGTAGGAAGCTCCACGTCCCCCTAATCTCCCCTCCTTTGTTACATAACCAATACCATTCCGCCAACACACTAGGCTGCTTACACACTCCATCACTCTGGAGAAAGCCCTGGCCCTGCCAATGTGTGCGTCTGTGTGTGTGGTATCTGTGCAGCCCCCATAGTCTTTCTCCCCAGCCACAGCCAGTTAATTCACCTTGACTGGGAAAGCAGAGGCAGAACTTTGACACATTATTGTCTCCAACTGAGATTCAACATGTTCCATTGATTCTGAAGGTATGGCTTCCTTTAACATGATGTGGCGAGAAATCACATTAGTGGAGTCTACCGACTGACTAACCATTTTTGTCCTCTGAGCGTGACTGTATCTACTGTCTGCAGATAGAGGTGTGGTTCCTTCTGCTCCTGACTAGAAAAACTGCTGCCGTTTAGGCTAGTTGGTGGATGACCGGAACATTCTAAATGCTTTAGGTGTGAAACTACACAACCACCACACAACTCACAAACCTTTAACCATTTACTAGAAACCCTTGGAACCTGGAAAGCATATATAATATAACCTGCTGTCTCTCCCCCTACAGAAAGGCTTTGGGAATATAGACGGTGAATACTGGCTGGGTCTGGAGAACATCTTTAACCTGGCAAAGCAGGGGGACTACAGGCTGCTGGTAGAGCTGGAGGACTGGGTGGGGAAGAAGGTGTATGCTGAGTACGGCAGCTTCCGCCTGGAGCCTGAGAGTGAGGGCTACCGCCTGAGACTGGGCACCTACCAGGGAAACGCTGGAGACTCCCTCAGCAGCCACAATGGGAAAATGTTCACCACGCTAGACAGGGACAAGGATGCTTTCTCAGGTAAAACAAGTGAAAAACAGTGTACGCTAGAATACGAGGACAATACTGTACTAGTACACAAACACACTGCTATGCTACAGTTTCCCAAGCATTCTGTTGCTCAAGCTTCTCTGTACTGTGGTCCATCTCTGTAACATCTCTGCTCAAGTGACAACTACCACTAGAATATTCTGTACCACTAAGCCTTTCTCTCCTCCTCTCCCATCTCTAGGTAACTGTGCCCACTTCCATAAGGGAGGTTGGTGGTACAACGCCTGTGGTCAGACCAACCTGAATGGAGTGTGGTACAGCGGAGGGGTTTACCGCAGTAAGTTCCAGGATGGAATCTTCTGGGCGGAGTACGGAGGCGGATCGTACTCCCTCAAGTCTGTCCGTATAATGATACGACCTATCGACTGAGCCTGGAACAGTCTCCACCCCACTATCTATGCCATGACCTTTGACCCATCCTAATCCCAACCCTCCCACCCCGTGACGTCTCAACTTCTCCATCAAGCTACCCATCATCTTCACATTCTTTTCCTTTCTTACATTTTTAAGCGGAGCAGAGAAGCTGTTTAACTGTCGAGACCCAAATCCCAAATCAAACTGCTTCATGGAAACCCTGGTTCTTCTTCAGCCTCTCTGAAGGGAAGATGACACAGCGTTCTGCTATTGTTTCAGCTGTGCTTCTATTGAGTCCTCTCTAGCATGGCCAGACAGCCATATGATAGTGCTGTGAAAGACAGCAGTGGACAGACAAAGTATGAACTCTAACACAGAGCTAGCTGCCACAGTCTTCTACAACAGTCACTATGTTATACTCTATGGTCCTCCACAATGTCAAACTTCAATACGCTATGAAGGTGGTTACATTAGGAATTTCAGATGCTTATTTCATACATGTTGACTGGAAAATAAATGGTTAATTTTGCCGTTTTATTTTGCTCGTCTCTAGTTGGGTCTGTTGCTAGTGAATGCCTTTCTTCACAGCGTACTAAAGATTTAATAAGTTCCTTATGATGTCATCAGTTAAAAATGTTCCACAGTCAAAGGGTTGAGAGGCATGCCCACCCCAGGCTGACAAGACTTGGTAGTCTTTATGTACATTTAACTCTTACCCCCTCTCTCTCTTGCTTTGTTTGGGCTTGTTGTTTCGGGGATCCCACAGAGAGGAAACAGATTGTAACAATGTGCTATGTGATGTGAGAACAGCCCAGCTCGCTTTGGTATGTAAATATATTTGGTTTTATTTGCGAGAGTTAATTTAAGACGTATGATTCTGCTGAAGCCAAATGTTTCCTCCATGGTCTCTCCCTTCTGTTATTTATCAACGTATTTATAATGAGTATAGTCAGTCACGCCCTGCTCAAGTTAACCCTGGTATGGCCTTTCTGTTTATTCCAGTAAAAAAAAAAATACAAAAATTCAAAAACAGCCTTCAGTACAGACAAACGTCAGGTTGACGGAGGTAAATACCTGCCATCACTTTCCATGTAGTTAAATACTAAATAAAACGGTTTCTAAATACCCTCTGTCCTCACCACGCCTCACTCACCTGGTCTGTCTCTCCTTCAACCACACCATGGCAAACAGACAATAACATCCAGGACATTGAGTGAACATGGTGTACAGTCAGTCAAACTAGTACGCCTGCTCGGTCACAGCTGGCATTTACATTATACGTTTGATTACAGCGCTGTATGAATGAGATGTAAGGAACAGAGAAGTAGCAAAAATGGAGGATGAGTCTTCTATGGAGAAGTTCATAATGAAAGAATGCAGCCGTGGAGAGTAGAGGTGAAGTGAGGGGGAGAGAGAAGGAGGACAGGAACACTTTTCTAAAGACAAGGAGAGGAGGAACAATGAGAACCACATTTCTGTAGTTCTACATCTGCATTGCTTGTTGTTTAGGGTTTTTGGATGGTCTCTGTAGAGCACTCTGACATCTGCTGATGTAAAAATACATTTGATTGATTGTAGTTCAGAGAGCGAGCAAAAGAGAGCTGGTAGTCTGGGCTACAAAGATGTAAAAATGGAGGGAGAGAAATAAAATAGGGAAAGATGATACTGAAGTAGAGGGGAAACGAAAGATTAACAGACAGATCAACATAGTGAGAGCATGAACATAGCGGCTAGATGGAAGACAAAAAGGACAAGGACACAGAAGAGAAAAGGGTAAGGGGGGTGAAAAAAGACAGGAGGAAGGAGGGGGACATTCGTTCCATGTAAAATACTAGATTTCCAGTTTTACAAAGACATACAGTTGAAGTCGGAAGTTTACATACACACAGGTTGGAGTCATTAAAACTTGTTTTTCAACAACTCCACAACTTTCTTGTTAACAAACTAGTTTTGGCAAGTCGGTTAGGACATCTACTTTGTGCATGACACAAGTCATTTTTCCAACAATTGTTTACAAGCAGATTATTTCACTTATAATTCACTGTATCACAATTCCAATGAGTCAGACATTTACATACACTAAATTGACTGTGCCTTTAAACAGCCTGGAAAATTCCAGAAAATGATGCCATGGCTTTAGAAGCTTCTGATAGGCTAATTGACATCATTTGAGTCAATTGGAGGTGTACCTGTGAATGTATTTCAAGGCCTACCTTCAAACTCAGTGCCTCTTTGCTTGACATCATGAAAATCAAGAGATATCAGACAAGACTTCAGAAAAATTTTTTAGACCTCCTCAAGTTTGGTTCATCCTTGGGAGTAGTTTCTAAAAACTCCTGAAGGTACCACATTAATCTGTACAAATAATAGTATGCAAGTATAAACACCATGGGACCACGCAGCCGTCATACCGCTCAGGAAGGAGACATGTTCTGTCTCCTAGAGATGAACGTACTTCGGTGCGAAAAGTACAAATCAATCCCAGAACAGCAGCAAAGGACCTTGTGAAGATGCTGGAGGAAAGAGATACAAAAGTTTTTTAAATTGACTGGAGGGGTTTTGTAAGGTACAGCAGCTACCTCAAATGAGAACAACCTCTTGTTAACAGAGCAAGCTTGTTTGCCTGTTTGTACTATAAGTATTACACATCTCTGATTTGCACACACTCAGATGAACAAACCTCTACTTTATTGCCTGTTTATGAGACAATCACAGGTGGACAAAGAGCTCTCATAAGATCAGGGTTCCACTGAAGACACAGAAACAGAACACGCACACAAACACACACTTTAGGATATGGCTGCTTCTATGCCAGCACTGTGCCTCCCTTGCTCTCGCATCCTCTCCCTCAGTTTGTTTCTCTGGCAGTAGAGAATGGCCGAGTATTAATGTGTTTCAGATCTGCTGTACAACACACACAGCATCATTTCCCCCCCAGTCTGCCAGAGCAGCTCAGCCTAGCACCCTACACAACTTTCACACAAAACCTAAAACATAGATCTGTACTCTGAAACACATGTGTCTGCACACACTCTGTTTTAGCTCTCAGGTTTTATTACTTTCCTCACTTCTCTTATATAATGCCTGACAGGGATGCTGGCCAGGCTATAAAGAGAAACGTAATGCAATGTGCTCAGAAATGACACCAGCATGACTGGATCTCTACACAAACACACAGTGTGAAGATACATGCAAATATATAATGCTGTGAAACAGCATGCACCAATCTGACTTCTTGTCTTTACAGAGCTGAGAAACCCCTAACACCTGTGTGTGTGTGTGTGTGTGTGTGTGTGTGTGTGTGTGTGTGTGTGTGTGTGTGTGTGTGTGTGTGTGTGTGTGTGTGTGTGTGTGTGTGTGAGAGAGAGAGAGATTCCTGCTTTTCACATTCATCCTGTATGAACCACAACAGGAACCAAAAACATGAGTGAAGTCTGGTTTTAGCTTTAATAAAACAGGAAACCTTCAATCTAGCCCTCAAAGAACAGGTAGAAAAAAACAGACCGACAATAAAATCCAGGAAAATAACCACACAGACAGAGAGAGTGAGAGAAGGACCGAGAGAGAGAGCGATAAAGATTGATGGTGCTGTAGTTCATAGGGGATTTCTGGGCTTTGTTAGTGCTCAGACAGTCTGGCTGCCAGCTTCCAGAGAGGAAAGGATGGAGCAGAGGAAATAAACATAAAAAGGCTGGAGCAGAGGAAAAATAAACACATAACAAGAATGGAGCAGAGGAAAAATAAAAAGGATGGAGCAGAGGAAAAATAAACACATAAAAAGGCTGGAGCAGAGGAAAAACAAAAAGAATGGAGCAGAGGAAAAATAAACAAAAAGGATGGAGCAGAGGAAAAATAAACAAAAAGGATGGAGCAGAGGAAAAATAAACAAAAAGGATGGAGCAGAGGAAATATAAACACATAAAAAGGATGGAGCAGAGGAAAAATAAACAAAAAGGATGGAGCAGAGGAAAAATAAACAAAAAGGATGGAGCAGAGGAAAAATAAACAAAAAGGATGGAGCAGAGGAAAAATAAACAAAAAGGATGGAGCAGAGGAAAAATAAACAAAAAGGATGGAGCAGAGGAAAAATAAACATAAAAAGGATGGAGTGACGAATATACGGTGGAGTGACGGTATACTGTAAATTGTGATGACTTTTACCAGTGGGTGCAGCTGATTGTGGTTCTCAGTGATTGCTGGGGACATAATATGGGGGACTCGTGAAAACGTCACTTTAAAATATGAAGTGTGTGTGTCTTACCCAGGTATGGTATGCAGGAGTTCATGCTCTGGCTGCGTATGTAGTCTCGGAGACGTTTGTAGTTGTCTTCTTTGGCCATGAGATACTCCAACCGCTCAAACATTGTTTTGTCCTTCCGACTCAACAACTAGAGAGACAGACAGAGAAATGTTTGAGTTGAGTTATTGTAAACATACTAGGGCTGTGACAACACCAGTATCGCAATATTTTTACCATGGCAAAACTGAAAACACGAAGCAGACCTCACTTAATGGTTCTTTAAAATATTATGTGCTATAGCTTGAACAATAAATTGATGCGACTCTGGAAAACAACAATGATGTTTACTTCCAACATTAGGGCTGTTTTCCTATAGAAGTTAAATTAGCTTTGGATTTTGTTACTTTGCCATGATACTAGCGAGTATCTACAAGTTCAATCATATTGAAATCAATTTCATGTTCAATCAATTGAGTTATATTTTGCAACAAGACTACGGTCTAATTTTTGCCTCAATGTGTTTCAGGAGGGACAACATGAACACAATAACATGCACAATCTGATTTAGTGCATTATTATCGGGTAAGCACGATAAGCCGCCTCAATAGCCTATTTGCAGTCATAGGTGGTAATACCGCTCTACGGGCTGATTTGTCATTAGTACTGTGGAATAACTCCAATGTTAAGGTAAGATTTGAATGGCAAAAGCGGATTCGAGAGCAGCACTGCTTTTCTTTCGCACTTGGCAAACTTTCTCTCTACGTGCTTGTTTGGAAAACACTTACAAACGTGGCTGGTAAATAGCGATGCATCTGGTATGATCATCGTAATGCTTAAGTCACATTGCAACAGTTGTCATAACAGCTCAGCAGGATCTCAGGAGACGTCGTGATAACACTACTGATGATATCCACAGGAGCTCTGGGTGAGGGATAAGTTCTGCTCTGGCCACGGCCTAAAGTTATCCACAGTGTGTTTGAGAGAGTGTGTGTGTGTGTGTGTGTGTTGACTAGGAGCAGGTGTGCTGGTCTCTTTGGCCAGGCAGGTCTAGTGGTCCAGAGGATTTTCTGGCTGTCTGTACTGCTGACTACTGGGGTTTATATCACTCACATTAATATTACATTTCCACCATGACATCACCGCATCAGTATGTCATTATGTCAGCCCTAATCTCCAAGGCTCTGTCCGTCTGGATGGATCAGAATTAGACCGCTCCCTCTTGCAAATTTCTCTGATCTGAGGTTTCTGCACAGATGCTTCCAATACACAAGACCATTACATATTCCAGCAATGTATTGACAGTGTAATAACTGGTGAAATAGAGAAGGACCATTTACATATGCGACTGCTCTTCACACCGTCAACACATCTCAGTTGGTTGTAGAGAGTTGTTAGAGATCATTGTTTTGAGCTGCAAGGACACAGTAACTCACCGCCCATGTCTTGGAGAGTCTATAGATGGGAGCGCTTTGTAGGCCTGACACCACAGCCATCACTGCATGCAGGTTGTTTATGTCACACAGTTTCTGTTGGGAACAGAGAACACGGATGAATACACACACTTTCACATTACAATATATTTATTGTCCACTCGTGAATATGAATCAAGAATCTGTGGTTCTTGCTTCACAAAGTACTACTGTAGAACATAAGCAGTAGAGTACAGTGTATGTACCTTGGCAGTTCTGATGTAGAGACTGAGTACCTCAGCTCTGATCTTCAGGGTCTGAGCATGCAGGATCTCCCTCACCACCCAGAAAGTCGTCTGGAGACACAAAACAATCAACCAACGGCACTAAATGCATAGCAAAGTGCTGAACAAAAAGCAGACCGATGGTTAAGGAGCACTTCCCAACAAAGACACACAAACACTCAAATGTGATTGCTGGCTGAGATCTAACCATAATAGCCATTTAACATCAGGTACCGTACAATGTTCCTGCCTTGGTTCCTGACACGTTGTGCGTGAATGAGGTCCGTCTGTCTGTGTGTGTTAACCCCCAGACAGAACAAAGTGATCGGACTGAGTCATCAATGGCCATTGGCCAAGAGCTCTCTCTCACACATGCATGGATCTCCTCTCATAGCAAAGCAAATAAGGTCAATAAATCAGTCAGCATCTGGTCCAACAGCCCTCATGAGAGAGGAAAGAAAGATGAGAAGTAATGGGGAAAGAATAAGCTGATATCAGGCCTCCTGAGTCTTTTATAGTCTACAGCTGTCTGTACACTGTTCAAGAGAGAGATCAGGGCAGATCCAAAATGAGAGATCTATAGCGCTGATGTCACCTAAACACAGGACAAAGGAAATAGGTCCAGCCTGTCTGTGTAGTAGACCAAGACATCAATGTCATCAACTATACACAATACCGGTGGTCCCTGAAGTCTTCACCTCTGCAACCATAGCTCCCCTTATCTAACTCTCCGTCACTCGCTTACACTGCCTACTCTCCCACTCACTGGCTTTATCTCCATCTCTCCAGGAGTCACGCTCTTCCTCCCACTCACTTTCTCTCTTCCCATCTCCAAACCTTTAGAGAGGTTGTGTGTGTGTGTGTGAGACTATGGTTCTACTGTACGGTGCAGGGTTGTGCTGAAGATGGGAAGGGGGAGAGGGGGGTTGCTCTGGTTAACTTCTTCGATAAAGGGGGCACTCTTTTCATTTTGGGATAAAAAAAACATTCAAGTTTTAAACAAGATAATTTGTCACGAAAAGATGCTCGACTATGCATATAATTGACAGCTTTGGAAAGAAAACACCGACGTTTCCAAAACTGCAAAGATATTATCTGTGAGTGCCACAGAACTTATGCTACAGGCAAAACCAAGATGACATTTCAAACAGGAAATGGCCCAGATTCTGAAGGCGCTGTGTTCCAATGTCTCCTTATATGGCTGTGAATGCGCCAGGAATGAGTCTACACTTTCTGTCGTTTCCCCAAGGTGTCTGCAGCATTGTGACGTATTTGTAGGCATATCATTGGAAGATTGACCATAAGAGACGACATTTACCAGGTGTCCGCTTGGTGTCCTCCGTCGAAACTATTGAGCAAACTCCAGCTGCGTGCAATATTCCATTTGGTTCAGAGGAGAAAGGCAACTGCCACGAATGATTTATCATCGAATAGATATGTTAAAAACACCTTGAGGATTGATTCTAAACAACGTTTGCCATGTTTCTGTCGATATTATGGAGTTAATTTGGAAAAAAGCTTGGCGTTGTAATGACTGAATTTTCGGGGGGTTTTCTTAGCCAAACGTGATGAACAAAACGGAGTGATTTCTCCTACACAAATAATCTTTTTGGAAAAACTGAACATTTACTATCTAACTGAGAGTCTCCTCATTGAAAACATCTGAAGTTCTTCAAAGGCAAATTATTTTATTTGAATGCTTTTGTTGTTTTTGTGAAAATGTTGCCTGCTGAATGCTAGGCTAATGCTATGCTAGCTATCAATACCTCTTACACAAATGCTTGTGTAGTGATGGTTGAAAAGCATATTTTGAAAAATCTGAGATGACAGTGTTGTTAACAAAAGGCTAAGCTGGTGAGTGAATATATTTCTTTCATTTCATTTGCGATTTTCATGAATAGTTAACGTTGCGTTATGCTAATGAGCTTGAGGCTATGATTACTCTCCCGGATACGGGATTGCTCGACACAAGAGGTTAACAAAATTGACCCCCCCCACCCCCCGAGGGACAGTGTGAGATATTCGCTAACTGCAGGTGGATCTGTATAGAAACCCACTGTGGGTCACAGTGTTTGAAGTGTTGCAGGGTAGGAAAATCACTTTTCTCTAACAGCCTAGACTCTAAATCCTAGCATGCTATGAACTACACCAAAAGGGTCCTACAATTGGTGCGACAGTCACACCACTACACTACCCTCTGGCTCAGGAGATGTTCATGCACCTTGACTCAAAATTTCAAGTTATTCACTGGCCTGCATCTGGTTTGAGTGCCTCTTCTCAGAAAAGTCAGTATTTTTGCTCCATGGAAGTCAAGACGAAGGGAATAGTAAACAGGAGGCACAGGCTAGAATCTAAAACACTGCAGTAAATAACAGAAAGAGAGAGAAAAGAAAGACCAGCAGACAGAGAGAGACACAGAGGAGAGAATGGAGATCCACTAATAAAACTAATCCCATAATACAGTGAGGCAGTACTGTTCACCTGAACAAGCTATTCCCTCTAGCACGGACACACCTGCCCTCAGTCACAGGTGCAGTGCAGACACAGCGGTCAGTGATGATATTATAAGCCACTAAAGTCTCATATAATATCCAAACTAAAGCTGCAGCAGCCTTGTAATACTACTCCCAGCAGAGAAGGTTTATAGGCCTGTCCAATATGGCCACTACACTGTCCTCATGTCACTGTAAATCACCCCGTTGCTTCTGGCAGCTGTTACAACACAGGTGCTCTGTCTCTCTCTACGTGTGTCGATGTGTGTGCACTCTACAGCCCAGAGGAAAAAGCAGAGGCTCTTAGTTGTCTTTCCTGTAGTGTTTATGGTCTTATAAAGCTCTGCTGTTTCATCATAAATAGCATGGAACAGAGACACCAGCTGATAGCTGTGGATTAGCTCTGTAATATGGCCGAGTGCCTCAAAAGCAGTTTACGATAGCTCCCTCTCTCACTGCCTGGGTAAGGAGTGCTGAAGAGGCTACAGCTGGGCCTGGCTCGGGTTAGGTTAGTGGCTGATGCCTTCAACGTTTGTATAGGTCTAGACTAGATACCTAAACATCACTAGCTCAACCTTGTCTGGTGAGTGTTTGTTTGAGATGACACTAATTCTAAACGTCCTGGTAGGCTACACGAGAGAACATTCCCGAAACACACTTTTTCCCCCATCTTCAAATGTAATGTTAATAAAAGACAAATGTCACCTTAAATAACATTCACAGCGATGTAATAAAATAAAAAAATCTATAGAACAGAAACTACTTCTAGTTACTCACGAAACAAACTGAATTCAAACCATGACCCGGTCTAAAGTAGCCACCCGGTAGTACTGGCTGTGACCCACCTAAAGAGTCTGATCCTACATTATGGGAAACTGGACTAGGTTTAGGAAACAGCCTCCTCTCAGGCACCATCCACCCAGAACCTTCTCTACCCCTCTTCAACCTTCGTTAGCTCTAACCCTAACACCCCCCTTCCCCTTTTCACGCCTCTCCATCCCTGTACCCAACTCCCCACTACATCCCACTCAACAGCTACCCCTCTCCAGTCATACCAACCTATACACTCAATCCAAAACCTTTATCAGAGTGCAAGGTTGAACAATTACCTTACTGCTTCCATTAATCCAGTGTTTTCAGATAAACATGAAGTCATACCTAAGCAGTATGGAGCTAGCTACGGGTTGATTTAGACTTGAGCAGTATTAGACTGAAAGAACGCAGACTTCCCCTTGTCATCCAAAGACTGCTACCAATAACAGAGTTAAAGGAAGAGTACAAAGACTGGAGCATCTCTGGGACTGACTCTTCTCCCTGTCCAAGCCCCATTATTCACAAGGCTCACTTTCCTTTGCTGATGTCCGTCTGCCAGCCCTGTGGTGTACAGTGAACTAACATCTGTAACGGCTGTTTGGGCTAGCCTAGAAATGGGGAGGTTTACACAGAAACACATTCCTCTAAACATCTCATACGGAGACCACAAGGTCTTAAAGACACTTAAATGGGCAGGGAGAGACTGGGGAGGTTGGAGAGAGGGAAGGGGCAGAAAGAGCAGGATGAAAGGTGAAGGCCGCCTGTGCGTCATGAGAGGGCTTCCTGTGGATGACTTCACAGGGCACTGAGAGTGCGGGCCACACACACACACACACACAAAACATGCGCAAACACATTCTCAGACCACAAAGAAATGTGTCCAAACAGTTGAACACCAGAGAGAGTGAGGGAAGGAGTCTAAGGTCTCTTCTGAGTCTTCATTAGCCATATCAGTCTGATGAGGCTAAACAATGAGACAGACGGGGTTTGAGTGTGTGTTCCCTATAGGAGATGAGTCAACAAGTCAGCAGGAGGTACGTTTTGTTACCATGACATCCTCCAAGCTCCAAAACAAAGGATTAGGGAAGAGGGGATGATTTGGGATGTGGTGAAGAGAGGATGTAATCGCTCCATTACCTGCTAGCCAAGACTGAAGGTTCATTACTCAGCTCTAGGGGTACATTACGCCCCCTGTCCACCCCCTGCTTTTCTGCCTGCTTCTCTCTGTGTGTGGTGTGTGGTGTGTGGTGTGTGTGTGTGTTACCTGGTTGAATCTGCGGGTGAAGGCCACAGCATTGGGAGCAGAGCTGTGCTTCTCCTTCTTGTTCCAGCCACAACTCGACAGCTCCTAAACACACAAACACCCAGTTAAGTGATAGTGTGTGTCTGTCAGATTGACATGACACACCCAAAACACACAACAGATCCTAAAGCAGTCACAAACAGATTTAAACAACTTTCACAGTTGGTCTTGAATGTAGTAAAGAGTTAATGTTTTCCACAAAAGACAAACCCAGTTTGTTCTTAACAGTTCAGAGAGAGAAGGTGTACAGGGCATATAGAAACACCAACGTTACCTCCAGCTGAACAGCATACTACTTTTAACTACCGAATAAATTAAAATCAAATCTATCAAACTCTGCACCACCTTGTGCTTCCTCAGAGCAGAGGGTGAACAATCATCCCAGTAATCAGATACTAGTGCCCTTGGACAGACCCTGTACCAGCCCTGAGGGCCGAGACCACACACACAGACAGCAGGGGAAGAGAGACTTCTCTGGGCACAGCAGACTGGATCAGGGGCCAGGGATATTATCAGGGACAAATTGATTGAAGAGTAGGAAAATGTGGTGTAATCTCTACTAATCAGCTGAACTACTCTCCTGATGACCTCCTCTAACACTGGCTGTCTGGAGGCCTCCTCCACCACTACCCCTCCCTAGGCCAGTGAGCCGTCACAAAGGAACATACGCAATGTCCCTGTGTGTGTTTGAAGGGGAACAAGTAGAAGTTTGCGGGTCGGAGTGGAGAGAGAGAGCGAGGTGGTGAGGAGTCCAGAGCCTCCTGACAGCAGCTTTCAGCAGGCCTCAGTAAACTGTTACACTGCTGCCCTGACAGACTCCACACCACTAAGAGAGAACCGTGTGTGTGTGTGTGTGTGTGTGAGCCAAGTAGTTAAGTCGCTTACGACTCATTCATTTAACCTACACTCCTCTTTAAACATGCGCTCACCTCTACCTGTCTCTCAACCCCTCTATCCCGCTCTTGTTATTCACGCCTCCAGTGTTCTACTTCCCCATCTCCTAATAAAGGCTCCCACATTGGGATATGCCATTGGGAGACTGACTAAAGGCATCTGCATGCCTCCCAGCCGAAAGAGTTCGGATGAGTTTGTGCATATATGACGACATTGTGATGTTTTTATTCGCTTTGGACTTCGTTAAGTTTTTTTTCCGGTTGTTCGGGCAGACAACCTTTTTGGCTGCCCGAACAAGTCTACGCCCTTTCGTCTGTGATTGTTCAACATCAGGGATTCTTCAGTAATGACGAGATTACTCGTTTGAATGCAATTTTTTTCATTGAGAAATACTGCACCAAATATAGTTAGACGTAAAATTGTGCGACTAAGATCTACTCTGTAAAAACCTTCTTAGATGGGTTTTGCTAGTTTCCACATCATCAAGGCCTAGAGATCAAGTACCAGAATCAATCAGTCAGAATCAATCAATGATATTAACCTACCACATAGCTGTTGCGTTACTTACAATTGTCACGTGGTCATGTCTGTGCCATAACATTGTTGAATTGGTGCCAATGACTGAGAGTAAAGCAGAAAAAAAAACTTTTTACAACAAATTCTGAATCATTACTTGAAAGGCACTGGTTGCCTTGGCAGTTGGTTGGTCCCAGCCCTACCCTCACCTCACAGCTTTCCATCGCTACATCAGACATACAGTAAAGTACACAGCTCTGGCTAACACACGGATGAGTCCACAGCATGCATTTTCAAGTACACACACAGCGAAATTAACTCTTGCCAAACTACTAACAGAGCTGAGCTCATGTGAGATACCACCACCACTTCTCTGCTCTGGGCCTTGTTTCAGTCAATACAGTAAAAACCTAGAGCGCCACACACCCTGTGGACCTAAAGAGCATCAGCTACAGCTGAGAAGAGTGGGATGAGGGAGAGAGAGGGGGTTAGAGAGAGTGAGGGGGGGCATTAGCTACGGATGAGGGAGAGAGAGGGGGTGAGAGAGAGTGAGGGGGGGCATTAGCTACAGCTGAGAAGAGTGGGATGAGGGAGAGTGTGAGTTAGAGAGTGGGGGGGGGGGGCATTAGCTACAGATGAGGGAGAGAGAGGGGGTTAGAGAGAGTGAGGGGGCATTAGCTACAGCTGAGAAGAGTGGGATGAGGAAGAGAGGGAGTAAGAGAGAGTGAGGGGGGGCATTAGTTACAGATGAGGGAGAGAGAGGGGGTTAGAGAGAGTGAGGGGGCATTAGCTACAGCTGAGAAGAGTGGGATGAGGGAGAGAGAGGGGGGGTTAGAGAGAGTGAGGGGGGGCATTAGCTACAGCTGAGAAGAGTGGGATGAGGGAGAGAGAGGGGGTTAGAGAGCGTGAGGGGGGCATTAGCTACGGATGAGGGAGAGAGATGGGGTTAGCGAGAGTGGGGGGGCATTAGCTACAGCTGAGAAGAGTGGGATGAGGGAGAGAGAGGGGGTTAGAGAGAGTGAGGGGGGCATTAGCTACGGATGAGGGAGAGAGAGGGGGTTGGAGAGAGTGAGGGGGGCATTAGCTACAGCTGAGAAGACATTCCAGCCCCCTATTGGCCAGTCTTATGGTAGTTAGCTCATATCCTGCGAATATGTATGCATCCCTACAAGCCTAGTTTTATGTGATGTGTAGGAGATGAGTTTCCCAGACACTACGTCCATAATGCCTATCGTGCATGTTTTACTACTGTCCTGGGCCGGTTTCCCAAAAGCATCTTCAGGCTAAGTTCATCACTATATCCTTCGTAGGAGCATTGTTAAATCACCATCGTTAATCAAACCATCGTTAATGTTGCACTTGAAAACGCTCGTAATGTAACGCTGCTTCACACCACTAGTAGAACAATTAAGGGTGTCATTAGATGCTTTTTAACTGATAGCCAGGGACACGCCAACACACAACACAATTTACAAACAAAGTATTTATGTTTAGTGAGTCCACCGCATCAGATGACCACAGATGCTCTCTCTTGAGAAGTGAGTAAATTAGACAATTTTCCTGTCCCGCTAAGCATTCAAGATGTAACTGGTACAATGTATGGTGTAAAAAGTATATTTATTTTGGAAAGTACTGGAGTAAAAGTTGTTAAAAATATAAATAGTAATTTAAAGTACAGATACCCCAAAAACAATTTAAGTAGTACTTTCAAGTATTTTTACTGAAGTACTTTACACCACAGCTTACAACTGTACCCCATTCAAAGGCACATGAATATTTTGTTTTGTCCATTCACCCTCTGAATGGCATAAATACACAATGCATGTGTCAATCCTTCTTTAACCGGTCTACTCCCCTTCATCTACACTGATTAAGTGGGTTTAACAAGTGTTACCAGTAAGGGATCATAGCTTTAGCTGGTCAGCCTACGTCATGGAAAGAATGTTCCTGCGCCGACAGAGATGGCCACCTCGCTTCGCGTTCCTAGGAAACTATGCAGTATTTTGGTTTTTTACGTGTTAATTCTTACATTGGTACCCCAGGTAATCTTAGGTTTCATTACATACAGTTGGGAGGAACTACTGAATATAAGAGCAACGTCAACTCACCATCATTACAACCAGGAATACGACTTTCCCGAAGCGGCTCCTGTGTTTTGCCATCCACCCAGGACAATGGATCGGATCCCAGCCGGCGAACCTAAACAACGACGCTGTAAAAGGGACAAACGAAGCGGTCTTCTGGTCAGGCTCCGGAGACGGGCACATTCCGCACCACTCCCTAGCATACTACTCGCCAATGTCCAGTCTCTTGACAACAAGGTTGATGAAATCCGAGCAAGGGTTGCCTTCCAGAGAGACATCAGAAACTAACGTTCTTTGCTTCAGGGAAACATGGCTCACTGGAGAGACGCTATTGGAGTCGGTGCAGCAAGCTGGTATCTTCACGCATCACGCCAACAGAAAGAAGCATCTTTCTGGTAAGAAGAGGGGCGGGTGGGTATGCCTTATGATTAACGAGACGTGATCATAACTACATACAGGAACTATAGTCCATCTGTTCACCAGACTTAGAATTCCTCACAATCAAATGTCGACCGTATTATCTACCAAGGGAATTCTCTTCGATTATAATCACAGCCGTATATATTCCCCCCAAAGCAGACACAGATGGCCCTGGACAAACTTTATTTGACTCGTTGTAAACTGGAAACCACTGTCATGACGTTGGCCTGGGGGATAGGTTTATGACCGTCAAAAATACCTCTCCCTCCCCCTTTCCTCTCTACCCTACTGAGGTTACATTTGCAAAACCCTTGGTTAACAGAGATTCTGGGAACGTCAGAATGTGGGGGGAAATGAATTATATTCTGGTATTCCGAACAATTGAACATATGCGGTGGTACTTAAGGAATACGATGTCAGTTCGATTGTCAACTGAGACATTCTAATCAATGATAAGATGACAAACTCTACAGTGGAAAGTCTACACATCCGAGTTATCGGATTCACATGGAATTGTTGTTCAATTTAAATGTTTGAATATGAAATGATTTGTGACGGGATGAAATGTGATTTTTGCTTCTAAAATGTGAGATTTGATTTCATAAGTTAGGGCTGCTCACTCAGTGGCCCGCCCACGTGAAGAGACAGAGGTTGTAAACTGTCACACACCACTTTTCTCCCTTCCTATATAAAGCCTTGACGACAACATAACTTCCTGTTCCGAGGATGACGGTCCTATGTCAGAATGGTTCAGATAATAACTACAGAACGACGCCAACATCAGCATGAGCTTTGGTTGCGAATGGTATGAATTTTGAACTCTTATTCACGACAGAAGTGATACCTCCTAGCCGCTGAGTTAGCGACCGCAGCTGCAAATGCAGGTAAGGAAAGAACAGAGAGTATTCCATCTACCACACAACAATGTTACTTCAACTTATCCAAGTGACCACCAGAGATTCTTCAAAGGACAGAGGACTCGGTTTGGCAACACGGTCTTCCATCTACCACCAACATACTGAAGCACAGCTCAGAGTAAATATTTATTGCATTTTCCTTTTCCAAATGGGCGGTAATTGAGAATGCATAAGATACAGGGTCCTGTGTGGCTCAGTCGGTAGAGCATGGCGCTTGCAACGCCAAGCGTCGTGGGTTCGATTCCCGCTGGGACCACCCATATGTAAAAAAGTAGTGGCCCCAGCCGACTTGTAAGTCGCTTTGGACAAAAGCGTCTGCTAAATGGGATATATATATACTGTATTTACGATAGCCCAGCTTCTTCCCTTTGTTCCTCAGTCTTCCCGCTCTTTCACTCAAACCCATCCCCTTTGTGTAACAAGCTGTCATATCTGTTCCGCCCGCTAGGAACGTTTTCCTTTAAGATGTAATTTGTAATCACATTATGATTAATTGTGCTTCTATCTCAAGGCCATCAGACTGTTAAACAGCCACCACTAGCATTGAGTGGTTGCTGACAACATATTGACTAAACTCCAGCTCACTTTAATAATGGAAATTGATGTATAAAATGTATCACTAGCCACTTTAAACAATGCCACTTAATATGTTTACATACCCTACATTACTCATCTCATATGTATATACTGTACTCAATACCATCTACTGCATCTTGCCTATGCCGTTCTGTACCATCACTCATTTATATATCTTTATGTACATATTCTGTATCCCTTTACACTTCTGTGTATAAGGTAGTAGTTGTGGAATTGTTAGGTTAGATTACTCGTTGGTTATTACTGCATTGTCGGAACTAGAAGCACAAGCATTTCGGTACACTTGTATTAACATCTGCTAACCATGTGTATGTGACAAATCAAATTTGATTTGAATGTTTTGTACACTCAGTTTATAAACAATAGGCTATAGGCCTATTTCAATCATATTGAAGGAAAGTTCCATCGCAAGAGGGAAACTAGGCCCTGTTCACTTTTCCACACAGGTAATGTGGATGGTAGGAGAGGAACAACGTGAGTGGACACAAATAAACACACAGTAAGCTGAAATGCTCTACTCAAATAAACTCTGTTTTTAAAGCAACACACTGCCTGTGTGTGTGCCATGTTTAAACTAGAAGTTGAGTGTGTATTCCATTTCCAGTGAGTGTGTGTGTGGTGGGTACAGACTTCTAAGAGAAGTGGCATACATCTCAGTGGTACATATTAAAATGTCAATGATGCCGCTTCCCTTCAAGCCAAAACAATCTCTTCCTGCCAAAACATAATTTACTTCTAATGCTGTTTATGTAACCACGGGGTAAAAACATTACTCTTTTCCTCTCATGTTCTGTTCATGTTTCAGCCCCAGAACAGACAGCCATCACTGAACATATGGAGCGAGACGGAGCTACAGGGAGATGGAGGGGTGGGGGAGAGAGAGGGGACAGAGATACAAGAGGATGAGGTGATATCTGCAGGTGACGGGGTCTAGTGGGGCACCGCCCATCTCCTGAGCCAGGGGTCTGTCTGCAGCCTCTACCGGAGTATCCTCTCCCCACTGTATCATTGCCCGTTCTCCAGCCAGGATCCAGTCAAACCCATGTCACACTCCTCTAACCAAAACATTAAACACGGGCCTCTGCTAGAACTAACTTTGAATTTAACAACACTTGTAAACTAGACTACACATTGCTTCAGTTACATGTTTTCAGCAGCTCAACAACTTTTCTTTCCCTCTTCTCTCCATCCCTCTCCCCTTTCCTCCCTCTCTATGAACCAGTCTTTCTTTTTGTAAAATGTTTCCATTTCCCAGAAAACAGCTCCAGCAGCTGTTGAGGGAGACAGACCTGGATGTTGCTGTCATTTTCTTCTTCCTCCTATGGCCTACCAGCTACCACTGATACCCGGGAGAACACCGTGAGGTGAATCATTCAGAGCAGGACACATGATGAATAGATGGAGGATGATTCCCTGTTCTACTGGACTTGGTTGTGAGTAGCACTAGAATGGCTGTGAGTAGCACCATCCATCTCCACCTCTCTTGCTGCGTCTAGGGAGAAGCCTTCATTCCAGGCTCACCTCCATCCACCTGTTCCATGTCAGTTCATGCATATTGCATCACAACCATAATAGTCATGTCTGCTGTAATCCCACAAAGGCAGACACAGCAGTTTTGGAAAAAACATACTTGTTAACGGGCCACGGTGTCCTGGAATAAAACCAATAATGTTGGATTTAATCACTCTGCTATGAGATAAGGCTGATCCCAAGCGGTCTGCTCTTCAATGCAACCAACATGCACTCACACACACAGTTACAATGTGTTTTATGCTGATTAGAGAAGTATATTCGAAAACAGCGATACCAATATAAAGCCTCGGGTCATATCTCATTATACAGAGCTATTTACAGTTAAGAAGTTAGACGGCCCAGTAAGAATATTACGCCATAACATGAGATTATTAAACATACCAGACTGCTGATACAGATATACTGCTGCCTTCTACTTACAGTCCAGCAGATTACATTTTTTCCATGACGCAATAGTCGAACTAACGGCTACATAGCTTTGCTGCCTGCTTTCCCAATAAGGTTCATAGCATTCATAAACCCTGTCATAAAAGCATTATTACAGCGTAACCAATGACCAGGACAGCTTAAAATATTGGTAGGAAAAAGTGACTTATTTGTTCATTACCAATTATAAACAAAGCAAAAAACTAAAACATCCTTTTTCAGAGCCTGGTCTTTCAAAGATAATTCCTAAAAATCCAAATAACCTCACAGAGCTTCATCGTAAAGGGTTTAAACACTGTTTCCCATGCTTGTTCAATGAACCATAAACAATTAATGGATATGCACCAGTGGAACAGTCATTAAGACACTAACAGCTTACAGATGATAGGAAATTAAGATCACAGTTATGAAAACTTAGGCCACTAGAGGCCTTTCTACGGACTCTGAAAAACACCAAAAGAAAGATACCCAGGGTCCCTGCTCATCTGCGTGAACGTGCCTTAGGCATGCTGCAAAGAGGCATGAGGACTGCAGATGTGGCCAGGGCAATAAATGACAATGTCCGTACTGTGAGAAGCCGAAGACAGCGCTAAAGGGAGACAGGATGGACGGCTGATCATCCTCGCAGTGGCAGACCAGGTGTAACAACACCTGCACAGGATCAGTACATACAAACATCACACCTGCATGACAGGTACAGGATGGCAACAACAACTGCCCCAGTTACACCAGGAACGCACAATCCCTCCATCAGTGCTCAGACTGTCAGCAATAGGCTGAGAGGCTGGACTGAGGGCTTGTAGGCCTGTTGTAAGGCAGGTTGTCACCAGACGTCACAGGCAACAACGTAGCCTATAGGCACACACCCACCATCGCTGGACCAGACAGGACTGGCAAAAAGTGCTCTTAACTGACGAGTCGTGGTTGTCTCCCCAGGGTTGATGGTCGGATTTGCATTTATCGTCAAAGGAATGAGCGTTACACCGAGGCCTGTACTCTGGAGCAGGATCGATTTGGAGGTGGAGGGTACGTCATGGTCTTCGGACTGAGCTAGTTGTCATTGCAGGCAATCTCAACGCTGTGCGTTACAGAGAAGACGTCCTCCTCCCTCATGTGGTTCCCTTCCCACAAGCTCATCCTGACATGACCCTCCAGCATGACAATGCAATCAGCCTTACTGCTCGTTCTGTGGGAGATTATCTGCAAAACAGGAATGTCAGTGTTCTGCCATGGCCAGCGAAAAACCCAGATCTCAATCCCATTGAGCACTTTAACCTGTTGGATCGGAGGGTGAGGGCCATTCCCCCCCAGAAAAGTCTGGGAACTTGCAGGTGCCTTGGTGGAAGTGTGGGGTAACATCTCACAGCAAGACATGGCAAATCTGGTGCCGTCCAGGAGGAGATGCACTGCAGTACTTTATGCAGCTGGTGGCCACACCAGATACTGACCGTTACTTTTGATTTTGACCCCCCATTTTTTCAGTTACACATTATTCAATTTCTGTTAGTCACATGTCTGTGGAACTTGTTCAGTTTATGTCTCAGTTGTTGAATCTTATGTTCATACAAATACTTTCACATGTTAAGTTTGCTGAAAATAAACACAGTTGACAATGAGAGGACGTTACTTTATTTGCTGAGTTCATGCAAGATGTCAACATTAATGTCTTAGAGGGTCTGGTGTTGTGAGAAAAAGGTACAGTTGAGACAGACTAAAGATGATAAGTGATCCATGGTTAAACGGTTAAACTAGTGCATCACTGGTCTGGATAAGACTTTCAAGGCATCACTTCATGGAAAACAGACTTCCGTGTAGTGTGCCAAGTCTTAGTTTGGACAAAGTTATTAATATTAGTAGTATCAGCTTTCATTTAGGGCCGGGACGATACCAGTATTGCGATACTCGTTAGTATTGCGGCACGGAAACAAAACACAACGCTGATTTAACTTCTTTCAGAAAACAGCCCTAGTGTTGGAAACAAACATGTCAGAGTTACATTTATTTATTTTCCAAGCTATAGCACACAATATTTCACATACGCTAGGTTTTTACAAGGACCAAAGAGTTTGGGGGTTTCATTGTTGACAAAAAACAAATTTGATACCGGTATCGTCACAGCCCTACTTTCATTGCTACATAAAACGTGCCATGTCATGTACCATTAAAATTCTTCAATGAGATTTTCAACCCAAACTTGCGTAACTGACTTATTTGAACTGCCGTCAATGAGCGAGTTCCCCAAAGAATGAGTTAGACATCTCCAGTAAGGATTTGGCCGCTGTGAGAGACAGTCAGAGATCAGGCTCTAGTCGTGTCTCGTTTCCAGAGTGGTAGCAGAAGGACAATACATTTCAGTATCATAACAGGACATAATTTAAAGGACACTAAAAGATAAACTCAGTATTTTAATGTGACAGACAAACTACATCCCATTCACCATTTTCATATTCATACATTCAGATAAACCACAGTGATATAACAGGACACACAGACGCACATTTTTTCCCCCATTCTAGATGTGCGTAGAAGGAGTGACAGGAGTACAAATTGCAGCTGATGTCAGCTCAGTGATGCCTCTGTATTACGGAGCTATTTCACACACGATCAGAGAGAAACAGAGCAGTAAGAGCCTCGGTCTGTGCCAACACTGCTCTCTTCTTCCCATCCATCCCACTTACCTCTAACGTCGCACTCTTCCCTGCCCCCCCAACTTTCACCTTATTTAATTTCACTTCTGCTCCCCCTCCATCCTCTCTTTTCCTCATTTCCCCATCTCCCTCTACTGTTCTCCCCTCCTTCCATCTCCAGCACTCATAAAAGCGAAGGGCCCAGAGCACTACATTGGGTTTCAATGTGAGGAGAGATCATCAAATGCCTTATAAAGCTCAGTCAGTCCGTCTGTGTGCAGTCAAGCAGAACAGAAAACAAGGGCATGTTAGTCTCTATAAATCCTTCGGTAGCAGAGCTGTGGAATGGCCCCAACAGAGACAACAGTAAAACTGCATTTCATTGGAAGGTGATTCAAAGGAGGGCTCAGGCAGCCAGAAATATCCCACCGTACAGGCTAGCAACAAATCCATTTTGACAACCAACCTTAATCATGATCATATTCTTAACCTTTTCCTCATGTATGGGTTGAAAATTGCAGATTTGGGCACCAACAAATGCCTAAATTGGAACGCAGTGGCAGTACGGTAACATGCTATACATGACAGAGCTCTGGCTTTGCGCTTCACAGTGCTTTATGGGATTTGACTGACAGCCGAACTGAACTTGAGCACCTCGCGTGACAAGTTGCCTCAATCCCTCACACTAATTGGGCAACTTTAGCACATTTTTGGTTGCCTGAGTAAGGGAAATTCTGTAAATTAAGACTACTCCATGTATTTTGAGAGATGAGATTGAGGATTATAATAAATACCGCTTTGATGTCATACAAGCTAGCCAAACACCTGTGAGTCCAAATGTGCACTTAACATTTCCATATCTGTACAATCAATGTTTATGATAACTATGCTTGATGTACAGTTACAAGATGACATGGCCTCATACCCTGGGTTGTTCTGAACAGAAAGAGCCGGTTTGTCTATTGTGAAGAAAATTTGGCACGCCACACGCCCACACTCATGATGCATTTCTATGCGCACCAAAACTACGATCGGTTTCCCCAAATTGCATTGTGAAAGTCTTACACTGATGTTGTATTTTATAAGTTAGCTAGTCATGTTGGCAATGGAATAGGATTTCAAATTATGCCCACCTGACCCAGATTGCAATGGATAATTTACACATAATAATTAATTTACATAATTTGCACAGCTTGGAGAGCTCCACAAAGCACCTTAAAGTGGAAGACTCCTCTTTTGAGTAATAAAAGTGCATTGAAATTACTTAGGAACAGTGCATTCTTGTGGCCACTTCGGGAAACCAGTTAGTCCTCTCAATCGAACTAGCCAATTAGTTGGCTTATGTTGCACCTACTCCACATTTTCCAGGAATATTCTTATTCTTATGTTACTGAATGTATCCAAAGTAGTCAGATTTCGTTAACAGATTTGTCAAAAAGAACAGCAAATGTACAGTGCCTTCAGAAACTAGTCATACCCCTTGATTTGTTTTTCACTAACCCATCGACACACACAATACCCCATAATGACAAAATGAAATGATTGCGAATGTATTGAAAATATATAATTTACGTAAGTATTCACACCCCTGAGTCAATACATGTTTGAATCACATTTGGCAGTGGTTACAGCTTCGAGGAATTCTGGGTAAATCTAAGAGCTTTGCACACTGGATTGTACAATATTTGCCATTATTCTTTTAAAAATTCTGCAAGCTCTGTCAAACTGGTTGTTGATCATTGCTAAACAACCATGTTCAAGTCTTGCAGATTTAAAACCTCTTAAGGATCCGCAAGGATGGTACCATATTCTTGGTACCAGTTGAAAGGAAACACTGAAGTTTGTGGAAATGTGAAAGTAACGTGGGAGAATAACAAAAAATTGTTCACTCTCCACAAACAATAGCATGGTATTATTTCACTAATAGCTACTGTTAATTGGACAGTGCAGTTACACTAACAAGAATTTAAGCTTTTTGCCCATATCAGATGTCTATGTCCTGAGAAATGTTCTTGTTACTTACAACCTCATGCTAATCGCATTAGCCTACATTAGCTCAACAGTCCCATGGACGGGACACCGATCCCGAAGAGGTATACTCTTGAGGATTAAAATAAATCCTTACTTCAATTTCTAACTTAAACAAGGGCCAAATGTAGCTTGAGCATAGGTGGAATGAAGAGGCCTACACTGCTAACCAATCAGAACCAAAAGTGATTCCTAGTTGCATCTGGCCACAGCGGTGGTGGTGTGGTTGCTGCTTCAACTGGTCGACTGTGGCCAAACCTAAACACTTGTTAGCCCCGAGGCCTGTCAACTCTCTTAACAAGGCTACAGAGAGGAAGCGCATACACGCACACGCTGGCTTTCACAGAGGCCATTTAAGGGTGAGAGAGTTGGTGTGTGTGTGGGCATGTATTACTATCCTCATGGGTACTGGAAATCCCCAGAAGTCCCCGCAAGGATAGTTAAACATTGTGCACGTCCTCACGAGGACAAAGGCTATTTAAGTTTAGGGGTAAGGTTAGGATTAGGTTTAGGGAAAACAGTTCCCCAAAAGGATAGTTAAACATATGCTCTGTGTATGTGTGTGTGTTTGAAGTGTGTAAGAGGAGAAGCAGGGAAAAAACAGACGGTCCTGTACTGTACTGTAACTCACCTCAGGCTGGATGGCTTTGAACACTGGAGCGTCCATGAGTGTGATCTGACCCTGGAGAAAGAGACAGAGAGAGACAAGACAGAGAGACAAGACAGAGAAAGAAGACAGAGAGAGAGGGGAGAATGGGCAATGAGGAGCTGTAATTTGGGCCACAGATTTGGAATGAAGAGTTGACCAGACATCATTGCAGTGCTTTCCAAACTTTATTCAATACTTCCAGAATAACCAGGAGAAATACCATATTTTGGGGAGAAGTAGCATAGCGGTTACCGCGTTGGACTCGTAACTGAAAGGTTGCTATTTAAAAAAATCTGTCGATCTGCCATTGAGAAAGGCACTCAAGGGCATTTATCGAAAAGGACCCACGAGCACCAACACGTGAAGTTAATAAGGGCATATCAAATTGGGTGTCAAATGAATGCTAAAAAATATATATATATAGACATTTGTGGAGTGGTTGAAAAACAAGTTTTAATGAACTTCCGACTTCAACTGTAGATACATTTTTCAACCATTTCCATACCAAAAAAATGTGGCTTAAGTAAAGAATTCTGATTTCTGGATAAACAGATGGAAAAGGGGTCACAGAAAACATCTACCAGAAAAAGCCAAAGGCTATCAGAAATACATCAAAACAATAATTATGAAGTGAAACCCCTACCAACTATTATCAACACTTCTATTTAGTTTGAGAAATTCTTCACATTCTTTAAGATTAAGATTGTCTTGTAATTCCGTTAGCATTTTTAAGTTATTTTCTCATTTCTCTCTCATGAGGTTAAAAGTTTACAGAAATAACAAGTAATGGTTGACCGACCAATTAGTTACTGATTTCAATTTTGTTAATGAATTTGAAGGTGATTAAAACTCCCAATTCAGTTACCAAATTGGTAATGGAATTACCCAAAAAACAGTAACGGAAATACTGCAACTGAACAGACTACAAAGAGTTATTATAGTTGTCACAATCACACACCAGTTGGGTCACCTGCTACTGTCCTCCCTTCCACTGACATACTGTTATGTTCAGCTCATAATTGTTGTGTGTCTTTCTGTTGTCTGCTGGTCAAACTAAAAAGTGTTACAGTCAGAATCTGGACAACCCCTCCATCTCTCACTATCCAGCTAATGTCACCTCTCCCAGTGCGACACACCTCCATTTACTGTAACCAGCATCCTCACCCACTGAGAATTGACCGACAACAAACGTCCATGGACGTTGAAAAGCACTGTAGTACAATACATTGAAAAGGTTAAATATAAACGCAACATGTAAAGTGTTGGTCCCATGTTTCATGAGCTGAAATAAAATCACAGAAATGTTCCATACTCAAAAACAAGCTTATTTTTCAAATGTTGTGCAGAAATTAATTTACATCCTTGTTAGTAAGCGTTTCTCCTTCGCCAAGATAATCCAACCACCTGAAAGGGGTGGTATATCAAGAAGCTGATTAAACAGCATGATCATTACACAGGTGCACCTTGTGCTGGTGACAGAATACCACTCAAATGTGCAGTTGTCACACAGAAAAGTTGAGGGAGCGTGCAATTTGCATGCTGACTGCAGGAATGTCCACCACCGCGATCGCCAGAGAAGGTAAACATTCATTTCTTTACCATAAGCTGCCTCCAATGTCGTTTTACAGAATGTGGCAGTACGTCCAGCCAGCTTCACAACCGCACACAATGTGTAACCACGCCAGCCCAGGCATAAGCTATGGACAACAAACACAATTGCATTTTATCAATGGCAATTTCAATGCACAGAGATATCGTTACGAGATCCCGAGGCCCATTGTCAAGCCATTCATCCACCGACATCACCTCACGTTTCAGCATGATCGTGCACAGCCCCATGTCACTGTACACAAATCCTGGAAGTTGAAAATGTCCCAGTTCTTCCATGGCCTGCACACTCAGACATGTCACCCATTGAGCATGTTTGGGATGCTCTGGATTGACGCATACGACAGCATGTTCCCGCCAATATCCAGAAACTTCGCACAGCCATTGAAGAAGAGTGAGACAACATTGCACAGGCCACAATCAACAGCCTGGTCAACTCTATGATTAGGTGACGTGGCGCTGCATGAGCAAATGGTGGTCACAGCAGATACTAACTGATTTCCTGATCCATGTCCTTTCCTGGTATTATTATTATTTTATTATTTTTTTTTTCTGTGTTATCCAAACTTGAGAATGTCATTGATATTCATAATTATGCATTTCGGTATCGTACAGATGAGGGACCCATGATGTAATTCCATTATCGGGTGTAAATTCACTTCACTTACTTAATAACCAAAATATATACTTTCAAAACTCAAGGTGCCATGTCATAGTTGACACCCCATTCGGATATTTAGTTTTAGGAAAATGTGGTCGCATACAACCCGGAGTGAGATTTTAGATTAATTCTGGACAGATATTCCACTAAATTAGTTTATGTACATTTTTCAGTGGAAATTGTAAAAGTAGTACTTGTATGGTTTGTTAAACTTTGAAATACATTTAAAACAATTACCCTAATTAAGACAGTTTGGCATTCGAAACGCTGGTTATAAAATTATAGCATTAGAGCTCCTAAATCATAATTTCGCTACCGTGGAATTGCCCTTACCCCTAATTGCTCCAGTGTCTCAGGTAGAGTGGGATATACAAAAAACACATTTCCATTTCACACCATACACTTGTACAGGTTACACACGCTCATATTTGTGAAACAAGACAAATATAAGCACCCCCCTATTTGATCTTTGAACATGAAAGGGTAGTGCTCCCTGTCTGTCTAGCTGGGTAGTGCAAGGCAGGGGAGAGGACTCCCAACAGTGAGAAGAGTGGCTCACACTAGAGTTATGCCTAGAACATCGAGTATGGAACCTTCCTAAATACGCAACCAGAGGACCTGTGTCAGCAATAAAGAGCTGCTGCACTAATCACATCAAAAAACAGTAACTAACCGTACTGCCTGCAGAAAAACCAGTCAGACAATGGATCTAAATCTCCAATAAGTAATATACAGCGCTTTGGCTTTTCAGGGAAAAGCAGGTAAATGACAGGCCATTCGTTATACTCTACAGAGTGATCATCTATAATACGCAGTGAGCTGGTTTATGTTGTCTGACGTCATGGAAACTGACTGTCTAGGATATTAAGGCAGACTGTTTTGATCCATCTGAGGCTGGGAGCTGTAGCTTTTAGATAGGCCTTGTTCTATTGAGCATGTCAGAGGAAATGAGGGCGAGTGTCCCCTCCTGCCAACACACATCAATTCTTACTGAACTCACCCACTTACACCTCCTTCCCAGATGCATCATTGTCATTCCCCTTCCCTCTTGTGTCTCACGGTCACATAAGTAATATTCCTTACACACACAAACACAATATGTTGGACAGGTAGCTACTTACTGCATACTCCTCCGGGGTGACCTTCAGGACATCGAAGACGACGGCATCAAAACTCTTCTTCAGTTCAGAACCCTTCTCACTGAGAGACTCTGAGCTGCTGCTCTTCTGGAGACATACACGTTAGGACAGGGAACATGGGAAACTAAAAGCTCAAAGAAATAGGGGTTTGATTGACACCCACAATGCTCTTTATATCAGTGTTTCCCAAACCTCTCCTGGGGAACACTACAGTGCACTTATGTTCAAGCCCTGCACGGACACAGAAATTAAAGGGAACTTCAGGATTTTGGCAAGAGGCCTTTCCTACTTCCTTTATGTACTAAAAACGGTATCTACGAGTTCATCTAACTCTGGGAAAGCAGATAAAGGGCTTCATTGCCAAAATGTTAATAATTAGAATGTAAGGAGTTTAGGGGTTAAAGGTATGTGTGTCTCACCTCAGAGGCAGTGGTGATGCTTGATTGGCCATTGGGGAGGTCCATCATTCCCACACCATCAGTCTGTTAGTGCAGGAGACCACTCTTCATCCTCATCCTCAGTGTGTGCACTCTGGACACACAAACAATTACAATGACAAAAGAGAATCTACATGTAAACCCATGTCTGCTAAATGACTAAAATGTAAAAATCTAATGCTTAATTTATCAGACCCTGGATCAACAGTGCCACCTTGTGGATGAAACTGGTAAGCAATTCACTTCAGATGTGGAGAGAGATATAGATAGATAACAGCGAGAGAGAAACACACAAGAGACGAGAAGGATGAGCAGAGAGACGAGAAAGATTGTTGATAAGGTACAGGTAACTACCAAAATAATGGAAACACTTGAATAAATGAATGATACAAAGTATATTGAAAGCAGGTGCTTCCACAAAGGTGAGATTCCTCAGTTAATAAAGAAATTAACATCATCATGCTTAAAGGGTCATGTATAAAAATGCTGCGTAGGCCATTATTATGCTACGACCCCAGAGGATGACAATGCCCCCCGCCCCCCCAGGGCTCATACCATCATGGAGCATCGTATAATAGACACTTGTAGGCTTAAAGGGATACTTTGACAATGAGTCAGATTAATCAAAATCCAAATTTGTCACATGCGCCGAATACAACAAAAGTGTAGACCCCTTCTGTGAAATGCTTACTTTCAAGCCCTTAACCAGCAGCGCAGTTCAAGAGTTAAAAAAATATTTACCAAATAAACTAAAGTATAAAAGAATAGAACACAATAACGAGGCTATACACAAGGAGTACTGGTACCGAGTCAATATGCGGGGGGGGTACAGGTTAGTTAATGTAATTTGTACATGTAGGTAGGGGTGACGTGACTATGCATAGATAATAAACAGCGAGTAGCAGCTCAGAACATATGAAAGCTGGTGGTTCCTTTTAACATGAGTCTTCAATATTCCCAGGTAAGAAGTTTTAGGTTGTAGTTATAGGAATTATATGACTATTTCTCTCTATACCATTTGTATTTCATTAACCTTTGACTATTGGATATTCTTATAGGCACTTTAGTATTGCCAGTGTAACAGTATGGCTTCCGTCCCTCTCCTCGCTACTCCCTGGGCTTGAACCAGGAACACAACGACAACAGCCACCCTCGAAGCAGCATTACCCAAGCAGAGCAAGGGAAACAACCACTCCAAGGCTCAGAGTAGAAAAATGGGTAGAAAAATACACCCGGTTGATTAAATACACTTTCCTGACATCATAAAAACATTTTATAACACACATCATAAACACAAATATGGCTGCTGGGCCTCCCGAGTGGAGCAGTGGTCCAAGGCTGTGCCACTAGAGATTCTGGGTTCGAGTCCAGGCTCTGTCGCAGGCGGCCACGACCTGGAGACCCATGTGGCGGCGCACAACTGGCCCAGCGTCACCCGGGTTTGGCCGGGCAGGGATGTCCTTGTCCCATCGCGCACTAGCGAATTCTGTGGAGAGCCAGGCGCAGGGCACGCTGACACGGTTGCCAGGTGTACGGTGTTTCCTCCGACACATTGGTGCGGATGGCTTCTGGGTTAAGTGGGCATTGTGTCAAGAAGAAGTGGGGTTTGGCTGGGTTGTGTTTCGGGCGACGCATGGCTCTCCCGAGTCCGTACGGGAGTTGCAGCGATGAGACACGACTAACTACCAATTGGATACCACGAGATTGGGGAGAAAAAGGGGTAAAAAAAATATGTATTTATTAATCTGGCTGCTGATAAGCAGAGCCACACACAGAGATGAGTCCACATTAACACAGCATCTCAGAGCTCTGATGAACACATCGCCCCCTCCTAGATCCCAGTTGGTCGAGCGACATCGCATCGCCTGTTAGACTGTTGGATAATGCGCTTTGTATTTGGGAATGTGTGGATCAGCTGATGTTCCTGCCTCTGAGCAATCCGGAGATGAACCAGACAGCTCCTGAATGGAGAAGAGGAGGGGTAGAGGGATGAAAGCCTCATGTTGGGGCATGTAGCAGGGGAAGTGTTGAAGAGGAAAGATTGGGGCCCCTGGAAACACAATGACTCATCATCCTGACTCAACAGCCAGGCCTAGCAAGTCCCTCTAAATCCCCTCCCCTGTTCTTTATCCCAGGGCTCTCCAACACCCCTTCCTGGAGAGCTACTATCCTATAGGTTTTCCCTCCAACCCTAATCTAGCACATTATAATAATTAGCTGGTTCATAAACTGAATCTGGTTTGTTACAACTGGGGTTGGAGCGAAAACCTACAGGAGGGTAGCTCTCCAGCAACAGGGTTGAGGGCCCTGCTCGATGCCCTCCCGCCCTGTCTCGCACTAAACCCTTCACTACCCTGTTCTATTTCCAGTAGGGCTGACCCCATTTAGTCGACTGGTCGATTGTTTGGTTGACCGAGATTTCTCTAGTCGAGCAGCAACCAAAAAAAAACAACTACATTTTGTGGTGTACAAGACACCGGTTTGATTGGCGCCTGTCAGAGTGGACAAATCCATTGTGTAGGCTGTGGGGATGGCACAGAAAATCACTGAGACATGAGATACTGAAATTGTATATGGTTATATTAAGTAAGAACAATGCTGCAAACACTACTAAAAACTATATTATTTGATTAAAAACGCGCTGTCTCCCGCATTGGATTGCGGTTGCTGTTCCCCATTCTGAAACATCCATGCGCTGTGTGTTGTATTGGCGCCTTTTCCTAGACCAAGTTGCTATGTGAACAATAGCAAAGTTAACCAGCATAATGGTGTTGAGAACAATGTGGCAGAGGCAGCAGCAAATCAAATCAATTTTTATTTGTCAAATACACATGGTTAGCAGATGTTAATGCGAGTGTAGCGAAATGCTTATGCTTCTAGTTCCAACAATGCAGTAATAACCAACAAGTAATCTAACTAACAATTCCAAAACTACTGTCTTATACACACAAGTGTAAGGGGATAAAGAATATGTACATAAAGATATATGAATGAGTGATGGTACAGAGCAGCATAGGCAAGATACAGTAAATGGTATCGAGTACAGCATATACATATGAGATGAGTATGTAAACAAAGTGGCATAGTTAAAGTGGCTAGTGATACATGTATTACATAAAGATGCAGTAGATGATAGAGTACAGTATATACGTATACATACAAGATGAATAATGTAGGGTATGTAAACATTATATTAGGTAGCATTGTTTAAAGTGGCTAGTGATATATTTTACATCATTTCCCATCACTTCCCATTATTAAAAGTGGCTGGAGTTGAGTCAGTGTGTTGGCAGCAGCCACTCAATGTTAGTGGTGGCTGTTTAACAGTCTGATGGCCTTGAGATTGAAAAACAGCTTCTGTCTCTCGGTCCCAGCTTTGATGCACCTGTACTGACCTCGCCTTCTGGATGATAGCGGGGTGAACAGGCAGTGGCTCGGGTGGTTGTTGTCCTTGATGATCTTTATGGCCTTCCTGTGACATTGGGTGGCGTAGGTGTCCTGGAGGGCAGGTAGTTTGCCCCCGGTGATGCGTTGTGCAGACCTCACTACCCTCTGGAGAGCCGTACGGTTGTGGGCGGAGCAGTTGCCGTACCAGGCGGTGATACAGCCCGCCAGGATGCTCTCGATTGTGCATCCGTAGAAGTTTGTGAGTGCTTTTGGTGACAAGACTAATTTCTTCAGCCTCCTGAGGTTGAAGAGGCGCTGCTGCGCCTTCTTCACGATGCTGTCTGTGTGGGTGGACCAATTCAGTTTGTCTGTGATGTGTATGCCGAGGAACTTAAAACGTACTACCCTCTCCACTACTGTTCCATCGATGTGGACAGGGGGGTGTTCCCTCTGCTGTTTCCTGAAGTCCACAATCATCTCCTTAGTTTTGTTGACGTCGAGTGTGAGGTTATTTTCCTGACACCACACTCCGAGGGCCCTCACCTCCTCCCTGTAGGCCGTCTCGTCGTTGTTGGTAATCAAGCCTACCACTGTTGTGTCATCCGCAAACTTGATGATTGAGTTGGAGGCGTGTGTGGCCACGCAGTCGTGGGTGAACAGGGAGTACAGGAGAGGGCTCAGAACGCACCCTTGTGGGGCCCCAGTGTTGAGGATCAGCGGGGTGGAGATGTTGTTGCCTACCCTCACCACCTGGGGGCGGCCCGTCAGGAAGTCCAGTACCCAGTTGCACAGGGCGGGGTCGAGACCCAGGGTCTCGAGCTTGATGACGAGCTTGGAGGGTACTATGGTGTTAAATGCCGAGCTGTAGTCGATGAACAGCATTCTCACATAGGTATTCCTCTTGTCCAGATGGGTTAGGGCAGTGTGGTTGAGATTGCATCGTCTGTGGACCTATTTGGGCGGTAAGCAAATTGGAATGGGTCTAGGGTGTCAGGTAGAGTGGAGGTGATATGGTCCTTGACTCGTCTCTCAAAGCACTTCATGATGACGGAAGTGAGTGCTACGGGGCGGTAGTCATTTAGCTCAGTTACCTTAGCTTTCTTGGGAACAGGAACAATGGTGGCCCTCTTGAAGCATGTGGGAACAGCAGACTGGGATAGGGATTGATTGAATATGTCCATAAACACACCAGCCAGCTGGTCTGCGCATGCTCTGAGGGCGCGGCTGGGGATCCCGTCTGGGCCTGCAGCCTTGCGAGGGTTAACACGTTTAAATGTTTTACTCACCTCGGCTGCAGTGAAGGAGAGTCTGCATGTTTTCGTTGCAGGCCGTGTCAGTGGCACTGTATTGTCCTCAAAGCGGGCAAAAACGTTATTTAGTCTGCCTGGGAGCAAGACATCCTGGTCCGTTTTTATTTTACCTTTATTTAACCAGGCAAGTCAGTTAAGAACAAATTCTTATTTTCAATGACGGCCTAGGAACAGTGGGTTAACTGCCTGTTCAGGGGCAGAACGGCAGATTTGTACCTTGTCAGCTCGGGAGTTTGAACTTGCAACCTTCCGGTTACAAGTCCAATGCCCTAACCACTAGGCTACCCTGCCGTGACGGGGCTGGTTTTCTTTTTGTAATCCGTGATTGGCTGGAGACCCTGCCACATACCTCGTGTCTGAGCCGTTGAATTGAGATTCTACTTTGTCTCTATACTGACGCTTAACTTGTTTGATTGCCTTGCGGAGGCAATAGCTGCACTGTTTGTATTCGGTCATGTTTCCGGTCACCTTGCCCTGATTAAAAGCAGTGGTTCGCGCGTTCAGTTTCACGCGAATGCTGCCATCAATCCACGGTTTCTGGTTTGGCAATGTTTTAATCGTTGCTATGGGAACGACATCTTCAACGCACGTTCTAATGAACCTGCCTATTCGTCAATGTTGTTGTCTGACGCAATACGAAACATGTCCACGTGATGGAAGCAGTCTTGGAGTGTGGAATCAGATTGGTCGGACCAGCGTTGGACAGACCTCAGCGTTGGAGCTTCTTGTTTTAGTTTCTGTCTGTAGGCAGGGATCAACAAAATGGAGTCGTGGTCAGCTTTTCCGAAAGGAGGGCGGAGTAGGGCCTTATATGCGTCGCGGAAGTTAGAATAGCAATAATCCAAGGTTTTGCCAGCCCTAGTTGCGCAATCGATATGCTGATACAATTTAGGGAGTCTTGTTTTCAGATGAGCCTTGTTAAAATCCCCAGCTACAATGAATGCAGCCTCAGGATGTATGGATTCCAGTTTGCAAAGAGTCAAATAAAGTTCGTTCAGAGCCATCGATGTGTCTGCTTGGGGGGGAATATATACGGCTGTGATTATAATCGAAGAGAATTCCCTTGGTAGATAATGCGGTCGACATTTGATTGTGAGGAATTCTAAATCAGGTGAACAGAAGGATTTGAGTTCCTGTATGTTTTTGTGATCACACCACGTCTCGTTAGTCATAAGGCATACGCCCCCGCCCCTCTTACCAGAAAGATGTTTGTTTCTGTCAGCGCGATGCGTGGAGAAACCAGCTGGCTGCACGGACACCGATAGCGTCTCTCCAGTGAGCCATGTTTCCGTGAAGCAAAGAACGTTACAGTCTGATGTCCCTCTGGAATGCTACCCTTGCTCGGATTTCATCAACCTTGTTGTCAAGAGACTGGACATTGGCGAGAAGTATACTAGGGAGTGGTGCACGATGTGTCCGTCTCCAGAGTCTGACCAGAAGACCGCTTCGTTTCCCTCTTTTACGAAGTCGTTTTTTTGGGTCGCCGGCTGGGATCCATTCCATTGTCCTGGTTTAAAGGCAGAACACAGGATCCGCTTCGCGAAAGTCATATTCTTGGTCGTACT
Source organism: Oncorhynchus masou masou (assembly GCF_036934945.1). Taxonomy (NCBI): domain Eukaryota; kingdom Metazoa; phylum Chordata; class Actinopteri; order Salmoniformes; family Salmonidae; genus Oncorhynchus; species Oncorhynchus masou. The sequence goes on along the minus strand of NC_088235.1, from coordinate 88,689,287 downwards.
GATGGTGAGTTGACACTGCTCTTATATTCAGTAGTTCCTCCCAACTGTATGTAATGAAACCTAAGATTACCTGGGGTACTAATGTAAGAAATAACACGTAAAAAAACAAAAAACTGCATAGTTAGGAGACGAGAAAACAGCCTTTGCCTTAATTGTCAAGGTGAGGAGAGATGAAGACAACTTAATTAGGTCTAAAAATCAATAGCTTAAGTTAAAAAGTGCCTTTATAAATCATCCATAAATAAATACATAAATAAAGACTGAGTTTGTTTAATAACCTACTGATTCTGTGAGCACCAAGCCTCTCACAACTACATGCTGGATAAACAATTCCACAAATTTGTCTACTGTTATACTTTGCTGCGCTGTAAAGGCGGCTATACACCCCCCCCCCCCCCATTAGAACAGCCTCTCTGGTGTTATTTATACTTTTATTTGGTGTTGTTTACACTGTTCCAAATTGTCAGAAACTATTTATAATAACCCTCCATTTTGTTTATCTCATTGTTATTATTACTATTATGATCATCATTACAATAATAAGTAATGTCATTATTAGCAGGCTTAGGATAGCAGCCTTTAAAAACCACCATCGGGCTGCACGCCTAAGAGCGCATCCTGTTTAGTCTTAATACCGTAACTCACTTAGGCCTATATTTCAATGGTTATATAGGCTATTGTACCAATCAATCAGTCATTCGTTCATGGCATCACACAGCATACGAGTCAGTCATGATTTTAAATGCAATCAAGCACTTTAGTTTTTAAAACAAAATAAATTGAATAATTAGCGTAAACAATAAATAGGAATTTATGCCATGTTTTTAGTCTTTGCTGTAATAAATGTGTTTACATTGTTCCAAATGGTCAGAAATATGACAATATAATTTAAAAGCACCCGTTTGGCACACATAATATGCACGCAGTGCTTGGTCCTTTTTCTTAATCTCCAGTATTTTCCACAACTCGTCAAATTTATTCCACACATCCGACTTCCCCATTACCCCCCGAGCAACCAGTGAACATTCCCCCGTTTTGAGTTTGTCACGCCCTCTCCATCCATTTTTCTGTCACTGTGTAAGTTTTTGGAGTTCATTATAACCAATTTATTGATGCAATTATGATAGGGCCTGACCTATAGCCTATTGGTCACATGCATGCGATGCATACATGTCACGTAAAGAGAGCAAGAGTTGAGGGAATGTTTTTCCTAAACAAATGAGTGATTTTGGTATCAGAACTTGTAATTACGTTGCAGCTTCAGCAACATGGACAGCGTGGTAAACACTGTTGATGTTCTGTGGTGGTCGCTGCAGCAGGGAGGCGAGACAACACTATAAACACTGTTGATGTTCTGTGGTGGTCGCTGCAGCAGGGAGGAGAGAGAGACAACATTATAAACACTGTTGATGTTCTGTGGTGGTCGCTGCAGCAGGAGGAGAGAGACAACACTATAAACACTGTTGATGTTCTGTGGTGGTCGCTGCAGCAGGAGGAGAGAGACAACACTATAAACACTGTTGATGTTCTGTGGTGGTCGCTGCAGCAGGGAGGAGAGAGAGACAACACTATAAACACTGTTGATGTTCTGTGGTGGTCGCTGCAGCAGGAGGAGAGAGACAACACTATAAACACTGTTGATGTTCTGTGGTGGTCGCTGCAGCAGGAGGAGAGAGACAACATTATAAACACTGTTGATGTTCTGTGGTGGTCGCTGCAGCAGGAGGAGAGAGACAACACTATAAACACTGTTGATGTTCTGTGGTGGTCGCTGCAGCAGGGAGGAGAGAGAGACAACATTATAAACACTGTTGATGTTCTGTGGTGGTCGCTGCAGCAGGGAGGAGAGAGAGACACCACTATAAACACTGTTGATGTTCTGTGGTGGTCGCTGCAGCAGGAGGAGAGAGACAACACTATAAACACTGTTGATGTTCTGTGGTGGTCGCTGCAGCAGGGAGGAGAGAGAGACAACACTATAAACACTGTTGATGTTCTGTGGTGGTCGCTGCAGCAGGAGGAGAGAGACAACACTATAAACACTGTTGATGTTCTGTGGTGGTCGCTGCAGCAGGAGGAGAGAGAGACAACACTATAAACACTGTTGATGTTCTGTGGTGGTCGCTGCAGCAGGGAGGAGAGAGAGACAACACTATAAACACTGTTGATGTTCTGTGGTGGTCGCTGCAGCAGGAGGAGAGAGACAACACTATAAACACTGTTGATGTTCTGTGGTGGTCGCTGCAGCAGGAGGAGACAACGGGTGCTAGTCAGTCACTGTCATTTCAGCCCGACCAGACCCAATTAAATCTATTGCGGTCGGACTCACTCGTCATTTGTGTGTTAATTATTTAATCAAACAGGGCATTTGAAAGCGTCAGACAATCTCAGTGCATGTGTCTATATGGAAAAATACACGTTTTAAAATGCTGACCTTCCCTCACTCCCTCTCCTGTTGACCTGTCACTCAACAAACCTTCTCTCATCACCCTCAACTCTTCAGGCAGTGGGCCCGGTCTCCTCCCTCCTTCTCATGTGCCCATCTTGTCCTCTAAGCCCCAGGGAGCTCATCTACAACAGAAAGTAGCTGAAACTGAAAACCATATGGTCATCTGCCTCTACTCAGGGTGTGTGTATTTACAAATACGGGGCCTGTGCGTGAGGGCAACAGATGCCTCACACCCACAGAGAAAGAACAGCCACTGACGGACTGCACAAACACTGATCTGCGGAAAGAGCAGAACCACAGCATTCTGCCACCTTCACTGACTCATTCCACCTATAAAGGGTCAGGCCAGTCACTGACCCAATGTGAGCTGTCCTATAATATCATCTCTCCAACAATCACATTCTATAGTTTAAGTCAGTCTGGCTCAGTGATGAGTCACGAGTCCCCACAGACAAATAGGTGTGTTGTTGGTGTGACAGTTAGCTGTGCAGTGTCACTGCTTATGAGACAAGCTGTGAGTGAGTGAGTGAGTGAGTGAGTGAGTGAGTGAGTGAGTGAGTGAGTTCGGGGTCAGCTGCTGCATCCAGTAAATGAACAGGCATGTGACAGTGTGAGGTCATGCGTGTCAGTGAAAAGCTGTGAGTGTCTTATAGCCAGCAGTCCCCCAGCAGTGCAGGACTGGGTCTATGACACCCTTAATGTGTGGCTTTTCTCATACACTCACACTAAGCTAAATCCCACAGATCACAGTAAATCATATGCATCTCTAATAAGCTTTCATTTCTGCAGACAGATAAGCCTAGTTGTAGAAACATTGAGCATCTAAAGCAGCACTGTGTGTCTATGCCAGCCAGTCTCATGCATTTATAAACTGTGCAGACTGCACAGGCCCAAAGTGGGTCAGTGTGCCCACTGTGCTGAGCACACTGAGAAACACATGATAGCATACATCTCTTTTATAGTCTTACAGCCAGAGCGAATAGCATCAACATTAGACAATTTTCATCAAGTGCCATTGCTGAACAGTTCGTAACAGTGACATTAACATGTAGCCTAGGCAAACTCAGAACTAATTTTGTCAGTCGGGGGGGGGGGGGGGGTATTGAACAGGAGCTGAGAGGGGCCACTGAGCCAGTCACACACAATAATGACTCAAACACACAGCATGTGGCTGCATGCCTGCCACTGTAAGCAGGTCGATACACACTGTCACACAGCAGGTTAGGGGCACAAGAGAGGTGCGAGTGTCCTGTTATTCAGGACGGTGTCTGAGCACACGCCATCCACAGTGAAAGCCTCTTCACACCATCACTTAACATGCCATTGGTTCCCCCTGAGCCAGGGGGAAGGAAGCTCAGATTCACATTAGAAAAGGGGGTTGCTGGTCCCAAGAGAGACCCTCATCAAGTAGGCCATCTCATCTATGTGAGCATTTTATGGCAACACAGTGAGAGGGGACACACACAGTTTGCAGAATCCAGTCATTTGCCAAGGCAGCTCACACCACCTGCCTGCATCTTGGTTGCCTAGCAACCGTGGTGCTTTTCTACAGACTGAAAACCAAATGACGACTTTGCCTCACACACCTCAGCATTCCAGTGAAACATGATTATTAATAATCTGCAACAGACAGGCGGCAAGAGCCAATGGGAGAGCAGACTGGCCAAGGGCAGACAGACGGTTTAAAAAGGCCAGCCCCAGGGGAGAGTTACTATTGACTGAGTGGGAGTAACAGGAGGTCACTGGAGAACATGAACAGAGATGGATGATTGACAGCTGATAGTGGAAATGATCAGGGCATAAAGTCACAACCAATGGCGGTGAAGTTTCAGTCCCTGGTGTTGAAAAGTATGATTGTGATAAAGATTGAGAAGTAGAGAGTCTGTGCTGCTCTAACACACTATCATCACAACACTCAAACAACCCCAGGTAGACGCGCCCACGCCCGCCTGCCCAGGTAGACCTACCTACTTGTGTGCGCGCGTCTACGTACGCATGTGTGTGCGCACATCTACGTAATTATCTACGCGTGCACGTAGATGTACACACACACACACACACACACGTAGATGTACACACACACACACACACACACGAGGCGGCATGCTTGCCGTTAGCCTGGCTCCAGCCCATTTGCGAAAAATACACTGGTCCCTAATCAGTAGCTCTGACCTTGGTAGTGCGATTTGGCTTTTTTTAGCCACATGCATGCGCACACAGACACAAGCACCCTATTCCCTCCCGGTCCACCTCTCCGGTTGATAATTAAAGCTCAGGCTGTGCAGCCAGTCTGTTCTCCTCACCTCTCCTAGCCTGGCAGTGGCACATTCCCCCAGTGAGACAGACACAGCCGCATCTATGATAAACCAACACTGACACCAACACTCAGACCAGAACCGAGTTCTTTCTACAGATCCTGACACCAGCAGCCTATGGAGGGGGAAAACTAATAGATGCAGAGGGACAGACAGAGGAAGAGGTTAGGGTCCCAGAGCAGAAGGCTGTCACGTGTGAGTTGTGCACACTGTGTGTGTGTGTGTGTGTGTGTGTAACATGTGCACAAGTCTGGCCTGATTTGTGGGTCACAGGGGAGCAGCCAGCCTGGCCTCAACCCAGCTTCTCCTGCTGAAGACTGGAGGCCGGAGCTCAGCGACAGACAAGAAGGAATAGAGGGAAGAAATGTGGTACAGCCGCAGCAGTCAGTACAGATTGTTGTGGAGAGTCAATCAGGTAATGTGTGAAGTAATAAGGCAGGGGAACAATAGCCAGAAGAGCGGTCACTGAATCGTACTCATAGGAAACCGGCTGAGATCTCCATCTGCTCCTTTATGAGTCTTACAGGGTTTTATCTGTCTCCACTACAGACACGCAGGACATCAAGGATCCTTAAGCATCCAACTTCAACGTTCCAAGCCTATATCATATCAGTGAGACAGTCAAATGTCAGGTGAGGCTAGAACTAGGGGTAAATTAATTTGAATTCAATCACTTTTTGACAACACCCTTTTTGATTTGAACAAAACCTTCCATACATATTTGCCCATTGTAGAAGTTGTCAGAAAGGGACTTTTTGGATCTGAATGCCCAAACATTCAAGAGATAAAATATGCTCAAAGTTGACCTATTTTGCATTCCCCACCATATCCATGTCTTCATCACTACATAAACAGTTGTGATTTAAATAATTTAAGAAGCTTAGAGTTGTCACCATTTCATTATTTTATACAAAAAAACTTTACTTTAAAAATGTCACTCATCTAAAAACGTATAGTCTTTTCTTTTTTCTATCAAGAAATAAAGTATATAGTTTGATAACCCTGTTTGTCAGTTTTTAAATGATATCAAACTCAACCGTTTAACTATTCCAGTGATGAAGACATTGATGTCTCATGGCATGGTATGCAAAATGGGTCAACTTTGAGGACATACATCTCCTGACAGTTCTGGCATTCAGGTCCAAAGTCACTTTGACCAGTTGGTCAAAATGGACAAACCTGTATGGAAAGGTTTGTTTCAATCAAAAGGGATTGTCAAAAAGTCACTTAATTCAGATTTATTTACCTCTAGAATAATGTGGGTTAATAACAGCAGCATTGCCCCATCCCACTCCCATCACAACGTTAAATGCATATTGCCTCTAGCTATCAGGCTCAGCTGACATGAATACCAATAGCAGGGACGTTATTAAGACCATTGTGATCCTCTGTGTGTGTGTGTCATGGTTTCCGTTAGCCGGTAAATGCTGGCTTTTGGACCAAAAATAAATAAATCCATTGCAAAATAAAGCATTTTAGTCATTGATGGAAATACTATACCAGTTGATATGCTCCAACTTCAAAGGCAAGTATACTTCATAGGCTAATAATGCTTGGAAACGTGTTAGTTGTGGGAGCACGCGTTTCCATTTTTACTCCCGCAGCAGATATACAACTATTATATTTGAAGTTTTATTACTGCATAGGCAACTTGTTCTTCTGGGCTAAATGTTGTTTTTTTTAATATATAAAAAATGATATTCATTTATTTATCGCAGGTATGAAGACAGGCAATGTTTTGCTTTTCAATAACACCTGTCATATTTACAGACTAATTTCTACTGTTAGAATGAATTACAATAATCTAAATGTGATTTAGAGCACCGTGGCTGGACGCTCTAATGCGTTTCGCACCCAAAGCATATGGATGTCTGGTATATTTCTCAAATACCCAGTAAATCAAAATCTTCTCGGTCACGTTGTCTTTCTTGACGGAAACCCTGGTGTGTGTACTTGTTTTCCAACCTTATCAGGATGTCCTAGCCCAATGTCCTAGCAAATCACCCCAATGTCCTGAAAGGGTATGAAAACTTGTTTTCATGTCCTGAATTTGTTTAAATGCCATTTTAAACTTACGGGGTTAGGGAAAATAGGCCTTCATAGTCAAACATTTTTACTCCCCAAAACATCCTGAAATTTCACAAAGGTGTGAGTGTGTGTGACACATCATTGATCCATGGCGCTATAGATTAAGAACAACTTCTCCTGGACTGCAGTTGACAAAATCAGTCAGTCACCATCTCTTCATAGTCAGATGCAGTAATATCATTGTTCAACATAGACCAACAGACTAAGCAGTGGTTACCCCATATCAGTGACTGATTCCTGAAATCAATGGACAGTTCAAAGCAGAGATGGTGTGGAATGTGTGTGTCCTACCTAGGGCGGTCATGAAATGTTGTCTAATAAATGCATGTAATAAAGCCTACACCATCACAATAAATACATGACTTATTTTAGACAGGTCTAAAGAAACATGAAGAAAATGTAGTCTATTTCAGAAGAACAATAGCATACTGAGCTGTCCTTATCTTCTCTGGCCATATGCCTGTGGGTAACACTAGTTCATTTAGCAGACAAGATTTGCTTAGAACATTATTTTATAGTATGAAGAAAACAATTGAACAAAGATGAATACAATGGAAAGGATATTTTCTCCAAACGATTTGAGGGAGTGTGCAGATGCGGATACAGGTCCTCATATATGCTTAAATGTAATTAATTTAGTTAATTATGCAACTTTAGTTGTGATAAAAATGTTGGGCTATATGTTTGGATTTTTAATACATTCTAACAATGCATGACACGACTAATGATGATTTGAAAAAAGTTGCATGAAAAGGCATGAGTTCTGCTTTATTTGCTCAGGATGCACACACTTCAACCTCTCATTCACAAACTGACAAGAAATGTAGAATGTCTCTAATTTCCCGGCAGCATCCCCTTTGTGTGGCTGTAATGCCCAATAAAAAAATCCATGCCTTTGTGGACAGTGCCTCCAACGTCATTTTAGAGAATTAGGCAACATGTCCAACCGGCCTCAACTGCAGACCGCGTGTAACCACACCAGCCCAGGACCTCCACATCCGGCTTCTTCGTCTGTAGGATCGCCTGAGACCAGCCACACAAACAGCTGATGAAACTGAGGAGTATTTCTATCTGTAATAAAGCCCCTTTGTGGGGGAAAAACTCATTCTGATTGGCTGGGCCCGACTCCCCAGTGCCCTCCCAGGCTCCTGCCCAGTCATGTGAAATCCATAGTTTAGGGTCTAATGAATTTATTTCAATTGACAGATTTCCTTATATGAACTCTAACTCAGTAAAATCATTGAAATTGTTGCATGTTGTTTATATTTTTGATCAGTATAGTTACAAGACATATCTAAGACTAGCAAATTAGATCAAGATTAACTTCAACTAGCATCAGTTAACCGGTGAAAAAACTTGGGGTAAACAAACAGTGACTTAAGTATAATGTAACAGCTTTACTGGCAGTGTTAGCAGGTTGAGTAACACAGTGGCAGAATAAGTACCGTGCAAATAATTTTTTGTGACAGCCAAGTATGCTAATAACACGTGACGCCGCTGAATACATTTATTGAAACGACAAGTGTCAGTAGTCTGCCCAAGTTATGACATTACATGGAAGTAGCCTTACATTAAGCCTCGCTGTGTCTATCGTTTGCCTAATTTCAGTTTGTGAAAAAGATCCATAATGTAGACTCATTGTACCATCTAAACTGCTGTGAAATTACTAAAATGAATTACTAAAAATATTGTATTTTCTGCTGTTTGAAGCTGGTGTGCAAAATCGAAAGTAAAAGGAGAAAAAAATTAAAACGCGGAAAGCATAGAAATAGCGCACAGAACATATCTACCGCTTCTTAGACTTGCTTTCAATGAGAATGACAGATCTATAAACCCCACATTTCTATGCGAATTTGGTCCGGTCGGCGAAGACGTTACATATTGCAACTTTAACAACAAGGAACTGGTTTAATAAATTCACTTCAATCGCCTCTGCAGCAGCAGCGGGGAAAGGACCCAGAGGCTAGAAGGAAGAGTGGTGAGGGAAGGAGCATGGAGAGGCGGTGCACACACACGCACGCACGCAGCAGCCAGCGGAGGCGGCGCCGCCGAGAGGCAACAGACTGCAGAGCAGCACAGCAGACCGGGCGCATACACAAACAAGGATGTCTCTAAATCAAACATAAATTAGCCGGGGGAGACTTAACTTGCGAAATCAAGCGTCAGTGTCGATAAATTGGCAACACTATGCACTAAACGGGGACACTTGGCATGCACATGCTGGCCAATAACATGCAAAGTGAGAGAGCCCGCTTGTGATTGGTCAGCATTCTCTGTGCATGTAGATCGTGAATGAACAGAATCCAGCGTCTCTCATTGGAGGTTGTACCATCGTCTAGTTTTTGTTGTATTAACAGTGTCAAAGAAAAGAGAACATATCAGCCAGCCTCTTGCAATATGGATATTGCACATCTCAAAATTGCAATTTTGATCTGAATTTGATTAATTGTGCAGCCCTAACACACACAGAAGTCAACTCAGAGGCCCAGCTCATGAGTGGCAGATTTCTAATAGAAAATGTGTTTATGCAACAAATGTGAGTGCATCAAATCATATCGCACCAATTCATTCCTTTACTCAAACCGAATTTCTAACTGAAATGTATTGTTCCTGTATGTATCGGAGCCCATGTATTTAGATACGGATCGTCTTGAAAGGCAGATATATGCGATATGCACATACCTACTAGCTAGCCAACTAGGGAACCGAAGTTGTCTAAGAGACCGACACACCTTAGGTTCACTAACTAGTAGTGCTGAGCGATTAACCGAAATGTTGGTTATTTTGGTAGGTTTTAAACTACTAAATTGACAAAAGTTTCAATTTGGTTAGCTAAATGCAGGTAGTATAGTGCCCCTGATAGGCCTGATGGTAAAGTCAGAAAGCCTGCAGAAGCCTAGACAAGATGTAAGATTAATGACGTAGCAGCTTGCTTAGTTCCAATTGCCAGACTCATTTTTTTCAACATGAACAGCGAGGCAACTTCGAGGTGGGAAGTGCTTCCATTGCCCAATAGCCTGCTGGAACAGACAACTGAGGATGGGGTTGTAATTTCAAATCACATAATCAAATATAAAAATATGGATATGAACTGAATTGGCCTATGCTTGTCAACAACAGCCAGTGTTTGTTTGTTTTTTACCTGTAGCATAATCTGACTGATTTTCCTTCAATTTCATGCAGTCTAACAACTGATCGGCAATTGTGACATATCAATTGTGATCATGGTCACATTAACTTACAATTTCACTAAATAAATATAGCCACTAATAATTGCATAATAACACAAGGCTAAAACAACAATGAACTGAAGTTAAAGGCTATTTATTAAATATGTTTGCCAGCTCCAGGTAGGCTACACAAGTGGCACAAATTGATTTGCAATGACTCCAGTGATATCATCATCATCTCTTCAACATATTTATTGTATAAAATGGTAGGCTACAGTAGCCTGCATAGGAATTAATATGCTAATTGGTGGCCAAGAGATGCAACTGTATCATTATCCACATTTAATGTCAGTTTCCTTGTGAACTTCTCCCTATTACAGACGCACACGAGGGAGCTCCATAACTTTCATTTCAAATTTCCACTCGCACTGCGCTCGAGACCCAAGAATTTAGCATGTGAAAAACCCTTCCCTTGATATGGTTTTCCATAAGGAAAGTCGACAGACAGAATGTGGTTTAATCCACCTCCGAGGGAATATTTGCAATGCACTCTAAGAGCCCCTAGTCGTTTTCCTGTGCTTTGTCACAGTCATTACTAGACACGCATCTATTCTATTCCATTTCTATTTTTAAGCCATAGCCATGGTGGCCGCCATGCAATTCCGAAGTTGCCCAAAAACCCGCAACCAATACATTTTCTTCAAAGTATCCCAATTTGGCTGGAATAACAAGACACAGCAACCCTGTTCATGAGATCCCTACCTGAAAATGCATATTATAAGTGATCAATAGTTTGTATTCAGCAGTCATAAAAGTATGCCTTACTTTGCAGAACTACAGAAATTGTCAGAGCGCATAGGCAGCAGTTCTAGAGATGAGATGACTTGGATTGAAATCAAATAAAAAAAATGTATAAAATACACAACTAAAACATTTTATTAAAGTAATGTGAATAAATGGTTAATTAGTGATAAACATTAGGCTTGGGGGTATCCAGATTTTCATCGTCATACAATCCTTCTCTCATCCTGGGATTTACTGTATTAATGGCATAGCACAGAAGGGGGCGCTAAAAATGCAAGAAAGCCTTCTGGTCAGAGGCCCATGGGTTAACAAAATTAGCACAAACAAGTAGAGAAATCAGCTACTGTTGGCTCAATGCTAACGAGCGACAACAAAAATAAAATAGCAAAGACAGACAAATCCAGCTCAAAGCTATACAAGCATAGCTTGTTGCTACCAAATGTCATTTTCTATGTGTAGTCATTTTCAAGCAAAATAAAATGAGAAATTGTGCAAATTAATAAAAGTTGAGGCATGTCTTTCTGAAGGAAGAGCCGCATGTGTACACTGAGCAAAAGTGGGGGGAAAAAACACTAGTAGGAAGCACAGGGGGAAACTGGCAACTATACAGATAACTCATCAGACAGGTCTTAGGTTCACCAGCTAGCTGACACACACACACCTTAAGTTCACTAGCTAGCTAACAGACAGACAACAGGTGTGTCTGCTTTTGTCAAGGAACAGCTACAATGGGCCTCTCACAGGTGCCTGAGCAAAACATGTTATTCTTTCTCTCAGGCTTATAATCTAAACGTGAAAAAAACGTGTTAAAGCGGAACAGCACACAAACAACATAATATAACTAAAATATTGTATTAAACTAAAGTAATGTGAATAAATTATGGTTAGTAAGTGAATAGCAGTAATGGGCAGTCAAAACCCTCATTGGATGAGTATTAAAAAAAAAAAATGTGTTACAGCAGTCAACCCAAATAATACATAGTTCATTTATTGTTTTAAATTATCAACACCGGCAATTCTTTTTTAATAATCTAACCCAAACTGAATGGACCTCAAAAGCACTAATAGCTCAACACTACTAGCTATCTAACAGACATTTTAACTCTGGTGTGTCTAACAAGATGAGACAGCCCGCATGTGTCTGCTTTTGTCAAGGAATAGATACAACGGGCTTCGCGCTGGAGCAAAATAGGTTTCTCTCTAATAACCTAATCATAGCCTGGCCTTTCACGTTCAAATAGCTACCAAGTGTAACAGCACACACCCTACCTGGGTAACACCCACACCATCCTTTTCCCAGGAGAAGGTGCCCCAGGGATTTTGGGTGGAATAACCTTTAGAGGGCCGACGTGCTGGAACCTGACAAAGCACAGGCACCCGTCTAAAACACACTCTCTCTCTCTCTAACAGACACTTTTCCTTTCTCTCAAACACACACCATCTCTCCCTACTCACAGGCCGGGTTAGAACAATGCCAAGGCTCTGGTACTGACAGGCACGGTAAAGCCTGTGGAAGTGGTATCATTTCCTCCCTTACTCTGATGTGTGTGCCCAAGCTAAGCTGCATTGTATGTACAGACCAGCTGGCTGGAGTGTTTGAGTGTCCGTAATCTCTCCATATCCCAGCCTGTTGTCCCCACTTGCTTCAAGATGTCCACCATTGTTTCTGTACCCAAGAGGGCGAAGGTAACTGAACTAAATCGCCCCGCAGTGCTTTGAGGCTAGTTAGGGATCATATCACCTACAACTTACCCGGTAACAATACGTATACCGCCCCAACAGATCCACGGACAACGCAATCGCCATTGAACTGCACACCTGGACAAGAGAAAGAGTTCAGCTTGCAACACCATAGTGCCCTCCAAGATCATCACTAAGCTCAGGGTATTATGTCAATACCCCTCCCTGTGCAACTGGGTCCTGGACATCCTGACAGGCCAACCCCAAGTTGTGAAGGTAGGAAACAACACCAGGGCTTGACATTTACTTTTTTTGCCACTTGCCCTATGGGAAGAAAAATAATAACTAAAATATTTTTACATTAAAAATCTGTCCTCAAGCTTAAGTTAAAAAAAATAAGGGAGGTGTAACACCATCAGCAGGGTGACTGAAAATGAGTGACCTACACAGGAGGTTGCCGCCCATAGACGATGTTCTCGTCGCCTAGCAACCATCCTACCAGAAAATAAATATGAAGGACTAATCCATTGCGGAGGCCGCTGGGATGGCACACTAGTATCACCAGTAACACATTTACTGTTAAATACCATAATTTCTAATATTCAATGTTAGTTTGGTTACTAATATTTCTGTTAATGAATTCAGTATAGTATTCTTATTATTACAGTCTTACCGTCGTTGTCATTGTAGGAGTGGACACGTTGTTTGCAGAGCACACAACCTAGGCTACACTTGAGGAAAACATTTTAGTTCATTTTATTCCATTTAGGAGTTTCAAATTATTGTCTTTAGTTTGGAGCGCTCCTGTCAATCTTGAGTAAGGACACGCACCTAATTACGTATAGAACTAGGCCTAGGCTACCTGGTCTGTGCGCAAATGTAGACTTATAAAATGTGCCCATTTGGGGATCTGATACTATTTCTGATTGAGTTAAGACAATCACTGTGGAACTTCTCAAAGTATTTTTCTTTGCCGCAAAAAAAGTCTGTTTTTACATCCATTGAGAATGACAATAGTTCCTCAATGTAGCCTATTTGAAAAATCTTCCCAGCTTTCTCACTTTTGATAACCACACAGAATGAAAGGGGAAGAAATGTCATGCTCTGATATGACCTACCTGATTGCCTCTTATCCCTTGCGCAAATAGCCTACAGCTGTCTGTCCAGAGCTCACTGGTGTCAGAAACTGAGGGCCCAGAATACAATGTTGCAGGTTTGCTCCCAGATCCAAGTTCATATGCTTTAAGTTCCTTGCAAACCGGTCATGCATAGACAAATGTTACTTATATGATTCTTATTTAAAAAATAGAATTTTAAAAAATCTGGATATTTTCTACCTACGGGCTGCAATGTTTTTATATGTTGGGTTTATGTAAGCATTTTTTACATATTGGCAAATGGCAATAGAAGTTACTATTTGTATAATTTTCATTTAGATCTAATTTTCATTAACCACATGGCATTGAGTTTGAGATATGAAGACTTATAAATGAAATGTTCCACAAAAATGTGCATGTGAAAATCATAACTGGCACACAGATCAGTAGAAATGGCACAATAACTTGTCACTCCAAATAGAAAATTGTTGCCGACTGCTGGTGTAGCCTATTACCAGCAACTCCAAGAGAGTAACGACAAAAACTGCTAAGGCCAGTAGCAGCGGGAGGACTCGGAAACAGGTTCTTCTGGTTAGGTTATATTGATCTCTGGCTCCCTCTTTAGTAATTTGTGGGTCTTGATGTTTAATTGCAGTGCTTAAAGCATCAGGCAAAGTAGCCTATATATATTATAGTTGATTAAATTTGAACATTGGTGGCTATATATGGAAAAATACACTTTAAAATTTAGACCAATTGATTAGTCAAAAGAACATAGGACTCTTGGTCGACAATGTTTTTTAAACAGTCGAGTTGGGGGACAGACCTACTTGAAGTACACGTTGGTTAAAAAAAAAAAGTCATGACAGGCCTGATGGAAACCGAAACATGTTTAGTAAACAAAACTAAATATGCTAATAGGGTGTGATTGTTTTTGTGTCGGTAAAATGAACGTGAAAAAGCTTTTGTGCAAATATTTATATAATAACCATATCGAAGTAAACTTCAAGTCAAGCGATGACGTGTTGTCCTCCTGTTACGACTCATCAGGAAAGCATGCAGTTCATTAAGTTATAGATTAAATAAATGATGATGAACTTCAGAGTGGTGAAAGTGCAAGGTGACGAGCTTGACACCCCTTGCTTGGGGCGGCAGGTAGTGGTAAGAGCAATGGACTTGTAACTGAAAGGTTGCAAGATCAAATCCCTGAGCTGACAAGGTAAAAATCTGTCGTTCGGCCCCAGTTAACCCACTGTTCCTAGGCAATCATTGAAAATAAGAATTTGTTCTTAACTGACTTGCCTAGTTAAATAAAAAAGGTAAATACTTTTTTTAATGAAAAATAAATCTTGCTCTTTTGTCCATGATATCGCAGGCTATACGTGCGCTCTAGCCAACAACATCTCAGATATCGCTGTAGGCTAGAGCGTACATGCCAATACCAGAGTGGGCACACTGCCTATATAACACAACATTTTTTGTGAGACCCATCAGTAGAGTTGAGAATGTGATGGAAACACATTTAACTTTTATTTTGGCATATGGGAATTTAACTGCAAAAGGTATTTTTATGGGCACTAAGTCACCACGCACAACCTTTACCTGCAACTGGTCAGTTGGAAGGAAACATTTCTGGTGGTAAAATGTGCATATTGGTTTTATGTTGATTTTTGAATAGTCACACACACAAAAATAATAATTTAATTTTACTAGGCAAGTCAGTTAAGAACAAATTCTTATTTTCAATGACGGCCTAGGAACAGTGGGTTAACTGCCTGTTCAAGGGCAGAACGACAGATTTGCACCTTGTCAGCTCAGGGATTTGAACTTGCAACCTTTCGGTTACCAGTCCAACGCTCTAACCACTAGACTACCCTCATAATAATATTAATAATAATAATAATAATAAATAATAATTTGTCATTAGCTAGGTTTCCGGCCATATTATTATTATAATAATAATAATAATAATAATAATAATAATAATAATAATATGGCCGGAAACCTAGCTAATGACAAAATATATTTAGTGGAGACAAATATTTTCCAATAGCCTATTCTACTCTGTTGGAGCTGTGGCACAAGAGAGATGTATAGTAGCCTAGGCCTATCTGGCTTTCTGTGTGCGCTGAAAAGTGGAGATTGAACCTCGCTGGCTGTGCATCGTGATCGTTGTAAATCATCATGGACTGCAAAGAAACGGTCATCCTCAGAACTGGATAATTATAAACTGATAACGATTGTTGCCTCCTCCTGCGATCTCATTAGGCCTTGGCAGGTTGCACATTGCTAGAATATGTTAATAGGCCTCGGCCAACAACGCATCATTTCTGTCAGCTGAGGAAAAAGTTTAAGATTCAGTTCTTTAAACTCCCCAGATTTTTCCATCTTGATATTGTTTGCTCAATTTCACTTCTTGTGGCCTAAAATGTAATTAAAAATAAATCTGTGATTGAGAATAGCTTAGACTCTGACTTTCATAATTATTACCATTTAAAAGCTGCATCTTTAGAACATTAAACACTTATGAAAAAGAGTATTTTCCAAACTATCCAAACTATTCTTCTGCCTAATTTCCTGCCGTATAATTGTTCTAATGTCTCATTAGATTTTTATATCGGCTTGTGTTTGTTCTTAACCTTTAATTAATATTTTATTCAAAAACATTTAAACAAATTTTATCAAACGGGAGTTCTAGGCTTTCTTTGGTAGAAGAAACCTAGCATGCACCTAGCATGCATTAAACTGGAAGGGTGGCTTAATAAGCAAAGTCAAATTCATATGAACTGGAGAGAAAAATCGACTGGCTATTGGTCCAGACCATTCGATACATAATTTTTTTGGGACCAGATATTTTGCGGGACTCTTAGCGCCGTCTACATTGTTCTCTTGCTTTGTGTAAATATAACATTTATTGAAAAAGGCTGGAGCAAACAGGAATACAGGCAACGTCAACAATGCACAGGCGTGCCATTCTGATTGGAGTAATTTTTTTGTGTGTGTGTGATTTTTTTTTACTTGGCCATTCATTCAACTGAAATCTATATTATTACTTGCCCTGGACACACCTTAAAATGTTGAGCCCTGAACACCTCTGCTACGCAAATTCTTAACACAGGGGCACCACAGGGGTGCGCACTCAGCCCACTCCTGTACTCTCTGTTCACCTCAAATCATCAAGTTTGCTGACGACACAGTGATAGGCCTGATTACCAACAATGGCGAAACAACCTACTGGAAGCGGTGAAAACCGTGGCGGAGTGGTGCCAGGAAAATAACCTCTCAACATCAACAAAACGTAGGATCTGATCGTGGACTACAGAAAACGGTAGAGAGACTTCTAGAGATGCACACCTTTGAGAGTGTCCTGTCGGGTTGCATCACTGCCTGGTATGGCAATTGCACCATCCATAACCACAGGGCTTTACAGGTGGTGGTGCGGTCAGCTCACTGCATCATTGGGGGCACACTGCTTGCCCTCCAGGATATCTACAGCACCTGTTGTCACAGAAAGGCCAAGAAGATCATAAAGGACCTCAGCCACCCGACCAAAGCCTGTTCACCCCCCTACAATCTAGAAGAAGGAGACCGTACAGGTGCAACAAAGTTGGGATCGAGAGACTGATAAACAGCTTCCATCTACAAGCCATTGCACTGTTAAAACAGCCTCCGCCCAATACCCTGCCTTGAACATTAGAGACTGCTTTGCCCTACGTACATAGTCATTGAACACTGGTCACTATAATTATGTTCACATACCGTTTCCCACTTTATATGTACAATTGAAGTCAGAAGTTTACATAAACAAGTTTTAATGACTCCAACCAGTGTTTCAACAGCTCCACACATTTCTTGTAACAAACTGTAGTTTTGGCAAGTCAGGACATCTACTTTGTGCATGACAAGTAATATTTTCAACAATTGTTTACAGACAGATTATTGAATGTATAATCACAATTCCAGTGGGTCAGAAGTTCACATACACTAAGTTGACAGTGCCTTTAAACAGGTAAAATTCCAGAAATGATGTCATGGCTTTAGAAGCTTCTGAAAGACTAATTGACATAATTTGAGTCATAGATGGCATCATGAGGGAGGAAAATGATGCGGATATGTTGAAGGAACATCTCAAGACATCAGTCAGGAAGTTAAAGGCTTGGTCACAAATGGGTCTTCCAAATGGACAACACCCCCAAGCATACTTCCAAAGTTGTTGCAAAATGGCTTAAGGACAACAAAGTCAAGGTATTGGAGTGGCCATCACAAAGCCCTGACCTCAATCCTATAGAACATTTGTGGGCAGAACTGAAAAAGTGTGCGCGAGCAAGGAGGCCTACAAACCTGACTCAGTTACACCAGCTCTGTCAGGAGCAATGGGCCAATATTCACCCAACTTATTGTGGGAAGCTCGTGGAATGCTACCCGAAACGTTTGACCCAAGTTAAACAATTTAAAGACAATGCTACCAAATACTAATTAAGTGTATGTAAACTTCTGACCCACTGGAAATGTGATGAAAGAAATAAAACACTGAAATAAATAACTCTCCATTATACTTACATTTCACATTCTTAAAATGAAGTGGTGATCCTAACTGACCGAAGACAGAATTTTTACTAGATATAACTGTATTTGGCTACGGTGTATGTAAACTTCCAATTTCAACTGTATATACACTGTATTCTCGTCATGGTTCATCCTCAAGAGCTACTGCTTATATTCATATACTGTCCACACACACACACACACGGCTTATTTTGATATTTCTTCATTTATTTGATGTGATTGCTAGGTGTTATTACTGCACTGTTGGAGCTAGAAACTAGCATTTCGCTGCACCTGCGATAACATCTGCAAATCTGTGCCTATGACCAAAGGAAAACAAGAGAGAGATGTAGCTGAACACTCCCTATTTGACCTCCTGTGTGTTTTCCATGTTGACCAAAACTGTCCAGCATGCAGCACTGTAGAAGCATGTAGAGCTCTGATCCTGCTGGCCCTATCTCTGCATGGGTCTATAATAAGAGCTGGGTTAGGACTGCTTTATGAGCTGGAGTAAGATAAGCGGTGTGTGTGACCCTCCACTCATCCTTCCCCCTGAGCTCCTTTGAAACTCAGCACCCTCCCCCTCTTCTGTTATTTATTTTCTATCCCACGTTGTTGAGAGGTAGTGGAGCAGCTAAATAGCCACAGATGGTCCCAACTACACATTCATTGGAAAGGCTAAGGGTGATGTTTTATACTTCTAGTCACACACAACTACTAAGTAACAAACTTAAGACTTGCACTTGTTTCTGTGCACTGCACATGTCTTTAAAAATAGGAAAATACTGCCGTATGTATTCCACTATCAGAGTTTACTTAGTGTAGCGGTGTTGACATATGCGCAAAATAGTTGCGCAACAGTACTGACACTAGTCAGGCGTAAGAACAAAGCAGTGGAACAGACTCTACAATGTGTAGCAACTCCTCTTTGAAGCTGCTTCACTAAGCAAAACTCTGGGTCAGAGAGATAGCGCTGCGGTGGATAGCTCTAGTTTCACGGACTCCTGACCAATACTGCGTCATTTCCTATGACGAAAACAGCTTCTGGACATCAGAACAGCAATCACTAACCTTGATTTAGATAAAGATTTCTACTTCAACAAGTCTGCAGCTCCAGACATTCTGCTTACCTCAGACCAGACCCTGATCACGGGACTCAAGAGGAAGCAGCGGTGCAAGAGGCAAGTGAGGCAGCGTCATGACGAGATTATGTCGATGAGCATGTAGACCGCCACTGCTCTCGGTTTTTCTGCGAGAGTGCAGTCATTGGAGAACAAACTGGATAAGCTCAGTTCGAGACTTTCCCGCCGACGGGTCCTAAAACTGTAATATCCTATGTTTCCAAGACGTAGTGGAAATAAGACATGGCTATACAACTATTTGTTTTTTCTACTAAGCTGCAGGACTGGAATATGTCCCGGGATTCATCTGATAACATTGTATAAACCACATCAGTAACGAGCTTCATTAATAAGTGCATCGACAATGTTGTCCCCACAGAAGCCATGGATTACAGGCAGCAACCACACAGAGCTAAAAGGCTAGAAGTGCCACTTTCAAGGAGTGGGACATTAATCCGGACACGTATAAGAAAAACCGCTACGACCGCTGATGAGTGAAACAAGCAAAGCGTCCATACAAGAATAAGTACAAATCCTACGCCAGCTCCGACACTCGACGGATGTGGCAGTGCTAGCAAATTTCAATGCTTGCGTCGAGGCAAGCAACACTGACCCATGCATGAGAACACCAGTTGTCGCGAACGGCTGGGTGACCTTGCTTACTGTAGCTGATGTGAGTGACACCTTTAAACAGGTTAACATTCAAACGGACTAAGAGGACGCATACACAGGGGTGTGTGCTTAGTCCCCTCCTGTACACCCTGTTCAGCCACGACTGTGTACGACTCCAACGCCATCAAGTTTGTTGATGACAATGGTAGTAGGACTGATCACCGACGACGAGGCAGCCTATAGGGACTGGCAGTGTGGTGCCAGGACAACAATTTCTACGGACGGCCGAACTTCCTGCCATCCCGGACCTCTATACCTGGCGGTGTCAGAGGAAGGCCCAAAAGGCCCCAAGCCATAACACTACTAAAACAAGACTGCTAAATAGCTATCAAATGGCTTCCCGGACTACCTGCATTGAAACTTTTTTGCTCTAACGCTCTTGCACTAACTGTGCACACACAATATATATCCTGTTGCCTAGTCAATGTAGCCCTACCTATATGTACATGGCTACCTCAGTTACCTCGTACCCCTGCACATCGACTCAGTACTGGTTCTCCCTTTATATAGCAATCTTACTTTTACTTGTTTTGTTAGTCGGTAATCACTGTGTATTTATTCCTCGTGTCTATTTCAATTGATCTTAACTCTGCATTGTTGGAAAAGGTACATTCTTTTGGGGACAGGTCGGAAAGCATAAAAAAAAAATGTATGGCAATTTAGCTAGTTAGCTTGCACTTGCTAGCTAATTTGTCCAATTTAGCTAGCTTGCTGTTGCTAGTAAATTTGTCCTGGGATATAAACATTGAGTTGTTATTTTACCTGAAATGCACAAGGTCCTCTACTCAGACAATTAATCCACACATAAAACGGTCAACCGAATCATTTCTAGTCATCTCTCCTCCTTCCCGGCTTTTTCATCATTGAACTTATATGGTGATTGGCATCTAAACCTCCATAGTATTACCACAGCGACCGGAAAAACAGTTAATCTTTCAATCACCTATGTGGGTATAACCAATGAGGACATGGCACCTTTTTCAGATACACCAACAACAAAAAAGAAGCAGGCATGGTAAATGACTGAGATTTGGGTCTGTGTACAAAAGGGGTATTATTATTATTATTATTATTATTATTATTATTATTATTATTATACGCGTGGAGGGGAACACAGACACACACAAGTGTTTGCTCTCAAAGTTCACTGGGTCAGAGTGCACATTGCACGCTGGAAAGAAACAAAGCCTGACACCCAAATGCTCATGCATGCTATCACACACACAAAAGAGGATCTGTATAAAACCTCTGAGAAAAGGGGAGAACAGGAAGAGGAGCGAGAGCAGTAGAGCCCCCTCTCATTGGAATAAAAGCAGGCAGAGCAGAGGGCGGCAGTATATATGGGCTGTTATTTTTCCATCACACAGTCATGATGGATTGATCCTTTCTTCTTTCCCACAAAGAACAGAACAATGTTACATTGTACGCTTCTGTCAGAGTGAGTGAGTGAGTGTGTGTGTGTGTGGTGGGGGGGGGGAGACACTGTCTAATGGAAGAGGAGCAACAGCTGCGGCCTGAACAAACAGTTGCATCTCTTCAACCGCTACACACCTCTCATCCCCTCGCTCTTTCTCTCCCTCCCTGAAAGAGCCGCTCAAACCTCTCTCTGGGCCACCTCTCCTACAGAGCAACATGGCCAGGGGCCACACGCACACAATATTAATGTATTTTTCTCCTCACAGAAGACAAGTACATACAGGATGCATGGCCTTCCAAACACTCATTTCTATTGAAAAATATTTATTTTTATTTTTTAATAAATAGGCAAGGCATTGTTTCCACCAGTGTCTCCCAGCCTCCCCTCCCCTTCTACTTTCACACAAAGGAAACTAAAGTTGAAAAATATATCACGAACAGAAAAAGAAAAAAAATGGATGGTGTTCAGAGATAGGTGGGAGGGGTTGAGTGGAGCTCAAGGGTGGGATTAAAAACAACCAATACTGTGTCCGTAAAATGTTTATACAATGCATTCAGAAAGTATTCAGACCCCTAGACTCTTTCCACATTTTTTTACAGCCTTATTCTATAATTATTTTAACATTTCTCCCCCCTCAATCTACACGCAATACCCCATTATGACAAAGCATAAACAGGTTTTTAGAATTCCCGTTTCGCATGGTCAGTCCTTTAGGTGCCTTTCGGCAAACTTCAAGCGGGCATTCATATGCCTTTTACTGAGAGGCTTCCGTCTGGCCTGATTGGTGGAGTACCGCGGAGATGGTTGTCCTCTGGAAGGTTCTCCCATCCACAGAGGAACTCTGGAGCTCTGTCAGTGACCACCGGTTTCTTGGTCACCTCCCTGACCAAGGCCCTTTTCACCCCAATTGCTCAGTTTGGCCCAGGCGGCCTGCTCTAGGAAGAGTCTTGGTGGTTCCAAACTTATTCCATTTAAGAATGGAGGCCACTGTGTTCTGGGGAACCTTCAATACAGTATAAATGGTTTGGTACCATTCCCCAGATCTGTGCGTCAACACAATCCTGTCTCAGAACTCTACGGACAATTCCTTCGACCTCATGGCTGGATTTTGCTCTGACATGCACTGTCAACTGTGGAATCTTATATAGACAGGTGTGTGCCTTTCCAAATCATGTCCAATCAAGTGAATTTACCACAGGTGGACTCCAATAAAGTTGTAGAAACATCTCAAGGATGATCAATGGAAACAAGATGCACCAGAGTTCAATTTCGAGTCTCATAGTAAAGCAGTCTGAATACTTATGTAAATAATTTGTTTATTATTAATCAAATTTGAAAAAAGAAAAAAAAACTTTTCGCTTTGTCATAATGGGGTTGAGTGTAGAATAATGTAGATCTTTTTTTTCAAGCCATTTTAAAATAAGTCTGCAACAAAATGTGGATAAAGTCAAGGGGTCTGAATACTTTCTGAATGCACTTTAGGTTTCAGAACTTGTGAAACAGCTCGGTTAAAAATATGGCAAAATAGAAAAGGAATAAAAAAAGGATACTAAAGAAACTTCCAGAAATGTTCCTCAGAGTGGAAGAGCATGTTTATCTAGGTCCCTGCATGTCCAAACCTGCCTCAGTTGTAGAGGAAGCACACACACACTCAGTGGTCATGCCTGTGATAGACACTTCTGCCATCTCGTCTCGCTCCATTCAGAATGAATCTCAGTGACACACAAGTCATCTCCAGTTTCTGACACACCATCAACATTCACTGCATGTCTATACCCAGCAGGCAGAGAGAAGGCATGGGAAGGAACAGAGGTGGGGAAAGAGGTGGTAAGTATCTTTTTCTTTAAAATCACAGGCCCATAGTAAACCTGAGAGGATATCACAAGAGAAGAAGAGGATAAAGCGTAGTGTGTACATGTGCGTGCGCCCTCCTTGGCTCTATAGGGCAGACAGTGAGCTGAGCTTTTATCTGATGATCCTCTCTCAGGGCTCTGGACCAAGTTCACAGCTTTCCATGACACAACCAGCTAACAGCTCAGCTCCCCGGACAGGCCAGCAGTGGTGAGCCGAGCCACAGGGACCAGACACACTGCAGGGTGACAGAGGGCTGGGTGGTTACTACCCAAGGTAAGGCCTTCATGGGTTCTAGAAGGAGGGAGATTAAAGTGTCAATACAGGAGTAAGCTTAACTGTTTTCAATCCCAACTGTTTCTTTCTCCCACTGTGGGTTTTTGCGGTCGTCTGCATTTCAGAGCCCAAGCTAAGGTCAGTGCAGTGAGTAGTAATGCCCAGTAAAGTGATTGTTATACTTCCACCCATTGGTCTTGAGTGTGAACAGTGGCATCACAGGTCCCTGGAGAATCCCTTGCTAGACATTTGCCCATCAGGATGTAAAACATGTTACACACCATCTTGGTCAGGTTCCCTCCCAACTGTGTGTCTGTGTGCTCTTTGGGGTGTGAAGATATCTACAGACGGAGCACAAATTTATGTTATAAACTAACGCCTCCTACACAGTCCAGGGAGACTGAGTAGAGTAGTACAACAAAGAAAATCTGGAGAAAGGGGCTTCCAGTTCACTTCAAATAGGTGCACTTCACTCACAGGGTAAGCTGAGGCTCTAAAAGGGAAATCTGGGCAAGCCAAGAGGGTCTCTAATGATAAAGACACAGGAGTAGTATTACAAGCTTGGTTCTCTTTGGGGAAAATAAATGTTTAAACCCAGGTTCATTTCTACACAAATAAAATAGTTATTTGTTACATGCTGTGTAGACTAACAGTGAAATGATTACTTACCAGGTCTCGAAATTCCCGGCGGCAGTAATGCCCATATAAAAAAATAATCCATGCTTTGCAGCCAAAGTGGCCATGATGTCTTTGGACTGAATAGAATAATTATAATTTGCTTCTCCCGGCTGCCAATCGCACTGCTCCGAAGCACTTATCACACATGGCTCTCTCAGATCTCAATTCTTATTAGCCAATGCATGTCATGAGATCGTGTCCTCCGGCATTGCAGCGCCGAAGAAGGCCTACAAGTGAAGACCGATACGTCAGGGATGGAACGGTGCATGTCCTTATCAAATTCCGAGGCGCATATTGAAGTTAGACATTTCCTCTGGCAACAAGATGAGTGGAGAACAGAAAGAGCATTAGCCCATGTCAATCTACTATCCCCCATAGTTACCCAACATGATCTATTGGTCAGCTTGTCATTCTGTGTCAGAAATAAATATTCCAAAAACAGACCACTGGGACAGTTGTGGGATGAGAGATTCCAAATTCATACAACCACTGTACATCAACAATACCTTTAAAAGCAATGAGGCTTCTGCAACAGAGCTGAAGGTTTAGCTTAAAAATGTTCAAAAATTATTTCTTCACATAAGCAGTGAATGTGTGCACCGCAGTAGGCTATACATGCAAATGTTCCCAAATGCAATTGGCGAAAAAAGCTGTTCTCAACAGCCCAGGTTTCATGTGACAAATGAAAATATATTTCAGAATGAGGGAAGATAAAGATGAAACAACTGGCTAATATGACTAAGATCGTGTCCACGGCTGCTGGACAACAAAAAAGTATTTGAAAAACCATTTTTTAGTTTTACCCTCATTTTACTAGGCAAGTCAGTTAAGAACAAATTCTTATTTTCAATGACAGCCTAGTGGGTTAACGACAGGGGCAGAACAACAGATTTGTACCTTGTCAGCTCGGGGATTCGAACTTGCTACCTTTCGGTTACTAGTGGAAGAAGACAAGTTCCTTACTTATCAGCCCCGAATTAAAAACCAAAATTGGTTAAAACTTCTTTCGGGATTGGTGTCCTGTCCACGGGACAGTTGAGCTAACGTAGGATAATGCGATTAGCATGAGGTTGTAAGTAAATAACGAATAGCAATGACAAGTATAAAAAAGAAATAGCATGGCTATATACATGGTTACACATGGGATAAACAAACACACAGTCAATAACACAATATAAAAAGCTGTATACAGTTTGTGCAAATGAAGTAAAGAGGTAAGGCAATAAAAAGAGGTTGACCGATTAACCGGAACGGACGATTAATTAGGGACGATTTCAAGTTTCCATAACAATCGGAAATCTGTATTTTTGGGTGCAAATTTGACTATTTTTCCCCCCAGCTTTATTTAGTCTTTATTTAACTAGGCAAGTCAGTTAAGAACACATTCTTATTTTCAATGACGGCCTACGAACTTTGGGTTAACTGCCTCGTTCAGTGGCAGAACGACAGATTTTCACCTTGTCAGCTCGGGGTTCCAATCTTGCAGCCTTACAGTTAACTAGTCCAACGCAATAACGACCTGCCTCTCTCTCGTTGCATTCCACAAGGAGACTGCCTGTTACGCAAATGCAGTAAGCCAAGGTAAGTTGCTAGCTAGCATTAAACTTATCTTATATAAAAACAATCATAATCACCAGTTAACTACACATGGTTGATAATATTACTAGATATTATCTAGCGTGTCCTGTGTTGCATATAATCTGACTGAGCATACAAGTATCTAAGTATCGGTGGTAGGCAGAAGCAGATGCGTAAACATTCATTTAAACAGCACTTTCGTGCGTTTTGCCAGCAGCTCTTCGTTGTGCGTCAAGCATTGCGCTGTTTATGACTTCAAACCTATCAACTTCCGAGATTAGGCTGGTGTGACCAAAGTGAAATGGCTGGCTAGTTAGTGCGCCCTAATAGCGTTTTAAACTTCACTCACTCTGAGCCTTGGGGTGGCAGGGTAGCCTCGTGGTTAGAGCGTTGGACTAGTAACCGGAAGGTTGAGAGTTCAAACCCCCGAGCTGACATGGTACAAATCTGTCGTTCTGCCCCTGAACTGGCCCACTGTTCCTAGGCTGTCATTGAAAATAAGAATTTGTTCTTTAACTGACTTGCCTGGTTAAATAAGTTTTTTTTTTTTTTTTTTTTAAGGAAACGTTTTCGTTCTCCTCCAACGCTGGTTTTGCATTATTTAAACCAAATTGTACATGTTTAATTATTTATTTGAGGCTAAATTGATTTTATTGATGTATTATATTAAAGTTAAAATAAGTGTTCATCCAGTATTGTTGTAATTGTCATTATTACAAATACATTTTTTAAATTTTTTTAAATTGGCCGATTAATCGGTATCTGCTTTTTTGGTCCTCTAAT
This sequence comes from Oncorhynchus masou masou, assembly GCF_036934945.1. NCBI lineage: Eukaryota > Metazoa > Chordata > Actinopteri > Salmoniformes > Salmonidae > Oncorhynchus > Oncorhynchus masou. The sequence goes on along the minus strand of NC_088235.1, from coordinate 88,662,763 downwards.
AAATCGATATCGGTATTGGCGTTGAAAAATCATAAATCGGTCGACCTCTGGTGGAGAAGTAATTACAATTTAGCAAGTAACACTGCAGTGATAGATGTGCAGGTAGAAATACTGGTGAGCAAAAAAGCAGAGAAACAAAAACAAATATGGGTTGAGGTAGGTAGTTGGATGGGCCATTTACAGATGGGCTGTGTACAGCTACAGCTATCAGTAAGCTGCTCTGACAGCTGATGCTTAAAGTTAGTGAGGGAGATGAGTCTCCAGCTTCAGTGATTGTTGGAATTTGTTCCAGTCATTGGCAGCATAGGAAGGAAAGAAGGAAAGGCGGCCAAAGTAGGAATTGACTTTGGGGATGACAAGTGAAATATACCTGCTGGAGCGTGTGGGTGTTGCTATGGTAACCAGTGATCTCTGATACGGCGGAGCTTTACCTAGCAAAGACTTATAGATGACCTGGAGCCAGTGGGTTTGGCGACGAATATGAAGCGAGGGACAGCCAACGAGAGCATACAGGTCGCAGTGGTGGGTAGTATATGGGGCTTTGGTGACAAAACGGATGGCACTGATAGACTGCATCCAATTTGCTGAGTAGTGTTGGAGGCTATTTTGTAAATTACATCATCGAAGTCAAGGATCGGTAGGATAGTCAGTTTTACAAGGGTAGGTTTGGCAGCATGAGTGAAGGATGCTTTGTTGCGAAATAGGAATGATGTGATGTGGACGCCAAGGAACTTGAAGCTCTCAACCTGCTCCACTACAGACCTGTCGATGGGAATGGGGGCGTGCTCGGTCGTTCTGTTCCTGTAATCCACAATCATCTTCTTTGTCTTGAGCACGTTGAGTGAGAGGTTGTTGTCCTTGCACCACACAGCCAGGGTTCTGACCTCCTCCCTATATGCCGTCTCATCGTTGATCAGGCGTAGGGTTCAGCAAACTTAAATGGTGGAGTCATGCCAGGCCATGCAGTCATGAGTGAACAGGGAGTACAGGAGGGGGCGGTTAAGAATGTCCTTTTCAACAGCCACATTGGCGGGTGGTCAATTTGCAAGGCTGTACAGAGCAAATATTACATTTGTAAATATAAAGGCAAAAGTATGAGCACAGCTGTTTTCAAAGTATTTCTGCTAGTTTGTTTCATAGATGCTAATTGCACAAAGAAATACAAATCCTATATCCCACCTCGCGCAGGGGAGCTGTGTGCAATGAGTGAAGTGCTGATGGATATACTTTTGGAGGCGCTGCGCATGCACAGGCATAAAAGCTGGTATAATTTACTCGGTAGTCTACGAAATGAGACTTTGAGAGTTTCCTCCTTCAACTGATAGCGAATGAGACGACCTAGTCAGATCCCCAAATCACACACAGTAACCTCCCACCCTAAAAGAGGAAGCTGAACATGTGGTCTCTGATATTTTTGATTAAAAGACTCTGGTCACAAAAAAATGTAATTAAATTGATCAATACACCACATTACTTCTTACTAATACATTCTTGTTTTAGAAACACTACAAAACATGATAATCTTATTTAAAAACGTGTTTAATGTAATTATGGCTCCAACAATATTTAGTGTGAAATAAATATATAAATTTATATTAGTATTTTTGTTTTAATCTACATGCTACAGGGGCTGGAGGACCAAAATAATATATAAATTTTAGGCCCTGGGTTCAGACATGAGATACTCATTAAAATAAAACTTTGCAAAGAGTGAGTCCATGCAACCCATTATGTGACTTAAGCAAATTTGTAATCCTGAAATGATTTAGGCTTGCCATAACAAAATGGGTTGAATACATGACTTAAGACCTTCAACCTTTTCTAGGGCAGCCTCGACAACATTCCGCTGAAAAGGCAGCGTGCAAAATTCTATAATATTTCTTAGAAATATGTAACTTTCACACATTAACAAGTCCAATACAGCAAATGAAAGAACCTCTAGGGTAGGGAGCAGCATTCGGAATTTTGGATGAAAAGCATGCCCAAATTAAACGGCCTGCTACTCGGGCCCAGAAGATATGATATGCATATAACTGGTAGATTTGGAAAGAAAACACTAAAGTTTCCAAAACTGTTAAAATAGTGTCTGTGGGTATAACAGAACTGATTTAGCAGGCGACAACCTGGGAAAAATCCATTCAGGAAGTAGTTTCTTTTTTGGTTCTGTAGTTTTCTATTCAATGCCATTACAGTATCCATTGACATAAGACTCCATTTGCAGTTCCTATGCCTTCCACTAGATGTAAACAGTCTTTAGAAATCGTTTCAGGCTTGTATTCTTATAAATGGGGGAGTAAGACCAGTCTGAACGAGTGGACCTTAACGTGACTCAGAGTTTTTTTTTTTTCAGGCACATGTGCATTTCTTGTTTACCTTTTATATTGACAAAAGTTATTGTCCAGTTGAAATATTAGATTATTTAGGTTTAAAAACAACTTGAAGATTGAATATAAACATCGTTTGAAATCTTTCTAATGAACTTTAGTGATACAATTAGGATTTTTTTGTCTGATTGTTTTGACCGAGTTTGAACTTGTGGATTACTGAAGAAAACGCGCTAACGGAGGTTTTTGGATATAAAGAGACTTCATCGAACAACAGGAACATTTGAGTAAATGGTGCAGCAGTGTAGCCTAGTGGTTAGAGCATTGGACTAGTAACCGAAAGGTTGCAAGTTCAAATCCCCGAGCTGACAAGGTACAAAATCTGTCATTCTGCCCCTGAACAGGCAGTTTACCCACTGTTCCTAGGCCGTCATTGAAAATAAGAATTTGTTCTTAACTGACTTGCTTAGTAAAATAAAGATACAATTAAAAATGTCTTCTGATTAACACCATATGAATTAAATTTCTCGCCATTTCTGAGTTTTGTAACGCTTCTGCTTGGCTGGTTACTGTTTGTAATAATTTGTTAACTGGGCTAAGTATGTTCTGGGCTAGGTATGCTTTCACCGAAAAGCATTTTATAAATATGACACTGTGGTTGGTTTAACAAGAAGTTCATCTTTAAACCTATGTAAAATATGTTTTGTTTTCTGAATTTTTATAATGAGCATTTCTGTAATTGAATTTGGCACTCTGCAACCTCACTGGATGTTGGCCAGATGGGATGCTAGCGTCCCACATACCCTGGACAGGTTAATCTACCCATCATGTCAGATTTCAAAAATGCTTTACAGTGAAAGCACAACATATGATTGTTAGGTCATAGCCAAGTCAAAAAAACACAGCATTTTTCCAGCCAAAGAGAGGAGTCACAAAAAGCACAAATATAGATCAAATGAATCACTAACCTTTGATAATCTTCATCAGATGACATCATATTACACAATACATGTCTGTTTTGTTCAATAATGTGCATATTTATATCCAAAAATCTCAGTTTACATTGGCGCGTTTTGTGCAGTAATGTTTTGATTCATCCAGTGATTTTGCAGAAACTCATATAAACATTGATAAAAGATACAACTGTTATTCACAGAATTAAATATGGACTTCTCCTTAATGCAACCGCTGTGTCAGAATACAAAAGAACTTTACCTAAAAAGCATAATCTGAGAACGGCGCTCAGAACCCAAAACAGCCAGAGGAATATCCACCATTTTGGAGTGAACAAAGTTAGAAATAAAACCATAAATATTCACTTACCTTTGATGATCATCAGAAGGAACTCCCAGGGATCCCAGTTCAACAATAAATGACTGACTTGTTCCATAATTTATGTCCAAATAGCCACATGTTGTTAACATGTTCAGCCCAGTAATCCATCTTCATGAGGCGCAGGCACTTCGTCCAGACAAACTCAAAAAGTTCCGTTACAGTCCTTTAGAAACATGTCAAATGATGTATGGAATCAGTCTTTAGGGTGTTTTTAACATAAAACATCAATAAATGTTCCAACCGGAGAATTCCTTTGTCTGTAGAAAAGCACTGGAACGCGAGGTAAATCTGTCGAGAGCGCACGTCATGAGACCAAGGCACTCTGCCAGACCACTGACTGAGGTCTCATGAGCCCCTCCTTTATGACTGAGGTCTCATGAGCCCCTCCTTTATAGTAGAATCTTCATTCAAGTTTCTAAAGACGGTTGACATCTAGTGGAAGCCGTAGGAAGTGCAATTTTATACATATCTCAATGTGTATTCAGTAGGCCAAGCTTTGAAAAACCACTTCCTTTTTTTTCTCAGGTTTTCACCTGCCATATGAGTTCTGTTATACTCACAGACATCATTCAAACAGTTTTAGAAACTACTGCAACTACTACTACTACTACTACGTAGGAGGAGGAGGAGGAGGCAGTTCACTCTGGGCACGCTATTTATCCAAAGTGAAAATGCTGCCCCCTATCCAAAAAAAGTATTATGCTTTTCATTTGTAAACTCTTCTAAAATCATAATTCCACTTTGACATCATTGGGTATTGCGTGTAAGCCAGTGACAAAATATCATTGAAACCAATTTTTAATGCATGCTGTAAAAACAAAAAATGTGGAATAAGTCAAGAGATGTGAATACTTCCTGAAGGCACTGTACAGTATGTACATATGTAGGGTTAAAGTGACCAAGCAACAGGATAGATAAGGGAGCAGCAGGTAGACATTTGATTAGCTATTTAGCAGTCTTATGGCTTGGAAGTAGAAGCTGTTCGGTGCTCTGTTCGTTCCAGACTTGGTGCACTGGTACTGCTTGCCGTGCGGTAGCAGAGAGAACAGTCTATGCCTTGGGTGGCCTTCCTCTGACACCGCCTGGTATAGAGGTCCGGGATGGCAGGGAACTCTGCCCCAGTGATGTTGTGAGCCGTAGTTACCACCCTCTATAGCGCCTTGCGGTCGGGTGCCTTGCAGTATCCGTACCAGGTGGTGATGTAGGCAGGCAAGATGATCTCAGCGGTGCAGCTGTGGAACTTTGAGGATCTGAGGGGACATGCCAAATCTTTTCAGCCTCCTGAGAAGGAAGGAGGAGCTGTCGTGCTCACTTCACAACTGTGTGGACCATGTTAATTGCTTAGTGATGTTGATGGGGGTGTGCTCACCCTCACGATCAGCTCCTTTGTCTTGCTGACGTAGGAAGGAAGATAGTACCCTGGGCTCTTCAAAGCCGACAGACTAACCTAATTGCTCAAAGACTGGTCTATCATTGCTCAATGTAAACCGTGATTAGTCTCCACCCTACTGTGATATGTGGATGTGGAAGTGAAAGTCGATAAACATTCTCCTGAGTGACAGCCCAACGGCTAAGCTGGCAGACAGACTGGTACAGGACCCCATGGGCCCTCGACCACGGGGCATGGGCACAGAACACAGACGTAACCTTCTGCTATCACAGTGACACATTCCGGTCCACACATTTGCACGCATACACTCCCCTTCATTCAGTCAGGCATTATCAATACAGACACCCACTTCAGTAGGCAGCCAGCAACATCAGACACCCCACATACACCCAGTCACACAGCCTACCAGTCTCCCACAGATATGAATAGTCCAAAACAGGCTTTAAAGTGACATGATGGAACATTGTAGGATCATAAGGGGAAAAAAAGGTGCTTTGTGAGTTCTCTGTCTTTACCTGACAACAGACGTAACTTGGGCGACAGGAGGGACAGGCAGCGTCAGTCAGTGGAATAGACAGACGAAGGCAGAGATAGCGAGAGAAACCTCCTGCTGTTGGACCATTGAGTCTAGTTAGACTTAAAGACACAGGCCAGAAGGAATAAGACTGAGTAGGATGAAGATCCCCCTTATGTCTTCAGTCAGCCAGTTGTATGCCTACTCTGCAATCTGTCTTGTCAGTCTCATAAGGCTGCCCAGTCCCCAGCCAATAGACGGGTTGGTTGTTCAGCAACAAAAACCAAACACACGCAAAACTACAGGGCAAGATAGACAGGGTTGGCTTTGATTGTTGACAACATGTAAACTTTTTTTTGTCAAATTTGCACAATGAGCACTTGACTCAAATACAGTCACAGTTGGTATCAAGAACTAGATGAAACTACTGTTTGTCGCTATCTGGCCATCCAGAATCACAACAACTCATGGACTACTGCCCCATTGAAAAGCGTGCATCATTTGTGATGTCGGCTCAAGCCATCATAGAAGAGCCAGCCTTCAGCTTATTTAAAATACCAATACAGACACACAGACAGACACATGGACCAGGAGGACACATAAAGTACTTGAGAAAGTCCCTCCGACAAGGGACAAAACCCAGAAACCTGAGACAGACCAGGGCGCAGACATCTGAGTCTGACGCACACACACATGGGTATTGTGCAAAAATGTGATCGGAAAAAGGCCAATTCAAGCAAACAAGTCAGTTTAAATGATGAGACACTGATGCAAGATAGTAAATTAAAGTTTCACCGGAATCTCTAACGCTTGATCAAATCTCTGACTGTGACCAATATGTCTGCTCTGACTATACTGTACACTATATAGCAGCCACCTTCTGCATGAGATCAGCACTGGCCAGCAAAACAAAGCTTTTAGCTGTAATATTCCTGTGTCAAACCAACACTTATAATTACAGATAGAAAGAATGGCAGCTGTCAAACAGTCCTGCAGGCAGCAGCAGAGTAACTGTGGATTAGCCTTCTGCCAGATGCTCACTCTGTTGTGTTAACAAACTATCATGACATTCAGTTTGACATTCAGTTTGACACACGCGTTAATGGGAGCAGAAACAAACAGGAGAATATTAAAGCCCTTTCTGATTGTCTCTCAAAGATATGGGAACTTGGGATCACTTCTGTAAACAACCAACATCTCAATCACTTTGATAAAAATTTTACTTTTGATTCTTCATGTCTGAGACCAAAGCTCAGCTTCACACCAAAGCAACTCATTCCTTGCCCAGGGAGTGGAACACTGTTTAACTGCACGTCTTAATTTTTTATATACAGTGAACACTTTAGCAGGTGGGCTATTTAACATGGTGCGGCCTAAAGGACATTTTCCATCTTTACACAAACCCTTTACTCATCTCCCACAGTTTGTCTACTCTATTGTCACTGTAAACGAGAGTCAGCAGGTAGCCTAGCAGTTAGTGTTGGGCCAGTAACCAAAAGGTTGCTAGTTCGAATCCCAGAGCCGATAAGGTAAACAATCTGTTGATGTGCCCATGAGCAAGCCCACTTGCTCCAGGGTCACCTATGATAATGGCTGGCCTTGGCTGTGACCCCACTCTCTAATGGTGTCTCAGGGGGACTTGGGATGAGCAAGAAATACATTTCACACATGTAAAATATACATGAGTAAAATGTGTCAAACCAGAAACAAGAACATACCAAATTATTTTTATCAGGTCACGTTTCACGTAGAAGCAAATTGCATAAGAAATATCTTGCTGCGTTTTGTAAAGGCAGATCAAAAATCATTCTTATTGTAATTTCTGCTCAGACTAATAATGTATTTCAGTTTCACTTCTCCACGGATGAAAATTCAGGAATGGGCATTATATCAGCAGATCGGTCAGAACGCTGTGTGTTGCTACTTTTCTCCACTATTCTTCTCAGTGCAGTCTACTTTTCTCTGGTAAATGGAAAGACTAAGTTAGGAAATGTAGCTGGCTACATTCTTTCTATGATAAACAGAAATGATGGCCATGCATCATTCTTGGAAAAAACACCATGCTTTTTTTATTGTAGGCACATTTACTTGTGTGGAGGCTGGCCAAGTAACGTTCACGTCTGTGGTCATCTGATTAAGTGATTTTTTAACCTTTATTTAAACTAGACAAGTCAGTTGAGAACAAATTCTTATTTACAATGACGGCTTACCCCAGCCAAACCCTAACCCAGGCGACACTGGGCCAATTGTGTGCTGCTGGGACTCCCAATCATAGCCTGTTGTGATACAGCCTGGAATCGAACCAGGGGCTGTAGTGATGCCTCTTGCAGTGAGATACCGTTGTGCCACTTGGGAGCCCTAATGAATGAAGATTTTCTCTGACGAATATGTTGCACAAATGTATTTTCTGTCAAGTAAAAGTATAGTTGCATGCCCCTGATAACTCTATTGAAGCAAAAACAAAACACTTGAATTTCAATATAAAATGCAGGTGAAAATGTTTAAAATGCACATTTCTGAACTCTAACATGACCACTCCCTCCTCCACACAAATAAATGTACAAAAACTAATTTAGTAGAACTGTGCAGATGAAAACTTTGGTAATGATATTACAGTAAAATGTCACTCAGGTTTTTATGCGACCAGGTTATTCAAACACTTTAAAAAAATATATCTTCTCCAAATTCAGATTCAAAGATGTGCAGAAAAAAAGGGATGTCAACAATGACATGGCAGCTTGAGTTTGAAAATATCCCTTTTGGTTATTTAACTACAAATCAAATTGTATTTGTCCCCTGCTTCAAAAACAACATGTTTAAACTAACGGTGAAATGCTTACTTAAGTAAAGTGGATTTACACCCGGTAATGGAATTACATCATAAGTTCCTGATCTGTACTACACAGAAATGTATAATTATGGATAGAAAATGTCATATTTCACAAGTTTGGACATCACAGCAGAGCACAATAGCATACAGTACAATACAAAACTTGTGAAACATGCGTCTATGACAGGTTCAGATTTCATCCAGTCTGGTCCGTCTGGATATGAACATCACGGCCAGAGTGAACTACTTTTCAACATCAGTCAGTGCGCAGTGGGTGATGCTGGTTAAAGCAAATGAAAAGGGGGCTCATGGATAAGTGTCAGTAAGAGGTGACATTAACTGGAGCGTGAGAGAGAAGAAGGGGTTGTCCAGACTGTTTTAAAACTACTCGTTTGACCACCAGACAACAGAAAGAAAACCGTTATCTGCTGAAGATAACAGTAGGCCAGTGGAGGGGAGGACAGTTACAAGTGACCCAACTGTGGTTTGTGACTATTATGATTTCCCAATGTAGCCAATTCAGTTGCAGTAATTCCATTACAGATTTTTTAGTTACCAGTAATGGAATTATGAGTTTTAATCACTTAATTCATATCAGTAAAATCACTAACTAATTGGCAGGTCTACCATTTCTTGTTAATTCTGAACTTTCATTATCCTCCTCCTCATGAGGGAGAGAAATTAGAAATGATCTTAAAGATGTGGGTTTTTGGTAACGAAATTAGAAGGTACAATGCAATATTTCCTGAATTTACATCAGATAAACAACTTCTAAACTAAAATATACCAAACTAAATAGTTTAAAAAGAGTTGATAATGATAGGCAGGGGTCTTTACGTTAACATTATGTTTCGATACATTTCTGGTCAATCTTTTCTGAAAACCCCTTTACTAATGATACATTTATAAATCCAAGATAAATATATATATTTTAATCTATATCTTCATTTCCCAATAATATAGATTTAGCCGTCATTTGACACCCAATTTGATATGCTACTATGAAATTCATACGTTGGTGCACATGGGTTCTTTTCAATGAAAATGCGAGTAGATGAAGGCATGGTTTTTACTGGGGAAACGGAATTTGGCCTGCATGGCCTGTGTAGGCTTGACTGAAATGTGTTGCTATGTAGTCTCTTTGGCTTTGCCCAGCCAGAGTGACTATTGGCTAGCAATATATAAAATATAATTAAGGCAACAATGAAACATGGCTCATATAGCTAATGATGTGGGACATACGATGTCCTTGACTGGGCATTACAAATAACATTAATTTGCCAACGAACACTATCACCCTTTGGGATCAATTATATTGACCCACGGTCATGCTTTGTAACTGGTATATTGCTGTAGCGCTAGCTAGCGAGAGAAACACTGATGCCGACATATCCTACAAGAGGCAGACACCACGATGTTGATGCCAACCCGCCATTAAATATTAATCAATTCGTATTGAAACGGCTGTCTGACTAGGTTGATGATTCTTACACGTGTATAAATGAACTAAAGGCCTTTGCATCTCCTTAAACAAAGTGTTGTGGCTTTTCAGACTATCCTCCCACAGCAGTAACCTAACGTAGCAGGAGTGAACAAAAAATAAAACGATAACTAGTTATGTTTAAATCCAAGGGTGTGAATAAAACCCCAATGAACGCCCCACCCAATACCCTCCCCGGATCTGGGCGGGTTCTGAGTCCCGAGCAAAGCTACGAGGCCGTTTCAGTGGTCATTAGCTAAGCGCTCTAACAGCACGCCGGGAACAACACGCGCAAATCACCGTTATTAACAAGCTAACTGGCTAACCTACAAAGCACAAATTGCAACGAGATTAGATGGCGGTTGCTAACTAGTTAGGTCACAGGCTAGCTAGCTAACTTAGCAAAAAACGTTGACTACTGTGTGACAAGACAAACGAGAACATTGTATAAGACAATGAGGGCGAGAACTAGCTAGTTAGTTACTGCGACAGATAATACTATTCAACTCAACTCTTTACTTTAACCTTCAAAATAGAAAGCTTACGTTCGTCCAGTTGCTAACGTTAGCTAATCTTCCGCGCAAATTGATGTAGATTCAGGGAAGCTGCTACACCTATAATAGCTTACGAAAACAGACATAGAACACTCACCACACTGAGATGGGTGCCAGGTCCCTCTTTTCGGGTGAAACACTCGTTTCGTTGTGGCAGCAGAATTCAGAAGCGCCTAAAGGCAGTGTGCTTTACAACAGCTGTGATCTGTTTTGAATGAGGGTTGAGCAGACACGGCAAATGGGAGGGGTTCAGCTAGTTCTCCCGCCCTCGCCTTTTCTGGTGCCACAAGCTTTTTTAAAGTCAGCTTTTCACACCTGTATTGTACAGCATTTGTTCATTATTATTTTCAAAATTCTTCAAGCTCTGTCAAATTGGTTGTTGCTAATTGCTAGACAACCATTTCCAGGTCTTGCCATACATTTTCAAGTAGATTTAAGTCAAAACTGAAACTCTCCCACTCAGGAACATTCACTGTCTTCTTGGTAAGCAGCTAAAGTGTAGATTTGGCCTTACGTTTTAGGTTATTGTCCTGCTGAAAAGTAAATTAATATCCCAGTGTCTGGTGGAAGGCAAACTGAACCAGGTTTTCCTCTAGGATTTAGCCTGTGCTGAGCTCCATTCTGTTAATTTCTTTATCCCAAAAAAATCCCCAGTCCTTAACAATTACAAGCATACCCATAACATGATACAGCCACCACTATGCTTGAAAAAATGAAGTGGTACTCAGCTGTGTTATATTGAATTTGCCCCAAACATAACACTTTGTATTCAGGACATAAAGTTAATTTATCACATTTGTATTTTTCATGCAGTCAATTAGGTTATGATTGTGGAGTAACTACAATGTTGTTGATCTATCGTCGGTTTTCTCCTATCACAGCCACTAAACTCTGTAACTTTTTTAAAGTTACCATTGACCTCATGGTGAAATCCCTGACCGGTTTCCTTCCTTTACAGCAGTGGTTCCCAAACTTTTTATAGTCCCGTACCCCTTCAAGCATTCAACCTCCAGCTGCGTACCGTACCCCCTTCAGCACCAGGGTCAACGCACTCTCAAATGTTGTTTTTTGCCATTATTGTAAGCCACACATTAATGAGAAGGGTGTGCTTGAAAGGATGCTCATAACTGCAATGTTGGGTTGTATTGGAGAGAGTCTCCGTCTTAAATAATTTTCCACACACAGTCTGCCTGTATATAGTTTTCTTGCTAGTGAGAGCCAAGAATCCACTCTCACATAGGTACGTGGTTGCAAATGGCATCAGTGTCTTAACAGTGCGATTTGCCAAGGCAGGATACCCTGAACGCAGCCCAATCCAGAAATCTGGCAGTAGCTTCTGATTAAATTAAATTTCCACAGAACCGCTTGTTGCAATTTTGATGAGGATCTCTTGTTCAGATATCAGTAAGTGGACTGGAGGCAGGGCATGAAGGGATAACGACTCCAGTTGTTTGTGTCATCCATTTCAGAAAAGTTCTTGCGTAATAGCGCACCCAACTCACTCAGGTGCTTCGTTATATCACATTTGACGGTGTCAATAAGCTTGAGTTCATTTGCCCCCAAAAAATCATACAATGATGGAAAGACCTGTGTGTTGTCCTTGTTAATGCAGATAGAGAAGAGCTCCAACTTCTTAATAATAGCCAGAATGTTGTCCCGCACATTATATATAGTTGCAGAGAGTCCCTGTAATCCTAGATTCAGATCATTCAGACGAGAAAAAATTAAATGACAAGTAAAAATTATGGTCAGTAAAGAAAACATTAAGCTCGTCTCTCAATTAAAAAAGCGTGTCAATAGTTTGCCCCTAGATAACCAGCGCACTTCTGTATGTTGCAAAATGTTACATGGTCGCTGCCCATATCATTGCATAGTGCAGAAAATACACGAGAGTTCAGGGGCCTTGCTTTAACCATTGTCACTGTAGCATCCAAAACATATTTCAAGCTGTCAGGCATTGCCTTGGCAGCAAGAGCCACTCGGTGGATGCTGCAGTGGAACCAAGTGGCGTCGGGAGAAACGTGTTACCACTCCACTATGTCTCCCTGTCATGGCTTTTGCGACATCAGTACAGATACCAACACATCTTGACCACCAAAGTCCATTTGATGTCACAAAGCTGCCCAGTACCTTAAAAAATATGGTTCCCAGTGGTTTGCAGAAGAGGATGTATTCGTTATTTGACCCCCATAAACATATACCAGGAGCTGTACCAGGCCCCCCACGTCTTTTGACTCATCCAGTTGTAGTGCATAGAATTCACTGACTTGTATGCGAAGCAGTAATTGTTTCAAAACATCTCCTGCCATGTCACTGATGCGTGGTGAAACAGTGTTGTTTGATGAAGACATTGTCTGTATATATTTTTTGGCCTTTCCCCCCAGCATTGTCCCAGCCATATCCAGGGCAGCCATATCCAGGGCAGCAGGAAGAATTAAGTCCTCCACAATAGTGTGGGGCTTGCCTGTCCTAGCCACTCGGTAGCTCACCATATAAAAAGCTTCTAGCCCCTTCTTATTAATGGTATCTGCTGCTTTGATACATGTCTTTCTACTCGAAAGTCGTGTTAATTCTCACTCAAAAAACTCCTGTGGCTTATTTTTCAAATTGGCATTTTTTTTGTTTCTAAAATGTCTGCGCAAGAGTGAAGGTTTCAGCGAGTTGTGAGATAGTACTTTTGCACATATAACACACTGTGGCTGAGGAAAGGTACTACTCCCAATATCAGTGAACCCCAAATCAATGCAGTTCTCATCATATTTGCACCTCTTCGATGGTCCAACATCCCTGTCTGTTGTTCAGTGCTTTCACGGGTAAGAGGGCAGTCGCTCTTCGGCTGCATGAGATTCACAACTGTCAGTGTTCATGCTAGCTGGGCTAACAACAAATGAAGAATTACTGATGCTAGCATTGGGTGTGCTCGTGGAAGCAGAACAACTTGTGTCATCGACAGGTGCAGGTGTAGTACTGCTGGTAGTGGCAGTACTACCAGAAGAGCTGGTATGTGTCTCTATGGACGCAGGCCTTATTAAATGGACTGCTTGAAAATGTGAAAATAAATGTTTTTATATATATATATACTTTACTATTTTTTTATTTTGATGGTAATCACATTTTTATTTGGCTTACCTCCGACGGCATTGCACGAACCCCAGTTTGGGAATACCTACTCTTCGGTAACTGAAGTAGGAAGGATGCTTGTATCTTTGTAGTGACTGGGTGTATTGATACACCACCCAAAGTTTAATTAATAACTTCCCCATGCTCAAAGGGATATTAAATGTCTGCTTTTTCATTTTTTTACCCATCTACCAATTGGTGCCCTTTCCAAGGCATTGGAAAACCTCCCTGGGCTTTGTGGTTGAATCTGTGTTTGAAATTCACTGCTTGACTAAAGGACCTCACATATACAGTTCAAGTTGGAAGTTTACATACACTTAGGTTAGAGTCATTAAAACTAGTTTTTCAACCACCACAAATTTCTTGTTAACAAACTATAGTTTTGGCAAGTCGGTAAGGACATCTACTTTGTGCATGACACTAGTAATTTTTCCAACAATTGTTTACAGACAGATAATTTCACTTATAATTCACTGTATCACAATTCCAGTGGGTCAAAAGTTTACATACACTAAGTTAACTGTGCCTTTAAACTGCTAGGAAAATTCCAGAAAATGATGTCATGGCTTTAGAAGCTTCGGATAGGCTAATTGACATCATTTGAGTCAATTGGCGGTGTACCTGTGGATGTACTTCAAGGCTTACCTTCAAACTCAGTGTCTCTTTGCTTGACATCAAAGAAAATCAGCCAAAACCCCAGAAAAGAATTGGAGACCTCCACAAGTCTGGTTCATCCTTCGGAGCAATTTCCAAACGCCTGAAGTTACCACATTCATCTGTACAAATAATAGTAATTAAGTATAAACACCATGGGACCGCGCAGCCGTCATTCCGCTCAGGAAGGAGATGCGTTCTGACTCCTAGAGATGAAAGTACTTCGGTGCGAAAAGTGCAAATCAATCCCAGAACAACAGCAAAGGACCTTGTGAAGATGCTGGAGAAAACAGGCACAAAATTATCTATATCCACAGTAAAACAAGTCCTATATCGACATAACCTGAAAGGCAGCTCAGCAAGGAAGAAACCACTGCTCCAAAACCGCTTTAAAAAAGCCAGACTACAGTTTGTAACTGCACATGGGGGCAAAGATCATACTTTTTGGAGAAATGTCCTCTGGTCTGATGGAACAAAAATAGAATTGTTTGGCTATAATGACCATCATTATGTTTGGAGGAAAAAGGGGAAGTCTTGCAAGCCGAAGAACACCATCCCAACCGTGAAGCACCAGGGATGGCAGCATCATGTTGTGGGGGTGCTTTGCTGCAGGAGGGACTGGTGCACTTCACAAAATAGATGGCATCATGAAGCAGGAAAATGATGTGGATACATTGAAGCAACATCTCAAGACATCAGTCAGGAAGTTAAAGCTTGGTCACAAATGGATCTTCCAAATGGACAATGACCCCAAGCATACTTCCAAAGTTGTAGCAAAATGGCTTAAGGACAACAAAATTAAGGTATTGGAATGGCCATCACAAAGCCCTGGCCTCAATAATATAGAAGATTTGTGGGCAGAACTGAAAAAGCGTGTGCGAGCAAGGAGGCCAATAAACTTGACTCCGTGACACCAGCTCTGTCAGTAGGAATGGGCCAAAATTCACCCAACGTATTGTGGGAAGCTTGTTGAAGGCTAGCAAAAAACGTTGAACAATTTAAAGGCAATGCTACCAAATACTAATTGAGTGTATGTAAACTGCTGACCCACTGGGAATGTGATGAAAGAAATAAAAGTTGAAATAAATCATTCTCTCTACTATTATTCTGACATTTCACATTCCTAAAATAAAGTGGTGATCCTAACTGACCGAAGACAGGGAATATTTACTGGAATTAAATGTCAGGAATTGTGAAAAACTGAGTTTAAATGTATTTGACTATGGTGTATAAACTTCCGACTTCAACTGTAAGTATTCAGACCCTTCGCTATGAGACTCGAAATTGAGCTCAGGTGCCTCCTGTTTCCATTGAGATGTTTCTACAACTTGATTGGAGTCCACCTGTGGTAAGTTCACCTGTGGTAAGTCCCACAATTGACAGTGGATGTCAGAGCAAAAACCAAGCCATGAGGTCGAAGGAATTGTCCGTAGAGCTCCGAGATAGGATTGTGTTGAAGCACAATTCTTAAATAGAAGAAGTTTGGAACAACCAAGACCCTTCCAAGAGGTTTCCACCTGAACAAACTGAGCAATCGGGGGAGAAAGGCCTTGGTCAGGTAGGTGACCAATAAACAATGTTCACTCTGACAGAGCTCCAGAGTTTCTCTGTGGAGATGGGAAAACCTTCCCGAAGGACAACAATCTCTGCAGCAATCCACCAATCAGGCCTTTATGGTAGAGTGGCCAGATGGAAGACCCCCCTCAGTAAAAGGCACATGACAGCCCGCTTGGAGTTTGCCAAAAGGTGCCTAAAGAACCATAAGACCCCAGATTATCTGATCTGATGAAACAAAGATTGAACTCTTTGACCTGAATGCCGAGCGCCATGTCTGTTAGAAACCTGGCACCATCCCTACGGTGAATCATGGTGGTGGCAGCATCATGCTTTGTGGACGTTTTTCAGGGCAGGAACTAGGAGACTAGTCAGGAAAGATTAATGGAGCAAAGTACAGAGATCCTCGATGAAAACCTACTCCAGAGCGCTCAGGACTTCAGACGGGGGCAAAGGTTCACCTTCCAACAGGACAACGACCCTAAGCACACAGCCAAGACAACGCAGGAGTGGCTTCAGGTCGTCTCTGAATGTCCTTGAGTGGCCCAGCCAGAGGCTGGAGTTGAACCCAATCGAACAACTCCGGAGAGACCTGAAAATTGCTGTGCAGCAACGCTCCCCATCCCACCTGAAAGAGCTTGAGGGGATCCGCAGAGAAGAATGGGAGAAACTCCCCAAATACAGGTTTGCCAAGCTTGTAGCGTCAGTAATCGCTGCCAAAGGTGCTTCAACATAGTACTGAGTAAAGGGTCTGAATACTTATGTAAATGTGATCAGTTTTTTTTAAAATAAAATTACAAAAATGTCTAAACCTGTTTTTGCTTTGTCATTATGGGGGAGGGCTATGAAAACAATTGTAGAATAAGGCTGTAATGTAATGAATTGTGGACCAAGTCAAGAGGTCTGAATATTTTCCAAATGCACTGTACATATGGAGACTGTTTAGTGCCAAAAATAAGGGGTTAAGTACATGTAAAAAAATATGTAACATTTTCCTGATCTTATAACTCTCATAAAAAGGACAGACACTTTTTATGGAAAGACTGTTGTTCCATGTAGTGAATCTGTTAATTAAGCCCCTCCCCTGGCTTAGACAGGACTTAGACTCTTATGGGTTAAACACTATTACTGCCCACAGAGTCCCTACAACTTATGACTTGTTAAACACATTTTTACTCCTGAACTTATTTAGGCTTGCCATAAAAAGGGTTGAATTCTTATTGACTTAAGACATTAAGCTTTTTCATTTTTTATTAATTTATAACCCAAAAAATCTAAAAACATAATTCCCCTTTGACATTATGGGGTATTGTAGATGTAAGCCAGTGACACAACTATTTAATACATTTTTAAATTCAGGCTGTAACATATGTGGAAAACATTAAGGGATGTGAATACTTTCTGAAGGCACTGTACGTTGTACCACTGCATCAACTCGATACTGGTACCCTGAGTATATAGCAAAGTTATCATTACTCATTGTGTATTTATTCTGTGTGTTATTTTCTATTTATTCCTCAAATTATTATTTTTGATCTTTTGACTTTCTATTTTTTTGTCTCTCTGCATTTTTGGGAATGGTACGAAAGTAAGCACTTGACTGTTAGTCTACACCTGTTGTTTACAAAGCATGTGACAAATAGAATTTGATTTGCCATAAAATAAATGTTTAGAATTACAGGAAATTAGCTTGAAAACTGCAACATTTCTCTCAGTCTCATGGCAAAATGTGTACAATAGCAGTAAATTAGCTCAGAGATTCTTGAAAGTCAGAACAATCCTTGTCCGGCAGGAAAACTTTATTTGTATAGTTATTTTGTTGCATTATTTGACCGTAAAATGTACATTTATGATCATTTTATAAGGGAAAAGATTAGTTTATTTAATTTTCAAAATACTTTCAATATTATTAATTTCCATGTCAGCTCCATACCTGGAAATGCTCTTGTCCGGGGCAACAGATCCCAAAAAGTGTTTAAAAAAAATAATTAATTCCAATAATGGATATTAACTGAAAAATGATCTCCTGTAGTTTCTTGCAATAGCTCCCTGTGACTTTATAGAATATTTATCTCAAAACTCTGATTCCTAAAAGACTGTCAACTCTGTCAAATTTGTCAAAAATCCTAAATTAATCAGGAATGAGCAGGGTCAGCTATACCATAAGGACCCCTTATTCATGTCAATACATGACATGCAACAAGACCACTCATGGTCTGTAAAGTGTTCTATTTTTGAAAGATTTAAAAACTAACAATACTGGAATCACCATGGGCACAACCATAAACTGTCAACTCCATATCGGTAATAAAGATACAATATGAATTTTGGTTAAAATATGTTACACTTAATTAGGTTTTCCTAAAGCAACCAAAGAAAACAACATTTCTGTGTATACCACTTCAATTCTTAAATTGTTTTTGATAACCTGCCCAGGGACTGCGGTTGAAAACTAGCCGGCTAGCTAAAACCGGCACTTTTACTGAAACGTTGATTACTGTGCACTATCCCTGTAAAAATAAAATAAACTCAAATTAAGGAAAATGAAACAGTTGTCAACTCTGTCAGAGTGCTGAAAGATCTGATAGAATGGTTGTTTTTAATTGGAGATTTTTAAATGAATAATTCTCCATATTTTACAAATGTTTGTATTGAGCTTTTAGTTTTAGAGGCAAAAATGTCTGTTTTGAGTATTGGTTGTCAACTCCGTCACCGATAGAGTACATATTTTTTGGTCAATATTCCAAAAAAAAAAAATGTAATCACAGTTTGTTAACATATGCGTAAACAATTGATGTATTTGGTGTGCTACACATGGGATAAAGTTTGCTTTATGTTGTTTTATGTTCTAAAACTAGAAAAACATGGCAAATTGCAAACAAAATTAGCCCTAGAGCAATTAGTGCTATAAAACAAAACAAAAATAAGTTTAGAAAACTGTATTACATATCAGAATAATCACATTAGAATTAAACAACCAAGGCCTTTAAACACTTGGACAATAATTGTACAAATTAAATGCCTTTTATGGTATATAAAATAAAAGATGTTCCTTTACACGGTGTGATTGTCGGTACTTTGGTCTATCGAAAAATATTTCAAATGTTGTTAATAAAGACATATTTGTGGGGAAAAGTTCAGATTGTCCTGTCTTTTAAGAATCTCAGACCTCTAAAACAGCAACATGTCCTCTCAGCCTCATGGCAAAATAGCAAGAAATTTGCTGTAATACCACACATTTTACCTCTCTACTCAGTCCCATCTGATTATTATATTTTGAACACAGCACAGAGGGGGATGAGCAAATGAAAGATAAGAAAATAAAACTCCTACACCAGCCCTGATTAACCAATACAGTAGATTTGCCATACCCCATAGCAGACTCATTTTCCTTGACTTTGACTCCATCTAGTGGCAGAACCAATTTACTTCCCAGAGTGCTGCATTGTGACAAGCTCAACTATGAACGGCACCCTTTTCTCACTGTCCATATAGGATGAGATACTCTCCATCATGGATTCCTAGCTATAATGACGACACATGAATTGAGCTGTTTGCGGGAACTAATTTTAATCAGGTCAAGTTGTTGTCAATTTTCAGGCAGATGTGTTGGACTGAGAATGTGTACATGTCGAGATGGACAATCTCGTATTGACAGAGTCGGTCCCCCATAGAGAAAAAAATACATGTACATGTATTACGAAGCAACATATAAACCATCCACACACAGGTTAAAACACACACGTGAATTCTTCAACCTTTGGCCAGCACTAAGCAGTCATGTCTATGTAGCATGTCAGGTTACACACACAGCCCAAGAGGAAGCACCACATGACCCTGGACAATCATTCAAAACAAATTGCCCCTTTGGAACAAAGATTTATTGAAGCGACTTCCCTCTGACCAACCCCTTCATTCCCCAAACTTGAGCTGCCGCTCTTTCTCCTGGAAGTGAAGCTCTTTCGCCCTGTTCTTAAGTTCCTCAGCTTTCTTCTCGTCCTTCTCCGCCCCGTCCCCCAGTTTATACATACGACTGGCGTTGGCACAACCCCAGACGTGTCCTAGCTCACAGGCTCTTGTGGCATACCTCAGAGCCAGGCCCATGTCCTTACTTTGCTTCGGGGAGCCCTCGATATACATGGCACTAAGGTTGAAGCAGGAGGGTGCGAACCCCCCTGTACATGCCTTCTCATAGTACTGCCTAGCCACCCCCGGGTCAGGGCCGGCTTCCATGGCTCGACCGTCATGGGCGAGGAGACCCACGTTGTGACACGCGTCCACAGACTTCTTACCGCCACTGCTGCAGGCCGTCATGAAGCAGGAGTAGGCCATTTTCAGATTCTCTGCAAATCCCCCTGATAGAGAGATTTAGAACATGTTGCGCTTGACCACTTGGGGATGGATTCAGGGTCTCTCTGTCTATCAGTACTTTCTTATCATCCTAATATTTATAATTAATAAGATGACTTGTCTTAAAACATTTGTCAAGCCAAAGCCATACTCTCTCTCTAATCAAATCTTTAAATCTTTTACTTGTCTAGTTGAGAAACGCAAATTGTTTCAGGCTTTGCTGTTGTAATCTGCTAGTGAATAGGATTAAGTTTAGTGGTGTAGTTGTGTACCTTTGCCTTGGATATAGTAAGCCCCGAGCTTGTAGCAGCTTTCACCATGTTTATTAGTCTCACAGTTGTGTTTGAGCACCTGGGCTGTAGACTCAAAGTTTTTCTTCACTCCCTCCATGTAGTCAGCAAGCCTTTGACACCCTGGCAGCAGAATACACGAGGTTAGCCACAATAATGAGTTAGACGGTGTGAAGGTTATAGTACTACGTGAGGCATAAAGACACCTTAACACCAAGCACAATCAGTGGTTCAGAACCCCAGTTAGGGGACAGCAAATGACGGACCATTTGCTTAACATCACTCCCTTCAGCACTGTATAGGACAGTGCATTTCGCTCCTTACCTTCAGGGTCCTTCTCTCTGTAACACTGGTAGCTGAATTCCACACCTATGTTATCCAAATACTGCTTCACCTCCTTTTCGTCCTCAAAGTTTATGAGTCCAGACATGATTCAAACGGTGCAGTGTCCAAAAAAACACTGTCTAAAAACAACACGTGTTGAGAAGCCCAGAACTTCCTTGTGACCTTGGTGTTAAACTGATGAGGTAACAATTTAAGAAAGAGCTCGTCTGGTCCCGTTGAAAAACAACTTAAGCGTATTTAGAGATCACCTTGATAGTGGACAATGTGACGGACATGCAGTGAATTATAATCTATTTTCGTTTGAAATAAAAAAAGGTGGAGATGCTCATTCCTGCTACTTTCTTCGTGGTTTTGTAATATGCACGAAAGGGCTTCCGTAGTCCCGCCCCATCGACCGGTGATGTACTTCCTGTGTCACTTTTTTTTACCGTCAACAAAAATAGAGCTACAATCTATCTGCAATATTAAAGCTGATTTAGCCCCCTAAATTTAAAAAAATAAAGCTATCGTTAAAAACAAGTATGTGTGTAGATTTGGATTAGTGTCAGCCTAGGTTAACGGACATGGTTTGAAAATGAAGTCGAAACATTTTCACAACTATATTAATCGTTTTCCAGGAACATCGATTTTCTATCTTAGTTCGGTACCAACAAGTTAGCTAGCTTGTAGCTAACGTTAGAACGCTAGATAGCTAGTTATCACCTTGCAAAAAATAATCCAGCAAGATTAGGCTAGCTAAGTAGCAAGTTAACAAGGCAAACCGAGACTACTCGGCGTAGGTAGAGACCAATAGCGATATTGATCTTTGGTCGGGAGTCAAGCCTGCAATTTCTTGAAAATGGTGAGTTTTGTTTTTGATATCAATATCTAGCATTCAATTGTCGTGCATTGTCGACAAGGACCAGCAAGGCATCGGACAATGCATACCAGTAGCAAGCTAACTAGTCTTAGTTAGATATCTGCTGAAATTTGATCCACATCGTTAACTAGTTAAACCTTCTTTTTTTTTTTAGCTCAGGAGGATGGATAATTATCTAGCGATCATTGCTCGTTATTTTGGGGTTTGACAACAGCCCACCACTCCAGACATACTCTACCTCCTGGGAGTTATGGGTATCAGGTCTCATTGGCGACCATTTTAACTTTGGCCATATGCTTGGTATGCCATTTGGGAGTGCTGGCATACACTATATATACAAAAGTATGTGGACACCCCTTCAAATTAGTGGATTTGGCTGTTTCAGCCACACCCGTGTATAACATCGAGCACACAGCCATGCAATCTTCATAGACAAATATTGCCCTTACTGAAGAGCTCAGTGACTTTCAACGTGGCACCTTCATAGGATGCCACCTTTTCATCTAGTCAGTTCGTCAAATGTATGCCCTGCCAGAGCTTCCCCGGTCAACTGTAAACAATGGCTCAGTGTACACAAGCTTACAGAACTGAAGCACGTAGCAAGTAAAAACCGTCTGTCCAATGTCAGCACAATAACGTTTAGTCGGGAGCTTCATTACGAACAGTTATTGTGCAGATGTTGCTTCGAGGTTTCCATGGCCCAGCAGCCACACACAAGCCTATGATCACCATGTGCAATGTCAAGCATTGGCTGGAGTGGTGTTAAGATCGCCGCCATTGGACTCTAGAGTACTGGTAGTGTTTGAATTGATTAATCACACATCTGGCAGTCAGATGGACAAATCTGGGTTTGGTGGATACCAGAAGAACACGACCTGCCCCAATGCATAGTGCCAACTGTTTAGTTTGGTGGAGGAGGAATAATGGTCTGGGGCTGTTTTTCATGGTTCGGGCTAGGTCTCTTGGTTCCAGTTAAGGGAAATCTTAATGCTACAGCATACATTGTCATTCTAGATGATTCTGTGCTTCATACTTTGTGGCAACAGAGGCCCTTTCCTGTTTCAGCATGACAATGCCCCGTGCACAAAGCCAGGTCCATACAGAAGTGATTTGTTGAGATCAGTGTGGAAGAGCTTGACTGGCCTGCACAGAGCCCTGACGTCAACCCCATCGATCACCTTTGGGTTGAATTGGAATCCCGACTGCGAGCCAGGCCTAATTGCACAATGTCAGTGCCTGACCTCACTAATGCTGGATGGAAGCAAGTCCCTGCAGCAGTACTCCAACATCTAGTGGAAAGCCTTCCCAGAAGAGTAGAGGCTGTTACAGCAGCAAAGGGGATCCCAACTCCATATTAATCCCCATGTTTGACAAGCAGTTGTCAATATAGTTTTGGTCATGTAGTGTAAGTGTCTAATGTTGTGTGTGTGTGTGTTCCAGGACGAGGCGTCCCCAGCATCTCTGACAGACCTGTGTCTGTCCTACGTGAGTGGGAACCTGGAGAAGTTCTGTGCGAAGCACGCCGATGGATCTCTCTGTCTCAGAGACTCTTTACTGTTCCCCCAGGAGCTAGCTGACCAGCTGTTAGCTAAGATGGCCACTGAAGGTAAGTGAGCAACGAACATGAAGTAGTCAGTGGTCACAGATCCTAGCTCAGATCCTTACCTTAATTATTAGTACAAAAACACGAAACAGGCCTTTAATTCAGTGTCTAGAGCAGTAATGGGCTATTTCCAGTCATTGGGTGATATTTGTCCCAGCCCAGCTCTAACAAAAAAAGTGTGGGTGTTGTTTTCAGGTCTGTTGAATGACAGTACAGTGGGAGTGTTTCGTAGCTGTGAGTACCTACGGCTGCGTCGTGCGTGTATCCGGACTGCTCGTATCTCTGCCGAGGCGTTCCAGAGAGCTCTCTGTCCTCACCGCCTGCTGGAGCTGGACGCTGCCAGGGTCAACGCTGACCTCACCATCTCTGACATACTACAGGGACTGGCCTCCAACAAACACTGCCAGGTAAACATACAGTGCATTCAGAAAGTATTCAGACCCCTTGACTTTTTCCACATTTGGTTACATTACAGCCTTATTCTAAAAGGGATTCAATTGTTTTTTTCCTCAGCAAACTACACACAATACCCCATAAGGACAAACCAAAAACAGGTTTTTGCACATTTATAGTGAAAAAGGAGCATTCAGACCCTTTACTCAATACATTGTTGAAGCACCTTTGGCAGCGATTACAGCCTTGAGTCTTCTTGGTTATGACTCTACAAGCTTGGCACACTTGTATTTGGGGAGTTCTCCCATTCTTCTCTGCAGATCCTCTTAAGCTATGTCAGGTTGGATGGAGAGCGCCGCTGCACAGCTATTTTCAGGTCTCTCCAGAGATGTTCGATCGGGTTCAAGTCTGGGCTTTGGCTGGGCCAATCAAGGACATTCAGAGACTTGTCCTGAAGCCACTCCTGCATTCTCTTGGCTGTGTGCTTAGGGTCGTTGTCCTGTTGGAAGGTGAACCTTCGCCCCAGTCTGAGGTCCAGAGCACTCTGGAGTAGGTTTTCATCAAGGATCTCTCTGTACTTTGCTCCGTTCATCTTTGAATCGATCCTGACTCGTCTCCCAGTCCCTCCCTCTGAAAAACATCCCCACAGTATGCTGCTGCCACCATCAGGCTTCACCGTAGGGATGGTGCCAGATTTCCTCCAGGCGTGACGCTCAGCTTTTAGGACAAAGAGTTCAATCTTTGTTTCATCAGACCAGATAATCTTGTTTCTCATGATCAGAGTCCTTTAGAGGCCTCTTGGCAAACTCCAAGCGGGCTGTCGTCTTTTACTGAGGAGTGTCTTCTGTTTGACCACTCTACCATAAAGGCCTGATTGGTGAAGTGCTGCAGAGATGGGAGAACCTTCCAGAAGGACAACCATCTCCACAGAGGAATTCTGGAGCTCTGTCTGAGTGACCATCGGGTTCTTGGTCAGACAGGTGTGTGCCTTTCCAAATCATGTCCAATCAATTGAAATTACCACAGGTGGACTCCAATCAAGTTGTAGAAACATCTCAAGGATGATCAATGGAAACAGAATGGCCGTGGGCTCAATTTTGAGTCTCATAGTAAAGGGTCTCAAAACTTACTTAAATAAGTTTATTATTTATGTATCTTTTAAAAATATAAAATAGGTAAACATTTGCTTTGTCATTCTGGGGTATTGTGTGTAGACTGATGAGGAAAACATTTTATTTGATCAATTTTAGAATAAGGCTGTAATGTAAAAATATTTGGAAAATGTCAAGTGGTCTGAATACTTTCCGAATGCGGTGTACAGAGAGCTTCCAGCAGGGACAGACAACCGCAAACACTCTCCCTCCCTCACTCTCCAACCTCTTCCTCCCCACAGGAGAGCTTACAGCGGTTGGTCCTGACAGGTCTAACCATGTCCTCTCTGGAGGAACCATCCCATCACCGCTTCAGCTCTCTCCAGGGGCTCCGCTCCCTCTCCCTGGCCAATGTGGACTTCTACGACGCAGGGCTGGCTGACGTGTGTTCCCTACCCCGGCTGGAGAGCCTGGACCTGTCCAACACCTCAGTAACCAACCTCAGTCCTTTACTGGGCCTCAGGGAGAGGCTGAGGTCACTAACACTACACCAGGTGAAGAGGCTGGAGATGAGCACCGCACAGCTATTGGCCGTCATTGGACAACTGGAGGCTCTGCAGGTGGGTGGGGACAACTCTAATGCTCAAGTTCTGTATTCATTTGCTCCACTATAAAAATCATATACAGTGCCTTGCAAAAGTATTCGGCCCCCTTGAACTTTGCGACCTTTTGCCACATTTCAGGCTTCAAACATAAAGATATAAAACTGTGTATTTTTTTGTGAAGAATCAACAACACGTGGGACACAATCATGAAGTGGAACGACATTTATTGGATATTTCAAACTTTTTTAACAAATCAAAAACTGAAAAATTGGGCGTGCAAAATTATTCAGCCCCTTTACTTTCAGTGCAGCAAACTCTCTCCAGAAGTTCAGTGAGGATCTCTGAATGATCCAATGTTGACCTAAATGACTAATGATGATAAGTACAATCCACCTGTGTGTAATCAACTCTCTGTATAAATGCACCTGCACTGTGATAGTCTCAGAGGTCCGTTAAAAGCGCAGAGAGCATCATGAAGAACAAGGAACACACCAGGCAGGTCCGAGATACTGTTGTGAAGAAGTTTAAAGCCAGATTTGGATACAACAAGATTTCCCAAGCTTTAAACATCCCAAGGAGCACTGTGCAAGCGATAATATTGAAATGGAAGGAGTATCAGACCACTGCAAATCCAAGACCTGGCCGTCCCTCTAAACTTTCAGCTCATACAAGGAGAAGACTGATCAGAGATGCAGCCAAGAGGCCCATGATCACTCTGGATGAACTGCAGAGATCTACAGCTGAGGTGGGAGACTCTGTCCATAGGACAACAATCAGTCGTATATTGCACAAATCTGGCCTTTATGGAAGAGTGGCAAGAAGAAAGCCATTTCTTAAAGATATCCATAAAAAGTGTCATTTAAAGTTTGCCACAAGCCACCTGGGAGACACACCAAACATGTGGAAGAAGGTGCTCTGGTCAGATGAAACCAAAATTTAACTTTTTGGCAACAATGCAAAACATTATGTTTGGTGTGAAAGCAACACAGCTCATCACCCTGAACACCTTCCCCACTGTCAAACATGGTGGTGGCAGCATCATGGTTTGGGCCTGCTTTTCTTCAGCAGGGACAGGGAAGATGGTTTAAATTGATGGGAAGATGGATGGAGCCAAATACAGGACCATTCTGGAAGAAAACCTGATGGAGTCTGCAAAAGTCCTGAGACTGGGACGGAGATTTGTCTTCCAACAAGACAATGATCCAAAACATAAAGCAAAATCTACAATGGAATGGTTCAAAAATAAACATATCCAGGTGTCAGAATAGCCAAGTCAAAGTCCAGACCTGAATCCAATCGAGAATCTGTGGAAAGAACTGAAAACTGCTGTTCACAAATGCTCTCCATCCAACCTCACTGAGCTCGAGCTGTTTTGCAAGGAGGAATGGGAAAAAGTTCAGTCTCTCGATGTGCAAAACTGATAGAGACATACCCCAAGCGACTTACAGCTGTAATCGCAGCAAAAGGTGGTGCTATAAAGTATTAACTTAAGGGGGCTGAATAATTTTGCACGCCCAATTTTTCAGTTTTTGATTTGTTAAAAAAGTTTGAAATATCCAATAAATGTTGTTCCACTTCATGATTGTGTCCCACTTGTTGTTGATTCTTCACAAAAAAATACATTTTTTTATATCTTTATGTTTGAAGCCTGAAATGTGGCAAAAGGTTGCAAAGTTCAAGGGGGCCGAATACTTTCGCAAGGCACTGTATATCGCTGAGTGAAGTTTCTTAAACCTTTTTCTAGTTCCGGCACTGTGATTGTTCGCTATCCCTGACGTTTACTTGTGGTGCTCGAATAGTGTTATTTCTGATCCTCATGCTTTTGTGGAAACCTACCTATGCAGCACCTGGACATCAGTGATGATAAACAGTTCACATCAGACGTGGCTCGTCAGTTGCTGGGCGAACCTGGGATCCTGCCTGCTCTGGTCTCTCTGGATGTGTCTGGACGCAAACAGGTACTGGAGACAGAGTATGAGTGGAGTTGGCTCGAGTTGTGTGAGTGTGTATTGCAGCTGTGTGTGTAGAGTGTTTACCTGGTGTGTGTGTGTTATGCCAGGTGACAGATGCAGCGGTCAAGGCGTTTGTAGAGGAACGTCCAGGGATGACCTTTGTTGGTCTGCTGGCTACAGACGCTGGCTTCTCTGACTTCCTCAATGGAGAGGGCATCCTCAAGGTGGGTTTCACTGTTTTTCTTCTGTCTTTGTAGAGGAAGCAGCAATACTAACTGAGCACCACGCTATGTATGTGTCCTCTGTTTGGCAGGTGACAGGAGAGGCCAATGAGACTCAGATCTGTGAGTCGCTGCATCGCTACAGTGAGAGAGACGGCTTTGTCAGAGAGGCTCTGTTTCATCTGTTCAGTCTCACTCACGTCATGGAGAAACCACGGCCTGACATACTCAAGGTACACAAACATTATTTAATGTCTACTCTACCCTTCACCTCAATATACATCTTACAACAGCATGTCCACATTTTTATAAAATAATGAGTCACTCCCTCTTCTTCCTCGATCCTTCTGTCTCTAGTTGGTAATACTGGGGATGAAGAACCACCCTGCCACCCTGAACGTCCAGTTGGCAGCCAGTGCGTGTGTGTTTAACCTGACCAAGCAGGACCTGGCAGCGGGCATGCCTGTTAGACTGCTTGGCACAGTCACTCAACTACTGTTGGAGGCCATGAGGACCTTCCCGAACCACCAACAGGTACACACACACTCTCACCTTCTCCTCCATATTGTTTACACATCCAGGTTCATCCCATCTGTAAACAGACTGGCTAGGGGCTGTTTCTGGACCAGGCTTGAGTGGGGTTTTGTTTTGGCTCTAACCACCATCTTGGATCCTTTTTCTCCAGTTGCAAAAGAATTGCCTTCTCTCTCTGTGCAGTGACCGCATACTGCAGGAGGTCCCCTTCAACAGGTAGATATACACATTGAATGACTTTGACTGTAGATGTATTCATCCTTTAAGATTGTGTCTCATGAGAGACGTAGTA
Source organism: Oncorhynchus masou masou (assembly GCF_036934945.1). Taxonomy (NCBI): domain Eukaryota; kingdom Metazoa; phylum Chordata; class Actinopteri; order Salmoniformes; family Salmonidae; genus Oncorhynchus; species Oncorhynchus masou. The sequence goes on along the minus strand of NC_088235.1, from coordinate 88,634,473 downwards.
TGTACAATGCATGTATCCTTTGTACTGTGTATGTGTGTGGTCTATAATCCAGGTTTGAGGCTGCTAAGCTGGTGATGCAGTGGCTATGTAACCATGAGGACCAGAACATGCAGAGGATGGCTGTGGCTATCATTTCTATACTGGCTGCCAAGGTAGGGGTGTGTGTGTGCCTACATGTCTCAGTGTGTGTCAAATATGGTATTAGAAATGTGTTTGAGGTTTGGTCTTTGCTGATGTGTGTGTTTTCCTATACAGTTATCTACAGAGCAGACAGCCCAGCTGGGAGCAGAGCTGTTCATAGTGAAGGTGAGACTGTTCAAACATCCTCCATTCACACAGCTGGCCATTGGCACATGCCTTCCCAATCGAAAGAATCGCTATCTGCAGTGTTTAAAAAGAAATACAGTAATTGTCACAATCTCTGTCTATACCCCCCTTTCTCTATCCCTCTTTCTCTCTCTTCAGCAACTTCTCCACATTGTGCGTCAGAAGGCGACTCAGGGCGGGGTGGATGCCACCCTCAAGTTCACACTGAGCGCGCTCTGGAACCTCACCGACGAATCACCAACCACCTGCCGCCATTTTATAGAGAACCAGGGACTGGAGCTGTTCATTAAAGTTCTGGAGGTAGTACACACACACACACTCACAGACCCTAGAGCTGTTCATCAAAGTGCTGGAGTTACAACACTCTCTCTCTGACGTTCTTACTGCCTGAAGTGCAAGTTGACTCACTCACGCCTCTTTATTGTCCCTTTTCTTTCTCTCTGTAGTCATTCCCCTCGGAGTCTTCCATCCAGCAGAAGGTGTTGGGGCTGCTTGTGAGTCATAGTGAACCTTTGACTGACAGTGTATTTATTCTACTGGTCAGTAACCCTGGTTTGTGGTCGTAGTGAATTCAGCAGAGACAAACTACTGATGAAACCGGTTTGTTTTATGTTTGAATCATCCCATTTGAAGTGGTGGAAGAGCTGACTGTGTGGCTCTGTCTCGCTCCAGAACAACATAGCAGAGGTTGGGGAGCTGCATGAGGAGCTGATGGTTCAGGGCTTTCTGGATCACATCTGCTCCCTGCTCCACAGCCCTGAGGTGGAGGTGTCCTACTTCGCTGCTGGGATACTGGCCCACCTCACCTCCAGAGGAAAGGCTGCATGGACACTCAGTATCACACTGAGGTCTGACCTGCTAGAACAACTGGTACGTGGGGGAGGTCTGTGAGTTGTTATACCACCTGTGTGTGTGTGTAATAATTGTCTCGTGTTCCGTGTCCCTCCTCCAGCACTCTGCCATCCTGAAGTGGCAGACCCCAGAGTGTGAGATGGTGGCTTACAGGTAAGACCTCCATGCACACACACGAGGAGAGGAAGCCACTGTAAACTATTAAGATGCAGCCTGGGTATTAATGATCTCATCCCCCCCTCTGTAGGTCCTTTAACCCTTTTTTCCCCCTGTTGGAGTGTTTCCACACCCCAGGAGTCCAGCTGTGGGCAGCCTGGGCCATGCAGCATGTCTGCAGCAAGAACGGTGAAACACATACACTCCATATAGAGCGTAATAGTTTTCTACCTGTCCTACGTTTCTGTATATTCTGCTCTGTGCGTCATCAATGTGAGTGTACTCTCTCTGGACTCCTGCAGCCCCTCGGTACTGCAGTATGCTGCTGGAGGAGGGAGGTCTGCAGCAGCTGGAAAAGGTCCAGACACACCCCGACACACACGCAGATGTCATGCGATTGACTGATGGCATCCTGGAGAGCCTGCAGCGCCACCAGGCTCGCACCGGCCAGACCACACAAACACCCCCACACACACACAAAGGTGAGACACACACACACACACACACACAATGATTTCTGGTGTGTGTGATTTCAAAACATGTTAAAAGTCAATAAAACTGCTCTGTCTTTCTCCTCCAGAGAGTGATACACCCTGATCAGAACCCATTCCACCTGTAATGTCAAGACAAGTGTCCAGGAAGAGGTGTGTGTTCACACATGTTCATTAAGCCTGTCGCATGCTTCCCAGTCGAAACAGTTTGCGCCAAATTTTTACGTTTCTGATTATATTGGAGTTCGCAGGTTTTTTTTCCAGTTGTTCGAGCACCAAATGTGTTCTTGAGGCAAGCCAAAGTCAACAGTACTACGGGATTCTTCATTGAAGTGTTTGTCATTCAGTGAACCTAGTTTTAATGCACATTTTTCACTTGAGAAATACTGCACCAAATTTAGCAAAATGATTTACAGATTCCTTGATTCTTCGTAGATTATTTCTGACTATTGAGCAGGTGGCTATGTTGCTACGGCGTTTCAAGAGGGAGAAACGGTAATATTGCATTTTCTTTTCTCATTTTTCAAGCAAAGGTATTTTAAGGGAGTATGCGAGGCACAGACATTTGCTTCGCCTCGCCGAGTTCTACTTGGCGTAAACCAAACCTAGTATGTGGGCGCCTATAAACTGGGGTGAGGAAAGACACCCTGTCACAAGGTGGTGCTGTAAAGTGAATGAGAGAACAGAAACGACGCATTTCTTTGCACACATACCTTGCTGTTATTTATTTTCTTGTTTGGTTCAAAAGCAACAGTATGACTAAGTGTACTACTGTTGGGATAAAGAAATGATGATTGATTTAACTAAAGAAAAATAAACCTTAAGACAAGCATGAGTTGTTTGTGAACAGCGTCCATAGCATGAATAGAAAACCAGTTGAACTATATGGTTTAACTGTTTCTTTCCTGTTGGACTCTGAAAGGGCCGAATCCTGCACGCATCTTGGAAGAGTCACACTAATCGACATCAATTAACACCATTGACATCGATTCATGGTTGGAGTTCTGCAGGCGCACCAAGTTTGGATTCGGCCCCTAGAGGGCACTACATACCCTACGCAAACAGTGATGGGGCGTCGTATACGGGCCATTCCCAAATTGGATCCACACAAAAGTATGTAGAAGTACCTAGAAAACGAAGCTGTTGCTGCGTTTGCGTAAAGTGTGTAGCAGCCTTAAAGCTCAGTTCTGGGGTTGAGAGTCCTAATCAGCCCCTCTGGCTGATTAGCTAATATATGCACATGACGGTGTGATTTCCCAGGATGCTCAAGTTTGTCTGAGTGATCTTTTGATTCGCCCAGTTTGTAGCAGGACTATTCAAATCCAGACATGGAGGTCCACAATACAGTCCATAGTTATTTTCTCTGTGGTAGTTAATTGATAATTATAAATGTATGAATTAATTTATGGATACATTTTTGCCACAGTGTATACTCACCAGGGGTTGCAGGTCTGAATCAGTCCGTGATTAGAGGGTTAGGATGAAAACCAGCAGTATTGTGGACATCCAGGACAAGATTTGAGTTCTCCTGGTTTATAAAAATGATGTTAATAGTAATGTTTTTTTCCCTTGTGGACAAAAATGGCAATAAATATACTGGTCAACATTAATACATTAATACATTAATACAATACAACTTTGCACAGTAGGAAGAAAACTTATTTTCTTGAGTTCTATGTGCTTCCATGGTTGCTGGTCTGTGTGCATGCTTGCATATTTGGATCAGTGTATAGGTGAGTGTGTGTTTGATGCTAGGGGGAGTGTTTGTACGGACATGGCCCACATGACTCACAGCGCAGGGAGAGCTGTGACTTCCCTGGTCTGGAAAGGAGGCCGTTTGTTAATGCAATATTCACCCAGAAATTGTGTGACGGGTTTTATGGTTTCTCAATGTTTTTTGTTGTTGTTTTTTTCCCCTCTGGGTTTGAGACCTCGATGTTTGGATTTGAAAATCCAACTGTTGTAGTTGAAGGGGGTGACGCTCGGGGGCTGTGCATCTGGGTGTTTGAGTGAGAAAGAGGAGAACCAACCAGCAAAATCACAGCCCCCTTCATTATCGACGCATTGTGCCGTCAACCTCAAAGAGCCATTCCTGACTCTGAAGTCAGGAGGACTTAGAGTTAAGTGCTAGCCTCTATAGCCAGACAAGTGTTTGTAGTTTCTCATCGCCCATATTCAAGTACAGTCTTTAACGATTGGTTTAAAGTGTTGGAAACAATATAATATGTTTTGTTGTTTATTTCAAAAGGAGGTACTTAAGAAAACGTAGGAGGCAAAACTGTGTTGAAAATTCTGCGATTAAGGGGAGAGGCAGCGAGAATAGCGCAATCCCAAAAAGACGCCTATCCCAGGGGTGTTGAACTCATTTTGCCCCAGGGGCTGCATTCGCTTTTTGATGGCCGCTCTAAAAATGTTATTTCCTTGCCGTCAAAATGACAAAATTGTCTATCTGCAACGGTCTGTACATTGCACCCTCCTGAGCATGAGCCTGGTTGTGACTAATAATGATATATGCTACTGATCTCGTCTTCATTCTCTATGCAATGGCGGCTGAAACTACATTTCATGCCTGCTGGCAAATCTCCACATGCTTGATTTCAAATCAGCCTACAATTTGTATGTGCATGCTACCACTGCATGGGTCAAAGTATCTCCTCTATGGCATCAAGAGAAATGCACAGAACAAACTGAACTGTAAACTAAAGTCAGTATTTTCTACATTTATACTGACAGAATATTACATTTGAGTTGTCATCTCACTATGATTGAAGCTGTGGGAAAGTTTAGTCTTGTCTGTGCATTCCCCTAATGTGACAGTTTCCTCTTTCTGTATGGGTATTTCATGAAACTGGGAGTGGGGTGGCTCTAAAGGGAAGGCCATTTGCTAAGATGCCATTTTGCTGCTGAGGGTCATTTTTTCATGTTTCTGAAATAAAGAATGTACACCCCCATCGGCTGTAAACTGGCAGTCTGTTTTACTTTCTTAAAAGCCATCCTTGATCCATATGCTAAAATATATTACAACTGCAGTTTAAAAAACAAACACACAACCCTCCATGTGTGTTACTCTCCATTGTAGAGTGGGGGTCTCTTCTCTATAAAGGCAGCCATGCCCTCGTGTCAGGATCAGCTGGAGAAAGAGACATGATATATCACTACAGTTTGACCACGGACAATGCACGTAGGCATTTTACCAGTTGATCTCTTACCCTGGCTTAGCACATCCTCTCTGGCCATCCCTGATGTGACCACCTGAGAGATACAGACCCACACAGACAGGTTACAGACATACCTGCCACTAGCACACAGAGTTAATGAACAGGGTGTGAGAGCTGGGATGTGTGTGACTGATGATTAATTGATCAATCAATCATTAGACCATTTAGAACACAAGGTTGTGTTGAGAAGCTGATGCACCTCCATGCCTCTGATCAGAGCCTCCTTGGCCATCCTCACAGCGATGGGGGCCTGGAGACCACACTGGGGGTGAGAACGAAGGACCACAGAAATGCTCGTGTGATGATGTGTAACCATTTGTGAGAAATAGTTCTAAGAGGGTTCGCCGGCTGTCCCTGAGGGAGAACCCTTTGTTTGAGTCTACAGTGCCTTCAGAAAGTATTCACACCGCTTATTCCAAAAATGTTTGCGTTACAGCCTGAATTCAAAATGGATGAAAGATGTTTTTTCTCACTCATCTAAACATAATACCCCGTAATGACAAAGTGAAAACATATTTAGACATTTTAGCAAATGTATTAAAAGAAGTACAGATATCTCATTTACATAAGTATTCACACCCGAAGCAATACTTTGGTGGTGATTACAGCTTTGAGTCATCTTGGTATGTCTGTATCAGCTTGGGACATCTGGATTTAGGGATTTTCTCCCATTCTTCCTTAAATATTTTCTCAAACTCTTAAATTAAATGGGGAGCAGCAGTGAATAGCAATCTTCAAGTCTTTCCACGGATTTTCAAATGGAATTCAAGTCTGGGCTTTAGCTGGGCCACTCAATGACTTTCACATTCTTGTTCTGAAGCCATTCCAGCTTTGGTTTGGCTGTATACTTGGAGTCATTGTCCTGTTGGAAAGTAAATCTATGCCTCCAGTCTAAGGTCTTTTGCACTCTGAAGCAGGTTCTCATCAAGGATTTGGCTCCATTCATTGTTCCCTCTATCCTTACCAGTCTCCCAGTCCCTGCCGATGAAAAGCATCCCCATAGCATGATGTTACCACCCCCATGCTTCACGGTATGGATGGTGTTAGATGGGTGATGAGCTGTGCCTGGTTTTCTCCAGACATAGCGCTTTGCATTCAGGCCAAAGAGTAGTTCTGTCAGAGTAGACATTGGGTTCTTGGTCACCTATCTGACCAAGGTCCTTTTTGCCCGGTTTCTCAGTTTGGTCGGACAGCCAGCTCTTGGCAGAGTCTGGTTGGTTCGATATTTTTTCCCAATGATGGAGACAACTGTGCTCTAGGAAACTTTCAACAGTCTAGAAATGGTTTTATACCCTTCCCTACATATATACCTCATCACAATTCTATCTCTGAGATTTATGGACAGTTCCTTGGTATAGTTTCTGCTCTGACATGCACAGGTGTGTTTCTTTCTAAAACATGTCCAAACAATTGAATTGGCCACATGACTCCAAGTTGTAGTGATATCTCAAAGATGATCAAAGGAAAATGGATGTACCAGAGCTCAATTAGGAGTGTCGTAGCAAAGGGGTGTGACTACATATGTAAATGAGATATGTATTTAAATTTTACAAAAATGTGCAAACATTTCTTAAAACATGTTTTCACTTTGTCATTATTGGGTATTGTGTGTAAATATATTTCATCCATTTTGAATTCAGGCTGTAACGACAAAATGTGGAATAAGTCAAGGGGTAGGAATACTTTCTGAAGGCATACAAACGGCAAGACTTTAGCTAGCAGGTTACCCCGGTTCAAACCTGGGGGTATTTCTGTTCGTAATAAATTATTTGTGTGGGTCAAAACTCATTCTGTTTGGCTGGGCCAAGCTCCCCAATGGGTGGGCCTATGCCCTCCCAGGCCCACCCATGGCTGCACCCCTGCCTCATGGGTCATGTGAAATCCATATATTAGGGCCAAATTTATTTATTTCAGTTGACTGATTTCCTTATATGAACTGTAACTCAGTAAAATCTTTGAAATTGCGGCATGTTGCGTTTATATTTTTTCTCAGTATAGCCGTCAATCACTCATCACTGTGGAATGGAGAAAACAATCAGTATGGTTTTTCGTCCTAAAACATTCTCAGATACATAAATATGTCCTCCAAGCCGTGCAACTGCAAATAACTAGTTTGTGTGTGTGTGCATATGTTATTCGTGGACTGTTTCTCCACTTGACTGCCGAGGTGCCCCTGTCAACTGCTGGCATCTGAGATGGAGTGAGAGAAATTTGGAGTGACAGATGCCTGGAGTGGAGGAGAAGGGCACTGGCGTATCACACACCCCTGATATTTTGCCTTAGCAGGAAATTAAGTCTAAAACATCTATATTTTCTCTCAGCCGCTTGGCAAAATGTGTCAAAAAGCATGAGATTAGCTATAGAAGGGTTGTTTCTTTGTCATATTAGCATGGATATTAAATCAGTCAAAACACATCAAAACAAGACATGGTATCAAGAACAAGATACAACTTGTTGGAACCAGCCGAATAGGTTTCCCCTCATGGCAGCTTCTTGTCCTTGTTGCTAGCCAACTGACTATCCAGTCATTATTATGAGCCATCCTCCTCTCAGCAGCCTCCACTGCATCTCCCGTGTATTAGTGTGTATGCGTGCGTCTAACCTGTGGTAGTATCAATAGGCAGCGTCTCCATCTGGGTTCTACTCTGTAGCTCTGTTGACCAGTCCGATGTCCACAGCCCTCTGTCCATCCACTCTCCTACCAGTGAAGATCAGCTCTTTAGCCAGGGCAAAGCCCACCGCTCTGGGGGGACGCTAACTGCCCCCTACAGGAGAGGATGTAGGGAGAGAGAGAATGAGGCTGAACTCTTGCAAAACAACACAATTTCATGATGGTAAATTATGGGTGTGGATCAGTAGAGGCTGCTGAGGGGAGGACGGCTCATAATAATTGCTGGAACGGTGCAAATGGAATGGCATCAAGCACATGGAAGCTATGTGTTTAATGTGTGTGTGTGTGGGGGGGGATGTGATGGGAGAGTGTGTGTGATGTGTGCATGCATTTGACCTTTGGTCATCTTACCAGCTCTTGGGAGTAGCCCCTGTGTCTTCTCAATCAAACCCATCTGTGCAGAGTAGGCTGGAACACACACAAGACAGTCGAAGGTCCGCTTGGCTTTGTCATTAAGCAACGGTGGGAGTATAGACTAACTGATGTGTCGGTCAGAGCGAAAAACACAAAATGAGAGTGAAATCATGTTAAATGTTTAAATACATTTAGCATTCAAACATTAAACATTATTTCCAATTAAATACGTTGGTATACAAAATGTTAAACAAATGGCAACTAAATATGCTTGTTTTACAAATTATATAAAATAATAGACTCAGAGTTATCAAAAACGCAAATTTCTCTCAGAATTTACATACAACATATAGTTTGCACATTGCTGGTAACTAAATTAATTGATGTACAAATAAATCAAGATTGTTTGTGCTTATCATTAGCATGTACAGCTGCACTCCATATGATAGAATCATGTAAAAGTGCTTTAAAATAAGTAAGAAAAAAACTCAATTAAGAAAAAAAATTGGACTGTCAAAAAAATGCCTAAAATATGCCAAATCATAAACGAGCATTTCACCTAAATAACAAACCAAATGGGGTCAAAATAAAAAGGCTTCAACATTTCAGTTAAGTGGACTTATACAGTACCAGTCAAAAGTTTGGACACACTTATTTATTCAAGGGTTTTTCTTTATTTTTACTATTTTCTACATTGTAGAATAATAGTGAAGACATCAAAACTATGCAATAACACATATGGAATCATGTAGCAACCATAAAAGTGTTAACCTCTTTGAACTCTAGGGGCGCAATTTCATTTTTGGATGAAAAACGTTCCCGTTTTAAACAAGATATTTTGTCACAAAAAGATGCTCGACTATGCATATAATTGCTACTGTTCGAAAGAAAACACTCTGACGTGTCCAGAAATACAAAGATCTTCTCTGTGCGTGCCCTTTAACGTGAGCTTCAGGCAAAACCAAGATGAGATGGCATCCAGGAAATGACAAGGATTTTTGAGGCTCTGTTTGTCATGATCTCCTTATATGGCTGTGAACGCAAGAGGAATGAGTCTGCCCTTTCTGTCGTTTCCCCAAGGTGTCTGCAGCATTGTGACGTATTTGTAGGCAGATCATTGGAAGATTGACCATAAGAGACCACATTTACCACGTGTCCGCCCGGTGTCCTGCGCCGAAATTGGTGCGCAAAAGTCACCTGCCAGTATTTTTCCAAACAATACAGAGAGTAAAGCAAGCTTCCACGAACTGCATGTCAATGAAGAGATATGTGAAAAAACACCTTGAGGACTGATTCCAAACAACGTTTGCCATGTTTCGATATTATGTAGTTAATCCGGAAAAAGTTTTACGTTGTAGGTGACTGCATTTTCGGTTCGTTTCAGTAGCCAGGCGCAATGTAGAAAACGGAACGATTTCTCCTACACACAGACGCTTTCAGGAAACACTGCGCATTTGGTGTGTAACTGAGAGTCTCCTCATTGAAAACATCAGAAGCTCTTCAAAGGTAAATGATTTTATTTATTTGGTTATCTGGTTTTTGTGAAAATGTTGCGTGCTACATGTTATTCAAAATGCATTGCTAGCTTTGCATACTCTTACACAAATTAGTCAATTTCTATGGTTCAAAAGCATATTTTGAAAATCTGAGATGACAGTGTTGTTAAGAAAAGGCTAAGCTTGAGAGCAGATGCATTATTTTCATTTTATTTTTGATTTTCAGAAATCGTTAACGTTACATTATGCTAATGAGCTTCAGGCTATAACTGTATACAGGGTTTTTCATAGCCAAACGTGAACAAAACGGAGCGATTTGTCCTACACAAATAATATTTTTTGAAAAACTGCACATTTGCTATGTAACTGAGAGTCTCCTCATTGAAAACATCCGAAGCTCTTCAAAGTTAATGATTTTATTTATTTGGTTATCTGGCTTTTGTGAAAATGTTGCGTGCTACATGCTACACAAAATGCTATGCTAACTTTGCATACTCTTACACAAATTAGTCAATTTCTATGGTTCAAAAGCATATTTTGAAAATCTGAGATGACAGTGTTGTTAAGAAAAGGCTAAGCTTGAGAGCAAACGCATTATTTTAATTTTATTTGCGATTTTCAGAAATCGTTAACGTTGCGTTATGCTAATGAGCCTGAGGCTTTAGTCACGATCCCGGATCCGGGATGGGGAGTTTCAAGAAGTTAAACAAATCTAAATATATTTTAGATTCTTCAAAGTAGCCACCCTTGATGACAGCTTTGCACACTCTTGCCATTCTCTCAACTAGCTTCAACTGGACTGCTTATCCAACAGTCTTGAAGGAGTTCCCACATATGCTGAGCACTTGTTGGATGCTTTTCTTTCACTCTGTGGTTCAACTCATCTCAAACCATCTCAATTGGGTTGAAGTTGAGTGATTGTGGAGGCCAGGTATGCAGCACTCCATCACTCTCCTTCTTGGTCAAATAGCCCTTACACAGCCTGGAGATCTGGTCGGTCATTATCCTGTTGAAAAACAAATTATAGTCCCACTAAGCGCAAACCAGATGGGATGGCGTATCGGTGCAGAATGCTGTGGCCATGCTGGTTTAGTGTGCCTTGAATTCTAAATACATCACTGACAGTGTTACCAGCAAAGCACCCACATACCATCACACCTCCTCCTCCATGCTTCACGGTGGGAACAACACATGTGGCGATCACCTGTTCACCTATTCTGCGTCCCACAAAGACATGGCAGTTGGAACCAAAAATCTCAAATTTGTACTCATCAGACCAAAGGACAGATTTCCCCTGGTCTAATGTCCATTGCTTGTGTTTCTTGGCCCATGCAAGTCTCTTCTTCTTATTTGTGACCTCTAGTAGTGGATTCTTTGCAGCAATTCGACCATGAAGGCCTGATTCATGCAATCTCCTCTGAACAATTGATATTGAGATGTGTCGGTTACTTGGAATGTGTGAAGCGTTTATTTGGGCTGCAATTTCAAAGGCTGGTAACTCTAATGAACGTATCCTCTGCAACAGAGGTAACTCTGGGTCTTCCTTTCCTGTGGCGGTCCTCATGGAGGCCAGTTTCATCATAGCGCTTGATGGTTTTGCGACTGTACTTGAAGAAACTTTAAAAGTTCTTGACTTCATGTCTTAAAGGAATGATGGACTGTCGATTCCTTTTGCTTATTTGAGCTGTTTTTGCTGTAATATGGACTTGGTCTTTACCAAATAGTGCTATCTTCTGTATACCACCCCAACCTTGTCACAACACAACTGATTGGCCGTAAGGAAAAACATTCCACAAATTAACTTTTAACAAGGCACACCTGTTAATCAAAATGCATTCCAGGTGACTACCTCATGAAGCTGGTTGAGAGAATGCCAAGAGTGTGCTAAGCTGTCGTCAAGGCAAAGGGTGGCTACTTTGAAGAATATCAAATATAAAATATAATTTCCTGCAATTCTACACATTTTGCCATGGGGCGTAGAGAAAATGTTGCAGTTTTATAGCAAGTCTGATGCAATTATACACATTTAGCCATAGGGTGGATTACTATTTTTTCCGTTTTGAAGCCAATTTCCTGCAATTCTACACATTTTGCCATGACTTACGCCATGTTAATATATCGGAGTGAGAGTGACTAATAAAATCAGGTGCCGCTCTAGAATCTCCAATAAGTGCATTGTCATCCTCTGCCATGACAGCATTTTAAACATAACCTTCAGCATGACAGGATGATAATTGCTAAATTAACTCAGGAGCCACACCTGTGTGGAAGCACCTGCTTTCAATATAATTAGTTTCACTCATTTACTCAAGCTTTCCCATTATTTTGGCAGTTACCTGTATTTAGACTGATATGTATGTATGCGTGTAACTCAGATGCTACAGAATATAAATGTAATATACTGTACATTAGAATTGTGGAGGCTGCTGAGGGGAGGACAGCTCATAATAATGGCTGAAATGGAGTCATTGGAGTGGTATCAACCACATGGAAACCACCCCTTTGATGTGTTTGATACCATTCTTTGATTCTTTGACTCCATTGCAGCCATTATGATCCGTCCTCCCCTAAGCAGCCTCCACTAATAAAAATAATATCCATGAAGTTGTTTCTCACAGATCTTGTGTAGTTACCACAATCACTCATTACCCTGCATGGCTTGCCCCTCTCAGCTTGACTTGCTTGTTATGGGGTAAATTATGTACATGAATAGCCTCTTTTTAAGTCAGTGACAATGCAGGGAGCCAGTATAGGCCTATTACTTTTTAATACAGTGCACTGGGTGTATGTGGACAGAGACTCATTATTCTCCTCTTGACACATCTTGTTGTGGCTCCCTAGGAACCTACCTTGTTCTACAGAAGAAGGCTGATAAGGAAGGTAACTATGTCCCTGAGACCAGCAACCATATCATCACAAGCGTCGATCAAGATCAGCAATAGTCGTGAAAGTTTTAAAAACAATTTAAGAAACTGACCACCACTGCTCTGGAGGATCCTACTTATAAGCAGGGTTTTGCTAGTGTCCTACTTGGCACATCATTTAAATTTGGTTTACTCAACACATCATGAGGGGGTATTTCCCTGCCTTAAGTGTCCGGCTCTGTCAATTCCTGCTACCACCTTTGTGTATTTGTAAGTGATTTACATTTACTTGAATCCTAACCTTATATAATCTTGCACTACTCCACAGTCCACAGTAGCCTAGAGCAGTGTAGATTGATTCTACCCAAAAATTCACTTGACACTGAAACATTTAATATTTCATTACGATCACCATTAGCCGTCATCATTGCTTTGCACAATAGGGGGATACCTCATTAGCCGTTGCTTTGATGTTTTTCCTGGAAAGAAGTGGCTTCTTTGCTGCCCTTCTTGACACCAGGCCATCCTCCAAAAGTCTTCGCCTTCACTGTGCGTGCAGATGCACTCACCTGCCTGCTGCCATTCCTGAGCAAGCTCTGTACTGGTGGTGCCCCGATCCCGCAGCTGATTCAACTAGGAGACGGTCCTGGCGCTTGCTGGACTTTCTTGGGCGCCCTGAAGCCTTCTTCACAATTGAACCACTCTCCTCGAAGTTCTTGATGATCCGATAAACGGTTGATTTAGGTGCAATCTTACTGGCAGCAATATCCTTGCCTGTGAAGCCCTTTTTGTGCAAAGCAATGATGATGGCACTTGGGCCTCCCGGGTGGCGCAGTGGTGTGGTTAAGGGCAGTACCACCAGAGACTCTGGGTTCGCGCCCAGGCTCTGTCGTAACCGGCCGCGACCGGGAGGTCCGTGGGGCGACGCACCATTGGCCTAGCGTCGTCCAGGTTAGGGAGGGCATGGCCGGTAGGGATGTCCTTGTCTCATCGCGCACCAGCGACTCCAAGGTTGCCAGGTGCACGGTGTTTCCTCCGACACATTGGTGCAGCTGGCTTCCGGGTTGGATGTGCGCTGTTTTAAGAAGCAGTTGGTTGGGTTGTGTATCGGAGGACGCATGAATTTCAACATTCGTCTCTCCCGAGCCCATACGGGAGTTGTAGCGATGAGACAAGATAGTAGCTACTAACAATTGGATACCATGGCATTGGGGAGAAAAAGGGGTAAAAATTTAAAAAAATTAAAATAAAAGATGTGTTCCTTGCAGGTAACCATGGTTGACAGAGGAAGAACAATGATTCCAAGCACCACCCTCCTTTTGAAGCTTCCAGTCTGTTATTTGAACTCAATCAGTATGACAGAGTGATCTCCAGCCTTGTCCTCGTCAACGCTCACACCTGTGTTAACGAGAGAATCACTGACATGTCAGCTGGTCCTTTTGTGGCAGGGCTGAAATGCAGTGGATTTTTGGGGGGGGGATTCAGTTCATTTGTATGGCAAAGAGGGACTTTGCAATTAATTGTAATTCATCTGATCACGCTTCATAACATTCTGGGGTATATGCAAATTGCCTTGAGCGAAACAGACACATACTCCAAGCCTACATTCAAATACAGAACAAAAATACAAAACACAACAATTTAAGAATTTACTAAGTTACAGTTCATGCAACGAAGTCATAAGGCCCTAATCTATGGTTTTCACATGACTGGGAATACAGATATGGATCAGTTGTTCACAGACACCTTAAAAAAGATAATAATAATAAAAAGGTTGGGGCGTGGATCTGAAGGTGGTTGGTCTCAGACGATCCAACAGGTGAAGAAGTCGGATGTGGGGGTCCTGGGCTGGCATGGTTGCAAGTGGTCTGCATTTGTGAGGCCGGTTGGACGTAATTCCCAAATTCCAAATTTTTTAAAACAATGGTGGTTGAGAAATTAACATTCAATTCTCTGTCAACAGCTCTGGTGGACATTCCTGCAGTCTGCATGTACACTCCCTGGAAACGAGACATCGGCGGCATTGTGTTGTGACAGAACTGCCCATTTTAAAGTGGCCTTTTGTCCTCAGCACAAAGTGCACCTATGTAATAATCATGCTGTTTAATCAGCTTCTTGATATGCCACACCTGTCAGTTGGATGATTTATCTTGGCAAAGCTTTAATACATTTTTCCATACGCACAAAAAGCTTATTTCAATAAAACCTTGTGCACACATTTGTTTACATCCCTGTTAGTGTATATTTCTCGCTCATTAACGGGGATGTAAACAAAAGGTGTGCACAAAGTTATCAAAATAAGCTTTGTGCGGGTATGGAACATTTTATTTCAGCTCATGAAACATGGGACCAACACTTTACATGTTGCGTTCATAGAATATAAAACATACGTGACAGTACAAAACCACAATTACATAAAACTCAGTCTACATGGTCTGAACTAATGCAAGCTTGTCAACAAATAAAATAAAACCAAACTTAAATATGGTGTTCATTCATTAATACTAGAGGGTAAAGTTTACATTTGAGACCTGATGTTTTAGAAGTTAGAAAATGGTGTACCTGTCACGAAGTACTAAGGTGAGTGGAATCAGGCGCAGAGAGCAGGTACAATAATAGACAGTTTATTCTCCGATGTACAAAAACAATGGTCAACCCAACACACCGGGTGAATGATCCAACACAGGATCATAAAATGACCGGAGAATAAAAACCACAAGTACTCCACCAAAATGACATGAAGACAAAACAATCCCGCACAAAACAAGGGCGGGACAACCTACTACATATACAGACACTAATTAACTAAAATACACACAGGTGAAACCAATCAGACAAAACCAACAGACAAACGAAAAGGGATCGGTAGTGGCTAGTAGGACGGTGACGACGACCACCGAGCACCGCCCGAACAGGCAGGAGAGCCAACCTCGGTGGAAGTTGTGACAGTACCCCCCCCCCACCCCCCTGACGCGCGGCCCCCGCAGCGCGCCGCCACCGTCCTCGAGGACGACCCGGAGGACGAGGTGCTGGGCGATCCGGGTGGAGGCGGTGGAAATCTATCAGGAGAGAAGGGTCCAAAATGTCCCCCACCGGAACCCAGCACCTCTCCTCCGGACCGTACCCCTCCAAGTCCACGAGGTACTGTAGGCCCCCCACCTGACGTCTCAAATCCAGAATGACCCGAACTGTGTACGACGGGGACCCCTCGATGTCCAGAGGGGGCGGAGGGACCTCAGGCACCTCACCTTCTTGCAGGGGACCAGCCACCACCGGCCTGAGGAGAGACACATGAAACGAGGGGTTAATACGGTAATACCTAGGAAGTTGTAATCTGTAACACACCTCGTTTATTCTCCTCAGGACTTTGAACGGCCCCACACACTGCGGCCCCAGCTTCCGACAGGGCAGGCGGAGGGACAGGTTTCGGGTCGAGAGCCAGACCCTGTCCCCCGGTGCAAACACGGGTGCCTCACTGCGGTGCTGGTCAGCGCTCCTCTTCTGCCGTTCTCCCGCTAACCGTAGTGAGTCCTGAACGGCTTTCCAGGTGTCCTTGGAGCGCTGTACCCATTCCTCTACCGCAGGAGCCTCGGTCTTGCTCTGATGCCATGGTGCCAGGACCGGCTGGTAACCTAACACACACTCAAAAGGGGACAAGTTAGTTTAGGAGTGGCGTAGGGAGGTCTGAGCTAGTTCAGCCCAGGGAACATACCTTGCCCACTCACCAGGCCGGTCCCGGCAATAGGACCGCAGAAACCTGCCCACATACGCGCTCCACCTGCCCATTACTCTCGGGGTGAAAACCTGAGGTTAAGCTGACAGAGACCCCCAGTCTCTCCATAAACGCCCTCCACACTCTGGACGTGAATTGGGGACCCCGATCAGAAACGATGTCCTCAGGCACCCCATAGTGCCGGAAGACATGGGTAAACAAGGCCTCTGCAGTCTGCAGGGCCGTAGGGAGACCGGGCAACGGGATGAGACGACAGGACTTAGAAAACCGATCCACAACGACCAGGATCGTAGTACTTCCCTGGGACGGCGGAAGGTCGGTAAGAACATCCACCGATAAGTGTCTCCACGGCCGTTGTAGAACGGGGAGGGGTTGTAATTTCCCTCTAGGCAGGTGCCGAGGAGCCTTGCTCTGAGCACACACTGAGCAGGAGGAGACATAAAATCTCACGTCTTTAGCCAGCGTGGGCCACCAGTATTTCCCTCTCAGACTCCGCACTGTCCTCTCGATGCCCGGATGACCCGAGGAGGGGAGAGAATGAGCCCACTGGATCAGCTTGTCCCGGACCCCCCTCGGCATGTACTGAGTCCCCACTGGACAGTTTGGGGGGGCCGGCTCTGACCGTGAGGCCTCCTCTATCTCCGCGTCCACCTCCCATACCACCGGTGCCACGAGACATGACGGTGAAATGATGGGAGTTGGCTCAACAGACCGCTCCTCGGTATCATAGAGGCGGGACAGAGCGTCGGCTTTGGTGTTTGGGGAGCCTGGCCGGTATGAGAGGGTAAACCGGAACCTGGTAAAAAACATGGCCCATCTAGCCTGACGTGGATTTAGTCTCCAAGCTGCCCGGATATACTCGAGATTACGATGGTCAGTCCAGATGAGAAAAGGGTGTTTAGCCCCCTCAAGTCAATGTCTCCACACCTTCAGAGCCTTGACTACAGCTAACAACTCCCGGTCCCCCACATCATAGTTTTGCTCCGCTGGGCTGAGCTTGCTCGAAAAAAAGGCACACGGACGGAGCTTGGGTGGCACGCCCGAGCGCTGGGACAGCACGGCTCCATCCCCAGGCTCGGACGCATCCACATCCACTATGAACGCTAAAGAGGGGTCCGGATGCGCCAACACGGGCGCATTGGTGAACAGCTCCTTCAAACGACTGAAAGCTCTGCCCCGCCTCTGCTGACCAACGCAAGCGCACCGGTCCTCCCTTCAGCTGTGAGGTGATGGGAGCAGCCACCTGACCAAAACCCCGGATAAACCTCCTGTAGTAATGGGCAAACCCTAAAAACCGCTGCACTTCTTTCACCGTGGTTGGAGTCGGCCAATTACGCACGGCTGTAACGCGGTCATCCTTCATCAACACCCCGGAGGTGGAAATACGATACCCCAGGAAGGAAACGGACTGTTTGAAAAACTCACATTTCTCCGCCTTGCAATACAGGTCATGCTCCAGCAGTCGCCCAAGTACCTTACGCACCAGAGACACATGCTCCGCGCGTGTGGCAGAATAGATCAAGATGTCATCGATATACACTACCACTCCCTGCCCGAGGAGGTCTAGGAGAATCTCATCTACGAAGGATTGGAAAACGGCTGGAGCATTCTTCAACCCGTATGGCATGACGCGGTACTCATAATGACCAGATGTAGTACTAAATGCGGTTTTCCACTCATCTCCTCTCCGGATACACACCAGATTATACACGCTCCTCAGGTCCAGTTTTGTGAAGAAGCGCACCCCGTGAAATGATTCCATCGCCGTAGTGATGAGAGGTAGTGGGTAACTAAACCCCACTGTGATGGAATTTAGACCTCTATAATCAACGCACGGACGCAGACCTCCATCCTTCTTCTTCACAAAAAAGAAGCTTGAGGAGACGGGTGATGCGGAGGGCCGAATGTACCCCTGTCCCAGCGATTCGGCAACGTATGTATCCATCGCTACCGTCTCCTCCTGGGACAATGGATACACGTGACTCCTAGGAAGTGCAGCGTTCTCCAGAAGGTTTATCACGCAGTCCTCTCTACGATGGGGTGGTAATTGGGTCGCCTTCTTTTTACTGAAGGCGATAGCCAAATCGGCATATTCAGAGGGAATGCGCACGGTGGAAACTTGGTCTGGACTCTCCACCGTAGTCGCACCAACGGCAACTCCTATACACCTACCTGAACACTCCTCTGACCACCCCATAAGAGCCCCCTGTCGCCAGGAAATCACCGGGTTGTGTTTAGCTAACCAGGGAGCCCTCAACACCACTGGAAACGCAGGTGAATCTATAAGGAACAGAATAATCTGCTCCTTATGATCCCCCTGCGTTACCATGTCCAGCGGCACCGTAGCCTCCCTAATTACTCCTGACCCTAATGGTCGGCTATCTAAGGAGTGCACGGGGAAAGGTAGGTCTAACGACACCAAGGGAATCCCTAGCCTTAACGCAAGCCCACAATCCATAAAATTCCCAGCTGCACCTGAATCGACTCGCGCCTTATGCTGTAGAGAGGGAAAAAACCCAGGGAAAGAAGTCAACACATACACATGACCGACAGGAAGTTCTGGGTGAGTCTGGTGCTTACTCACCTGGGGTGATCGAACAGTGCTCCGCCTGCCCTTCCGACTCCTAGAAGAGTTCCTCCAGCACCGGTCAGACGTGTGCCCGTGTCAACCACAACTGGTGCAGTAGGACACTCCTCCTCCGGTCCCCCTCGAAGCCGCTCCTCCTAAATCCATAGGTATAGGGGCAGGAGGGCTGGGAAGTGGAAACGACAGGGCCTGATCCGAACGCCCGCGGGCAGCCAGCAGGTTGTCGAGACGGATAGCAAAGTCAATGAGTTCCTCCAGTGTGAATGTGGTATCCCGACATGCCAGCTCCCTGCGGACGTCCTCCCTGAGACTGCATCTGAAATGGTCGATCAAGGCCCTGTCGTTCCATCCTGCTCCTGCGGCCAAGGTCCTGAACTTCAGAGCAAAATCCTGTACGCTCCTCGTCTCCTGACGCAGGTGGAACAGCCGTTCACCCACCGCCCAACCCTCTGGTGGATGGTCAAAAACAGCTCGGAATCGGCAGGTGAACTCTGGGTAATTATCCCTCGCCGAGTCCGGACCATTCCACACTGCGTTGGCCCACTCGAGGGCTCGCCCAGTCAAGCAGGAGACGAGGGCGCTCACGCTCTCCTCTCCAGAGGGAGCAGGACGCACGGTAGCCAGGTATAGTTCTAGTTGAAGGAGGAAACCCTGGCACCCAGCCGCCGTTCCGTCATACTCCCGTGGGAGCGTCAGCCGAAGAGCCCCGGAGCCTGATGTGGTCGCAGGAACAGGAGATGCTGAAGAAGGGGTTGCTGGAGATGAGGTGGGAAGGCCACTCCTCTCCCATCGATCCATCCTCTCCATCATTTGGTCCATGGCAGAACCAATCCTGTGAATCAGGCTGGTGTGATGGAGGACCCTCTCTTCCATCGATGGGAGAGGGGACGCGGCTGCTCTTGCTGATTCCATTGCGGGTGCGGGATTCTGTCACGAAGTACTAAGGTGAGTGGAATCAGGCGCAGAGAGCAGGTACAATAATAGACAGTTTATTCTCCGATGTACAAAAACGACGGTCAACCCAACACACCGGGTGAATGATCCAACACAGGATCATAAAATGACCGGAGAATAAAAACCACAAGTACTCCACCAAAATGACATGAAGACAAAACAATCCCGCACAAAACAAGGGCGGGACAACCTACTACATATACAGACACTAATTAACTAAAATACACACAGGTGAAACCAATCAGACAAAACCAACAGACAAACGAAAAGGGATCGGTAGTGGCTAGTAGGACGGTGACGACGACCGCCGAGCACCGCCCGAACAGGCAGGAGAGCCAACCTCGGCGGAAGTCGTGACAGTACCACACGGTATGTAGGACATGATGCCGTTCTGGATTTAGAATAGGGAAAGGCAGATTGAAATTGTACTCAGTGATATGTCGAACTGATGTGACATGATTCACATCCCTCAAAAGATCAGCGATGAATTTCTCACTGGAGTGATAGAAGAAAAAAAACAGATCAATAGCCAACGCATCAATAAAACAGAGTTAACACCTATCGATTGAAATGCACCAAGAGACACTTATCAATGTATGACATGACTATCAAATATCCTAAAGATGCCAATGAGTGTGACATCTGCTGGTCTATAAGATTAATAACAAAGTAAAAATGTACAACGAACAGCATTTTCAGTCTTCTAGATCGTTTCCTCAAATCCGTTTTGCAAATTGAAAGAAATTTTGGTTCTGTTTAAAACACTTCACATTTAAGATCGAAGGAAGTTTTGGTTAAAAACAAGACCATTGAAATGGGATTAAAATCGTCTCTGGCATTTTACGCTGAACATCATGCATAGATAGAGGTGTAGTTGAACCTCTCACCTTTGCATCCTTAGGGAGATCATATTGTGGGCTAATAATGGGTACCAGACAGGCCAAGGCCAGGAACACATTTCAGTCTTGTGTTAAATGGGCTGCTCCACCAACACACACCAGAAGATAAATACAAGAAGATGCTAGCTTGGAAATCAAATGCATATCACTCAGGCTTAAATGTTTTGACAGCATCACAATTATTTAACATTTCAGAATTCCTAACTTTTCAGAGATTGGGATGTGCCTGAGTAAATCAAAAAGAAAGCAACTGAAATGGGACTGATTATCACGTTTTAGGGAAGACCCAGACAGTGTTGAAGTAACAAATGTTTATTACTAGAACACGGGGCAGGCAAAACGACAGGTCAAGGGCAGACAGAGGTAATTAAGGTACAGAACGACAGGCAGTCTCAGGGTCAGGGCAGGCAAAACGACAGGTCAAGGGCAGGCAGAGGTAATTAAGGTACAGAACGACAGGCAGTCTCAGGGTCAGGGCAGGCAGAATGGTCAAAACTAGAAAACAAGAACTAGAAACAGACTGGAGCAGGGGGGGGCGCCGGTAGGTTTGACGAACAAAACAAATTAGCAGCTGACAGAACACAGGTATAAATACATAGGGGATAATGAGGGGAGATGGGAGACAACTGGTGAGGGGTGGAGACAAGCAAAAAGACAGGTGAAAGATCAGGGTGTGACACTGATAAGGACCTCATACTTTACTCTGAGCACATGCAGTACTCCGTCATTCATAGCTGAACGTTGGGCTTGGTGAATAGAATTTGACCAATTCAATCACGAATGATTGTACTAGAATACATTAGATAAGTGTAACTAAACTCAACAAAAAAAGAAATGTCCTCTCACTGTCAACTGCGTTTATTTTCAGCAAACTTAACATATGTTCATACAAATATTTACACAAGATTCAACAGACAAACTGAACAAGTTCCACAGACATTTGACTAACAGAAATATGTCCCTGAACAAAGGGGGGTCAAAATCAAAAGTAACAGTCAGTATCTGGTGTGGCCACCAGCTGCATTAAGTACTGCAGTGCATCTCCTCCTCATGGACTGCACCAGATTTGCCAGTTCTTGCTGTGAGATGTTACCCCACTCTTCCACCAAGGCACCTGCAAGTTCCCGGACATTTCTGGGGGGAATGGCCCTAGCCCTCAGATCCAACAGGTTCCAGACATGCTCAATAGGATTGAGATCCAGGCTCTTCGCTGGCCATGGCAGAACACTGACATTCCTGTCTTGCAGGAAATCACGCACAGAACGAGCAGTATGGCTGGTGGCATTGTCATGCTGGAGGGTCGTATCAGGATGAGCCTCGGGCAAGGGAACCACGTGAGGGAGGAGGACGTCTTCCCTGTAACGCACAGCGTTGAGATTGCCTGCAATGACAACAAGCTCAGTCCGAAGATGCTGTGACACAGCGCCCCAGACCATGACGGACCCTCCACCTCCAAATCGATCCCGCTTCAGAGTACAGGCCTCGGTGTAACGCTCAGACGATAAACACGAATCTGACCATCACCCCCGGTGAGACAAAACCGCAACTCGTCAGTGAAGAGCACTATTTGCCAGTCCTGTCTGGTCCAGCAACGGTGGGTTTGTGCCTATAGGTGACGTTGTTGCCGGTGATGTCTGGTGAGGACCTGCCTTACAACAGGCCAACAAGCCCTCAGTCCAGCCTCTCTCAGCCTACTGCAGACAGTCTGAGCACTGATGGAGGGATTGTGCGTTCCTGGTGTAACTCGGGAAGTTGTTGTTGCCATCCTGTGCCTGTCCCGCAGGTGTCATATTCGGATGTACCGATCCTGTGCAGGTGTTGTTACACGTGGTCTGCCACTGTGAGGACGATCAGCTGTCCGTCCTGTCTCCCTGTAAGGCTGTCTTTAGTGTCTCACAGTACGGACATGGTAATAAATTGCCCTGGCCACATCTGCAGTCCTCATGCCTCCTTGCAGCATGCCTAAGTCACATTCACGCAGATGAGCAGGGACCCTGGGCATCTTTCTTTTGGTATTTTTCGAGTCAGTAGAAAGGCCTCTTTAGTGTTTTAAGTTTTCATAACTGTGACCTTAATTGCCTACCGTCTGTGAGCTGTTAGTGTCTTAATGACCGTTCCACAGGTGCATGTTCATTAATTGTTTATGGTTCATTGAACAAGCATGGTAAACAGTGTTTAAACCCTTTACGATGAAGAGTTGTGAAGTTATTTGGATTTTTATGAATTATCTTTGAAAGACAGGGTCCTGAAAAAGGGAGATTAGCTGGGTGGAACACTGGTCAATAAAGACACTTATCAATGTAAGAATTGACTATCAAATATCCAATAATGTTATACCTAATGTCTGTCAAAGGAATATTATTGCGTTGTAATTTTACATTCACTCTGCTATTAGACAATTTCCTTGAATACTTACAAATACTTAAAATAGAGATGGGGAGTTACCTAATTGTCTGAGTGAGTCAAAAACAAGAACACTGAAATACATTGTCCCATACTCAGAGTCTCAGCGGTAGCAGTGCTTATCCTAGCGTCTCAGAAGGGGGGGGGGGGCTAATCCTACTCCAGCACTCCTACGCTTTACATATATGTGCCCTGGTACTTTACTGTCAACATATAATATGTCATGCATTGTGATACAGTTGTAGTAGAGTCTCACAATTCACTGGGGTTCTCAGCCGATTCCATAATGAAAATTGGTGTGGACACTTCACTCGTCAGCTCAGCCCTACTGGGGACATATGGATACATGTTCAGAGTCACAGTTCAGTCTGACATTAAGTGAGTTGCTTGATACAGACAAGAAAATAATAATTATTATTGGTTGGCTCTCCGCTGTGTCTTTCTCATTCAAACACCCACATGCACAGCCCCAGAGTAACACCCCCCCTCACTTCCATTTCAACGGTTGGATTTTCAAATCCTTTCAAATTCTCAACCTCAGAAAATAAACATTTGCAAGAACCAATCAAACCCGTTGCACAATTTCTGAGCGAATATTGCATGAACGGCCTAATTTCCAGCCCAGTGTGATTAAAGCTCTCCCTGCGCTGTGAGTCATGTGGGTCACGTCAGCCAGGCTAGTTCAGAGATGGGGGCGTTCTGAATGTCAAACACAAGACAATTAAAATTACATTTGAAATGGGACAAATGCATAGTGATACAGGTGTAATGGTGTCCCTCACCTTTGACTAGTGTCCCCCATTGCCATATAATTTAAAGAGTTACTAGTCAAAATCGGACATTCCATTGTGCACTTTGTTCTGACACGTCACTGAACTCTGGTTCACTGCGCTGCCCAAGGCATTCTGGGGTAACTACTGGGTTCAGGGTCAGGGTCAGTTCAGTCTGTTGTTTAGTGGGCTGCTTCACCAACACACAATTAATGCTTAAATGTTTAATTTAATTGATTTGAATTTGTGATTAATTCGATTATCTCTGTGATTGTACTAGACAGATCACCACAACGATAAACCTAAAAGACCTGAACTTGAAACATAAACAATCAGTGATTTGACATAGACCAGCATACTTAATAACCACATAAATTTAAACATGTGTAAATAAAGAAAGAAGTTGCTTCCCAAGCTAAAGTTTCTTTTTTGCATCTTTTACTTGTTTACAACAGCTTTAAAACAACTACAAATATAATATTTCTGGTTATGGAAAATGTATCTCACAGTGGTTTAGATGGTACAACGATTCTCTACACTCGCTTGTTTTGTCACAAACTGAAATTAGGTGAACTATTAGAATTTTAGCAACCCGGAATTGGCAGAGAGATTGACAAAGTGCATCATTAATTCACAAGATCAAGACTATGATTTACAGTAGTCTACAAATAATTGTATGCCAACTACGTATCACCAACTAATTTCTTCCTATAGATCAATCAAGATCAGCGGTCAATACTAAATAAAATAAAATATAAAAATAACCATCTTATTTATCACTAGCCGAGTCAGATAAAAAAATATATAAAAAAACTTGTCGATACGGTACCTCAATTCTTTGGTTTAAGGATAGTCTGTCGCAGAAGCAGCAGATGTAAGTAGACTGGAGACTTCGATTTATACCCCTCTAATGGTTGTTTTTTTCTATTTTCAGTTATGTTTGTGTACTTTGTTTTTCAGGTTATCATGTTTATTATCGGGCTATTAATTTCCCCTAATCTAAATAACATGCATCCCTTCTCCCCATAATATCAAATGATTGTTGTAAATCACGTAACACCATGTTCTTCTAATAAATCACATGGCCAGAAGTGAGCAAAGTATCTCGGTATATAGGGGTGAAGGTAGATAAAATGTCTTATTGGCATGGGCCTCTCCCTATAAACATTTTGTTCATAGCCTAGGTGTAGTCAGAGAATTACATATATCATTAATTTCATATAATCTCTGTGGGACGAGTAAAGATGAACAAACAACCATTAATGATGTTCTCATCTGATTGTCAATCACTTAAAAAAAAAAAGTGCTCTCTAGGCTACCTGTGAATCTTCGTTCACTCACAAAATAATTCAAGCATCCAAATAGTGCACTGTGCACCCACAATTTGATTGATTGTCATTAGGCGTACACTTGTAGTCTAAATTGATGCGTCCACTGCTGTCAGTGCGCGTCTCGGGATGGGCCACTCATCTCCGCCTTGGCAAAGTGTTCTTGTCGAACCACAACATAATTTGAAGCGTAGACCACTCGGTTTCAAGTCAATTCGTACATTGTCATGCCTTTGACATGAAGTAATGTTAATGGTGTTAAAGTCTATAGTTCTTGGCATTTTGTGTAATTATTGTGATAGGCTCATGTTTTACCGTTAAGTTGCCGGGACGCTGTACCGGACCAGCTTACTATCACCACTGTCAGTATGGAACTGTGTTTCAGCCTGGCTATGGTGATAGGTTAGAGGTCACTAACCGGCAGTGCGAAGATCACAGGCAAGCGCCAGCTCCAGACCTCCTCCTAAGGCGAAGCCATCCACCGTGACAACCGTTGGCATGGGCAAAGTGGCTGTCATAGCAATGCAATGTCCATAGCAACGCAACACCCAGAGAGTAGAACACCAGGTGGAGAGATCAGACAGATCTAGTTATTGTTATGAAACCAATAAATAGCCTGCTAATTTATTTGATGTGCAGGCAATCTCAACAATGTGCATTACAGGGAAGCCATCCTCCAACCTCAGGTGGTACCCTTCCTGCAGGCTCATCCTGTGCATAAATATAATATATTTGATGTGCATAAATGTGAGTAATAAGCGTAAGCGACTGCCACCTTACCTTAGGTCCAGGGCCAGCTCCTTTTTGACCTCTTAATCAGCCATTCATATTACATATTATGAGGATGGGGGTGAGATGTACTAGCATGAGAACAGGCTGAAGGCTGAACTAGACTGGGGGAAGCCCCTGGCCCACACACACACCACCCACCGAGCAGTCCGTGAACAAATAGATCGGAGTCAGAGTGGTTCATCTCAGCTTTCTCCTTCAGATCAGCTCCTATGGGAGACACACAGAAACAGAAGACATCACACACACGGGTGCACACACACACACACGCATATACATTCATGTTACACCCACCATGTTCTGCTGCTACCAGCCTTATTATTATTGGTAAATAATGCACCATTTAAACACTTGTCCCCTAATACCCCCTTGCCCAAAACACATGGAAATATTGGACTATACATTTATGCTAAAATGTTTATTCTAGTCTACTGAGCTGTTTGTATTTTTAGGTTTTAGTATTTCTTATTGTTGTTGCATTGTCAAGAAGGAATCTGCAAGTAAGCATTTTGTTAGACTATGTATACCATGTGTACCCTGTACATACGACTAATTCAAAGTTCAAAGTTGAGCCTCCTAAATCGTACTCCGACCTGTTTGGTCACCCTCCTCTTCTTTTTCTCTCTTTTCATTGTTGGACGCACTCGTCGCCTTGGTTACTGACACACAACACTGACTAAGCATAAAGCCTGAGTTGTCCATGGCTTAAAATAATAGATTTCATACAAGATTAATAATACCACAGAACATACCTTTTATATATATATATATATATATCGGTTTATCATAACATTGTGATACTAAATAAATAAGTATTTATGGTCATTGAATGGCAATAAATGTAAACCAATATCTATAGCTGTCGCCAGGGGGCGTTCTCCTCACACCACACACACACACACACACACTACAGAGGCACTGATGCAACCACCTCATGGCCTCTATTTTATTACCATAAATCATGATTCATGAGCCAACAGTTTTAAACATTATACTTTACATACGTTGAGAATTTCAATCAGGTACATGATTTAACACAATAGATATTATGGACTTTCACATTGAGTAAATCTCAAATGCTACATTCACAGATATACATTCACAGGTTGGCAGGAAGCCTCGTGGTTAGAGCGTTGGGCCAGTAACCGAAAGGTTGCTGGATTGAATCCCCAAGGTAAAAATCAGTTGTTCTGCCCCTGAACAAGGCAGTTAACCCACTATTCCCTGGTAGGCTGTCATTGTAAATAATAATTTGTTCTTAACTAACTTGCCTAATAAAATAGAAACACTGAATAAGATGCATTGTCAGTTTGGCACAGAACAGGTGTATCAGTGATCAAAGCCCTGTTCAGTATGACACAATGTAGTCCAAACATAGTAGGTTGGAATGGATCTAATGTTTATGGAGGTGTCCATGATATAACGGAAGTGGTTTGCTGAACCACGCTCGCATGATGAGTAACCTTGCCTGAGACCTGAAGACTTGCTATAGCTCCCCGAGCAAATACTAAGGCTTTTGCTTAATGGACTAACACATGCGTGGAGGTCCCAGGTTAAAAGAAAAGTCACACACTACTAGCCACACTCACAGGATTTGTTCTATCTTACAGGGTTATTCTCTTTTCAGAATCTGTGGATGGAACCTGTGTTGCCCCTGGCGAATATCTCAGTGATTGACAGCTCCCTCTCGCAGGGGGGTCGACCTCGGTAACGGATGTAGCGAGCTTTACGAGCCTCGGCCAGTGATTGGTTGAAATCAGGCAGGAGGTGGAGCGTTCTGGGCCGACCATCAGCAGCGAGGACGTCGGAGGGGGGAGGAGGGAGAGGATAATACTCCTCTTTCTCTCTGTCTGTCCTCCCGTTCTCTTCCTCCTTCTTTCTCGTTGCCCTCCCCTCTCTCCCCCTCACATATTCTCTCTCTCTCTCAGCTCTCCCCTCCCTCCCTTCCACTTCCCCTCTCTCCCCCAGCCCAGTGCTGGTCAATTCTGCTGCAGGCTGCAGTTTGAGGTCTGGCAGGCAGAGTGGCGCCACTGAGCTCTCTGCCCCCTGTCTCTGTGGGTCTGCAGAGCTGCAGAGGAAGCCATGGACCCGGGCCTGGAGTGCAGCCAGACCAGACACTCCCCCACACACAGCTTTCACTGACCTGAGACAATGAGGGGGGAGACAGAGTGCGGGAGAGAGAGAGAGAGAGAGGGAGAGAGAAATAGAGATAATCAGTCAGACAACACACAAATGCATTCACACGTACGCACACACACACACACAACAAACTATCAGTATCCACCTTGTGTCACCATGTTGTGACTCAGTGTCTGTTTATTGGCTATAACAAATGTTTTTGGACAACAAAACAATCATACCCAGACACACACACAAACAAACAAGGGGCCTGCTTTGTGGATTCAGTAAAAGGCTGCATTGAACAACAGAGAAAGAGATAGAGGGAGGGAGAAAGAAAGAAAGAAAAAAAATGAAACCAGGAAGGGGACTATAAATCCACTAGAAGTTGGCAGAGGGATGCACATCATAAAAGAAAATGAGTTTAGAATCAGTCTGTTAAAAGAGCCAGCATGGATCCCTGCCAAGCCACAGCACAGAGAAAAACAGAGACACACATCACTGGAGAAGCAGTATCTGTATGTAGAGTAGTATAGAACAGTGTTTGTAAACCACCCACATACATTAGTTAACAGTAAGAGAGGGGAAAGCCCAGCAGCCTACCAGTAGGAGAGAGGGGAAGGGGGTATGAAGCAATAGAATATGCATAGATATGGGATATGAGCTATAATTGTGAATGTCTCTCAAACGCACACACACAAATTTCCCTCTCTCTCTCTCTCTCTCTCTCTCCCTCTCTCTCTCTCTCTCTCTCTCAAGAGGATGATAGTCAAACCCACATTGACAGAGAGCTGTGTGTGTGTTTGTGTGTATCTCAGAGTGAGGTTTTAAGCGTCTCGTTATCTGCCCCTTGATTAGCATAATTAACCGGTCCGCTTGCTTAAAATCCCCATCCACCAACCAGCCTGCTGCGGGGGGTTCACAAACTCTCCTGGAAACCACACATACAAGCATACAGTCAGGCAGACACACCATCACCCTATCCTCCCCACAAATGCACACAGAAAAATCATATTCCCACATACCATGAAGTTACTTCACACACACACACACACACACACACACACACACACACACACACACACACACACACACACACACACACACACACACACACACACACACGCACACACTACCATCCCATAACAAACATCATGAGTAACTTTACATGTGTAGATATGCAATGACAATGCAAACACATGGATACAATTTCTGCATGGAAGAACAGGGAGATATACTGTAATCTTGAAAAATGTGCACATCCACTCACTGATCTTGCTGTGCAACCCATGAATGGCACGTGATCTTCTCTTTAAAGTTTAAACTCTATAGATATTTCTCGTGCATTCATTGAGTTGGAAAAATAAATAGATGTTACTGTTGCAAAATGTTTTCAGTTGGCCAACTGCTGGGCTGGCTAACATTCCACCTGGAAAGCACTTCCCCTTCTGGTTATGCACTGTGCAGGCTTTTGCTCTGGCTAATCAACATCCTGGTGAGCAGCTGATTAGAATAATCAGGTGTGTTAGAGCAGGGATAGAACAAAATCATGCAGGAGGGTATAGCTCTCCTGAAGAAGGGTTGGCCATCTCCAGAGATAATTTATTATCAGGGGTTTGATTAGTCAACACTGACATTCTATACTTGTTATTACTTGGCTTTTTCACAGCAACTAAAGTGAAATTATCAAAGAAACTGAAAGGACAAGTACTAATGCCAAGGTTAACCTGACAGCCTGTCAGTTCTTCTCTCAACCATCTGGGCCAGGATTAGATTAGCCCTATGAAGGTCATGTTATATAATCTAGCACTCCACAGATTAGCTTCATTCTTCTATGAACATGTTACATTGACCCTTTAACAAAAAGAGTCCCAGCTTCACTGTACAGTTGACAGTGTTGTGGTAGCTCTGTAATAAACTGGGGTAGGGCTGTAGGCTGTAAGGCTGTCATCATAAAGAAATAAGCAAACTGCACAGCAAAAACTTCATGCTGTTTCATCTCGTGAAGTAAAGCAATTGCCCTGTGTGGCTTTGAGCTGACGCAGTCTGCCTGAGACAGGAACCCACAGTGATTTAAACATGTTTGGTTTATCTCTGATGTGAAGAGCTCACCTGTGTTTCTTTGGGTGTCTGGTGGCCCGTGAGATTGTGGGTAGGGTAGTCCTGCAGGGCATGGAGAGATGGGAGGGGTCAGGGTTGACAGGTTGCGACACCAGAGGGTGAAGGCTCCTCCTCCAGGGGTTACCTGGGGTCACACAGGTACAGGTCAGCTCATACACGCACACACACATGCACACGCACACACACACAAGCACATGCACACACACACGTACACACACACACAAGCATCTCTCTCACCGGTCCTGATGTTGAGCAGGTCTCTGTGTAGTCTTCGTTGTTCTGTGGTGAGTGTGTTGAGGTGGTAGCTCGTGGCCTGCTCCAGTCTCTGTAACCCCCCCTGCAGGCGAGCCTGAGCTCTGTGCTCCTCTCTCCTTTGGGCCTCGCTGCCCTGCCACAGCCCCCTGCCACCCCCACCACCACCACGCATGGCTCTCTCACACCTCCTGACATACATAAATACATAGAGTTAGAAACTGTCTGCTACTGTACAACTGAAAGATCGGATCACCTGGGTGACAACCTGCATCCCTACATCTGTCAGTCTAACAAATGAGCCATGAACACTGAGAGGTTGAAGGTGTTAATTTAGGATTTTTTTTTTACAATGTTTACATTTTTTGTAAGACTTTTTCTTTGCATTATATCTTGCCCAGACCCACCTGGCCAGACCCACATGCTCACACCCACATCTCCAGCATCACTCTCCGCTACATGGCCTCAAACTGCACCATTTTGTTTCTCTCCGTCACCCATGCACCTTCAACATTTAGATAAAAAAGCGTTTGACCTTTCCATTGTGTTAATGACGGAGGAAAGTACACATTTTTCAAGATGACTGACAAGACAAGTATTATCCAACCCATAGGGTATCTAACTGCACCCTCATATGCCATGTCTTAAAAGTACATTTAGATTGTAATACTTATGACAGCCAACGTTCTATCTCCGCCCATAACTTTTAGACTTTAGAACATTCCCAGAAGGCATGGATTATTGAGTCATTGTTAGTTTTACACTTGAGACATGACTCTGCCGTTGTGCTGTAGAATTTGTGAAATTTGTCTCTTGTATAATAAATTTATACATCAGTTTTTAATGGATTAAACATACATTTTCGTTAACTGTCATTTCATTAGTTATGTTCCAACACTCCCTCCATCTTGTGCCGATATCGGTTATTTTTAAGTTGTGGTTCCAATAGTTTTTTTTTTTTTAAAGAGATTGTCAGTTGTATATGCTCTCTGCAAGATTTTCTTTATCTTACCTATCATATGAACATCCTTTTCGGACTCAAATAGCATTCCCTCCAGATTGATCTGATGCCCAAATGGGTCTAAGGTGTTGTAATGAATGTTTTTTTTCTGCCTTGATGGTGTTTCCTGTATGTTTACCATTAGCTGCATCAGTAACATCCCTGTTCAGGCCATTGGGGACTGAGGGACTGGGGGCCTGGCTCCTATAGGTCTCAGTAGTAAGTTATGGACTGGGCAAAACAGGCCTGCCAATTAACACTATACTGTATGTGCCACTTCCATGAACTCTTACACGTCAGTTATACAGTTAGTCTATAATACAGTCTATACACTGTACGGAAACATTAGATCTCATACAGTACCGTACAGAACGTCATTCATTTCATCTGTTTCTTTCATTCATGTCATTCGTCTCTTTAATCCTTTTCTCACTGCAGTTTTCCTTCTCTTATTTATGAATTACAGTCAGATCATGTTAAAACATGCTTTACACTCATCCTATATATTGTGTATGGTTGCATGTAACACCCAAGTAAACACACAGACATATCACCATCACTGACATAGTTCTAAACACGGAGCGTGTGTATTTGTTCTCTCACTTTCTCCCCCTCTCCTCCCCTTCTCGTGCTCTCTCTCTCTCTTTCTCCCCCCACACATTCTCTATATATATGTTTCTTGTGTTGTGGTGTTGCTATGCTGGGCTGTTAGATCATGTTGACTGTTGACTCAATGTAATCATTGCCCATCATTACTCTCCATGGGGTCTGACTCACCCCAACAGGAAGTGTGTGTATGTGTGTGTGTGGCCCTTTCCCGAAAGAGAGAGAGAGCACGCGCGACAGATAGTGTTTTTGGTGCTGTAGTTTGAAAGCAGAGATGTGTGAGTGTGGAACAGAGATAAAGAAAGAGCAAGAGATTTATGCATGGCCTGTGTTTTATCAAAGTGTGTGTGTGTGTGTGTCTACAGCCCAGCTTATTCTGCCCACGTAGCACAGCCTGCTTTGGTCAGTGTCTGATGGTGAGACTGTTGTTCCCATCAAAGCAGTCAACTTCCTCAGGGTTTTGTGAGGTTTGTGTGTGTGTGCGCAGTACTGTCCACCCACTGTATTTTGCATTACCACTCCCCAAGTGCACCATGGGTATCTCACACACTGTCGCAGCCAACCAGACCCATGGGCTATAAGCATCTACACATCCCCCCCTCTCTCTCTCTCTCTCTCTCTCTCTCTCTCTCTCTCTCTCAATTCAATTCAAAGGGCTTTATTGGCATGGGAAAAATATTTTTACATTGCCAAAGAAAGTCAAATAGATAATAAACAAAAGTTAAATAAACAATCAAAAAATATCTCAGAAAACCCACCTCTGACAGTCAGAGCTTGAACCAGCAACACTATGGTTGCGAGGTAAGTGCACTACCACCTGTGCCATAAAAGTCTGAACCTCTTAGTAGACAGAGTCGTATCCTCACACACAGGGAGGCTACATTAGCAAGAAGGCTCTAGCAGGACACAATCATCTCCATCTCTCTGCTTCTATTAGCTCCAGTGGGCTGGAATGAACCCTGCACAAGGAAGAGGAGGAGAATCTGCTTAGAAAGAGTTGAGTTCCTGGCATAAATTCCCTTTTGTATCAACAGCGGCCATAATTCACCATCAACAGGCGTAATGAGAGAGCAGAGGCAGTCATTAGCTTTGAGTGACCGGCTATGACAAGCAATTTAGTCTCATACACTGTCTGGGCACCTGCAGGAGAGAGGAAATTAGCATTTTAAATGGTGATAATTATGGCAGAGAGGCAGTGGAGATGTTCATATTCTTTCAATTCGCTTATGGATGGATGTCTCTCTCTCTCTCTCTCACACACACACACACACACACACACACACACACACACACACACACACACACACACACACACACACACACACACACACACACACACACACACACACACACACAAAGTGGTTCTACAGGCTTCTGTAGTATTGTATGCTGGACTCCCACGCCTCAATCTGGGTTTTACCAGAGAGCTAGAGCAGGATACAACTGGAGAGCACTTACAGGAAGGAGTAGGCTACACTTCAAACTTTCACATCACGCAGAATCACTGTACGAACTCTTACATTACACCATCAAGCACAAGCATAAAAAAACGATGTTACCATTTAGGAATGATTTCAATTATACATGGTGTAGGCTTTGATAAATCAAATGTACACTACAAGAGGGAATTGCCCAAATAGAAAGTGCGCGCCACTGCGCGGATCCTTCAAAATCTATCGTATATAATGTACCCATCAGTCAGGCGATCCAAAATGTAAGATATAACACACAGCAAAATTGTCAATATCCCTCCACCATACTCACATATGTTGCTGTTGGAAATAAAACGTTTGTTACAAAACCACAAGGAAAGAAAATAACAAAGGAGGATTTCACTCTGTAAAACTCACATGATAACTTCCTTGAGGGCAGATTGTGCCAGAAGAAAATTACAATGTTTCTGTATCCATAACAGATGATACGCACGATAGTAGTGTATATTCCGGAATTACTGCAAAATAACTGCGTTTTGTTTTATGACCTAGTTTATGAAAGAACCATGTCCGATAGAATGTCAGTATTTCTGCGGGGAGAACGAGGATTTCTCCCGCACCCTTTACCAACCATGATGTAACTATCCGTAACGAGGTCTCGGGACAAAGCTATTTAACCAGTGTCAGTCTCTAGATCACCATGGAAACCAGAGGGAGAGGAACAGAGTTAGGAGATTTATGCAAAATATTTGATAGTGGTTTGAAAGCACTATTAGACTAGTGAAAGCACTATTAGACTAGTGCAACGCTAGGCATTGACCTTGGCCTATATCAAGTTGTGCTGGCATGGGAAAATAAAGGGTATTTTAACCTTTGTTTAACTAGGCAAATCAGTTAAGAACAAATTCTTATTTACAATGATGCCCTAGGAAGAATGGGTTAAATGCCTTGTTCAGGGGCAGAACTACAGATTTATACCTTGTCAGCTCGGGATTCAATCTAGCAACCTTTTGGCTTCTGGCCCAACACTCTGACCACTAGGCTACCTGCCGCCCCAATTAGGGCAGTGTGCTAAACTGCAACCAGCCATCACCTGTCATCACGGTCAGATGCATCTATTATAAGAAATGTAGGGGAATCAATCAGCAAGTATAGGGTTTGAACCAGCAACCTTGTATTAACAGAGTCCTCATCCTGCTTCTATGCAGGATGAGATTACAAAAATATAAGGCTCGCGATATTATGACACGTACTCTTTAGTTACACCAGCGAATGAAATCACGCGAGACCTGAGCCCTAGGACCATGCCCCAGGACTACCTGACATGATGACTCCTTGCTGTCCCCAGTCCACCTGGCCGTGCTGCTGCTCCAGTTTCAACTGTTCTGCCTTATTATTATTCGACCATGCTGGTCATTTATGAACATTTGAACATCTTGGCCATGTTCTGTTATAATCTCTACCCGGCACAGCCAGAAGAGGACTGGCCACCCCACATAGCCTGGTTCCTCTCTAGGTTTCTTCCTAATTTTGGCCTTTCTAGGGAGTTTTTCCTAACCACTGTGCTTCTACACCTGCATTGCTTGCTGTTTGGGGTTTTAGGCCGGGTTTCTGTACAGCACTTTGAGATATCAGCTGATGTACGAAGGGCTATATAAATAAATTTGATTTGATTTGAACAGCAGTGTGCTATAAGGATCAGGACCTCTTGACAGATGCTGTGAATGCAGAGGGGTTTCCTTGTAATCTGGGTGATAGGCTGAGGCTGTGGTTCTATTCTCACCCAGGCAGGGCAGGCCATGGGGTTTATGGATGGATTATGGTGATTTGGGTCAGTCAGTGATGGGATGTCAAACTGTCCAGGAAAGGAAACCCATTTTGTAAGCTGTTATTTAGAGAAAATTATTGGAATGATACAAGTTCCACAGTATTTAATTTGTTTTACACACACACACACACACACACACACACACACACACACACACACACACACACACACACACACACACACACACACACACACACACACACACACACACACACACTTGTTTTACTATCCTTGTGTGGACCAAACAATTGATTCCCATTCTAAATCCTATTTTCCCTAACCCTAACCTTAATGTTTACCCTAATTGTAAACATAACCTTAATTGTAACAATAACCCTAAACATAGCCCCTAACCTAAAATAGCCCTTTTCCTTGTGGGTACCGGCAAAATGTCCAGATTTGTCAGAATTGTACTTTTTACTTGTGGGACTTCTGTGTCCACAAGGATAGTAAAACCAAATACACACAAACACACAACTCCCTCACCCTGCTCTCATGTCGAATCGATAGCGAAGCATCTCGGGAGGAGAGGAGGAACGAGGGAGGCCCATATGGAGGAAAAGATGAAACACAGACTTGTATCTCTCCTCTTCTTTATCTCATATCGATCGGTAAAACTGCTGTTTTTAGCTGCTGCCTCTAGCACCGTACCTGACCCTGCTCTGTTCAGCTCTGAACCACGCACCATCACTCTGCTGCCTGTTATCTGTGCTGCGTGTGTGTGTGTCAAGGGTGGGATCAGAACTCTGGTCTTAGGCCGAGGGTGACATTGGTTTTGGAGTCGCAGGCAGGGCTATCTGTTATGTGTGTATGTGTGTGTCAGTGAAGGCTCCTCAGGGGAGGAGGTGGAGGATCATCCTCCTCAGTGAATTTCAGAAAAATGTAAATAGTGAAACTATACTAAATATATTCACATCACCAATTAATTGATTAAAACACACTGTTTCACAATGAAGGTCTACAGTAGCCTCAACAGAGCTCTGTAGGGTAGCACTATGGTGTAGCCGGAGGAAAGCTTGTTTCCGTCCATCCTCCTTTGGGTACATTACATTGACTTCAATACAAAACCTAGGAGGCTTGTGGTTCTCACCCCTTCCATAGACTTATACAGTAATTATGACAAATTTCAGAGGATATCCTCCAACCTCAGAGCTCTGCATCAGGAACTGACATGTTGTCTACACAATCAAAGGATCAGAGAATGAATCGAGCACTACAGTGCATAAAATGTGGTGAGTAGTTGGCTCAAAGAGAGAGAGAGAAAGACAATAGTTGAACAGTTTTGAACAAATTAATTTCTTAAGAAATGAAGGAGAAGCGAGGGCGAGAGAGAGAGCTAACTTTATTCTTTTTTTTTTCATTTTCACTTTCCCTTACTTAGCTAGCAAATGCAGCGAGCAAGTTAAGCCTACTCAAACACCCTGATCAAACAGAGACCGATATGTTAGCTAGCTGGCTATCCAACACTGGATGTCTTCCAAGTCAAGGTAAGCTTTTGATTTTACTAATTTATTGCCAACCGGGCCAGCCAGTGTAACAGCTAAAATCCTTGCTGACTGTACACTGTACTGCATGATTGTAGCATGTTTACTAGCGCGTTAGTTCTAGTAGCTATGTTTACTATGACTTTATAATATGGTGATAATGATGTAGGCTGTGTGTAGCGGTTATGGTATGAAGGTTTGGCTTGGAAAGGTTTTTTCGCCTGGTCACAGACAGCTGATGTGTTGTGCACTGAAGGGAAAATGTGAGAGGAGGAGAGCGAGGAGGAGAGCGTGTAGATGCAAGAAGAAATTATACACCAATCAAAGGGATCATGCTGTATGTATTGTGGCTGCTATGAAAGCGAACTGTGCTTGCGTGTGATCAGAGATGTATTCATTCCACCAATTCTGTTGAAAAACTTTTCTTAAATGGAAGCAAACGGAATGAAATGGGGATAAACATACAGTGGGGCAAAAAGTATTTAGTCAGCCACCAATTGTACAAGTTCTCCCACTTAAAAAGATGAGAGAGGCCTGTAATTTTCATCAAAGGTACACTTCAACTATGACAGACAAATGAGAAAAAAAAATCCAGAAAATCACATTGTAGGATTTTTTATGAATTTATTTGCAAATTATGGTGGAAAATATGTATTTGGTCAATAACAAAAGTTTATCTCAAATCTTTGTTATATACCCTTTGTTGGCAATGACAGAGGTCAAACGTTTTCTGTAAGTCTTCACACACACTGTCGCTGGTATTTTGGCCCATTCCTCCATTCAGATCTCCTCTAGAGCAGTGATGTTTTGGGGCTGTTGCTGGGCAACACGGACTTTCAACTCCCTCCAAAGATTTTCTATGGGGTTGAGATCTGGAGACTGGCTAGGCCACTCCAGGACCTTGAAATGCTTATTACGAAGCCACTCCTTCGTTGCCCGGGCAGTGTGTTTGGATTTGAGGATTTGAGTCCCTGGCGGCGTAGTATGTTACTGATGGTAGGCTTTGTTACTTTGGTCCCAGCTCTCTACAGGTCATTCACTAGGTCCCCCCGTGTGGTTCTGGGATTTTTGCTCACCGTTCTTGTGATCATTTTGACCCCACAGGGTGAGATCTTGAGTGGAGCCCCAGAGATGAGATGATTAAAGTTGCACTACACATAAATCGCTCCGTAATTTCCTGGTTGGAAACCTTGGTGGGGCAAAAAAAACAAAGAAGTGGGATGCATGCCAGCAAAGCCACGAAACAATACATTAATTGCACTACACAACACAACACTAAACAATACATTAATTGCACTACACAACACAATACAACACTAAACAATACATTAATTGCACTACAAAACACAACACTAAACAATACATTAATTGCACTACACTACACAACACAACACTAAACAATACATTAATTGCACTATAACGGTGACAAACGGTGCCCACAAACTGTTTAGGCCTACAGCACATACTGTAAAGCTGGCCCAACAGCAGTCCCAACATCTTACTACTTCTACACCTGGTTATCAGTGGAGCCTTGTCTAGCAGTGAAACAGTTCATTCAGCCTCATTTACTGCCTTTTAAAAAACCATAGCTGGGCCTCCCGGGTGACGCAGTGGTCTAAGGCAGTGGTCTAAGGCAGTGGTCTAAGGCAGTGGTCTAAGGCAGTGGTGTAAGGCAGTGGTGTAAGGCAGTGGTCTAAGGCAGTGGTCTAAGGCAGTGGTCTAAGGCCACTGGGTTCGAGCCAGGCTCGACCGGGAGGCCCATGGGGTGGTGCACAATTGGCCCAGCGTCGTCCGGGTGAGGAAGGGTTTGGCCGGAAAGGATATCCTTGTCTCATCGCACACTAGCGACTCCTGTGGCGGGCCGGGCACAGTGCATGCTGACCAGGTCGCCAGGTGTACGGTGTTTCCTCCGACACATTGGTGCGGCTGGTTTCCGGGTTGGATGTGCATTATGTCAAGAAGCAGTGCAGCTTGGTTGGGTTGTGTTTCGGAGGACGCATGGCACTCGATCTTCGCCTCACCCGAGTCCGTACGGGAGTTGCAGCGATGAGACAAGACTGTAACTACTACCAATTGGATACCATGAAATTGGGGAGAAAAAAGGGGTAAAAAATATATATATATATATATATATATATATATATATATAAACATAGCAGATATGGCTGACTTGCTTAAACAAATGTGGTTTCTAATGACAATTAAGATGTACAAACTATAGCATAAGGGGACAACAAATGGATAAGAGATAATATGTAATTTCGATTAAGAAATTAATGAGCAAGCTAGGACGGACATAGTCAAAATAACTATTTGTTTATCACTTTTGATATGTACAGCAACAGGATTTAGAACATGGGTCATTCTTACAGTGTTCTGCCTGTACACTAAGTCAGAACCGTAGGATAAATAAATGGGGAATTTTTGCAGGCAATGAAAGCTCTTACAATATTCTATGATTACAATTTTCTAAAATAGGTTACAGGCTACATGTGCACCACCAAGTCAGAACAGTAAGCAAAATTAAGAGGAGTAAATAGACCAATGATTAGGGTGAGGCACATGGGCTTTTAACATCTTACTACACATCATACACTTAGTATTACTTTCTTAGCTACAGCATACATATCTCCCTGGAATATTACATAATTTATGCAGCAGCATACAATGCCTTTTTGGACTCACCTAGTTGTGCTGTGCTCACTTGAACAGGAAGGTGGCGTGGTGGTCCTTTGTGGGCAAATTTTGTCATCAAAGTCTGGCATTCTCTGGATTTATGGTGTTTTCAAAACAAGTATCTCTGAAAAAACAAGATTGAATCATGATGGCGTCATTGACCTTCAGGTCGTTGCTCTAGGAAGAGGCTGGATGATCGTTCAAAACACATTTTCCCAGTCGGGGCTCGTTTATTCCCGACTTCCCAGTTGTCTTGAACTCACTGAAGTCAAGTTTTCGCAGTTCTGGGTTAACAGTTGTTTTGAACGTGGCACAAATCATAATTCATTGACAGCATGGCCAATGTTGAATGTTTATAATTCTAATCTTAGAAAAGAGTCCCTTATTCCCAGATTTGGGACCATACAGCATCTATCACTGATTCCTTCCAAACCACTCATTGTTGTCTTATCTTTAATTCTACATTTGCCAGTAGATTGTCGACTTGATTCATGATGATGACTGCTAGCTAAGATTTTGAAAGTACTATATTGTTCAGTCCAATCATAGCTACTGTACATATAACGTGATTTGAAGTCATTTTATCTGTGGCAAATTACCTTGAGCCTTCTTGGATGGGCACTTCCAACATAACTCTACGGCAGCACCCAAGGGGATAGAATTTTTTATGTCAACCCTTAGAGTTGGCGGTGACGTAGTGTCCCCATGAGTGACAGAACACTGAGCCAATCATGGTGCAACACTGTATTTTCTGCTGTCTTGCCCCACGACCAAAGAAAGCACTGAGCTAGGCTGAAACACCTGCATGTTGGAGCTGCCTTACTCAAGAAAACAAAAGAGAGACCATGTTTGTATGTGGCTTTATTAATAACTCAATAATGTATTTTTTTAACATTATTTGCCACTGATATGTGACCCGTATTAATGTCAAAATAACATGCAAAACAGACAAGCCCCCCAAATATTTGGGCTCTCCTCCACCTGCCCTGAATGACGGCTCACTACTGATAATTAGAATGTTTGCCGCTGCAGTAGTGTTATCAGAG
Organism: Oncorhynchus masou masou; assembly: GCF_036934945.1. Taxonomy (NCBI): domain Eukaryota; kingdom Metazoa; phylum Chordata; class Actinopteri; order Salmoniformes; family Salmonidae; genus Oncorhynchus; species Oncorhynchus masou. Next base: position 88,594,017 of record NC_088235.1, on the reverse strand, counting down.
AGAGATAGAGAGGAAGAGAAAGAAAGTGAGATAGATAGAGAGAGACCGAGAGCAAAAGAGTGAGAGGAAATGGGCCAGAGAGGTGTGTTTTGTCAGTGAGACTAGTAGAGAGAAGGGGGAAGGACGGAGGTGGATGGGGAGAAACAGAGAGGAAACTTTACAGTGAGTGTCCTGCAGGACCCTCGGTGCAGTCTAGGCAAACACACACCACAAACACACACACACACACACACACACACACACACACACACACACACACACACACACACACACACACACACACACACACACACACACACACACACACACACACACACACACACACACACACACACACACACATACTCAAACACCATAATGTGAGTCCAGATGTGAAACCCTTAATGGTGCCAGCTTAGCTGCATTTTAGTGTGTGTGTTTTATGCTCACCATTGTAAATGGCCACTTTATCCAGCCTCCTCTGGGAGGACTAAAACTACACCTGTATGATAAAGAGCCCATCCATCACACTACAACACTATTCCTGGCTCTCTTTGTGTGTGTGTGTGTGTGTGTGTGCGTGTGTGTGTGTGTGTGTGTATTCATGCATGCATACGTGCATGTAGCATCAATAGTTCATCCATCACACAGCAGTATTTTCCTAAGCTCACTGACTTTCTGGCTCAGCAGCACATTTACAATGTTTACTTTTCATCTTTTGACCCAGACTCTCAGGCCCTTCTCTCAGCACTCAACCCTCCTCACTCAGGACCTCTTCTATACCTCTGTCTCTCTCTTTCTTTTTCTCCCCCTCTCTCTTCATGTGACATGGCTGGAATTCCTTTTTGTGTGTATGGTATGTATCTGGGGTGACATTTTCATGGGGCAAAATCTGTGGGAAAAAATGCCATAAAACTCATTATAATCTGGCAGTGTAATTCGATTTTACAATTTTCTTCAACAAAAAGGTAATTATTTAACTAGAGTAAAAACTGTACTTCCTTCAGTTCTTTGTCACTTTATTTTTATAACGCTTGCTTGGATGCATTCTGTTGTGGAATGAATCTGTAATGAGCAATATTGTTGTTGTCCTAGTGTATTTAACCAGTACGTTAAGAACACGCTTAATCTAAATGTCAACAGTAGAAGCTCATGAGACAGACATTAATTAATCAAACATAAATGGATGAGAATTAAGACACACATAGATACAGTAGGCTACTGAGGAACATTTTGAATGAGAGAGCTATCTCTTGATAGAGAGAGATAGCAAAAGAGAGAGGAAGACACAGAAAGAGAGAGAGTGTGCGAGAGAGAGAGGGAGAGAGACAGACAAACAAAAAACTATACGTACCGCGCCTTAAACACCAGCGCCACAGGTAACTTTCACAAAGCTGTGAACGAGCTGAGAGACATAAACATAAAATTTGACATACCAATTAGGATCTGGCTAAAAATACTTGAGTCAGTTACAGAACCCATTGCCCTTTATGGTTGTGAGGTCTGGGGTCCACTCACCAACCAAGAATTCACAAAATGGGACAAACACAAAATTGAGATTCTGCATGTAGAAATATGCAAAAATATCCTGTGTACAATGTAAAACACCAAATAATGCATGCAGAGCAGAATTAGGCCGATACCCGTTGTCATGACGTGGCCCTCTTTGGGTATAGCTAGTGGCTTCCTCCTCTCTCCTCTCCTACACCCAGGTTCTGTTATCTCAGGTCGTACATTTCTAGAGGAGACTCTCTCCTCATGGCCAGGCAGTATAGAGAGAGGGTTTCACAGTAGAACAAAGGAACTTCTTCTACATCACAGAACTTGAGAACTGAACAATATCCATGTTTTGAAGAATGTGTAAACGGACGGCGGAGAAGCCAGCTATGACCTGTCCGTTTTGTTTCATGTTTGTGACCTCATGAAAGACGATACAGCAACATTACCATAACTCTGTTTATACAAGAGCCTCCATTATGAGGTTTGCGTCTAATTATTGTATAAAATGAATGAGTAAAGATGAAACTATTGTGAAATTATGTAATGTGATTTTAAACTGTTAATGTGAGAGAATTGTATTCCCTTTCAAGTTTAACTAAGTAATTGGCCCGCCCCCATCAGCACAGACATGATCTGGCTCATGGGACAGCCCTTTTCTACTTTTACGAATAAAACCCCCACCTGTAGAAATCCTCTTCAGACCTTGCATACCTCGGTCAGCTGAGGGGGCAAAGGCTTGAGTAGAGACCACAAAAATCTCAGTTTACGCTAAGGTTGTAATGGTTGTTGAATTCCTAACCATACCACATGGAACATTGGCTACACGGGTGGAAATGGTTCAACTCTGAGACTATCGATCCTGACAGAATAAGAGCAAGTTTTAGATACTAATTACTAGTCTGCAGCTAGAAATTATGTCAACCTGGGATGCGAAGACCGACAACTGCCAAAACATCTATTCTATAAGAACATTTCTGAATGGTACTCTGAGGTATCCATTCTAAAGACTTCAGAGAAGCAGAGAGACGCTCGGATGAACTTTCCGACAGAAAGACGGATGATTCCAACAGAGATCACGACGACACACTGAGCGTAAATATACATTGATTGCAATTATTCCCGAATGAGTGAGCATTCATGTGCAAAGGATTAGCTTTTCAATTAATATAATTATCAACTGTGAGTTGACTCCTTTTTGTCTTTTGCGCCCTTCTCAGTCCACACCCACTTCCCTTTGTCCACCAAGCCGTCATAGGGAACCTCCCCTATCATTTCCTATCATTTCCTTGTAACCATATCTGCTGTTTGTTTCTTTATGCATTTCTATGATTATTTAGTTAGTAAATAAATGTTTAAGACAATTGGTGTATGGATGATTCAGTTGTCACGGTTTTCTTCTGTTGAAGGAGAGGACCAAAATGCAGTGCGGTAGTTGTCCATGGTTTTTTAATTAGAAAACTGAACGTGAACACATAACCAAAACAACAAAGTGAAAACCCGAAAACAGTCCCGTGTGGCACTAACACTAACACAGGAACAATCACCCACAAAACCCAACACCAAACAGGCTACCTAAATATAGTTCTCAATCAGAGACAATGACTAACCACCTGCCTCTGATTGAGAACCATATCAGGCCAAACACAGAAACAGACAAACTAGACACACAACATAGAATGCCCACTCAGATCACACCCTGACCAAACAAAACATAGAAACATAAAAAGCAAACTATGGTCAGGGTGGGACAATAGTAAAGGCTGGGTTTGTGGAGATAACCAACAATTTACGATGTTTGGAATGAGTCTAACGTGAGGTTCGAAATAATTCATTAATTAGAAGACTAATTGATCAGATATTAAAATATCTGAAGAGTTATATTAGGAAAATTATAACTTGGTAATCTGAATATTTTCCTTGGTGCCCCAACTTCCTAGTTAATTACATTTACATGATTAGTTTAATCACGTAATAATATTTACAGAGAATCAATTTGATAAAATAACAGACTTCAATTTAATGATGCCAAAGACATGACACTGCTAAAATCCAGAAAAGAGCTGTAAAATTCGACAAATACCTCAAAGGAAGCGATTTCCTAAACCTTCCATAACAAAGCCATCACCTACAGATAGATGAACCTGGAGAAGAGTCCCCTAAGCAAGCTGGTCCTGGGGCTCTGTTCACAAACACAAACTGACCCCACAGAGCCCCAGGACAGCAACACAATTAGACCCAACAAAATCGTGAGAAAACAAAAAGATAATTACTTGACACATTGGAAAGAATTAACAAAACAACTGAGCAAACTAGAATGCTATTTGGCCCTAAACAGAGAGTACACAGTGTCAGAATACCTGACCACTGTGACTGACCCGAACTTAAGGAAAGCTTTGACTATGTACAGACTCAGTGAGCATAGCCTTGCTATTGAGAAAGGCCACCGTAGGCAGACCTGGCTCTCAAGAGAAGACAGGATATGTGCCCACTGCCCACAAAATGAGGTGGAAACTAAGCTGCATTTCCTAACCTCCTGCCAAATGTATGACCATATTAGCGACACATACCTCTCTCAGATTACACAGATCCACAAAGAATTCGAAAAAACAAATCAAATTTTGATAAACTCCCATATCCACTGGATAAAATAGCACAGTGTGCCATCACAGCAGCACGATTTGTGACCTGTTGCCACAAGGGCAACCAGTGAAGAATAAACACTATTGTAAATACAACACATATTTATGCTTATTTATTTTCCCTTTTGTACTTTAACTATTTGTACATCGTTACAACACTGTATATATACATAATATGACATTTGAAATGTCTTTATTCTTTTGGAACTTCTGTGAGTGTAATATTTACTGTTAATTTTTATTGTTTATCTCACTTTTGTTTATTATCTACTTCACTTGCTTTGGCAATGTTAACATTATATAATATTATATAATAATATGTTAACATGCCAATAAAGCCCTTGAATTGAATCGAGAGAGAGGTTGAGAGAGAGAGAGGGGGGGGGGACAGAGAGAGAGAGGCATGATTAGACCTCATTAAGGTCACAGTGAAACAGAAAGGTGTGTGCATGTGCAAGAGTGCTTATGTATGTGTGTGTGTGTGCGTCAGAGTAGCTCCAGAGAGCCCTTGGGAGGGCTAAGTATGGGAACTGAGGAGATTGAGGTGGGGAATTCTCAATCAAAGGCATCCAAATCTGGAAAGGTGTCGACACGAGCCAACCTGCAATAGAATTGAGAGAGGGAGGCAGGGGGAGGCAAGCAGGAGGAGGTGTGTCTGTATGTGTGTGTGTGTGTGAATGTGTGTGCGCGTGTGTTTGTGCATGATGGGGGACGCAGAGGGATAAGGGTAAGGCAGGGAGGAGGCAGAGGGGTGAGGAGGGTGAGGTAGAGGGGACCCCGGGGGTGTCCTGTGATGATAATGAGTCGGAGATCACAGTAGGACTCAGGCTCTTTAATAGGACAGATCTGCTATAATAAGGGTCAGAGAAACACCATGATGATGATGATGGTAATGATGATGCCATCTGTGACATGCTCACCTTCCTCAACTCAACAGCCCCTATTCTACAGGTACCGGTTTCTGTCTGTCAGTAGCCTCCCACAAGCCTTCTACTGCTCGACACCTAGCTAGTGTATGTTACCCGTGAAATGCAGGTCTGTGTGAGTGCAGTAACTCCCCAGAATGGGCGGTCTGCTGAAGGAAGGATATGTACATATAAATCAGGAGACAGGAGAGAAAGAATCCTGCTGGGACAATAGGATGGGGTTAAAGTAGAACAAACTCAACCTTTCTCCCCCCCACACTCCACACTCCACATGACAAAGCATACCGAAGTTAGAATGAAAACGCTGTATTTTCAATATTTTATGGGGCTTCCAGATAACCCTGTGGTGCTGTATGCCAGCCCTCACTGCAGTATGACTGACCCGCCACGGTCCCCTCTCCCATCGGATGGCTTGGTCCTGGAGGGTCAATGGCTACCAGGTTACTGATGGGCTGTTCCAAATCTACAGCGGGGATGGTGTCCATCATCCAGAGTGGTCTCCTCTCCTCATCTCCTCTTCTTATCTCCTCTCCTTCACCTGCGCTGATCTGAAAACCCAGGCAAGAAGAAAACAATTTGCTGGGTGTACTTACCAGGATTTTGCTGTTCAGTTCTGTCAGATCCAGTGTAAAGGAATTAGAGGAGAGGGGAGAGGAGAAGAATGTTAGACTATAGAGATGCAGCCCTGCATTGTTTTGGGTCTCTGCCCTGGTGACACATCCAGCTGTCAGGGAGCATAAAGAGCATGATGATTATCTGACAGCACATCCCAGGCCTGGCGTTCTGGCATTGGCTTGTCATGTCTGGTCTTCTCTCCTCCTTTACAGCCTACAGTCTCAGTGATACATCACACACTGACATAGGGCTACGACACACACACACGCACACGCACACACACACACACACACACACACACACACACACACACACACACACACACACACACACACACACACACACACACACACACACACACACACACACACACACACACACACCCAATTGTGTGGACACACACACACACACGCACGCACACACACACACACACACACACACACACACCCAATTGTGTGGACACGCACACACGCACGCACTCACACACACACACGTAATAGGGAAAAATGATGGCTGTGTATACTGCATGGTGGAGAGAGTGTGTGTAAGAGGATTGCAGATACTTCACATTGTGTGGTGTGTGTGTCCGCATGATCAGGTGGAGGTGTGTGTGTGTGTCCACACGTGTGTGTGGTTGGATGGGTGTGTGTGTGTGAGGATGGAGGAGGCTCCACTGCAGTGTCTGACCCATCCTGGAGCAGGTGACGCTAGATAATAAAAATACAGATGCTGCCAGACAGGTGGAGAGGAAAGCGAGAGAGAGATAAAGAGAGCAAGGGAGAGGGAGATAAGGGGTGACTGGGTTTATAATGTGAGGGAGAATCCCTTTGGTGCAGTAAAGGTATCAATACAGACACATATAGAGTACGAGAGAGCAGGAGAAGGAGAAGAATGACAGGGAGTGTGAGAAGTACAGAGAGAGGGGAAGATAGAGGTAAGGATGGGGAGAGGGATGAGTGTATGTGTAGAGACAGAGGACAACAGCTCCTCTCACCACCTTTATGAAGGTAGCCAATACCCTTCTCTCTCTCTCTCTCTCTCTCCCCCTCTCTCTTTCTCTCTACATCCCTTCTGCCTCTTGTTGTCTCCAATTTCTCTCTCCCTTATTCATCAGACCCCTTCTCTCACTCTCTCTCCTCCCCTACCTCCCGCCCCGCCCTCCCCTCACTCCCGCCCCCCTCCCTTCCCGTCCCTCCACATTTCTAACACTCTCCAGTACCAGGGTGTTAAAAGGCTAAATCAATCATGCCTCTGCCCTCTGTTCACTCCCTCTCTCCCTTCCTTGCCACATTGGGCTGACATAGTGATAGTTTCACATTCTTCTTGACGCACCCATCCCATTAGCGGGATCATTTTCGTCAACATCCGCTGAATTACAGAGTGCCAAATTCAAATTAAATTACTAAAAATATTTAATTTTCAAGAAATCATAAGTGCAATATAGCAAAATACAGCTTAGCTTGTTGTTAATCCACCTGGCGTGTCAGATTTGAAAAAAGCTTTTCGGCGAAAGCATACCAAGCGTTTATGCGAGGACAGCTTTCAGCAGACAAAACATTACAAACAGCTAGCAGCAAAGTAGATTGGTCACAGACGTCAGAAAAGCAATAAAATGAATCGCTTACCTTTGATGATCTTCGGATGTTTGCACTCACGATACTCCCAGTTACACAAAAAAAATTCCTTTTGTTCCATAAAGATTATTTTTATATCCAAAATACCTCCATTTGGTTGGCGCGTTATGTTCAGAAATCCACAGGCTCGAGCAGTCACGACGAGGCAGACGAAAATTCCAAATAGTATCCGTAAAGATCGTAGAAACATGTCAAACGTTTTTTATAATCAATCCTCAGGTTGTTTTTACAATATATAACTGCTAATATTTCAACCGAACTGTATCTTCTTCAATAGGAGAGAGAGAGAAAATGTCTGCTCCAAGCTGTTGCGCATGCAAAACGCTGCTGGCACCCAGCTATGCACTGCCGCGATGTCATCTTTCTCACTCATTTTTCAAAATAAAAGTCTGAAACTATGTCTAAGGACTGTTCACACCATGTAGAAGCCATGGGAAAAGAAATCTGGTTGATATCCCTTTAAATGGAATGAAGGCATGCAATGGAACAGAGAGCTCTCAGGAAAAACAGCACTTTCTAGTTGGATTTTCCTCGGGTTTTCGCCTGCAATATCAGTTCTGTTATACTCACAGACAATATTTTGACAGTTTTGGAAACTTTAGAGTGTTTTCTATCCTAATCTGACAATTATATGCATATTCTAGATTCTAAGCCTGAGAAGTAGGCAGTTTCATTTGGGTACGTTTTTCATCCAAACATCAAAATACTGCCCCCTACACTCAACAAGTTAAGAAATGACAAAATCCACAAAGGGAAAAAAGGAAACACGTTCATAAACATCCTTTAATAATAGTAAAAGATACAATATGACTTAATATAAGTTACTGCAGTTTTAAATAGCTGGAACTGCTGTAGACAAAAGACAATCATGTGTAGAGTCATACAGTAGTAGAGTGGTGTGTGTGTGTATGTGTGTGTGTGTGTGTGTGTGTGTGTGTGTGTGTGTGGGTTCTGGTTTCTACTGGTAAGGACAGCGTGTGTACAGGTTGTATATCATCAGTAACAAGAAGATTCTGTAAGCCTGTCAAATAACCATTGTGGTGTTAGCAGTTGAAGGGGTAGCCCTCTCTCTCTCTCTCTCTCTTCCTCTCCATACTCAGGTTCACACCATACAAACCAAATGTGCTATTTCATGGAATAACATCATTTAGTTGAAAAACACTGCTACGTAATGGACATTCATTTCACTTTTTCATTCCTACAGCATACTGTATATTGTGAAGTCAATTTTAAAGTGGTTCCTCTCATCTCTCCTTTTGTATATCTCTCTCTTCATTTTCCCTTTTTCTCCACTGAGGCCCATCCGAGGACAAGCAATCAAAAGGATTACTGCAGACAACTAGATTTTCCTGTAATGTCTGACTGGTATGTTGTGCAAAGTGTATGTGTGCTGAACGTAAAGTCACCATAGAAGTGTGTGTGGACAAGAGCAATAGTTGTGTTTAGCTTTCCCCCTCCTTGATGATGATGATGTGTGTGTGTGTGTGTGTGTGTGTGTGTGTGTGTGTGTGTGTGTGTGTGTGTGTGTGTGTGTGTGTGTGTGTGTGTGTGTGTGTGTGTGTGTGTGTGTGTGTGTGTGTGTGTGTGTGTGTGTGTGTGTGTGTGTGTGTGTGTGTGTGTGTGTGTGTGTGTGTGGCAGGATGAGTAATTGACTTATTGCATTAGATGGTTTCTGTGCTTTATACTCACGCTCTGATACTGTCCTTGGAGCTAACACACGTACACACATTTGTTTTACTATCCTTGTGGGGACCAAACAATTGACTTCCATTCAAAATCCTATTTTCCCTAACCCCTAACCTTAACCCTAAACTCTAACTCTTAACCCTAATCGTAATAATAACCCTAACCCTAAGCCCTAAGTCTAAAATAGCCTTTTTTCCTTGTGGGGGCCAAAATGTCTCCACTTTTCCTTGTTTACTATTCTTGTGAGGACTTCTGGTCCACATAAGGACAGTAAAACCAAAAACACACAGATGTGTTGTTGAGTACAACTCTGCCTACAGTTATGGAGAGAGACAGAGATGAATACAGGAGAGATAGAGAGGGATAGGGAGAGAGAGATAGGTGTGAAAGATTAGAGCCTCACAGTAGCAGATGTGAGAGAATGGCACTGGGAAGTAGAGAGAGAGAGAGAGAGAAATGCACGTGTTATCTCTGAGCCTGCTCTTTTCTCCGAGCCTACCCAGACGCTAGCAATGTGTGTGCATCCAACTTGTATGATAATGGTTCAGTGGACTGCCTGAAACCAGAACTCTCCAGAACAGACTGGACACACAAAAAACAAACACACACACCGGCTGTCTCCTCACGTCCGCGCAGTCATCTCTGTCTGGGCCAGCTCATTATAGGACAGAGATCTGTGAAGCAAGGCCCCCTAGTATGTGTCTGTGTAACCAGCTCTGTGATCCCCCGATACATAATAATATTAGAAATACATAATATTAGCACAAAAAGCTAATTTCTCTAAACATTTGTGCACATATTTGTTTACATCCCTGTTAGTGAGCATTTCTCCTTTGTCAAGATAATTCATCCACCTGACAAGTGTGGCATATCAAGAAGCTGAATAACCAAGTGTAACCACGCCAACCCAGGACCACCCATGGCTGCGCCTCTGCCCAGTCATGTGAAATTCATAGATTAGGGGTTAATGAATGAATTTCAATTGACTGATTTCCTTATATGAACTGTAACTCAGTAAAATCGTTGAAATTGTTGCCGCAATGTAATAACCTGTTGGTATTTTATGAAGGTTTGGTGTGGTATGTCTATCATCAGGCTTAGCTACTGCAGGGCTATGAAGGCAGTGTGCACTGGAGCTCCAACTCTCTCCGACAGTTGAACTTGAGGTGAGGAAGAATGTTTTAGGCCTACCAAAGTTACTCCTTTAATCTAACAATATAATGCTTATCCTTATAAAAAAATATTAACCAATTAGCCTCCTGTACGCCTATCTGTATAATAGTAGCCTGACAAGGATAAATAAAGCATGTCGGTGTCGGGAACATTTCTCGGCCTCTCTAAGGCTTGGCCTAACCTTCTCTTCCTTTATATTTATTTCTAGAATATTCATCCACATTGGACACCTTGGTGTATTTGCCTGTCTGCATGTAATGCCCTGAGGGATTTAGTGCTCTAATCTTGGACAGCTGAACCGTAAGGTGGACAATTATTGTTTTAGGAAAGTAAAACCAATAAAACAATAAGCTATAAAGTTTTTAATATGCTACACATTTGAACACAACGAAAAGTTTTTTTGTAATTTGTTAAAGGCAATTTTTAAGGACACGTAAGTAACTGGATAATTTCACCAATATCACTAGATTATTGATGGCACTGACAGCGCTAAGACGGAGGTCTACTTCTCTCTATTTACTCTTGGATCTGAACAGGATTAATATTGTTATTATTATTATTATTATTGTTATTATTATTATTATCAGTAATCGGTTTCTATGACTGCTCTCCTCAGGTGCAACAGTTTACAGTTTGAAGATTCCTTTTCTTGTCTCGTCTCCTTCATTTCAAGCCCTAGAGAATCACTATTGCATATGAAGGAGAGGAGACAAGTAGAGGAAGCCCTTGTAGACTTGAGATGCAGCCCTAATCTGATGGCAAGATCATGACGTTCTGCAACAATGCATGAACGTTGATGGCTGTTTAATATACCAACCCCCTCACCCCTGAGTCAACCAGAAGCAAGAGCCACACACAATGATACACTCACAGGACCTTGGCTGAGGTCACAGCATGCACACACACACACAGACACACAGAGCTCTCGGGGGATGAAAGGGGGCCTCAGGTGCCAGAGGATACTCTTATTGGTCAGTTGCTGACATCAGCAAGATTCTAGTACATTGCCCTTGGCGACTCACTGCGCAACAACAGTTCTGTAACCGAGAGAGAACCCTCTCACACACACACACACACACACACACACACACACACACACACACACACACACACACACACACACACACACACACACACACACACACACACACACACACACACACACACACACACACACAAGCCTTCCATTTGTAAACACACACCCCCTACATGACCTCTCTACACCCTTACATACCAACCACTGGACTCAAACCCTTTACCCCCACACCTCTTACACCCTTTACACACCCCAAATCCCCCTGATCCTGTTGCTCCTTCAGTGATGGTATTTCTACCCTGCTCTGTCCTCTCACGAGTTAACACAGACCCCTTCTGGCCCTGTCGACATAAACCCAGCCCCCCAATACATGGAACAGACACCTGCACAGCAGTCTCATCTGTCCTGAGGCTGTGAGTCTGCTGAGACGGTTTAGCTGCTCATAAATCTATCATCTGATATTGACCAGCTAAAGCTTTGACAATTGAGCTGTGTATCTGTGTCTGTGCATGTGTGCGTATGTTTGTGTGTGTGTGTCTGTGTGCGTATGTTAATGTGTGTGTGTCTGTGTGCGTATGTTAATGTGTGTGTGTCAGTGTCTGTGTGCGTGCATGAGTGTGTGAGTGTCTACTTGCTTGTGTGCCTGCTTGTTCGCATGTGTGGGTGCATGTAGTGACAGCTATGGACTCATCTCCCGTGTGTGGAGGGATGGAGTGAGGGATGAAGAGAGAGATGGAAAGACGGATGGAAAGAGGGGTGTTAATGTTTCCAGGCCTGAGGGTCTGACTTTAGCTGTGCCCTTGAGAGGAGTGCATGTGTGTCAGTGTGGATGCGTCTCAGTAGGCAGGAACACGGAGTGTGATTACAAATTACCCACCCAGTGAAACGTAGTGCTGACATCCTCCTAATGCTCTATGCCCACATATAAACACACACACTGCTGCTCTCATCAACTACACTGGAAATAACCTGCCTCACACACACACTGCTGCTCTTATCAACTACACTGGAAATAACCTGGCTCACACACACACACTGCTGCTCTCATCAACTACACTGGAAATAACCTGGCTAACACACACACTATTCTCATGTGTATGCTCTGTGCTAAAGAGTTTGAGGTGGACAGAAGGGAGGTGGGGGAGACAGAGGAGGGGCAGGGTTTGTCTAGACCTATGAATCACTTGTTCCCCCTGTTGAGAGAGATGCTGTGCAATGGTTCTGCCCCAGTTACCGTAGCTAACTCTGGGCAGAACTAGAATATTAACATACTGTAGACTTACAAACTGTGTGTTTACCGGTTTATTCACTATTCCAGGGTCTTTTTGATTTACCAGAGAAACCAGCTCTTAGCATCTGTGATGAGTGTGTGATGTAACAGTGGGGGGCTTATTGCTCTTAATATTTCAGAAGTCACTCTGTAGTCCTGAAGTGGAAGGCCTATTTCCCCTTATTGCTCTCTCTCACTCGCACACACTCGCGCACACACACACACACACACACACACACACACACACACACACACACACACACACACACACACACACACACACACACACACACACACACACACACACACACACACACACACACACACACACACACACACACACACACACACACACACACACACACACACACACGGGGTAAAATGTCTGTCCTGAAAGACAGGACTGTCTTTCTACAGAGTACAAGGTCCCAGTGTCCTTTATTCAAATTACTCCATTCCTCTTCTTTTCTTCAGTGTCCTTCCATCTCACTCCATAGCTCTTCCTAATGTATCCTCTCTTCTTCCTCTTCTGCCTTTTTCGCCTCTTCTCTTCCGGCTGTTCAGAGTCCCATCCCCTCTTCCTCATAACTCAATCACACTTGCATGCAAGGCTTATTCACATCCCCATTCCCCTGATTCCCTCCCCCCATCATCCCTCCCCTCATATGTCTCTCCTCCTCGTCATCACTGTCCATGTCTTCCCCCTTTCTCTTGTTGTATCTCTCGTACAGCACCATGAGGACACCCATCACCCATGCCGACACGGTGCCAGCGCTGAAGATGACGAAGCCGATAGCGATGAAGAACAGGTAGTCCCAGTAGCCCAGGCCCTGGTGGCAGTCTGCCCTCAGCTGCATGCCCACTTCAGCCAGCCGTTGCCCAGACAGCTCTGGAGGCCCCTGGCACACTGTCTGGCCCTCGTCTACAGAGAGGGAGAGAGACAAGAAAGAAAGAGTTAGCCATCTCAAGAGAAGGAGAGAAAAGAGAGATTTAGCTGTCTGACCCTCGTCTGAAGAAAATCCCTCCTTCCCTCGTACCCCTGGCCAATAGGGGTAACAGTGAGCGCTGTTACCTTCAAGTAGGTTTTGGTTTTGCTAGGGCGTTGTGGACAGGGATGGAGGATGCAAGTTGCAAGTTCGAATTCAGGGATAGAAAGCTGTTTTAAGCCTATCCCAAACCTTAACGCTTACCTTAACCATTCAGAATTAATGCCTACACTTAACCCTTACCTTAACCATTCAGAGTTAATACCTACATTTAACCCTAACCTTAACCATTCAGAGTTAATACCTACACTTAACCCTTACCTTAACCATTCAGAGTTAATGCATAAACTTAACCAAATCAAATCAAATCAAACCAAATTGTATTTGTCACATACACATGGTTAGCAGATGTTAATGCGAGTGTAGCGAAATGCTTGTGCTTCTAGTTCCGACAATGCAGTAATAACCAACAAGTAATCTAACTAACAATTCCAAAACTAATTTCTTATACACAGTGTAAGGGGATAAAGAATATATACATAAAGATATATGAATGAGTGATGGTACAGAGCAGCATAGGCAAGATACAGTAGATGGTATCGAGTACAGTATATACATATGAGATGAGTATGTAAACAAAGTGGCATAGTTAAAGTGGCTGGTGATACATGTATTACATAAGGATGCAGTAGATGATAGAGTACAGTATATACGTATACATATGAGATTAATAATGTAGGGTATGTAAACATTATATTAGGTAGCATTGATTAAAGTGGCTAGTGATATATTTTACATCCTTTCCCATCAATTCCCATTATTAAAGTGGCTGGAGTTGAGTCAGTGTGTTGGCAGCAGCCACTCAATGTTAGTGGTTGCTGTTTAACAGTCTGATGGCCTTGAGATAGAAGCTGTTTTTCAGTCTCTCGGTCCCAGGTTTGATGCACCTGTACTGACCTCGCCTTCTGGATGATAGCGGGGTGAACAGGCAGTGGCTCGGGTGGGTGTTGTCCTTGATGATCTTTATGGCCTTCCTGTAACATCGGGTGGTGTAGGTGTCCTGGAGGGCAGGTAGTTTGCCCCCGGTGATACGTTGTGCAGACCTCACTACCCTCTGGAGAGCCGTACGGTTGTGGGCGGAGCAGTTGCCGTACCAGGCGGTGATACAGCCCGCCAGGATGCTCTCGATTGTGCATCTGTAGAAGTTGGTGAGTGTTTTTGGTGACAAGCCGAATTTTCAGCCTGAGGTCGTCCGCAAACTTGATGATTGAGTTTGTCTGTGATGCGTATGTTAAAACTTACTACCCTCTCCACTACTGTTCCATCGATGTGGATAGGGGGTGTTCCCTCTGCTGTTTCAGTCGTTTTGGGTGAACAGGGAGTACAGGAGACCACTGTTGTGTCTCAAACTTGATGATTGAGTTGGAGGCGCACCCTTGAACAGGGAGTGGGGCCCCAGTGTTGAGGATCAGCGGGGTGGAGATGTTGTTGCCTACCCTCACCACCTGGGGGTGGCCCGTCAGGAAGTCCAGCACCCAGTTGCACAGGGTGAGGTCGAGACCCAGGGTCTTGAGCTTGATGACGAGCTTGGAGAGTATTATGGTGTTAAATGCCGAGCTGTAGTTGATGAACAGCATTCTCACATAGGTATTCCTCTTGTCCAGATGGGTTAGGGCAGTGTGCAGTGTGGTTGAGATTGCGTCGTCTGTGGACCTATTTGGGCGGTAAGCAAATTGGAGTGGGTCTAGGGTGTCAGGTAGGGTGGAGGTGATATGGTCCTTGACTAGTCTCTCAAAGCACTTCATGATGACGGAAGTGAGTGCTACGGGGCGGTAGTCGTTTAGCTCAGTTACCTTAGCTTTCTTGGGAACAGGAACAATGGTGGCCCTCTTGAAGCATGTGGGAACAGCAGACTGGTATAGGGATTGATTGAATATGTCCGTAAACACACCAGCCAGCTGGTCTGCGCATGCTCTGAGGGCGCGGCTAGGGATGCCGTCTGGGCCTGCAGCCTTGCGAGGGTTAACACGTTTAAATGTTTTACTCACCTCAGCTGCAGTGAAGGAGAGATGCATGCAGTGTAGCCTAGTGGTTAGAGCATTGGACTAGTAACCGAAAGGTTGCAAGTTCAAATCCCCGAGCTGACAAGGTACAAAATCTGTCGTTCTGCCCCTGAACAGGCAGTTAACCCACTGTTCCTAGGCTGTCATTGAAAATAAGAATTTGTTCTTAACTGACTTGCCTAGTAAAATAAATAAAAAAATGTTTCCGTTGCAGGCCGTGTCAGTGGCACTGTATTGTCCTCAAAGCGGGCAAAAAAGTGATTTAGTCTGCCTGGGAGCAAGACATCCTGGTCCGTGACTGGGCTGGATTTCTTCTTGTAGTCCGTGATTGACTGAAGACCCTGCCACATACCTTTTGTGTCTGAGCCGTTGAATTGAGATTCTACTTTGTCTCTATACTGACGCTTAGCTTGTTTGATAGCCTTACGGAGGGAATAGCTGCACTGTTTGTATTCGGTCATATTACCAGTCACCTTGCCCTGATTAAAAGCAGTGGTTCGCGCTTTCAGTTTCACGCGAATGCTGCCATCAATCCACGGTTTCTGGTTAGGGAATGTTTTAATCGTTGCTATGGGAACGACATCTTCAACGCACATTCTAATGAACTCGCACACCGAATCAGCGTATTCGTCAATGTTGTTGCCTGACGCAATACGAAACATGTCCCAGTCCACGTGATGGAAGCTACGACATTTGAAGTTTGAGTAACATGGATGCACGTCTAATTCTGAAGTGAGAGCGGGGAAATAATAGAGCTTGTTGGACGTAGAAGGGAAAGAGAGGGGGGAAATAATAGAGCTTGTTGGACGTAGAAGGGAAAGAGAGGGGGGAAATAATAGAGCTTGTTGGACGTAGAAGGGAAAGAGAAGGGGGAAATAATAGAGCTTGTTGGACGTAGAAGGGAAAGAGAAGGGGGAAATAATAGAGCTTGTTGGACGTAGAAGGGAAAGAGAAGGGGGAAATAATAGAGCTTGTTGGACGTAGAAGGGAAAGAGAAGGGGGAAATAATAGAGCTTGTTGGACGTAGAAGGGAAAGAGAAGGGGGAAATAATAGAGCTTGTTGGAAGAAGGGAAAGAAAAATAATAGAGCTTGTTGGACGTAGAAGGGAAAGAGAGGGGGAAATAATAGAGCTTGTTGGACGTAGAAGGGAAAGAGAGGGGGGAAATAATAGAGCTTGTTGGACGTAGAAGGGAAAGAGAAGGGGGAAATAATAGAGCTTGTTGGACGTAGAAGGGAAAGAGAGGGGGGAAATAATAGAGCTTGTTGGACGTAGAAGGGAAAGAGAAGGGGGAAATAATAGAGCTTGTTGGACGTAGAAGGGAAAGAGAGGGGGAATAATAGAGCTTGTTGGACGTAGAAGGGAAAGAGAGGGGGGAAATAATAGAGCTTGTTGGACGTAGAAGGGAAAGAGAGGGGGGAAATAATAGAAATGACCACAATGCAGCACACCCACTCACACAAAGCTGTAATAACCTTAGTGACAAATGATTTGTAGACACTATAGATTTCCTCAGGGTAATGCAGGTCTGGGACACATCTAGGACACACACACACACACACACACACACACACACACACACACACACACACACACACACACACACACACACACACACACACACACACACACACACACACACACACACGCATTTGACCAGCCTTCATAGAAACACAAGACATCTCCAAGGACAGATAGTGTTGTTTTCCTTCTCTTGGCATCTGTTAACAGCTGGCTTCTAATTAAAAAAAGATGAAAATGAGCAGAGACAAATTAAACACCAGTTCTCTCTTGCTCTTTATCTTGTTCTCTCTCTCTCTCGCTCTTATTCTCTCATCATTAGATTTTTTTTCTGACCTTAAATCAGTGTGTATAATTGACTTCATCCTACTCCTCATCACAACTTAAGGGGCTAAGAGGCTGCTGCCATTGCCACTGTATCTGTCAATCAAACCATTACAGACAGTGATGTGTGAGGAGAGAGGAGACCCTACAGACTGGGTCACCTCTGTCAAATCACACCATTACAGACAGTGTGATGGGAGAGAGGAGACCCTACAGACTGGGTCACCTCTGTCAAATCACACCATTACAGACAGTGATGTGTGAGGAGAGAGGAGACCCTACAGACTGGGTCACCTCTGTCAAATCACACCATTACAGACAATGATGTGTGAGGAGAGAGGAGACCCTACAGACTGGGTCACCTCTGTCAAATCACACCATTACAGACAATGATGTGACTGGGTCACCTCTGTCAAATCAAACCATTACAGACAATGATGTGTGAGGAGAGAGACCCTACAGACTGGGTCACCTCTGTCAAATCAAACCATTACAGACAATGATGTGTGAGGAGAGAGGAGACCCTACAGACTGGGTCACCTCTGTCAAATCACACCATTACAGACAATGATGTGTGAGGAGAGAGGAGACCCTACAGACTGGGTCACCTCTGTCAAATCACACCATTACAGACAATGATGTGTGAGGAGAGAGGAGACCCTACAGACTGGGTCACCTCTGTCAAATCAAACCATTACAGACAATGATGTGTGAGGAGAGAGGAGACCCTGACTGGGTCACCTCTGTCAAATCACACCATTACAGACAATGATGTGTGAGGAGAGAGGAGACCCTACAGACTGGGTCACCTCTGTCAAATCACACCATTACAGACAGTGATGTGTGAGGAGAGAGGAGACCCTACAGACTGGGTCACCTCTGTCAAATCACACCATTACAGACAATGATGTGTGATGTGTGAGGAGAGAGGAGACCCTACAGACTGGGTCACCTCTGTCAAATCACACCATTACAGACAATGATGTGTGAGGAGAGAGGAGACCCTACAGACTGGGTCACCTCTGTCAAATCACACCATTACAGACAATGATGTGTGAGGAGAGAGGAGACCCTACAGACTGGGTCACCTCTGTCAAATCACACCATTACAGACAGTGATGTGTGTCAGATGAGGAGACCCTACAGACTGGGTCACCTCTGTCAAATCACACCATTACAGACAATGATGTGAGGAGAGAGGAGACCCTAATACTGGGTCACCTCTGTCAAATCACACCATTACAGACAATGATGATGTGAGGAGTGTGTGTGTCTGGCTGTGAGAGGAGACCCTACAGACTGGGTCACCTCTGTCAAATCACACCATTACAGACAGTGATGTGTGAGGAGAGAGGAGACCCTACAGACTGGGTCACCTCTGTCAAATCACACCATTACAGACAATGATGTGTGATGTGTGAGGAGAGAGGAGACCCTACAGACTATCACCTTTGTATTGCTGTCAAATCACACCATTACAGACAATGATGTGTGAGGAGAGAGGAGACCCTACAGACTGGGTCACCACTGTCAAATCACACCACTACAGACAATGATGTGTGAGGAGAGAGGAGACCCTTGGGTCACCTCTGTCAAATCACACCATTACAGACAATGATGTGTGAGGAGTGACTGGGTCACAAGGCTCTGTCAAATCACACCATTACAGACAATGATGTGTGAGGAGAGAGGAGACCCTACAGACTGGGTCACCTCTGTCAAATCACACCACTACAGACAATGATGTGAGGAGAGAGGAGACCCTACAGACAGGGTCACCTCTGTCAAATCACACCATTACAGACAATGATGTGTGAGGAGAGAGGAGACCCTACAGACTGGGTCACCTCTGTCAAATCACACCATTACAGACAATGATGTGTGAGGAGAGAGGAGACCCTACTGACTGGGTCACCTCTGTCAAATCACACCACTACAGACAATGATGTGTGAGGAGAGAGGAGACCCTACAGACTGGGTCACCTCTGTCAAATCACACCATTACAGACAATGATGTGTGAGGAGAGAGGAGACCCTACAGACTGGGACACCTCTGTCACTGGCTGATCCTCCAAGAGAGGGGAGGGAGAGAGTGGGAAGGTGTCAGATGAGGAAGACTGGATATGCAGAGAGAACTGGATATGCACTGCCTAATAATTTCATCTCTCTCTCAACCCCCCTACCTCCCTCCATCTCTCCTCCCTCCATCTCTCCTCCCCCCACTATCCCTTTCTCATGTTGAATTGCATTTACTTGTCCTTTCCAAAAAAGAAGACAGAGAACTTTTATTTTCTTCTTCCTAGACATTAAAGTGTGCGTGTGTGTGTGCACATATGCGTGCCTGAAGGCATGTGTCCGTGTGTTCATGTTTGCGTGTGTGTGTGTGTGTGTGTGTGTGTATGTGTGTGTGTGTGTATGTGTATGTGTATGTGTGTGTGTGTGTGTGTGTGTGTCTGGCTGTGAACGGGGCACTGATGGATTCATACTGTTAATGATGTTAATTAAATTGCACTCCTCTTCCAATAATGACAGAGGTCTTAAGGAGGGGGTGAATGATGGAGAGAGAGAGAGAGCAAGAAAGAGACAGAAAGAGAGACAGAAAGAGAGATGAACAAATATTAGTCTATGATAGTATGCGCTACCAGCTCTCACAATCTTATGTCAGAATTAGACGTTGATCCATTTTTCTCAAATGTCAAATTTAGAAGCTGTTCCGAATGTCAAATCTCAACGTGTTTAAGGTTAAGTTTGGGCATTAACTCCACATTCTTAAGGTTAGCAGGTCAGATCAGACATGGAGGGTAACCTCAGCTTTCCGTCTGGGCAGAAGGTTTGGGATAGGCTAAAAACAAAAATATAAAAAACAGCTTTGTATTGCTGGATTCAATCTCACAACCTTTGGAATCAGAGGCAGATGCTTATGGCCCCCACCCCCACTTGAGGATAACAGCACTCACTGTTGCCTCTAGTGGCCAGTTTCCACGTCATCTCCCAACGTCCTCAGACATGGACGGACGTTGAATACTGTCTTGTATCAGGTTTGACCTGGCTGAGTATGGGAGAGGAGAAGAGAGAGAGACTAACTGTTGAGTTGACCCCCAGCACTAACAGTGTCATATCTGTAGCCCTCTGTAGTCATGTAGCATGTATTATAGTGTAAATCCACAATCAGCTCTTCCATATAAACTTGATATATTTAGATGGTTAATCAAGGACATCTCTCATATCCAACCGAAATGCATCCTATATTCAACAAGGCCATGAGGTTGTAGCTGAGGACAGCTGTCATATATCTCTGATTGGACAGGTGTGCATGTGTGTGTGTGTGTGTGTGTGTGTGAGTGTGTGTGTATGTTTGTGTCAGGGACTTGCTCTGAGTTTAATGCAGGTCAGGATCCGACAAAGCAGATCAGACACGGATTGTAACCTAAGCTTTGCCTGTCTGGGCAGAAATAGACTGGCACATGATGACGTTGAGTTAGCTAGGCAACATTATGCAAGTTCTTATTCTGATTAGGCAGGATGTGCTTAGTCCTTACCTTGCCCCGGCACACAGACAAATACGAGGTAGACCAACTCAGCTCAGTTGGCCAGGAGCAAGTAGTTGAAGCTCACGGTATGGTTTTGGTCCTTTGTCATTCCGCAACTTGTTATTGATTGTGAACCGATCAGATGATTGACATAATAATGGAACAGTGACATCCATTGCAGGGTTACTTCTTTGGCTGGAGCAAAAACCTGCACTCTCACCGGCTCTTTATGGATCTTCCTCTCTCCCTCTCGCTCATCTCATCCCCTTTCTCCTTCTCCCTCCCCTCTCCCATTTTCTATCCCTATTTCTCTCCATCTCTCTCGCTCTCTCCAGTGTGTATTAGATCACATTGGCTGTCCCTTGCGTCACTCTGTCATAATCTGTGAGGGGCCTTGTCCCGTTGACAACCCGTCATCTCTTGCATGCACGCACACGCCTGCTTCAGCCCTAGGGGAGACGGGATTGCTGTGCCCCCTTACCCCCACCCCCATCCACACATCACATCACATAACAGCCACCACTCAACCGGCCCATCTCATCTTCATTACAAACAGACGCCCCAGAATGGATGGTCCACTGTCTGTTTCAGGCTATCTCCCTCTGTCTGTTTTTATTTGTCTCTTCATCTCTCTCTTTCTGTATAGTTCTCTGTCTCTCTGTCTCTCTGTCTCTCTCTCTGTCTGTCTGTCTGTCTGTCTGTCTGTCTGTCTGTCTGTCTGTCTGTCTGTCTGTCTGTCTGTCTGTCTGTATGTCTGTCTGTCTGTCTGTCTGTCTGTCTCTCTCTCTCTTTCTCTCTAGCTCTCTCTCTCTAGCTCTCTCTCTCTCTTTAGCTCTCTCTCTAGCTCTCTCTCTCTCTCTCTAGCTCTCTCTCTAGCTTTCTCTGTCAATCTCTCTCTCTCTCTGTCAATCTCTGCCCACGTAGAGAATGAACCAAACCACTGTGGGTGCTTCACTGTCAGTATCTCTCTTTATAACACAACCATGAGGAGACTGACTTATACAACAGCTCCCACACTGAAGAGGCTTTCAGCTACTCCATACTACTGCTAAAACACAACATCAGTTAGAGTGACTGTCGGACTCCTCTTCTATCTTCACACCACTGAAAACCACAGCACAGGTTAGAGAGAGAGAGAGAGAGAGAGAGAGAGAGAGAGAGAGAGTCATCTTTCCAGGGCCTCAATTTACTCATACCCTACTGGAAAGCTGTGACAGGACTATACTATTACAGTTTTCGCTTTGGTGCATATCTTAGATCAAAAGTGCAATTCTTGATACTACTTATACAAATTCCAAATAATCTAGTCACTTGTGCACATCATTAAAGCAATTTCCTATTCCTTTGAACAAATTGCAATTGATAATGTACAAGTGTCAGCTTTTTTCCACATTATCAATTGCTCATGTCATGTTGATCAAAATATAGTAGATGGTTCTCTGTTGAATAGTCTTACCCCTCAAAACATCTAGGCATTAGTTCCTTGCATAAGCCATTACATGCAAAATTGTTGAACTATTTGTCATAAACTGTCAAGCATAGTTTTACACATTTCTATTAGACCTTTTGTACAAAAACGTGAATTGATGAATCGTGCAGGTGAAATTGACCCTCACTCATGAAGGAATGTAAAGTGTTAGTTCAACCAACAATCAAACAGTTGTCTAAATTGCTCAAAGGTGCATCTCATGAAGAATCAATTGGCAAGCATATATAGACAGACCACAACACAGAGTTGCAATTTTCCAATAATGGATGGACCAGGAAACGAACAGGGTCAACAGCCAAGAGGAGGAAGAAGAGGAACAAGGATGCGTGGTGGAAGGCAAAACAGAGGAAGAGGCAGAAAAGGACATAGGGTCTATCTGATGACATAAGGGCCACTATTGTAGACCATGTTGTCAATCATGGCCTTACAATGGCTGAGGTGGGTCGAAGGGTGCAGCCGAATATTGGGAGATCAACCGTGTCCTCAATAGTTCAAACGTATCGAAGAGAGAACAGGTATGTCCACCAATGTACAGTGCACTGTTACTGTATATAAGCAGTATACTGTATACTTCCTACAATGCTTTATATTACAGTAGTCCACTTGTATTTCACAGCATACAAAAATATACTCTATACAGATACATACTGCACCTTACATGCACCCACCTGTATGTTTTACAGTAAAATGTGTGTTTGCATAGTTTTTGTCTATGTCTAATGCATCACTGCATTTTTCCCCACATAGGACTGCAAGATTACCTCAAACCGGTGGCAGAGGACGCCTTTTCACACCTCAACAGGAGGAGGCTATTTGCACCATGGTTCGAGCAAACAATGCCATGAGACTCAGGGAAATACAAAGGACCATTATAGAAGACAACGATGTCCTTGAAAACATCCATACGGTTAGCATCTCAACCATCGACAGGGTGCTGCATAGAAACCAGATGAGTATGAAACAGCTGTACTGTGTACCATTCCAAAGGAATGAGGACAGAGTTAAGGAGCTACGGTACCAGTATGTACAGGTAAAACATATATCTATGTAACTACTTTACAGCAACATTTTATAGTGATACATAGTACAGTAAGCATAAACTGCACACATTTCCATTGCTGTGGAAGGAACATGCAATATATGTACATTTTATATCACTCTTTCTTACCAAAACAAATTCAACTGTGTGTTCTGGGATATAGAGTATGATGGAGTTGGAATCAAGTGAACCCTCTCACAACTTTGTATACGTGGATGAGGCTGGCTTCAACCTGACCAAATGCAGAAGGCGGGGTCGGAATATCATCAGTCACAGAGCTACTGTGGATTTGCCAGGCCAATGGGGAGGAAATATCACCATGTGTGCTGCTATTTCAGAGCATGGTGTCCTAACCCATATCCCCCTTATAGGGCCATACAACACCCAGCATCTACTCAACTTTTTAGAGACTCTCTACAGGGCTCTCATCCCTGATGATGTGAGGGGTCTGTTTAGAGAGGATTTGCCAAAGTATGTGGTCATTTGTGATAATGTGAGTTTCCATCGATCAACCATCATAAGGCAATGGTTTGTGACACACCTGAGGATGCTCATAGAATTCCTCCCACCTTATTCACCATTCCTTAACCCAATTGAGGAGTTCTTTTCAGCATGGAGGTGGAAGGTGTACGATCGTCAGCCACACACACAGATGACCGTGCTGGCTGCAATGGATACAGCGTGTGAGGACATCACAGTAGACGCCTGCAGAGGATGGATAAGGCATTCCAAAAGATTCTTTCCACGTTGCATTGGAAGGGAAAATATCCGGTGTGATGTGGATGAGAATATGTGGGCCGACAGACAGGAACATCTGCATGTGTAGAGACAGCACAACAGTGCTGCGGGCAAAGTTGTGCCTTAGGGGTGGTTTCCTGTGTTTCTTTCAAATTTAGTTTTTTTTCCTTTGTGCCCCTTGGGTTGTCCAGTCTCTTTCAATCAATAACCCACATACAGTAATATGTAAATGGTACTGTTGAAATTGATATGCCATAGAAGTGCAGCCTTGTGCATTTTCAATACAGTAACTGTCATCCGAACTGTAGCCTAAGTTTACATCAGGTAATAATGTCAAAGTACACAGTTACATTGACAACATGCCTAAACATTTTGACGACCTTGTTCGTGAACAATGACTCAATGACTTATCATTCTGATGACACTGACATGATCATTGGCATGAATATTTACTTTTGAGAGGTGTACTAAGGATTTTTAGTGACTGACTAGCTTTAGAAGCATATATTTTGTATATTGCAGTTTGTACAAATTGTTCTGAGAAAGGCACTTATTATTTTGCACATGTTAGGGATGAAGTGAAAAATGCACCAAAGCGACAGAAACTGTAATCATCATTACCATAGTATGGTTGGATGGCTGACCCTGAGTCGAAGTAGAAGCAGTGTTTATTAGTAACTCACATCCAGACTACATACATGTTTTTATCTATACAATCCAGGAGGAGCCACCTGTCCCCTCAGCCCTGTAGTATCATTATTAACATGACTCATCTAGCAAACCATAATTGGTTCTGTGAAAGTTTTTAGAACATTCGTTAGGCCTCAGCAAATGTTCTCATAAGACAAAAAGTGTTTAGTGGTGCTGATGTTGCAAGAACATTCCTAGAACCCATTTCATTTGTTCTTCAAAGGCTCCCAGAATGTTTATTAGGTTGTGGGAACAGTCTGGTGAGAACATTCTGGGGACATCGCAAAGGATACAGTATGTTCCCAAAACACAAAAACTGTCCAGTTGTGCAGATTATTCTATAATGTTTATTTTAGGGTGCAAAAAATATTCACCTGATGTTACAAGAACGTTCCTAGAACACATTTCACTATAATAATATGGAAGAAAATGAAACCTATTCTACAAGATCCAAAATAATTTCCGAAAAACACAACCTTATGGAACAATCATTGGATAGCTTTCAGAATTCACCTATAAATTGGTCCACATGGAAAACTAAAGGCATAGAAACCATAAATGACTTGGTAACAGGAAGTACATTTATTTCCATGACAGAATTCAAAAGTAATTTTCGACTGACCAATGTAGATAGTCTCAAATATATGCAACTTAAAAGTTCCATATCATGACATTTTGATTTGAAATCATCAGAGCAACCTTGATTAAATCCTATTTGAGTCAGAAAAGGATGTTCATATGATGTGGAAGACATAGAAAACCTTGCAGAGAGCATATACAACTGACAATCTCTTAGAAAAAAACATGAACTACTGGAACAAAGACTTAAAAGTAACTGATGTTGGCACAAGATGGAGGGAAAGTTGCAGCATAACTAACGAAATTACATTTAACGAAAATGTAAGCTTAGTCCAGTATAAATTAATGTATAGAATGTATTATACATTATACATAATGTAAGGATATACCTGATGGGTTGGATGATTCTCCTCGTCACTCATCTTGAAAAAAACGTATATTAAAAACGTGGAAATTAATCAATCTTAACACAATGGAAAAATCGAATGATCTATTATTTCAATATTTCAAGTCCTTGTGCTATGGAGAGAAAAGAAATGGTGCTGTTTCAGGCCATGTGGCGGAAAGTGATGTGGGAGCTGGAGATGGGGGTGTGTGCGCTTGTGGGTCTGGGGAGGTGAGATATCGTTGATATTGTTGTTTGTATGTATATGTTTTGTATTGTTTATAAAATATTAAATAAAATATATATTTTAAAAAGAACATCTGGTCTAAGTTCTTTAAGGTTCCCAGAATATTGAGTTAAGTTATGGGAGTTGTCTGGGATGTTACAGAACATTCCCCCAATGTAGCACAATATCCAAATAAGTCAGTTTTTATGACATTCATAGCATATTTGCTTTAGGTTAAACACAATATTCCATTGATTTCACGCAATACACATTTTCAGCTGACCTGGAGATTCACGGGAAATTTCAACAACATTTAGAAAATGTTATATTTACAGTGCATTCGGAAAGTATTCAGAAGTACTGAATAAAGGGTCTGAATATTTATGTAATAATAATATAATAATATATCCCATTTAGCAGACGCTTTTGTCCAAAGCGACTTACAAGTCGGCTGGGGCCACTACTTTTACATATGGGTGGCCCTAGCGGGAATATGCTTATGAGCCACACAGGACCCCATGTAAATAAGGTTCATTATTTTTTATAAATTTGCAAAAATGTCTCAAACCCGTTTCGCTTTGTCATTATGGGGCATGGTGTGTAAATCGGTAAGAAAATAATATAATTGAATCAATTTTAGAAGAAGGCTGTAACATAACAAAATGTAGAAAAGGGGACTGGGTCTGAATACTTTCCAAATGCACTGTAAGTTTGACCTAACATTACCACAACATTCTCAGGGGGCCCCTCAGGGGTGAGTGCTTAGTCCCTCATGTACTCCATGTTCACCCATGACGGAGGGTCAAGTGGGTTGAGGCTTCAAGTTCCTAAGGATCTATCACGGTCCACACACACACCAACACAGTTGTGAAGGGAGAAAGAAAATGCACCATTTAGAGCATCGGGCTGCATGACGGGCTTGACGGGCTGCATGACGGGCTGCATGACGGGCTTAACGGGCTGCATGACGGGCTTGACGGGCTGCATGACGGGCTGCATGACGGGCTTAACGGGCTGCATGACGGGCTTGATGGGCTGCATGACGGGCTTGACGGGCAGCATGACGGGCTTGACAGGCTGCATCCCTGTTTGGTATGGCAACTGCTTGGTATCCAACTGCAAGGCGCTACAGAGGGTAATGTGTACGGCCCAGTACATCACTGGGGCCGAGCTCCATGCCATCCAGGATCTCTATACCAGGCTGTGTCAGAGGAAGGCCCTAAAAATGGTCAGAGACTCCAGCCACCCAAGTCATAGACTGTTCTCTCTGCTACCTCACGGCAAGCCGAACCAATGCACAAAGTCTGGAACCAACAGGACCCTGAACAGCTTCTACCCCCAAGCCATAAGACTGCTAAATAGTTGGTAAAATATACTGAACAAAAATATAAACGGAACATTCAATAATCTCTTAATTTTTACTGAGTTAAAGTTCACATGAGGAAATCAGTAAATTAAAATAAATTCATTAGGCCCTAATCTGTGGATTTCACATGACTGGAAATACAGTTACGCATCTGTTGGGCCTCAGGATCTTGTCACTGTATTTTTGTGCATTTCAAAATTGCCATCGATAAAATGCAATTGTGTCATTGTCAATACCATAACCCCACTGCCACCATGGGGCACTCTGTTCACAACGCTGACATCAGCAAACCGCTCGCCCACGATGCCATACACTTTGTCTGAAATTGTGAGGCCGGTTGGACATACTGACAAATTCTCTAAAATGACATTGGAGCTTATGGTGGATGGATTATCTTGGTGAAGGAGAAATGCTCACGAACAGGGATGTAAAATGTGCACAATATTTTAGAGAAATAAGATATTTGTGCGTATGGAACATTTCTGGGATCTTTTATTTCAGCTCATGAAACATGGGACCAACACTTTACATGTTGCGTTTATATTTTTGTTCAATGTTGTTAACCAAATTACCAAGATCCCCTTACCAAGATGGCATAGCAGTTCAGACGTCATTTGTCCTCGTCTTGTCGTGTCCCGTATATATATATATATATTTACAACTTTTTTTCATACATATTTTTATTTATATTTTCCATAAACTCATCCTCAAAACATTCTCCTACAACCCGCCTCACCAATTTATATTTATAAAAAAGTATAAAAAAGTATTATTTACCTCAAGTCTGAAATCATCCAAGAAGCTAGCCTGAAACTCCAAACTCCAAGAAGCTAGCCAGAAACTAGCCAGAAGCTAGCCAGGAGCTAGCCAGAAGCTAGCCAGGAGCTAATCCAGAAGCTAATCGGAAGCTCGTTGGAGTTTTCGTCGATTCCGGAGCGAGCATGTGTTGTTCCGGAGCTAGCCAGCTGAGGAGTTCCATCAATCGCTCCTGGGCTGCGGTCACCTGTACGGACCCGTTTTGCAGCCTGCGGAGCGCAAGAGGTGGCTAATAACAGACGTCCATCCTATGCTAGCTTGCTACCGATGGCCTGGCTGGCTGTCTGGATTGCCGTGACCCCCAACCAACCTCTCCACTCTGGACCCTTTTGATCACTCGACTAAGCATGCCTCTCCTTAATGTCAATATGCCTTGTCCATTGCTGTTCTGGTTAGTGTTTATTGGCTTATTTCACTGTAGAACCTCTAGTCCTGCTCACCATACCTTATCCAACCTATTAGTTCCACCACCCACACATGCAATGACATCTCCTGGTTTCAATGATGTTTCTAGAGACAATATCTCTCTCTTCATCACTCAATACCTAGGTTTACCTCCACTGTATTCACATCCTACCATACCTTTGTCTGTACATTATACCTTGATGCTATTTTATCTCCCCCAGAAACCTTCTTTTACTCTCTGTTCCAGACGTTCTAGACGACCAATTCTTATTGCTTTCAGCCGCACCCTTATTCTACTCCTCCTCTGTTCCTCTGGCGATGTAGAGGTGAATCCAGGCCCTACAGTGCCTTGCTCCACTCCTATTCCCCAGGCGCTCTCTTTTGACGACTTCTGTAACCGTAATAGCCTTGGTTTCATGCATGTTGACATTAGAAGCCTCCTCCCTAAGTTTGTTCTATTCACTGCTTTAGCACACTCTGCCAACCCGGATGTTCTAGCTGTGTCTGAATCCTGGCTTAGGAAGACTACCAAAAATTCTGAAATTGTAATTTCAAACTACAACCTTTTAAGACAAGATAGAACTGCCAAAGGGGGCGGTGTTGCAATCTACTGCAAAGATAGCCTGCAGAGTTCTGTCCTACTATCCAGGTCTGTACCCAAACAATTTGAACTTCTACTTTTAAAAATCCACCTCTCTAAAAACAAGTCTCTCACAGTTGCAGTCTGCTATAGACCACCCTCTGCCCCAGTTGTGCTCTGGACACCATATGTGAACTGATTGCCCCCCATCTATCTTCAGAGCTCGTGCTGCTAGGCGACCTAAACTGGAACATGCTTAACACCCCAGCCATCCTACAATCTAAACTTGATGCCCTCAATCTCACACAAATTATCAATGAACCTACCAGGTACCTCCCCAAAGCCATAAACACGGGCACCCTCATAGATATCATCCTAACCAACTTGCCCTCTAAATACACCTCTGCTGTCTTCAACCAAGATCTCAGCAATCACTGCCTAATTGCCTGCATCCGTAATGGGTCAGCGGTCAAACGACCCCCACTCATCACTGTAAAACGCTCCCTGAAACACTTCAGCGAGCAGGCCTTTCTAATCGACCTGGCCGGGGTATCCTGGAAGGATATTGATCTCATCCCGTCAGTAGAGGATGCCTGGATATTTTTTTAAATGCCTTCCTAACCATCTTAAATAAACATGCCCCATTCAAGAAATTTAGAACCAGGAAACGATATAGCCCTTGGTTCTCCCCAGACCTGACTGCCCTTAACCAACACAAAAACATCCTATGGAGCTCTGCATTAGCATCGAACAGGCCCCGTGATATGCAGCTGTTCAGGGAAGCTAGAAACCATTATACACAGGCAGTTAGAAAAGCCAAGGCTAGCTTTTTCAAGCAGAAATTTGCTTCCTGCAACACTAACTCAAAAAAGTTCTGGGACACTGTAAAGTCCATGGAGAATAAGAACACCTCCTCCCAGCTGCCCACTGCACTGAAGATAGGAAACACTGTCACCACTAATAAATCCACCATAATTGAGAATTTCAATAAGCATTTTTCTACGGCTGGCCATGCTTTCCACCTGGCTACTCCTACCCCGGTCAACAGCACTGCACCCCCCACAGCAACTCGCCCAAGCCTTCCCCATTTCTCCTCCCAAATCCGTTCAGCTGATGTTCTGAAAGAGCTGCAAAATCTGGACCGCTACAAATCAGCCGGGCTAGACAATCTGGACCCTTTCTTTCTAAAATTATCTGCCGAAATTGATGCCACCCCTATTACTAGCCTGTTCAACCTCTCTTTCGTGTCATCTGAGATCCCCAAAGATTGGAAAGCAGCTGCGGTCATCCCCCTCTTCAAAGGGGAGGACACTCTTGACCCAAACTGCTACAGACCTATATCTATCCTACCATGCCTTTCTAAGGTCTTCGAAAGCCAAGTCAACAAACAGATTACCGACCATTTCGAATCTCACCATACCTTCTCTGCTATGCAATCTGGTTTCAGAGCTGGTCATGGGTGCACCTCAGCCACACTCAAGGTCCTAAACAATATCTTAACCGCCATTGATAAGAAACATTACTGTGCAGCCGTGTTCATTGATCTGGCCAAGGCTTTCGACTCTGTCAATCACCACATCCTCATCGGCAGACTCAACAACCTTGGTTTCTCAAATGATTGCCTCGCCTGGTCCACCAACTACTTCTCTGATAGAGTTCAGTGTGTCAAATCGGAGGGTCTTCTGTCCGGACCTCTGGCAGTCTCTATGGGGGTGCCACAGGGTTCAATTCTTGGACCGACTCTCTTCTCTGTATACATCAATGAGGTCGCTCTTGCTGCTGGTGAGTCTCTGATCCACCTCTACGCAGACGACACCATTCTGTATACTTCTGGCCCTTCTTTGGACACTGTGTTAACAACCCTCCAGGCAAGCTTCAATGCCATACAACTCTCCTTCCGTGGCCTCCAATTGCTCTTAAATACAAGTAAAACTAAATGCATGCTCTTCAACCGATCGCTACCCGCTCCTACCCGCCTGTCCAACATCACTACTCTGGACGGCTCTGATTTAGAATACGTGGACAACTACAAATACTTAGGTGTCTGGTTAGGCTGTAAACTCTCCTTCCAGACCCATTTCAAATATCTCCAATCCAAAGTTAAATCTAGAATTGGCTTCCTATTTCGCAACAAAGCATCCTTCACTCATGCTGCCAAACATACCCTTGTAAAACTGACCATCCTACCAATCCTCGACTTTGGCGATGTCATTTACAAAATAGCCTCCAATACCCTACTCAACTTATTGGATGCAGTCTATCACAGTGCAATCCGTTTTGTCACCAAAGCCCCATATACTACCCACCATTGCGACCTGTACGCTCTCGTTGGCTGGCCCTCGCTTCATACTCGTCGCCAAACCCACTGGCTCCATGTCATCTACAAGACCCTGCTAGGTAAAGTCCCCCCTTATCTCAGCTCGCTGGTCACCATAGCATCTCCCACCTGTAGCACACGCTCCAACAGGTATATCTCTCTAGTCACCCCCAAAACCAATTCTTTCTTTGGCCGCCTCTCCTTCCGTCGAGCACCGCCCGAATAGGCACGGGAGCCAACTTCGGCGGGACTCGTGACATGGACCTTTAAACAGCTTGGAAAATTCCAGAAAATTATGTCATGGCTTTAGAAGCTTCTTATAGGCTAATTGACATAATTTGAGTCAATTGGAGGTGTACCTGTGGATGTATTTCAAGGCCTACCTTCAAACTCAGTGCCTCTTTGCTTGGCATCATGGGAAAATCAAAAGAAGTCAGCCAAGACCTCAGATTTTTTTTGTTGAGATCTCCACAAGTCTGGTTCATCCTTGGGAGCAATTTCCAAACGCCTGAAAGTACCACGTTCATCTGTACAAACAATAGTACACGAGTATAAACACCATGGGACCACGCAGCCGTCATTCCGCTCAGGAAAGAGACACTTTCTGTCTCCTAGAGATGAACGTACTTTGGTGGGAAAAGTGCAAATAAATCCCAGAACAACAGATCTTGTGAAGATGCTGGATGAAACAGGTACAAAAGTATCTATTTCCACAGTAAAACGAGTCCTATATCGACATAACCTGAAAGGCCGCTCAGCAAGGAAGAAGCCACTGCTCCAAAACCACCATAAAAAAGCCAGACTACGGTTAACAACTACACAAAGATTGTACTTTTTGGAGAAATGTCCTCTGGTCTGATGAAACAAAAATAGAACTGTTTGGCCATATTGACCATTGTTATGTTTGGAGGAAAATGGAGGAGGCTTGCAAGCCGAAGAACACCATCCCAATCGTGAAGCATATTAGGGGTGTATTCCAATTTGCTTTACCGAGTTACAAATTTGCATGCTGAGAATATTGTGGTATTAGTAGGTAAAACTTCAATAACACTTTAGAAATTTTCTTTAAATGTCCTGAGGACCTCTAAGAGAAGGTAAAATGTATATTGCGTGAACATCAATGGAATCTTATGTTAAACATAAAACAAATATGCTATGAACGTCATCAGAACATTGGGCAACATTGTGGGAATGTTCAGTGCAACCTTTATGAATATCACACGAATATTCTTGGAACAACCAAGACAACTCCCATAACTTAATGAAATGTTCTGGGAACCTTTAAAGACCTTAGACCAGGTGTTCTGTCAACATTCTTACAACATTAAGGTAATGTCCTATGCAACATAATTTAAGCATTGTATTAATGTTAACACAACTGAGCATATTTGTGTTTTGGGAACCTCTCTCTTGTAATGCACCCACAACCTAATTAAATGTTCTGAGAACCTTTGAACTCAGTTCTGTCAATATTCTTGCAACATCAAAGGAATGTTTTGTGCACCTTGATACAAACATTATCTGAACGTCAGCACAATCTCCTGTCATATCCCAACAATATTCCCACAACCTAAAGACATTTTATGAACTGAAACATTTCTTCAGTGAACGTTCTTATAACAAAGGTGGATGCTTTTTGCACCCTAAAATTAACATTGTATGATCATCCGCACAACTGAACAGTTTTTGTGTTTTGGACACATATCTTTTGCGATGTCCCCACAATGTTCCCAGCAGACTGTTCCCACAACCTAATGAAACATTCTGGGAGCCTTCAAAGAACAGACGAAATATGTTCTGGGAATGTTCTTGTAACATCAGGTCAATGTTTTTTGCACCCAAAAATAGATATTGTTTTAAAATATATACCATACCAGTCAAAAGTTTAAGAACAGCTACTCTCTCATCTTCTTTTATTATTTTTTAAAATATATTTTCTACATTGTAGAATAATAGCGAAGACATCAAAACTATGAAATAACACATGACATCATGTAGTAACCAAAAAAGTGCCTTGATGACAGCTTTGCACACTCTTGGCATTCTCTCAACCAGCTTCATGAGGTAATTCAATCAAATCCAATTTGATTTGTCACATACACATGGTTAGCAGATGTTAATGCGAGTGTAGCGAAATGCTTGTGCTTCTAGTTCCGACAATGCAGTAATAACCAACGAGTAATCTAACCTAACAATTCCACAACTACTACCTTATACACACAAGTGTAAAGGGATAAAGAATATGTACATACAGATATATGAATGAGTGATGGTACAGAACGGCATAGGCAAGATGCAGTAGATGGTATCGAGTACAGTATATACATATGAGATGAGTAATGTAGGGTATGTAAACATAGTGGCATAGTTTCAAGTGGCTAGTAATACATGTATTACATAAAGATGGCAAGATGCAGTAGATGATAGAGCACTGTATATACATATACATATGAGATGAGTAATGTAGGGTATGTAAACATTATATTAAGTGGCATTGTTTAAAGTGGCTAGTGATACATTTTTTACATAAATTTCCATTATTAAAGTGAGCTGGAGTTAAGTCAATATGTTGGCAGCAGCCACTCAATGTTAGTGGTGGCTGTTTAACAGTCTGATGGCCTTGAGATAGAAGCTGTTTTTCAGTCTCTCGATCCCTGCTTTGATGCACCTGTACTGACCTCGCGGGGTGAACAGACAGTGGCTCGGGTGGTTGTTGTCCTTGATGATTTTTATGGCCTTCCTGGGATATCGGGTGGTGTAGATGTCCTGGAGGGCAGGTAGTTTGCCCCCGGTGATGCTCTGTGCAGACCTCACTACCCTCTGGAGAACCTTACGGTTGTGTGCGGAGCAGTTGCCATACCAGGCGGTGATACAGCCCGACAGGATGCTCTCGATTGTGCATCTGTAGAAGTTTGTGAGTGCTTTTGGTGACAAGCCGAATTTCTTCAGCTTTCACACAACGCTGTCTGTGTGGGTGGACCAATTCAGTTTGTCCGTGATGTGTACGCCGAGGAACTTAAAACCATCTTACTACCCTCTCCGCTACTGTCCCGTCGATGCAGATAGGGGGTTGCTCCCTCTGCTGTTTCCTGAAGTCCACAATCATCTCCTTTGTTTTGTTGACGTTGAGTGTGAGGTTACTTTCCTGACACCACACTCCGAGGGCCCTCACCTCCTCCCTGTAGGCCGTCTCATCATTTTTGGTAATCAAGCCTACCACTATAGTGTCGTCCGCAAACTTGATGATTGAGTAGGAAGCGTGCATGGCCACGCAGTCGTGGGTGAACAGGGAGTACAGAAGAGGGCTCAGAATGCACCCTTGTGGGGCCCCAGTGTTGAGGATCAGCGGGGTGGAGATGTTGTTACCTACCCTCACCACCTGGGGGTGGCCCGTCTGGAAGTCCAGTACCCAGTTGCACAGGGCGGGGACGAGACCCAGGGCCCCGAGCTTGATGATGGGTTTGGAGGGTAATATGGTGTTAAATGCTGAGCTGTAGTCGATGAACAGCATTCTCACATAGGTATTCCTCTTGTCCAGATGGGTTAGGGCAGTGTGCAGTGTGGTTGCGATTGCGTCGTCTGTGGACCTATTGGGGCGGTAAGCAAATTGGAGTGGGTCTAGGGTGTCAGGTAGGGTGGAGGTTATATGGTCCCTTGACTAGTCTCTCAAAGCACTTCATGATGACGGAAGTGAGTGCTACGGGGCGTAGTCGTTTAGCTCAATTATCTTAGCTTTCTTGGGAACAGGAACAATGGTGGCCCTCTTGAAATATGTGGGAACAGCAGACTGGGATAAGGATTGATTGAATATGTCCGTTAACACACCAGCCAGCTGGTCTGCGCATGCTCTGAGGACGCGGCTGGGGATGCCGTCTGGGCCTACAGCCTTGCGAGGGTTAACAAGTTTAAATGTTTTACTCACGTTGGCTGCAGTGAATGAGAGTCCACAGGTTTTGGTAGTGGGCCGTGTCAGTGGCACTGTATTGTCCTCAAAGCGAGCAAAGAAGTTATTTAGTCTGTTTGGGAGCAAGACATTCTGGTCCGCGACGGGGCTGGTTTTCTTTTTGTAATCTGTGATTGACTGTAGACCCTGCCACATACCTCTTGTGTCTCAGCCGTTGAATTGCAACTCTACTTTGTCTCTATACCGACGCTTAGCTTGTTTGATTGCCTTGCGGAGGGAATAGCTACACTGTTTTGTATTCGGTCGTGTTTCCGGTCCCCTTGCCCTGGTTAAAAGCAGTGGTTCGTGCTTTCAGTTTCGCGCAAATGCTGCCATCAATCCACGGTTTCTGGTTTGGGAGTGTTTTAATAATAGTTGCTGTGGGTATGACATCGCCGATGCACTTTCTAATGAACTCGCTCACCAAATCAGCGTATTCGTCAATGTTGTTGCTGGACGCAATGCGAACATATCCCAATCCACGTGATCGAAGCAATCTTGAAGCGTGGAATCAGATTGTCGGCACCGGTAGTTTGTCCCCGGTGATGCGTTGTGCAGACCTCACTACCCTCTGGAGTCACCTGGAATATATTTCAATTAA
This sequence comes from Oncorhynchus masou masou, assembly GCF_036934945.1. Classification (NCBI taxonomy): domain Eukaryota; kingdom Metazoa; phylum Chordata; class Actinopteri; order Salmoniformes; family Salmonidae; genus Oncorhynchus; species Oncorhynchus masou. Next base: position 88,557,962 of record NC_088235.1, on the reverse strand, counting down.
AAGGTGTGCCTTGATAAAAGTTCATTTGTGGAATTTCTTTCCATCTTAATGCTTTTTAGCCAATCAGTTGTGTTGTGACAAGGTAGGGGGGGTATACAGAATATAGTCCTATTTGGTAAAAGACCAAGTCCATATTATGGCAAGAACAGCTCAAATAAACAAAGAGAAATGACAGTCCATCATTACTTTAACATTTCAAGAACTGTGAAAGTTTCTTCAAGTGCATTCGCAAGATCCATCAAGCTTTATGATGAAACTGGATTTCATGAGGACCGCCACAGGAATGGAAGAACCAGCGTTACCTCTGCTGCAGAGGATAAGTTCATTAGACTTACCAGCCCCAGAAATTGCAGCCCAAATAAATTCTTCACAGAGTTCATGTAAATGACTAAGACACGTCTCAACATCAACTGTTCAGGGGAGACTGTGTGACTCATGGTCACACGACCTTCATGGTCGAATTTCTGCAACGAAACCCCCACTAAGGACACCAATAAGAAGAATAGACTTGCTTGGGCCTAGAAACATGAGCAATGTACATTAGACCGGTGGAAATGTGTCCTTTGGTCTGGAGTCCAAATTGGAGATTTTTGATTCCTTGTCTTTGTGAGACGCGGTGTGGGTGAACAGATGATCTCTGAACGGATGATTTCTCACCATAAAGCATGGAGGAGGTGGTGTGATGGTGTGGGGGTGCTTTGCTGGTGACACTGTCAGTGACACACTAAACAAGCATGGCTACCACAGCCTTCTGCAGCGATATGCCATCCCATCTGGTTTGGGCTTTTGTTTTTCAACAGGACAATGACCCACCACACCTCCGGGCTGTGTAACGGCTATTTGACCAAGAAGGAGAGTGATGGAGTGCTGCATCAGATGACCTGGCCTCCACAATCCCCCGACCTCAACCAAATCGAGATAGTTTGGGATGAGTCGGACCGCAGAGTGAAGGAAAAGCAGCCAACAAGTGCTAAGCATACGTGGAAACTCCAAGACTTTTGGAAAAGCATTACAGGTGAAACTGGTTGAGAGAATGCCAAGAGCGTGCAATGCTGTCATCAAGGCAAAGGATGGCTATTTGAAGAATCTCATTTAAAACCCTTGAATGAGTAGGTGTACAGTCGTGGCCAAAAGTTGACTGAATGACTGAGAATGACACAAATATTAATTTCGACAAAGTTTGCTTGCTTCAGTGTCTTTAGATGTTTTTGTCAAATGTTACTATTGAATACCGAAATATAATTACAAGCATTTCATAAGTGTCAAAGGCTTTTATTGACAATTACATGAAGTTGATGCAGAGACTCAATTTTATTTATTTATCCATTATTTTACCAGGTAAGTTGACTGAGAACACGTTCTCATTTGCAGCAACGACCTGGGGAATAGTTACAGGGGAGAGGAGGGGGATGAATGAGCCAATTGTAAACTGGGGATTATTAGGTGACCGTGATGGTTTGAGGGCCAGATTGGGAATTTAGCCAGGCCACCGGGGTTAACACCCCTACTCTTACGATAAGTGCCATGGGATCTTTAATGACCTCAGAGAGTCAGGACACCCGTTTAACGTCCCATCTGAAAGACGGCACCCTACACAGGGCAGTGTCCCCAATTACTGCCCTGGGGCATTGGGATATTTTTTTAGACCAAAGGGAAGAGTGCCTCCTACTGGCTCTCCAACACCACTTCGAGCAGCATCTGGTCTCCCATCCAGGAACTGACCAGGACCAACATTATTTGACCCCCTGCTGTCAATTAACTTCTGGGCCACATCCTGACTGATGGCAGCCCATTCTTGCATAATCAATGCTAGGAGTTTGTGGGTTTTTGTTTGTCCACCCGCCTTTTGAGGATTGACCACAAATTCCCAATGGGATTAAGGTCTGGGGAGATTCCTGGCCATGGACCCAAAATATCGATGTTTTGTTCCTCGAGCCACTTAGTTATCACTTTTGCCTTATGGCAAGGTGATCCATCATGCTGGAAAAGGCATTGTATGTCACCAAACTGTTCCTGGATGGTTGGGAGAAGTTGCTTTCGGAGGATGTGTTGGTACCATTCTATATTCATCGTTGTGTTCTTTGTCAAAATTGTGAGTGAGCCCACTCCCTTGGCTGAGAAGCAACCCCACACATGAATGGTCTCAGGATGCTTTACTGTTGGCATGACACAGGACTGATGGTAGCGCTCACCTTGTCTTCTCCGGACAAGCTTTTTCCCAGGTGCCCCAAACAATCGGAAAGAGGATTCATCAGAGAAAATGACTTTACACCAGTCCTCAGCAGTCCAATCCCTGTACCTTTTGCAGAATATCAGTCTGTCCCTGATGTTGTTCCTGGAGAGAAGTGGCTTCTTTGCTGCCCTTCTTGACACCAGGCCGTCCTCCAAAAGTCTTTGCCTTCACTGTGCGTGCAGATGCACTTACACCTGCCTGCTGCCATTCCTGAGCAAGCTATGTACTGGTGGTGCCCTGATCCTGCAGCTGAATCAAATTTAGGAGACGGTCCTGGCGCTTGCTGAACTTTATTTGACGCCCTGAAGCCTTCTTCACAACAATTGAAACGCTCTCCTTGAAGTTCTTGATGATCCGATAAATGGTTGATTTAGGTACAATCTTACTGGCAGTAATATCCTTGCCTGTGAAGCCCTTTTTGTGCAAAGCAATGATGACGGCACGTGTTTCCTTGCAGGTAACCATGAGGACGAACAATGATTCCAAGCACTACCCACCTTTTGAAGCTTCCAGTCTGTTATTCGAACTCAATCAGCATGACAGAGTGATCTCCAGCCTTGTCCTCGTCAACACTCACACCTGAGTTAACGAGGGAATCACTGACATGATGTCAGCTGGTCCTTTTGTGGCAGGGCTGAAATGCAGTGGAACTTTGCAATTAATTGAAATTCATCTGATCATTCTTCATAACATTCTGCAGTATATGCAAATTGCCCTCATACAAACTGGGGCAGCACACTTTGTGAAAATTAATATTTGTAATTCTCAAAACTTTTGGCCACGACTGTACACGGCCCAGTACATCACCGGGGTCAAGCTTCCTGCCATCCAGGACCTCTATATCAGGCGGTGTCAGAGGAAGGCCCTTAAAATTGTCAAAGCCTCCAGCCACCCTAGTCATAGACTGTTCTCTCTGCTACCGCATGGCAAGCGGTACCGGAGCACCAAGTCTTGGTCCAAGAGGCTTCTTAACAGCTTCTACCCCCAAGCCATAAGACTCCTGAACAGCTAATCAAATGGCTACCATTTGCATTGCCCCCCACTTCTACGCTGCTGCTACTCTCTGTGATTATCTATGTATAGTCACTTTAATAACTCTACCTACATGTACATATTACCTCGACACCGGTGCCCCCGCACATTGACTCCATTCTGATACCCCTGTTTATAGCCCTGCTATTGTTATTTGCTGCTGCTCTTTAATTATTTGTTATTCTTCTCTTACTTTTTTGTAGATATTTTCTTAAAACTGCATTGTTGGTCTTCACCTGTTGTATTCGGCGCAAACTTTTGACTGGTAGTGTATGTATTTTTTTTATTTAAAAAATGTTTAGGCCTTTTCTCCCCAGTTTAGTGATATCCAAACTCACCCATAACTCGGACAATGCTGGGCCAATTATGCGTCGCTCGGTCACGGCTGGCTGCGACACAGCCCGGGATCAAACCCGGATCTGTAGTGATGCCCCAAGCACTGCAGTGCCTTAGACTACTGCGTCACTTGGGAGGCAGAAACATTGTTTAAATTCCCCTGTTTAGTGGACCTGCGTGGTTCTGATACTGGTTCCGGCTGACATTTTCGCTTATAAATTGACCTGTGGACACAGATTGAAATGGCTTGCATTAAGCGATAGCCCTGGTTCCCATTGACACAGTAGTATATTTGCTGAGCCTGTGTGATGTAGGATGTGAAATCTGAAACTACCTGAAGCTGGGATGTCCCTCCGACCATTTAATTTGTTCTTCCGACTGTCCAACTCCTGGCTGAACCCTACGTCACAGCCACTGACAAAACACATGCCTGTAATCGTTACATTGTAGCGCAGCAGGAGAGAGTGGTGTCATCACGGTAGCACATTCAGAGATCAATTTATAGCCATTCATGTAAAATAATGTATAGATTTTAAACAAAACAACTGTCACAACTGCTCCTGCCACGCCCTCTAGTGCTCATCTGGTGTCTCATTGACCTGCCGCCACTCCCCCAGTGCTCTCTCCCTCTGTGTGTGTGTGTGATTGTGTGGGCGGAGACAGGTGTGCTGGAGTCAGAGCAGATCCCAACCAGCTGCAACCTGTTCCATAATCAAGACCAATACAAAGACTCAGTCTTGCCACTTCCACACTACCAGATCGTAATCTCTGCTCAGTCAGTCCATGTTTCTAGAAACTGAACAAGTTCCACAGACATATGACTAACAGAAATGGAATAATGTGTCCCTGAACAAAGGGGGGTCAAAATCAATAGTAACAGTCAGTGTCTGCTGTGGCTACCAGCTGCATTAAGTACTGCAGTGCATCTCCTCCTCATAGACTGCACCAGATTTGCTGTGAGATGTTACCCCACACTTCCACCAAGGCACCTGCAAGTTCCCGGACATTTCTGGGGGAGAATGGCCCTAGCCCTCACCCTCCGATCCAACAGGTCCCAGACGTGCTCAATGGTATTGAGATCTGGACTCTTCGGTGGCCATGGCAGAACACTGACATTCCTGTCTTGCAGGAAATCACGCACATTCCGGTTGGAGCGAGCGGTCGCATCTACACTTCGGTCCGCAGGTAGTATAACTTTTCATTACATTTCATTACATTTCGTTATAGTACAACGGTTTGATTTGTCTTATCTTAGCAATTTCTTCTTAGCTAGCTACATAGCCGTCTTTGTATCAACGACAATTGCATATTATCGTATTTCGTCGTCCTAACGTATCTGCCCAGCAGCTAGCTAAGCAGCTAGCTAACATCCACTGTCCACTAGCACTGTAGAAACTATTACACTCAACTGAACGACTCGATTAGCGTAGTGTCAGCTAGCTACATAGTTGTCTTCGCTGTCTTCGTATCCAAGATAATTGTGCAGTTTAGAGTGTGTAGACTTAGAGTGATTATCTTAATTTACCGAGGTTAGCTAGCCAGCTATTTGTCGTCCTTAACGTAGGAAATGCTGCTAGCTAGCTAGCCAACAGCTAGCCAACCTCTACCGAATTGAACTCCAACTACCCGGTCAACATTCCGCGTCGCTCCACAGGTAGTATCACATTTTTCATTTCACTTCATTACAGTACAACGGTTTGATTTGTTTGATCGTAGCTAGCCAGCTACATAGCCGTCTTTGTATCTAAGACAATTGTGTAGTCTAGAGCGATTTTCTAGGTTAGCTGGCCAGCTATTGTCGGTCTTTCAACGTAGCTAGCCAGCTAGCCCCCGAATAGCAGCACTGTAGTAACTATTACAGTACAACGGTTTGTTTTGTTTGATCGTAGCTACATAGCCGTCTTTGTATCTAAGACAATTGTGTAGCCTAGAGCGATTTTCTAGGTTAGCTGGCCAGCTATTGTCGTTCTCTTAACGTAGCTAGCCAGCTAGCCCCCGAATAGCAGCACTGTAGTAACTATTACAGTACAACGGTTTGTTTTGTTTGATCGTAGCTAGCTAGCTACACAGCCGTCTTTGTATCTAAGTCAATTGTTTAGCCTAGAGCGATTTTCTAGGTTAGCTACATCGCAGCCACTACCAGCTAGCCTACTCCAGCAGTACTGTATCATTTCAATCATTTTAGTCTATAAGATTCTTGCTACGTAAGCTTAACTTTCTGAACATTCGAGACGTGTAGTCCACTTGTCATTCCAATCTCCTTTGCATTAGCGTAGCCTCTTCTGTACCCTGTCAACTATGTGTCTATCTATCCCTGTTCTCTCCTCTCTGCACAGACCATACAAACGCTCCACACCGCGTGGCCGCGGCCACCCTAATCTGGTGGTCCCAGCGCGCACGACCCACGTGGAGTTCCTGGTCTCCGGTAGCCTCTGGAACTGCCGATCTGCGGCCAACAAGGCAGAGTTCATCTCAGCCTATGCCTCCCTCCAGTCCCTCGACTTCCTGGCACTGACGGAAACATGGATCACCACAGATAACACTGCTACTCCTACTGCTCTCTCTTCGTCCGCCCACGTGTTCTCGCACACCCCGAGAGCTTCTGGTCAGCGGGGTGGTGGCACCGGGATCCTCATCTCTCCCAAGTGGTCATTCTCTCTCTCTCCCTTACCCATCTATCTATCGCCTCCTTTGAATTCCATGCTGTCACAGTTACCAGCCCTTTCAAGCTTAACATCCTTATCATTTATCGCCCTCCAGGTTCCCTCGGAGAGTTCATCAATGAGCTTGATGCCTTGATAAGCTCCTTTCCTGAGGACGGCTCACCTCTCACAGTCCTGGGCGACTTTAACCTCCCCACGTCTACCTTTGACTCATTCCTCTCTGCCTCCTTCTTTCCACTCCTCTCCTCTTTTGACCTCACCCTCTCACCTTCCCCCCCTACTCACAAGGCAGGCAATATGCTCGACCTCATCTTTACTAGATGCTGTTCTTCCACTAACCTCATTGCAACTCCCCTCCAAGTCTCCGACCACTACCTTGTATCCTTTTCCCTCTCGCTCTCATCCAACACTTCCCACACTGCCCCTACTCGGATGGTATCGCGCCGTCCCAACCTTCGCTCTCTCTCCCCCGCTACTCTCTCCTCTTCCATCCTATCATCTCTTCCCTCTGCTCATACCTTCTCCAACCTTTCTCCTGAGTCTGCCTCCTCAACCCTCCTCTCTTCCCTTTCTGCATCCTTTGACTCTCTATGTCCCCTATCCTCCAGGCCGGCTCGGTCCTCCCCTCCCGCTCCGTGGCTCGATGGCTCATTGCGAGCTCACAGAACAGAGCTCCGGGCAGCCGAGCGGAAATGGAGGAAAACTCGCCTCCCTGCGGACCTGGCATCCTTTCACTCCCTCCTCTCTACATTTTCCTCCTCTGTCTCTGCTGCTAAAGCCACTTTCTACCACTCTAAATTCCAAGCATCTGCCTCTAACCCTAGGAAGCTCTTTGCCACCTTCTCCTCCCTCCTGAATCCTCCTCCCCCTCCCCCCCCTCCTCCCTCTCTGCAGATGACTTCGTCAACCATTTTGAAAAGAAGGTCGACGACATCCGATCCTCGTTTGCTAAGTCAAACGACACCGCTGGTTCTGCTCACACTGCCCTACCCTGTGCTCTGACCTCTTTCTCCCCTCTCTCTCCAGATGAAATCTCGCTTCTTGTGACGGCCGGCCGCCCAACAACCTGCCCGCTTGACCCTATCCCCTCCTCTCTTCTCCAGACCATTTCCGGGGACCTTCTCCCTTATCTCACCTCGCTCATCAACTCATCCCTGACCGCTGGCTACGTCCCTTCCGTCTTCAAGAGAGCGAGAGTTGCACCCCTTCTGAAAAAACCTACACTCGATCCCTCCGATGTCAACAACTACAGACCAGTATCCCTTCTTTCTTTTCTCTCCAAAACTCTTGAACGTGCCGTCCTTGGCCAGCTCTCCCACTATCTCTCTCAGAATGACCTTCTTGATCCAAATCAGTCAGGTTTCAAGACTAGTCATTCAACTGAGACTGCTCTTCTCTGTATCACGGAGGCGCTCCGCACTGCTAAAGCTAACTCTCTCTCCTCTGCTCTCATCCTTCTAGACCTATCGGCTGCCTTCGATACTGTGAACCATCAGATCCTCCTCTCCACCCTCTCCGAGTTGGGCATCTCCGGCGCGGCCCACGCTTGGATTGCGTCCTACCTGACAGGTCGCTCCTACCAGGTGGCGTGGCGAGAATCTGTCTCCTCGCCACGCGCTCTCACCACTGGTGTCCCCCAGGGCTCTGTTCTAGGCCCTCTCCTATTCTCGCTATACACCAAGTCACTTGGCTCTGTCATAACCTCACATGGTCTCTCCTATCATTGCTATGCAGACGACACACAATTAATCTTCTCCTTTCCCCTTCTGATGACCAGGTGGCGAATCGCATCTCTGCATGTCTGGCAGACATATCAGTGTGGATGACGGATCACCACCTCAAGCTGAACCTCGGCAAGACGGAGCTGCTCTTCCTCCCGGGGAAGGACTGCCCGTTCCATGATCTCGCCATCACGGTTGACAACTCCATTGTGTCCTCCTCCCAGAGCGCTAAGAACCTTGGCGTGATCCTGGACAACACCCTGTCGTTCTCAACCAACATCATGGCGGTGGCCCGTTCCTGTAGGTTCATGCTCTACAACATCCGCAGAGTACGACCCTGCCTCACACAGGAAGCGGCGCAGGTCCTAATCCAGGCACTTGTCATCTCCCGTCTGGATTACTGCAACTCGCTGTTGGCTGGGCTCCCTGCCTGTGCCATTAAACCCCTACAACTCATCCAGAACGCCGCAGCCCGTCTGGTGTTCAACCTTCCCAAGTTCTCTCACGTCACCCCGCTCCTCCGCTCTCTCCACTGGCTTCCAGTTGAAGCTCGCATCCGCTACAAGACCATGGTGCTTGCCTACGGAGCTGTGAGGGGAACGGCACCGCAGTACCTCCAGGCTCTGATCAGGCCCTACACCCAAGCAAGGGCACTGCGTTCATCCACCTCTGGCCTGCTCGCCTCCCTACCATTGAGGAAGTACAGTTCCCGCTCAGCCCAGTCAAAACTGTTCGCTGCTCTGGCCCCCAATGGTGGAACAAACTCCCTCACGACGCCAGGACAGCGGAGTCAATCACCACCTTCCGGAGACACCTGAAACCCCACCTCTTCAAGGAATACCTAGGATAAGATAAGTAATCCTTCTCACCCCCCCTTAATGATTTAGATGCACTATTGTAAAGCGGCTGCTCCACTGGATGTCAGAAGGTGAATTCACCAATTTGTAAGTCGCTCTGGATAAGAGCGTCTGCTAAATGACTTAAATGTAAATGTAAATGAACAGTATGGCTGGTTGCATTGTCATGCTGGAGGGTCATGTCAGGATGAGCATGCAGGAAAGGTACCACCTGAGGGAAGACTCTCCACCTAGATCCTTCTCCAGTGTATAGACCTCGGTGTAACGCTCATTCCTTCGACGATAAACGCGAATCCGACCATCACCCCTGGTGAGACAAAACCGCAACACGTCAGTGAAGAGCACTTTTTGCCAGTCCTGTCTGGTCCAGCGATGGTGGGTTTGTGCCCATAGGTGACACTGTTGCCGGTGATGTGGTGAGGACCTGCCTTACAACAGGCCTACAAGCCCTCAGTCCAGCCTCTCTCAGCCTATTGCGGACAGTCTGAGCACTGACGGAGGGATTGTGCGTTCATAGTTTAACTAAGGCAGTTGTTGTTGCCATCCTGTACCTGTCCCGCAAATGTCATGTTGGGATGTACTGATCCTGTGCAGGTGTTGTTACATGTGGCCTGCCTCTGCGAGGACGATCAGCTGTCTCCCTGTATCCCTGTGGCACTGTCTTAGGCTTCTCACAGTACGCACATTGCAATTTATTGCCCTGGCCACATCTGCAGTCCTCATGCCTCCTTGCAGCATGCCTAAGGCACGTTCACGCAGATGAGCAGGGACCCTGGGCATCTTTCTTTTGGTGTTTTTCAGAGTCAGTAGAAAGGCCTCTTTTTAGTGTCCTATGTTTTCATAACTGTGACCTTAATTGCCTACCGTCTGTAAGCTGTTAGTGTCTTAACGACTGTTCCACAGGTGCATGTTCATTAATTGTTTATGGTTCATGGAACAAGCATGGGAAACAGTGTTTAAACCCTTTACAATGAAGATCTGTGAAGATGTTTGGATTTTTACGAATAATTTTTGAAAGACAGGGTCCTGAAAAAGGGACGTTTCTTTTTTGCTGAGTTTATAAGGAAGGTGAAATCTTATAGTTAGTCATTTTATAATTTGAATAACTTGAATATACTATATTTAGAAAGCATTTAAGTAATTTCATACAGTTTTGTTGACTAGGAAATACATCATAAAACATATTTCTCCTGGGTACTTGAGATTGTGTCCTCAAAAGTGACTACACCTCAGCAATTTTTTATTTTTTTTTACCAGAAAGGTGAGATTGGAACCTTCCTTTCAGCATTACTAGTTATTGTTTATGACCCTCTCATGATAAATCATTACTTTTGGGGATTATGTAGATTACATGTAGTTACAGTACATTCAGCTGGATAATCATCTACACAACTGGACAGTTGTTTTGTGTTTTGGGGGATATTATTTAGAGTTAGTGTATGTAGCACCTCTGTAGTCACGGTTCGTTGTTTGTTTCTTGTTTCGTTTATTAGTTTGACTTCAATAAATTATGTGGAACTGTAATCACGCTGCGCCTTGGTGTTTTTCTACAAACGATCGTGACTGAATATCCCACTACAATAGGACCAAGCATCGTGCCCGGGAAGAGAAGGTATCCTGGGCTTGGGAGGAGATAAAGGAGGAGAAGACATCCTGGATTTGGAGGGAAATTATGGCTGGAGACGAAAGCCTTCCGTGGAAGCAGACGCAGGGAGAGAAGAGAGGACAGCGACGACGCCGGGGTTCGCGGCCACAGAGTAAGCCCAAAAGACAGCCCAAATTATTTTGGGGGGAGGAACATGGGGTGAACGGCGGAGCCGAGGAATGAGCCAGAGACTGTCAGGGAGTCGAAGGAGGAACTTGACGAAAGATTCCGGAGAGAGGTGGTGGCGATGAGAGTGCTGCAGAGCGGGCGTGCTGAGGAGCGTGACACCAGTCCGGTGTCATCTGCACTGGTTTCACGCATCTGGCCTCCAGTGCGTCTCCCCAGTCCGGTACGTCTTGTGTTTCCTCCACGTACTCACCCTGAAGTGTGTGTCACCGTTCCGGTACAATTTGTGCCAGCCCTACGCACCAGGTCTCCAGTGCGCCTCCACAGCCCAGTACGTCCTGTGCTAGCTCCCTGCACTCACCGTGTGAAGTGTGTCATCGTTCCAGTAGAATTTGTGCCAGTTCTTCGCACCAGGTCTCCAGAGCGTCTCCACAGCCCAGTACATCCTGCGCCAGCTCCCGGCACTCACCGTTCGAGCACCCAATGTGCCCCACCTCAAAGTGTCATCGTTCCGGCACCATCTGTGCCAGCTCTACGCACCAGGTCTACAGTGCGCCTCCTAAGCCCAGTACGTCCTGTGCTAGCTCCCTGCACTCACCGTGTGAAGTGTGTCATTGTTCCAGTAGAATTTGTGCCAGTTCTACGCACCAGGTCTCCAGTGCGCCTCCACAGCCCAGTACGTCCTGTGCTAGCTCCCTGCACTCACCGTGTGAAGTGTGTCATCGTTCCAGTAGAATTTGTGCCAGTTCTACGCACCAGGTCTCCAGTGCGTCTCCACAGCCCAGTACATCCTGCGCCAGCTCCCGGCACTCACCGTTCGAGCACCCCATGTGCCCCACCCCAAAGTGTCATCGTTCCGGCACCATCTGTGCCAGCTCTACGCACCAGGTCTATAGTGCGCCTCCTAAGCCCAGTACGTCCTGTGCCTCTTCCTCGCACTCTCCCTGAAGTGAGTGTCCCCAGTCCGGTACGTCCTGTGCCTGCTCCTCGCACTCTCCCTGAAGAGCGTGTCCCCAGTCCGATACGTCCTGTGCCTGCTCCTCGAACTCTCCCTCAAGTGCGCCTTCCCAGTCAGGTACGTCCTGTGCCTCCTCCCCGCAGGCTTCTTGCGACAATCTCCAGTCCAGAGCTTCCAGGGACGGTCCCCAGTCCAGAGCTTCCGGTGACGGTTCCCAGTCCAGAGATTCCGGTGACGGTTCCCAGTCCAGAGCTTCTGGCGACGGTTCCCAGTCCAGAGCTTCCAGCGACGGTTCCCAGTCCAGAGCTTGCGGCGACAGTTCCCAGTCCAGAGCTTCCGGCGACGGTTCCCAGTCCGGAGCTTCCGGCGTCTGGAACCTCCAACAACGTTTCCCGGTCTGGAACCTCACGAGACGGTCCAAGATCCGGAACCTCCATTGCTCTGCGCCAATGCACAGTCCGAGCATGGCGTCTAGTCCAGCTCCGGGGCAGGAGCCTTCCTCTGCACTGATGTCCAGTCCAAACACGGTGTCCAGTCCAGCTCCATGGCAGGAGCCTTCCTCTAAGCCGATGTCCAGTCCAAACATGGCGTCCAGTCCAGCTCCATGGCAGGAGTCTTCCTCTGCATGGATGTCCAGGCCAGGGACGGTGTCCAGTCCCGCTCCATGGCAGGAGTCTTCCTCTGCACGGATGTCCAGGCCAGGGACGGTGTCCAGTCCCGCTCCATGGCAGGAGTCTTCCTCTGCATGGATGTCCAGGCCAGGGACGGTGTCCAGTCCCGCTCCATGGCAGGAGCCTTCCTCTGCATGGATGTCCAGGCCAGGGCCGTTGTCCAGTCCAGCTCCATGGCAGGAGTCTTCCTCTGCATGGATGTCCAGGCCAGGGCCGGTGTCCAGTCCCGCTCCATGGCAGGAGCCCTCCTCTGCATGGATGTCCAGGCCAGGGACGGTGTCCAGTCCCGCTCCATGGCAGGAGTCTTCCTCTGCACGGATGTCCAGGCCAGGGACGGTGTCCAGTCCCGCTCCATGGCAGGAGTCTTCCTCTGCATGGATGTCCAAGCCAGGGACGGTGTCCAGTCCCGCTCCATGGCAGGAGCCTTCCTCGGCATCTAGGTCCAGTCCAGGCACAGTGTTCAGCCTGGGTCCATGGCTGGATCCGCAGGATGAGCAGGTTCTTCGGCCCGCACCAGAGCCACCCCGATGCTGGCGGATCCGCGGGACGAGCGGATTCTTCGTCCCGCACCAGAGCCGCCCCCGATGCTGGCGGACCAACCCTCCCTTTTGGTTTCACCTTTGGAGGGGAGGGGGGAGGGTACTGTCACGTCCTGACCATAGAGATTCCTTATTTTCTATGGTGGAGTAGGTCAGGGCGTGACTGGGGGATTAGTCTAGTTTATTATTTCTATGTGGGGTTCTAGTTTTTTTTTTCTATGTTAGTGATTTTGTATGATGCCACTTTAACTATGCCACTTTGTTTACATACTCATCTCACATGTATATACTGTACTCGATACCATCTACTGTATCTTGCTTATGCTGCTCTGTACCATCACTCATTCATATATCCTTATGTACATATTCTTTATCCCCTTACACTGTGTATAAGACAGTAGATTAGGAATTGTTAGTTAGATTACTTGTTGGTTATTACTGCATTGTCGGAACTAGAAGCACAAGCATTTCGCTACACTCGCATTAACATCTGCTAACCATGTGTATGTGACAAATAAAATTTGATTTGATTTGATTCCCAATTAGAGGCAGCTGGTAATCGTTGTCTCTAATTGGGGATCATATTTTGGTAGCCTTTTTTCCACGTATGGGTTGTGGGATATTATTTTGAGTTAGTGTATGTAGCATCTCTGTAGTCACGGTTCGTTGTTTGTTTCTTGTTTTGTTTATTAGTTTCACTTTAACAAATTATGTGGAACTGTATTCAGGCTGCGCCTTGGTCCTTCTCTACAAACAATCGTGACAGAATGTTCTGCGCTGGATGTTACAGTTGTGGACAACATTTTTGTGACTGTTAGGAGAACATTCCAAGGATATTTAATTTAAAACATCAAAAAAGATGGGATGGGATGTTATCATTCTAATGTTAGGGTTTTATCTATCTAGAACTTAATGGGTATTGTAGCTAATGTTCTTGGAATGTTTGCTGGAATGGCTATTATTACTATTAACCCCTGAACAGTAGTGTCACTGTCATACTATACTGGCCCTGTGAAGTGTACCACTTTCAAATGACCAGTCAAATCAAATTTTATTGTTCAAATGCACCGACTATAACCTTAGTGAAATGCTTACTCACAAGCCCTTAACCACCAATGCAGTTAAGAAAAAAAGACATAAAGTAACAAATAATTAAAGAGCAGCAGTAAAATAACTATAGCGAGGCTATATACTGGGGGAACCGGTACAGAGTCAATGCGCGGGGGCACCGGTTTGTCGAGGTAATTGAGGTAATATGTACATGTGGGTAGAGTTATTAAAGTGACTTATGCATAGATAATAACAGAGTAGCAACAGAATAAAAGAGGGGGGCAATGCAAATAGTCTGGGTAGCCATTTGAATAGATGTTCAGGAGTCTTATGGCTTGGGGGTAGAAGATGTTTAGAAGCCTTTTGGTCCCAGACTTGGTGCTCCGGTACAGCTTGCAGTGCAGTAGCAGAGAGAACAGTTTATGACTAGGGTGGCTGGAGTCTTTGACACTTTTTAGGGCCTTCCTCTGACACCGTCTGGAATAGAGGTCCTGGATAGCAGGAGGCTTGGTCCCAATGATGTACTGGGCCATACACACTACCCTCTGTAGTGTCTTGCGGTCGGAGGCCGAGCAGTTGCCATTACAGGCAGTGATGCAACATCAGGATGCTCTCAATGGTGCAGCTATAGAAACTTTTGAGGATCTGATTTGGTCCCAGGGCTGTGTGTGTGTGTGTGTGTGTGTGTGTGTGTGTGTGTGTGTGTGTGTGTGTGTGTGTGTGTGTGTGTGTGTGTGTGTGTGTGTGTGTGTGTGTGTGTGTGTGTGTGTGTGTGTGTGTGTGTGCAACAGACAGTCTGTGTTGAACTGGTAATGAGGTCATATTGTTTGAATTTTGGAGCAATAATTCATCTTCAAAACATAGCAAACAAGGTTATTATCCAAAAGCAGTGATGCACACACTCACACCCGCATGCACGCTCTCTCTCCCCCACCACCCCCTCCCTCCCTAATCTAGGGTAAAGTAGTCATTAACTTGCTTGTTAAATTAACTCCTGGCTCCACAGTACAGAGCAGCAGCAGCAGCAATAACTTGACTAATAGGGAGAGATGCATAAGGTTACATAACATGACCCTGAATAAACCTACAAGCTGAAGTCCCATACTAATACTACAGGCTCAATACTGCTTGGCTCAAAAAACCTTGATCCCTGACCTCTGACCCCCAACCTGAAGTCTGACCCCAAGTTAATTAACAACAGTTAAAGTCACAACCAGCATATCGTGGTCTACTGGTGAGTTAGAAGGGTAATTGGTTCTGTTGAGGTCTAAGTACTGTCAACAGTTAGAGTGGGTTGGTGCTGATTGCTGTTGAGAACAATAACCTCGAAAAGCCTACTGCTTTAGTACCAGCACCTCTTATGAAATACAATTGAATGTCAGTGTGCCACCTTTTTTCAGTTCTGACTGCCGGTTTGGAACCTGGGACATCTGAGTATAGTAGCAGACTACAGTATGCTAAAAGCTAAATGGGTGTGTATGCTGCAGAGTAGAGTAATGTCAATACTGCTGAGTCTACACTGAAGTAGCTATGACTCAGGATCACACTCACACACTCACACACACATTTTAGCAGTTTTAGATGGTTAACCATGATCTCCTTCCATTACTGTTTGTGTGACCTTGACAGAGTGAGCAGTGCCAGTCGTAGCGGTTCGGTTGGACTAGACCAACCGAACGGACACTCACTGAGCAGTAAAACCAAAGAGCCTCTATGTGTGGACAGACACACTCATCATACAAATAAGCAAGCAAGCTAGTAACACACACACAAACACTAACATACAAGCATAAATCATGTTTGTGGGCACACACACAGTACGCACACATTGGCTTGAACACCTAGAGCTGCTGTGTGATAGCAGAGCTGGGCTGCACTGTGCCAAATCACCGGCTGCATTCCAGACAAATTATTACACACAGCAGAGCTAAATACAAGACCATTTACATTTCACTGGAGTGCTGGAAAAATGACGTTCCTGAAACATAATCACTGACACTCTCTCCCTCATCTGTCCCGACTCAGAGAAAGCAGCAGTGAAGTCAGATAACAGAGTAAGTCCCACCACTTCATAACATACTCAAGTACCACACACCACACACACACACACACACACACACACACACACACACACACACACACACACACACACACACACACACACACACACACACACACACACACACACACACACACACACACACACACACACACACAGAGAGAGAGAGAGAGCTGATATGGGTTGTGACGTATTAACCTGGAAGGCAGACTCCTGCTCCGACTGTAAACACAGCTATTTATAACACCCCAATTATGACTGTGTGTGTGTGTGTTTGCCATGTGTGTGTGTGTACATATGGTAATCCTATGGAGGAGGAGGATTCTACTTTTATCTTTCTGTTTTTAATCTTTCCTCCCAACCTCATCGATGCAGAACAAATTTCTTAGAATTATGGATGGATGTGTGTGAGTAGCTGTACTGTGTGCTCGTGCATGAATGCTTGTTTGTGTGTGTTTGTGTACCACTGCATGTGTGTGAGAGAGCCACTGATGTGGTTATGCTCTTGATTGATATTCTGAGAAAAGGCCCTTTTGCCCTCCAAACAAATGTCATGTAGCTGAACTGAAGTAAGAAGACAGCTCTTCTTTTAGCAAAATGGCTAAAAACAACATTTCTGTCAACCCCAGTTGTTGAATCGGACTGGTGCTCACCAGTAGCAACTCTTATAGAATACCGGTGTCACACCCTGACCATAGTTTGCTTTGTATGTTTCTATGTTTTGTTTGGTCAGGTCAGTATCTGAGTGGGCATTCTATGTTACATGTCTAGTTTGTCTATTTCTATGTTTGGCCTGATATGGTTCTCAATCAGAGGCAGGTGTTAGTCATTGTCTCTGATTGGGAACCATATTTAGGTAGCATGTTTGGTATTGGGTTTTGTGGGTGATTGTTCCTGTCTCTGTGTTTGCACCAGATAGGGCTGTTTAGGTTTTCGTACGTTTATTGTTTTTGTTAGTCTATTCATGTATAGTTTTTCTTTATTAAAGAACCATGAATAGAAACCACTCTGCATTTTGGTCCACCTCTCCTTCAACTCAAGAAGACCGTTACAGAATCACCCACCACAACAGGACCAAGCGGCGTGGTGACAGGCAACGGCAGCAGGAGCAGTGAGAAGAGGAATGGACATGGGAGGACGTTTTGGACGGCAAGAGTATGGACTATACTACTTGGGAGGAAACAGACAGGTGGGCGGTCGACCCAGGAAGAGTGCCGGAGCCCGCCTGGGATTCGCTGGAGCAGTGCGAAGAGGGCTATAGGAGAATGGAGTTGGAGAGACAAGCACGGCAGCGTGGTAGGAAGCCCGAGAGTCAGCCCCAAAAATGTCTTGGGGGGGCACACAGGAAGTGTGGCGAAGCCAGGTAGGAGACCTGCGCCAACTTCCTGTGCTTACCGGGGGGCGAGAGAGACCGGGCAGGCACCGTGTTATGCGGTGGAGCGCACGGTGTCCCCAGTACGGGTGCATAGCCCGGTGCGGTACATACCAGCTCTGCGTATCGGCCGGGCTAGAGTGAGCATCGAGCCAAGTGCCATGAAGCCGGCTCTACGCATCTGGTCCCCAGTGCGTCTCCTTGGGCCGGCTTACATGGCACCAGCCTTGCGCACGGTGTCCCCGGTTCGCCTGCATAGCGGGCTATTCCACCTCGCCGCACTGGTAGGGCGACCGGGAGCATTCAACCGGGTAAGGTTGGGAAGGCTCGGTGCTCAAGAGCTCCAGTGCGCCTGCACAGTCCGGTCTATCCAGTACCACCTCCACACACCAGCCCTCCGGTGGCATCTACCCGCACCAGGCTTCCTGTGCGTGTCCTCGGCCCAGTACCACCAGCACCACGCATCAGGCCTACAGTGCGCCTCGCCTGTCCAGCGCTGCCGGAGCCTTCCTCATCTCCAGCGTTGCCGGAGTCTCCCGCCTGTTCGGCGCTGCCAGAGCCTTCCTTTCCAGCGCTGCCGGAGTCTCCCGCCTGTCCAGCGCTGCTAGAGCCTTCCTCCTCTCCAGCGCTGTCGGAGTCTCCCGCCTGTTCAGCTCCATCTGAGCCGCCCCTCTGCCCAGCGCCGCCTGAGCCGCCCCTCTGCCCAGCGCCGCCTGAGCCGCCCAGTGCCGCCCGTTTGCCCAGCGCCGCCAGTCTGCAAGGGGCCGCCAGTGCCGCCAGTCTGCCAGGGGCCGCCAGTCTGCCAGGGGCCGCCAGTGCCGCCAGTCTGCCAGGGGCCGCCAGTCTGCCAGGGGCCGCCAGTGCCGCCAGTCTGCCAGGGGCCGCCAGTCTGCCAGGGGCCGCCAGTGCCGCCAGTCTGCCAGGGGCCGCCAGTGCCGCCAGTCTGCCAGGTGCCGCCAGTCTGCCAGGGGCCGCCAGTCAGCCAGGGGCCGCCAGTGCCGCCAGTCAGCTAGGGGCCGCCAGTTCCCCTCAGCCTAGAGCCCCCGCCCCTCAGCCCAGAGCTTCCACCCCTCTGTACCGAGCTGCCCCTCTGTCTAGTGGGGTCATTTAGTAGGGTCGCCGTGGTTAGGAGGCCACGGAAGCGGACAATAAGGCAGACTAAGACCATGGTGAAGTGGGGGCCACGTCCAACACCAGAGCCGCAACCGTGGACAGATGCCCACCTGGGGGGTGGTGTACTGTCACTGTATAGTTTTTTTCTTTATTAAAGAACCATGAATAGAAACCACGCTGCATTTTGGTCCGCCTCTCCTTCAACTCAAGAAGACCATTACAACCGGCTGTAAAAAATGATTAAAATATTATTTAAATGAGT
Organism: Oncorhynchus masou masou; assembly: GCF_036934945.1. Taxonomy (NCBI): domain Eukaryota; kingdom Metazoa; phylum Chordata; class Actinopteri; order Salmoniformes; family Salmonidae; genus Oncorhynchus; species Oncorhynchus masou. Next base: position 88,539,325 of record NC_088235.1, on the reverse strand, counting down.
ACCGGCCACTTTTTCATTCCACTTCAAGCACTTCTATTGTTTGGTTAAAAAAAAAAAAAAAAAAAATCTACATCTCTTTAGATGTATGAAGAAAGACAGCTATATCTGGCAGAGAGGTTGACTAAGAATAGTTGACCTTTCTTCATCACATCAACTAGGCTGAATAATTCCTTAACGCACGCACGCGCGCACACACACGCCAACACAAGCGCACCGTCACACTCTCTACTCTCCACTATGGTATTAATCAGATCACCATCATTTCAATGCCTCATCCTTCCCGCCATCCTTTCACGGTGATCCCTCCTTCCTCCGTTGAAGAATGATGAGAAAGTGAAGGTCAGATAGCAACAGCTCTCTTACTCTCCCTCCCTTGTTTGTTCTCTCGGTCTGTTTTCAATTTCTCTGTCTCATCTCTATCTGTCTATCATTTTCTATTTCATTGTTCATCTCTCTCACTCTCTCTCACACAAACCCATGCCTCTGTGTTATACACTTGTGTTACACAGTTAACCTTCGACCCTGCCCTGCTTTTAGAATGTTAGAGCAAACACACACAATGTCATATTCAACACACATAGCACCGGTGCATCATTCTTGAAAAAATCATGATAAAAAGCTGTCAGTTTCAGCTAGAGATCTGTCTCAATCCACTGCATCCGCCAGTGTCGCACTTCCACATCTGCGGTGAAAGGTGACAGAGTTAGAGCGGTGTTTGTAAGACCCCCAAAATCGGTCTTCTCACAAAAACGTCTGAACGGTTTGACCTACAACTATTATGACCACTGTGTGTAAAGGGGAGACACTCACGAAAATGGTGTTCTCCGATTTGCTCTACGACCCCCACAAGTGTCACGAGACTCGCCTGAAAGTAACCAGTATCGGTTAAAAAAAACGAATGGAAGTATTAAGTATTAAGAGTTTGTGCCTACCCCAAAAAAGGGGTTAGATATGTGTAAAAATAAATACATACACAGTCAAAAATAAAAAATGCCAGTCAAAAGTTTGGACATTGTCACGTTCTGACCTTTATTTCCTTTGTTTTGTCTTTATTTAGCATGGTCAGGGCGTGAGTTGGTGGTGAGCAGTCTATGTTTGATTTTCTATGTTTGGTTTCTGTTTCGGCCTGGTATGGTTCTCAATCAGAGGCAGGTGTTGTTAGTTGTCTCTGATTGAGAATCATACTTAGGTAGCCTGGGTTTCACTGTTGGTTTGTGGGTGTTTGTTTCCGTGTCAGTGTTTGTCGCCACACACTACTGTTTCGGTTTCGTTTCTTCACATTTCTTTACATTTCTTTTTGTTATTTTTGTATTCAGTGCTTTCTTTGAGTTATGGACACTTACCACGCTGCATCTTCGTCCGATCCTTACTCCTCTTCAGACGAAGATCTGCCGTTACAGACATGCCTACTCATTCAAGGGTTTTTCTTTTATTTTAAATATTTTCTACATTGTAGAATACCGGTGAAGACCTCAAAACTATGAAATAACACATATGGAATCATGTAGTAACCAAAAATGTGTTAAACAAATAAAAATATATTTTTGTCTGAGATTCTTCCAAGTAGCCACCCTGTGTCTTGCTGACAGCTTTGCACACTATTGGCATTCTCTCAACCAGCTTCATGAGGAAGTCACCTGGAATGCATTTCAATTAACTGTGTGCCTTGTTAGAAGTTCATTTGTGGAATTGCTTTCCTTCTTAATGCATTTGAGCCAATCAGTTGTGTTGTGACAAGGTAAGGGTGGTATACAGAATATAGCCCTATTTGGTAAAAGACCAAGTCCATATTATGTCAAGAACAGCTCAAATAAGCAAAGACAAGCGACAGTCTATCATTACTTTAAGACATGAAGATCAGTCAATACGGAACATTTGAAGAACTTTGAAAGTTTCTTCAAGTGCAGTTGCAAAAACCATCAAGAGCTATGATGAAACTGGCGCTCATGAGGACCACCGCAGGAAAGGAAGACCCAGAGTTACCTCTGCTGCAGAGGATAAGTTCATTAGAGTTACCAGCCTCAGAAATTGCAGCGAAATAAATGCTTCACAGAGTTCAAGTAACAGACAAATCTCAGCATCAACTGTTCAGAGGGGACTGCATGAATCAGGACTGTGTGGTTCCCACCGTGAAGCATGGAGGAGGTGGTATGATGGTGTGGGTGTGCTTTGCTGGTGACACTGTCTGTGATTTATTTAGAATTCAAGGCACACTTAACCAGCATGGCTACCACAGCATTTTGCAGTGATACACCTTCCCATCTGGTTTGGGCTTAGTGGGACTATCATTTGTTTTTCCAACAGGACAATGATCCAACACACCTCCAGGCTGTGTAAGGGATATTTGACCAAGAAGGAGAGTGATGGAGTGCTGCATCAGATGACCTGGCCTCCACAATCACCCGACCTCAACCCATTTGAGATGGTTTGGGATGCGTTGGAACGCAGAGTGAAGGAAAAGCAGGCAACAAGTGCTCAGCATATGTTGGAACTCCTTCAAGACTGTTGGAAAAGCATTCTAGGTGAAGCTGGTTGAGAGAATGCCAAGAGTGTGCGAAGCTGTCATATGTACAATACCGTTCGAAAGTTTGGGGTCACTTAGAAATGTCCTTGGTTTTGTTCAATAAAATAACATAAAATTGATCAGAAATACAGTGTAGACATTGTTTATGTTGTAAATTACTATTGTAGCTGATTTTTTATGTAATATCTCCTTAGGGGTACAGAGGCCCATTATCAGAAACCATCACTCCTGTGTTCCAATGGCACGTTGTATTAGCTAATTAGCTAAAAGGCTAATTGATCATTAGAAAACACTTTTGCAATTATGTTAGCACAGCTGAAAACTGTTGTCCTGATTAAAGAAGAAATAAAACTGGCCTTCTTTAGACTAGTTGAGTATCTGGAGAATCAGCATTTGTGGGTTCTATTACAGGCTCAAAATGGCCAGAAACAAAACACTTTCTTCTGAAACTCGTCAGTCTATTCTTGTTCTGAGAAAGGAAGGCTATTCCATGCGAGAAACTGCCAAGAAACTGAAGATCTCGTACAATGCTGTGCACTACTCCCTTCACATAGAAAGAAAGAGGAGTGAGAGGCCCCGGTGCACAACTGAGCAAGAGGACAAGTACATTAGAGTATCTAGTTTGAGAAACAGAAGCCTCACAAGTCCTCAACTGGCAGCTTCATTAAATAGTACCCGCAAAACACCAGTCTCAATGTCAACAGTAAAGAGGTGACTCCGGGATGTTGGCCTTCTAGGCAGAGTTGCAAAGAAAAAGCCATATCTCAGACTGGCCAATAAAAAGAAAAGATTAAGATGGGAAAAAGAACACAGACACTGGACAGAGGAACTCTGCCTGGAGGGCCAGCATCCCGGAGTCGCCTCTTCACTGTTGACGTTAGAACGCAGGAGTGATGGTTGCTGATAATGGGCCTCTGTCAGCCTATGTAGAGATTCCATTAAAAATCTGCCGTTTCCAGCTACAATAGTCATTTACAACATTAACAATGTCTACACTGTATACACTGTATTTCTGATCAATTTGATGTTATTTTAATGGAGGAAAAAAAAGCTTTTCTTTCAAAAACCCCAAATTTTTTAACGGTAGTGTATATATATTTCCTGAGTTGTTTCATATCTCCAAGATTTAGGACAGACGCTTAAAAGCCTTTTTTCTTATGATTTATTTTTTAACTGTCCCTTTTGCCATTAATGACTGTGTTAGGGGAAAGGGGATATCTAGGCAGTTGTACAACTGAATGCATTCAACACAAATGTGTCTTCCATATTTAAAACAACCCCTCTGAATCAGAGCGGTGCAAAGGGCTCTGCCTTAATCGACATCCGCGTCTTCGGCGCCCGGGGAACAGTGGGTTATCTGCCTTGCTCAGGGGCAGTACGACAGATATTTACCTTGTCAGCTCGGGGATTTGATCTAGCAACCTTTCAGTTACTGGCCCAACGCTCCTACCCGCCAGGCTACCTGCATGTTTTCAATGCCTTTCTATGGGCTTTAGTAGTAAAGACCAAAATCTATATATTTTTTTTATACCTAAAAGGGTCCTAAAATTCCAAACCAATTAGCTAAATCATCCATAGTATGACCATCTTAAACAATTCCACATGTCAGCTTAGCAACCAACGTCTTAGACTCTAAAGAAATAAAATATTGAACAATGCAGGGAATCCAAAGATTGTTCCATCTGGTTAATAATGTATGTAGTTGTTCAAGGTATCATTGACTGCTGATCATAATGAATGGATTTACGGTCTCTCTCTCTCCCCATCGGCACTCTGTGACTTTGTTGGCTGGTTGTGTCAATACATGTTAACACGGACACAAGTGACACATTCTTTACACACACGCAGTGGGGTAAAGTAAGTAAAAATACTTTCAAGTACTGCTTAAGTCATTTTTTGGGGTGTCTGTACTTTACTTTACTATTTATATTGTTGACTACTTTTACTTCATTACATTCCTAAAGAAAATAATGTACTTTTCACATTTGAGCCAAATTGAGCCGTCTGATTTGCTTATTATAAGGAATATGAAATTATTTATACTTTTACTCTTGATACTAAAGTATATTTTTGCAGTTACATTTACTTTCTATACTTAAGTATATTTAAAACCAAATACTTTTAGAATTTTACTCAAGTGGTTTTTTTCTGGGTGACTTACTTTAGTAATAATTCTATTAATTAAGGTATCTTTACTTTTACTCAAGTATGACAATTGGGTACTTTTTCCACCAAAGAACAGACATGCGAGCACATGCACGCTCACACAAACTAAATAAAGTTTGTTGGGGAGCCTTCTCCTTTCAGCAAGTGTAACACGAGTCTATCCCTGTACGGCCAATCCGCAACGTGAACCCTCGTTCACAAAAACATAACATACACCCCAAGCAGCTTGCTAACCATGTTCTTGGTTGGCCGAGGCTTCTCAGGGAAGGTGATGTCACTGTATAATTGGCTAGCTACTTCACATCTGCTATGCTAGTGTGATGAATCCCTTTCATAGCATACAGTAGTGAGATAAGGGGGAGGAGAGGGGAAGGGACAAATTCTGAATGGGCTCTGATTAATCGTGCTAGAAGATGGGGAGCCCAGGTGGAACACACACGCATGCACGGATGCACGCACGCACACACACTCACAGGACGAGCTAAAGATACCGGGAATCTCTTTACATTACACTCTCAGCCCTGCAGTCATAACATGAGACATCTTAAACAACGAAGACACACAGTCGCATACACCAACCGCTAACAAACACACACACGCACCCTCTTGTCCTGACCCCATTCCCTCTCCTCCGACTGTCACTCTGGTTAGTGTACATGGATATGGCTGCAATATCAATAGACATCCATGTAATCCCATACTACGGGAGAGAGAGAAGAGAGAGATGCTTCATCTCAACATTACTGTACATAACAACAATATCTCATCCCTTCTTTCTCTGCATGGTGTCTGGTCAAGTTCAAAGTACCAGTAACTCCCTGTAACCAGCACCTGATGCAGCTGCGTGGAGGATGAATGGTCAAAGAAGAATGACGAGAGAGGAGGAGTGATGAGAGATGTGGAGGAGAGAACCAATGGCACAGATACAGACAGAGAGTTGCGCTGACACTGATAGTGGACTTAGTCAGTACATCTACCCTGGCCTCTCAGGCTTGAACCTGGAACACCGACAAGCCCCTGTACCAAAATGCTCAACGCTCTTCATGAAGGCTACAGTGGTATTCTCACATAGTAGATGAATGGTGGGATGCTCCACTGATCTGTGTGCCAGTAATTAGACTACTATCCTCCAGTGAGTAGGGCTATTATACATGTTCTATTCTCTTTAGTAGACCTAAATCAGTAGGATCCTATTCTGAGAGGAGGCTAACTGACAGGAGAAGCGATGATGTCGTTGTAGGCCTCCTCTCAGTCGTGCTCTCTTGGCAAAGATAGTGTGGAAATTCAATAGACATTGAGGATGAAAACGTCTGCATATCTGCAGAGTTTTGGGAGAGTCATTGGTGTGATGTGAAGGACAGGTGCGAGGGAGTGAGGGAAAGACTGGGGAGGAGAGGGAGAGAGGAGAGGGTGTAAGAAATAGAGAGAGGAGAGTGAGGGAGCGAGCGAGAGAGGGAGGGAGAGAGGAAAGAGAGGAGGGAGAGAGGAGAGAGAAGGGAGGGAGTGCCAGAGTAAAGTGGGAGAGGGAGCGAGAGAGGGAGGGAGAGAGAGAAGAAAGAGAGGAGGGAGAGAGGAGAGAGAAAGGGAGGGAGTGATAGAGTAAAGTGGGAGAGTGAACGAGTGAGAGTCTGTGTATGGGGTGTGGAAGTCCTCTGATCATTGAGACTTCCAATCCAATCCCTGTGCTCCTGTGATGTTACTCACCCTGGCTCAGGCTCTAGCTATGACTCTGTGTGTGTGTGTGTTGTGAAAACAGTGCTGGCGTCCCCGAGTGGGCTGTCAGTCAGGGACTATTGACTGAGCGCCCACCATCAAATTAGCTAAATGAGTTGATGTGACGATAAGCAGTGATAAGACCTTGGAGCATCTCTGGCTCTACGTCCCAGCAGAGGACAACTGCCTGTTTACTCGCCAGAATGGTACAACAACAAAACACACAGTGCAGGTCAACAGTCTAAGCTATAGGTCTAATAACTATCCATCCACACCACCTGAGTGTTAGGACTGCACTTTCTCTGAACATCTGTCAAGCTAGACATTTATTGCAGCTGAATTAAAGACAGTAGGCAAATAAAGTGACATTTATAGGAGCACATGAGCAAGACACTGGCACAGGTCACCCATATTCTATAAACAAACAGAACCACTTAAATCCCCAAACTTGAATCCTGCTTTCTGTACAGTGGTTCACATGCTCACACACACAAAGCCCCCCTGACCTCTCCATCCCCATTCTCACCTTGGAACTTGAATCCTTCTATTTGGACCCAAAGGCAGAGGTCCTCCGTCTCGCAGTCACACCTCCAGGGGTTTCCACTGAGCCCCATGGAGCGCAGAGAGGGCAGGGCAATCAGAGAGCTGATGTTCAGTGTCGTCAGGTTGTTCCTGCTCACATCCAGCACCTGCAGAGCCATGTTCTCTGAGAACGCATCCGGGTGGATCTCACTTAGCCCGGGGTTGTCTGTTAGCCGTAGCATCACAAGGCTAGACAACGGTCCAAACGTCCGGTCCTCGATCTGGGTCAGTGTATTGAAGGACAGGTCAAGGTAGGCCAGCTTCCGGAGATTCCCGAAGGTGGACTCTGAGATCTCCATCAGGGTGTTGTTGCTGACGTCCAGGTATACTAGATCAGACAGGTAGTTGAGTTGCAATGCTGGAAGTTCTCCGATGCGGTTGTTGGAGATGATGAGTTGGCGGGTAGCTAGAGGGAGGTCGTTGGGGAAGAGGGTGAGCTCTTGCCCGGCACACTGGACCACCAGCTGGTCGTCACACACACACCTGTCAGGGCAGCCTGCTGTAAGAGCCGGGGAAGGGGCCACCCCCATCACGAAGATAAAGAGAAAGAGTAGCCGGAGAGAGTGAGCGCTTGGAGCGGGTAGGAGACGCATGATGAAGCAGCCCAGGGTGTCATGAACTCGGGCTGAGTAGGACCAGGAGGACACCCCAGGACCAGCGCTCCCCTCCGGGCATCCTGCATGGGGCTGCGGGACTGGGGGTGCGGCTAGACGGCTACTCTGGAGGACCGAGTCCGGTTGCGACTTCTGCTGCTGTCTGGAGGATTGGATAGTGGTTATATCCAAACTCTCTTTCTTCCCCTCTCGCTCCAAATGGATAACCGTCTCTAGCTCACTCACACGCACGTCCACAAGACGCCCGTGTTAATTACGAAGGTGACCCTACTGACGGACGCGCTGGTCAGGTGGTGAGAATCGCTGAGGCTTATCAGGTTCTCCAGAAAGGAGAGTAGAGAGAGAAGAGAAATATTTGATAAAACAGAGTCTGTCACTCTTTTCTGTTATTGCCTCGGTATGTATTTATTTTAAGTTAGTTGTCTGCGGCAGAATGCATTGTTCGTTTATAGTTTCCAAACTGCTGGATGGTGAAATTCCAGGAAGTGATTCCTCCGCTTCCTACTAAAGAGAGTGGTGTGTAATACTGCCTGTTTTAATGGATTTGTAATAGTTCAATAATCACCGTCTGTTCTGCGATGTCACTTGCTAATCCGTTATTCCGGAGCGCGAATGCAAGTGCGTCCATCCCTCATCTGCCTGCTCGGCTGGTCTGGCTGCATGTGTGTGTTCGCTGCTCTGCTCTCTCTTTTTGCAGCTGGGGGGGGGGGGGGGGGGAGCTGCAGTGTGTGTGTGTCAGCAGTCTCTTCATCAGACTGTGTGTGATTCGCTGCCACACAACTTAGTGACGTAACCAGGTGTTCAGTAGGGGCACATGGGTAAAATCACTGGGGGAGCCATGCAGTGGCGACCCGTCATTCAGGGCAGGTGGGGCTTTTATCAAAATAGAAATAACAAAAATAATAATATATATATATATATATATATATATATATATATATATATATATATATATTATTACTTTTTTTTGGGGGGGGGGGGGGCTTGCCTGATTTGCATGTTATTTTGGCATTAATATGAGTCACATATCAGTTTGAAAACAATGTAAAACATATATATATACATATATATATATATATATATATATATCACTGAGTTAATAAAGCCGCATACAAACACGGTCTCTTTTTCTTTGATGACAAAATTTACCCATGAAGGACCACCGCACCACCTTCCTGTTCAAGTGAGCACATCACAACAAGGTGAGTCCAAAAATGTCTTATATGCTGCTGCATAAATGATGTAATATGCCAGGGAGATATACTGTAGCTAAGAAAGTAAGACTAAGTGTCCCTAAACATCAAATTTGGGATAGGGTTAAAACAAAATCAACTCCACGGTTTAGCTTGAATGATTAAGGTTAGGGCTTTGGCGCTGCCTGTGACTGTCAAGCAAATAACTGTTGGTCTAACGGTAATTGAGCGTTAATTAACAACACATTTAGCATCTTCTGGCTTACATTTTAAAAAGTCTAATAAATCCATGTAATATAGTCAACACCTTCACCATTAAATCCATTATTTATTTTAGACAGGTCTGAAGAAACATGATAAAAAAGAAAATGTAGTCTATTTCAAAAGAAAAGAGTACTCTGAGTTGTCCTTATGTTTGGTCCTGATGTGGCTATGCAAATGGCTGTGGGCTACGCTAGTTCATTTAGCAGACAAGATTTGCTTAGAATTCCGTGGCATTATTTTATAGTATGAAGAATACAATTGAACAAAGCTGAATAAAATATCAATATTTTCTCCAAATGATTTGAGGTTTCTATTCTGTGTCAAGCGGTTAACAAAGAAATAGGTACTCCTTTATGCTTAATTTAGAGTTATTAATGTAACTTTAGTTGTTCTACAAACATTGGGCTATATGTTTAGATTTTTTAATACAGTGTAGGTCTGCTTGATGAGAGACTAATGATGATTGGAAAAAGTTGCTTGAACTGCTTAGTGTTTTGCGCAGGCTGGACACACTCCAATAGTCTCTTATTCACAATTTGACAAGCACTTGATAATGCCTCTTTGTGGCTGTAATGCACAATAAAAAAATCCACACATTCAATTTATAGCACACACACACACACACACACACACACACACACACACACACACACACACACACACACACACACACACACACACACACACACACACACACACACACACACACACACACACACACACACACACACACACACACTGTCAACTGATCTGGTCTTTCTAACAGGCTACAAATTAAGACAGACACATCAGGGACGCAACTGCCCGCATCCTTATCCAATTCCGAGGTGCATAAGATTTTAGATGAACTGTCCACATTTTCTTTTCATCAGCCAAGATGAGTAGGCTTTACTAACAGCAAAAACACTAGTTACAGTTACAGTAAAAAATGATCTTCCCCAAACTTAAAACTCAAGCGCTGCTTAAACAGTATATGCAAGTTAGGCTCTACACCGGATTCATGTGCTTAATTTTAACTTGTTATTTGGCCACTTTAGTTGTGATACAAATCTTATTAAAACATATGAGCTTGGCTACATGATTGAACAAATTGTACAAAAAATAATTGTTTCTTATGCTGGGCATCATTTTCATATGCTAAGTAATATATGTGTGACATTTGTTCTGATTTAGAATGAACCATTATCATGCATATCGAAAGGGGCAGCGGAAAAAAAAAATACATGTAATCTTTGCACTTAATTAGCGAATGGATGACGCCTTTCCCCGTGGTTTATTTTCACGCCAGATTGTAAAGATAAGCAATGTGCTAAATATTAGGAAAGTTGATAAATAAATATAGTAGGCCTAGCTTACAGAAAGCTGATCCTCCTCTTTTTATTAGCGGCCATCACTCTGTTGTTTTCTCCCACAATTACATAGCCTATAGAAATCAAATCAAATTTTATTAGTCACATGCACCGAATACAACAGGTGTAGACCTTACAGTGAAATGCTTACTTACGAGCCCCTAACCAACAATTCAGTTTAAAAAAATACAGATAGGAATAAGACATAAAAGTAACAAGTAATTAAAGAGCAGCAGTAAAGTAACAATAGCGAGACTATATACAGGGTGGTACCGGTTAGATGAGGTAATATGTACATGTTATTTATTTATTTATTTCACCTTTATTTAACTAGGTAGGCTAGTTGAGAACAAGTTCTCATTTGCAACTGCGACCTGGCCAAGATAAAGCGTAGCAATTCGACACATACAACAACACAGAGTTACACATGGAATGAACAAAACATACAGTCAATAATACAGTAGAACAAAAGAAAACAAAAAGTCTATATACAGTGAGTGCAACTGAGGTAAGTTAAGGAAATAAATAGGCCATGGTGGCGAAGTAATTACAATATAGCAATTAAACACTGGAATGGTAGATCGGCAGAAGATGAATGTGCAGGTAGAGATACTGGGGAGCGAAGGAGCAAAATAAATAAATAAATAAATACCAGTATGGGGATGAGGTAGGTAGATAGATGGGCTGTTTACAGATGGGCTATGTACAGGTGCAGTGATCTTTAAGCTGCTCTGACAGCTGGTGCTTAAAACTAGTGAGGGAGATGTGAGTCTCCAGCTACAGAGATTTTTGGAATTCGTTCCAGTCATGGGCAGTAGAGAACTGGAAGGAAACACGACCAAAGGAGGAATTGGCTTTGGGAGTGACCAGTGAGATATATCTGCTGGAGCGCGTGCTACGAGTGGGTGCTGCTATGGTGACCAGTGAGCTGAGATAAGGCGGGGCTTTACCTAGCAGAGACTTGTAGATAACCTGTAGCCAGTGGATTTGGCGACAAGTATGAAGCGAGGGCCAACCAACGAGAGCGTACAGGTCGCAATGGTGGGTAGTGTATGGGGCTTTGGTGACAAAACGGATGGCACTGTGATAGACTGCATCCAGTTTGTTGAGTAGAGTGTTGGAGGCTATTTTATAGATGACATCACCGAAGTCGAGGATCGGTGTAGGTCGAGTTATTTAAGTGACTGCATAGATGACAACAGAGAGTAGCAGTGGTGTAAAGAGGGGGTGAGGGGTGGCACTGCAAATAGTCTGGGCAGCCATTTGGCTAGATGTTCATGAGTCTTATGGCTTGGGGGTAGAAGCTGTTTAGAAGCTTCTTGGACCAAGACTTGGCGCTACGGTACCAATGTTGCACAACATGAGCTTAGGGGCTCTCATGAAGTGTTTGATTAGATATTTGAATATATTCACATTGATGGCCGAGTGATTAGAGCGACAATAGAGTACGGAGTACGGAGTACGGAGTACCAGAAAGTTAGAAAGTTTGGTAGGCTATTAATGACCAGCAGCAGCAACAGAGCTTGGAGAAGCCTAACTACCGTAACTAAATGGTCATGTGGAATTTGACTGCCTTCATCACTAGTGACCGCCGGTGTGGCGATAATACGGTCACTGCAATAGCCCTAGTTAAGGTAAGGGTTAAGGTAAAAAAATAAATAATGAAAGAGTGCCTAGATCTGCTTTTGAAAATGCGACACTCAGAGCCAGAGCTCGCAGCTTATGCCCAACCACCACCCCGTCCACAACTCAAGCCTACGTGATGGTAATAACGTCCACTGTTGGCCCTCGCGGCTGGTTTCGAAGTCATCTCCCGATGTCCTGCTTACCTGGATGGATGTCAAATTTTGCAGTGGATCTTGAGCGACCTGGCTGCACAGACACACCTAGTATCCAGCAGTAATAGGACACCACCCTCTGGCATGGTAGAGATATTATTATTATTATGACGGTGCTTTATTGCTAATGGACAGTATTAACAGCAAGGGCATATACAGTTACAGTTAACATCCCCCCCTCACACATAACAGTATCTAAAAGACTGCAGTGGAATAGTCACAACCCTAACCCCTTAACTATAAACACTTACAGTATACCAGTGATTCATATGATTGTGTAACGTCTATTAAGGTACATTTAGAGTAATGCTTCGCTTTCCTTCCATCGTCTAGTCCACCCACTACAGGCTGATAACCCTCTCTCTTCCTTTTTGTGTCTGTGTATGTGTGTCTCTGGGTATATGTGTGTGTGTCAGGTGTGTGTGTGTTTATCAGGGTGTCGGGTGAGTTGGGCAGTGAGACGTCTTCACTATTTAATGAAGGTGGGGGCAGTGCCGTCTGTCACAGGAATGATGCTGGCTCTGGCACTAGGCCTGAAGGGGTCCACTCTGCTGGCATTACTGGAGGTGGAGAGAGTCATCACTCACCCTCTCCTCTATCTATCTCTGCCTTTCACTCAATCTCTTCAAAATGAGAAATACAGCTCTTTCTCTCTTTGTTTGTTTCTAACTGAGTAATTATCTCTCTTCTCTACATCTCCATTCCTCTTTCCCTCCTGTTCTCTTTGAGGCTCTGCCTCTTGTCTTTGTGAGCATGTGTTCATCTACATCATTCTAATGTAATTGGAAGTGGAGCAACTGCGTCTATCACTCACGCGGATTACTACACTAAACATAAACTGCAATATATGTGTCTAGACTATACACTACTATACATTAAACACTGCACTATACCTCTACACACTATACATAATCACTGCAATAGAAGAAACATACAAGGCTACAAGACAGCACATTGTCTGTGATCAGAGAAAATGTAATGCATACAAACCAAACAGATGGACTGTTTATTTAGCCGACAGCATGGAAATGGTTTATTTAATCCAGAGCTGAAGAGCAATGCACAGGCCACTTATGAAGACCTCGGGTAGCTATTAAATCCATGATCATAACATTGCTCCTTTTACTGTAATTCAGATATACTTTCCGGTTTGGTCCTCATAAAGGTAGCTTGATGTGAAACATTTCCCAAATGTTCTGCTGACTGGCTAAATCCTCCATCTGTGTGAAGGTGGCAGTTCTGGGAAAACACAGACTTCATTAGTATAGACGTGTGTAGACCAGCACCCTAGCCCAGATGAGCGGCGTGTGTGTTCCACGGTTTCATCAGAGTATGTTAATCTAGTGCTCCCTATTTCTGTTTAGTTTGATGGAGAATGCGCTCCCATAACACCAGCCCAACCCCCACAAACACCGGGCGGCAGGCAGGCACCACTGTTTCATATGCTCTGAGGTTATATACAAACAGATGAACCAGTGTCTGAATACATGTTCTGTTTCTCTGTATGGATAACCAGACGAGAATTGACATGCATAAAGCATACCGTAAAGCTCCAGGTGTGCGAGGGAGTATGCGTGTATATCTTCCGTGTGTGTAGGTGTGTAGGTGTGTGTGCTAAGTGCGTTTGTATGTGTGTGGAGTTACAGTCTCATATGTCTCACATGAAAGTTCAGACGTGAGGGTCAGTCATGCTGTAGAAAGAGAGAGATCTGCCCTGAGCAGAGCAGTGAAATCCCCCTGACAGAAAGGCCACTCGCTGTCTGACTCAGACCCAACATCGTGCCCTCTCACTTGGTCTCCCTCCCTACTCCAGCCTAAGGCTTTGATTGAATGGAGGCTTTACAGCAGCATACAGAGAGTCCTACCCCCACATTCACAACCTCTTCCCTGGCTAGAACTCGCTACCCTAGAGGGGGCTAGGGCCTGAGGAGAGGAGGAGGGTGAGATGAGGGAAAATGGGAAAGGAAAGAGTTGAGAGAGAAGAAGAAAAATAAGAAATGGGTGTGGAGACAGGTGAGACTATGTTTATCTCCCCCTGAGTACTGCAGTCTGTTACTGGCACTGGGGATAATAGAGGAAATGGACCCAGCCCACTGGAGAAGCCACAGCCAATAGCAGGTTGAGGCAAAGTGGACCCAGAATGTGTCTACAGTCTAAAGGATATGATGACTCATTAGGTAGAGGCTGGCAACAAGAGCAAAGCACCCCTCTAGCTAGCCCTCTGTTACTACACTGACACTTACAGTATAGGAGGAGAGCAGCAACGCTGGGCAATGGCTAACCACATTCCTCTGTTGTGTGTGTCTGAGCGACTGGGGCCTGTCTGGTACATGTGTGGGAGGCATCAAGAGGTCTCTGTGGTGTGTGAGTGCAGGTGTGTGTTTAAGGGAGGGTTTGTGCTTCTAAGAGATGGCTGTTTGTGCCGCCTGGTGTATGTGGATTCCTAGGGGAGATGTGTGTGTTCCTGTTGGAGAGGTGTATGTTTGTATGGGCAGTGTGCATATATGTTCCTGCCATGACTGTGTGTGTCCCAGGCTGGTTGTCGGCAGAGAGGGCAGTGTGTCCGTCTTGACATTGCCAGGCTAGGGTGCAGCAGGGAAGGCCAACAGAAGGTGTGACCATAGGGTAATGTGGAAGGCGGGTGGAGACAACTGTCAAACTCAATGAAACACACAGGACACACCTCTTCCTCCTCATCTTCCTCCACATTCTCCTCTCTCTGACATAGGGTTGTGTCTTTGCTGTGTGGTATCATTCCTGTCACCTCTGGCTGGTCTGAGGTCAGTGTCAGAGCCTCTCTGAGTCTCTGCGGGTCAGTCTCTGTCTTAAGGTCACTTAGCAAGGATCAGTGAGTCACGCTCTCTCTCTTTGGTTCCCAGTCTGTGGTGTGTCTGCCATGTCCTGTTAGCATTTAATGTGTTGTCTGTCAGCATGTTGTCTGTCTGTCAGCTGGGCTGGTGGTGTCCTGGTGAGAGGCAGACTGGCTGTGTCAGTGAGAGGACATCAGGATCAGTGTCACACGCACACACACAGACAAGCACGACAAACCCGCACAAAGACATAGGCACACACAGCAATTATCAGTCTTGCTAAGTTTTCCATTCAGGTGCACATTACACACACTCAAAAGTTCACCAGCAAAGGAGAAGAAAAAAAACACACTGAACCCAATGCAAGTCCAAACCAAAGATCACTCTCAGATTCACTCATAGAATTCCACTGGGTAACCCTGCAGGGAGAGTTCAGTGTACACACACACACACACGCGCGCACCTTCACACTCTCCTCTCCGCTATAGTGTCTTTAACATAGTGTACTCCAGCAATACAGATTTAAAAAAGGTTATACAGGTGGAAACTAACTGATATCACATGCAGTGAGGGCAAACACACACACAGACGCATGCACGCAGACATGTTGGCATTTGTTGTGTCACTGGACTCAGGTGGGCTGTATAAATGCGTAAGCTGCAAATACGTGTTTAATAATTCACTGTCAGACTAGACGGGGGCAGCCGCACGGAAAACCCTTACCTCAACACAGTGCATTGTCTCAAACAGGTATGTGTGCATGGCTTGCTCCAGATTGTGTATTAACCCATGTTCAGAGGAGATGAAACTATGTTAGAGGATTTATGGAGGCTACCTGCTGATAGATGACCAATAAACACCTGGATGACAGACAGACAGTCTGTCTGCCTGCCTGCCTGCCAGCCTGTCAGTCTGTCTGATTTGTGTGTGCCTGCATGTCAGTCTATCTGGTATGTGTGTGCATGTCTGTCAGTCTGTCTGGTATGTGTGTGCATGCCTGTCAGTCTGTCTGGTGTGTGTGTGCATGCCTGTCAGTCTGTCTGGTGAGTGTGCATTCCTGTCAGTCTGTCTGGTGTGTGTGTGCATGCCTGTCAGTCTGTTTGGTGTGTGTGTGCATGCCTGTCAGTCTGTTTGGTGTGTGTGAGAGAGGGAGAGAGATAGAATCAGAGGGCTGGCTGTAGGGGAGAGAGAAGGAAATAGAGAGGGTGATCGAGAAAGGCAAGCGGCTGGTTGTGGGACAGAGAGGGAATGGAGAGAACGAGAGGGAGAAAGTGATAGAGAAAGGCAAGGGCTAGTTGTGGATGTGGGAGTATAATTAAGTCCAGTACTCTGTTTCTCTGCAGGCTGCTGCATGGAGCTGGAGAACTGCTGATTCAGGAGAGGGAGAGGGAGAGGGAGAGGGAGAGAGAGAGAGAGAGAGAGAGAGAGAGAGAGATGGGAGAGGGATAGCTAGAGCGGGAGTGGGTGAGAGAGATAGGAGAGGGAGAGAGAGGAGGCCAAGAGTTACTCTAGAGTGTGTGGAGTAAAATACAGTAACAGCGACTGTAGAATGCCAGGTTATTGTGAATGGGATGATGCCATCTAAAGGACAAAGCAGAAGTGCACTTTATAAAATCAATCAAAGCTGTTAATGTAACCATCACAGCTAGTGTTCCATTCATGAAGAATATAGTATAGCTTTAATTTAGTTTGCCCCAAAAATGCACAATGTTAATGTGCTTTAGCAATATTATATATAGAAATCCATGTTCCTAGAAAACAATTTGATTTTAAGTAGAAATTGAAGAAAATAGATCATAGGCAGGCACATCATCACAATACCTATTTTGCCAGAATAAGAAGCCATTCAGCATAAGGTATTGCCTTTGAAAAGAATTGTGTTTAAGTGATTTGGGTAGACTTTTCTTTAGGCCTATTGGGCTAGTGAGCTAATTAAGCGATATCCAATGCTTTGCTGTGTTTTTCAGGGTAGTAGGGTAATCCATAAATCAAACTGTTTTAACAGGTTGCCAGAATATTTAACAAAAAAAAAACGTTTTCTTCGTTGAGTTACTGTTCGACTTCTAAATTGACACATTGTTGCAGACAGCGGTTACACGCAATTGTAAAGCCCACTAGTTAAATGTTCTGATTTGTGAACAAGTTGCTTGCGGGTCTCAATGGCGCATGCTCGATGTAGAAGTGTTATAGTATTTCGTTCCGGTGGCAAATTGTTTCTAACTTTGAAAGTAGACTTTTGATTCTAGCTAAACTTTTAGGACAAAAAATGTTCTCCTTTTTGCTGAAATTACGCTGGTGTTGCAGATTATACTATTTTTTCTAGGATTGAACGGGGCAAACCAGGGAGTGATTTTATAATGCCCAGCGTGCATTTCGTTTGTGTAAAGAATGAATGAACTTACCAAGCATTGACACTTATAACACTTAACTCTTCATTTGTATTGGGAAACTGTAATATCTGTGTGTGTTGTATCGGCGATTTTAAGATATATTTTTTTTCTCCATTAAACCACGATTGTGAATCGTAAGGCCGAGAACTCGGTCGGAACAGTGTCCTTACTGTCAGTAGTACACTCTGGTTTCTCTTCAGATCGCATAAATCTTTCGCCTTTTACTAAAGATTTCCGTGGAGAGGAACATTATGAGTATCAACTAATTTTTTGATGCCTGGCCTCACGGCTGGGCTTACAATAATTGTTAATAACAAACTGTTCACAGTTCCAGTTCTTTGTGGTTATCCTCTGAGATTGTGTTTTGCCTGTGTGCTCTATTCACATACTGTCTTGCATTTGTGAACTTCCATCTGACGTCACAGCTCATGGTTGTCCCCCCATTGTATGTTTTAAAGTTAATTTCTTAGAGAAAATGTTGCAGTTGTAAATCAAGCTCTACATATTTTTGCGCCCTGGGACACTAAAGCAACCGCTTTTGTCGCTTATGCCTGGACAGGTCTTCTCCATCTGCTGTATAATGACACGTACCTGCTCATCAAGTTAACACTCAACCCATGAAGACCGTTGGATGGATGTCGAGTCCATATATGCTCCAATGTATCACCAGGAGACCGGTAAAACAGCAAGAAAAGCTTTCTATACTGAAAACTTAACTGAGGTGTAAAGTAACTAATTACAACTATTCTCGTTACTGTAATTGAGTAGCTTTTCGGAGTACTTGTGATTTTACTTTACTTAAGTGAAATGTCATTAAAGTAACAGTATTTCCACATGAGTAGGATATTTCAGTACTCTTTTCACCACTGGTGGAGTGAGTGAAAGAAGGAGTGAGTTAGAGAAAGACTGTGAATGGGTGATTGAGTGAATGTCAGCCAGTCCCATGTACAAGGAATAAGTAACGAAGGCGTAAATAGTATATTGAAGTATGGCAACTTTGTTTATGCATTTTATTTTGTATAGATTTATAAATACGTTTTAATTCCTTGAATGCAGAATTTATTTGAAAATGTTAACAGTATATTTGACTTTTTTTTAAACATACAGATAAAATAACATACAGATAAAATAAATGTACCTAGTTTACTGTAGATTAATTCCTTTTTCAATTTAAGGCATGGAAAGTATCATGTGTAACAATTGTCAGCTAAATTAGCTAATTATCAACATCAACTGTTTTTTTTACAGTTTTTATCACTCGTTTACTTTTACTGAGTACATTTTAAAATGAGCTACTTTTTACTTTTATAAGTAGTTTATTTATTATTATTATTATTATCTTTATACCAGTAATTTTACTTCTACTTGAGTAAAATATCACTAAAATAATAGTACTTCTAATTGAATAGAATATTTCGGTACTCTTTCCATCACTGCTGAAAACTGCAAAACTGGGCTGAATACTGCTAAAAAGCTGAAATAATGAACTGTACAATCAAGCAATTCAAGAAACATGAGCATTCCTTATCAATTCATAATTTGATGCAATAATCTACATTGATATTGTGACATCGCCACTAGATGGCGATCATAGAGATCCTATTTAAAATTCTATGATTTTTTAAAAAATGGACCTTTATTTAACTAGGCAAGTCAGTTAAGAAAAAATTCTTATTTACAATGACATCCTACCAGGGAACAGTGCCTTGTTCAGGGACAGAACAACAGATGTTTTACCTTGTCAGCTCGGGCATTCGATTTAGCTAAAATGCACAGCAGGTTAAGAGAATGAGGTTAAGGGTTTGTGTGAGCAAAAATGCATAGCAGGTCAGGATAATTAACGTGGCCGGTTAGGAGGAAATTGAGGTTAGAAAAAGTGTTAAGTATTCAGCAATCGACTCATCATGCGGCCCAATCAGCCACGCAAAACAGACTTGAGTGGCAACAAATCTGCCCAAGTGGCTGATTTAACTTTCAATACACCCACTTCTGTTGATCCTCCCAGTTCTGTTGACATGTGTAACAGTATAATTTTAGACCGTCCCCTCGCCCATACCCGGCGCAAACCAGGGACCCTCTGCACACATCAACAACAGTCACCCTCGAAGCATCATTACCCATCGCTCCACAAAAGCCACGGCCCTTGCAGAGCAAGGGGAACTACTACTTCAAGGTCTCAGAGCAAGTGACGTCACCGATTGAAACGCTATTTAGCGAGCACCGCTAACTAAGCTAGCCGTTACACTCACCCCCCTTTTGACCTTCCTCCTTTTCCGCAGCAACCAGTCATCCGGGTCACGGCACCAATGTCACAGTATAACTTTAAACCGTCCCCTCGCCCATACCCGGGCGCGAACCAGGGACCCTCTGCACACATCAACAAAAGTCATCCTTGAAGCATCGTTACCCATCGCTCCACAAAAGCCATGACCCTTGCAGAGCAAGGGGAACTAATACTTCAAGGTCTCAGAGCAAGTGACGTCACCGACTGAAATGTTATTTTGCGCGCACCGCTAACTAAGCTAGCTGTTTCACATCCGTTACACATGCCTACTTCAGACACACTCCATGTATGTAGTTACCCAGGACTCAACTCTATGGCGCTCATTGACAAATTGTTCTAGAATGCATTCCTAAATTAAGCGGTCTTCATTCCAAGGGTTTGAAGCATATATCGTGTGTGACAGAAATAAAAAAAGAAAATCTTATCAATAAATAAATATCTTCCAAAAGAAATATTAAAATACACCTTTGGTTATTGAAAACTAATTATTTTCCAAATAAAACCAATACCAAATGTATAAGCTCTTGGTAACATTTTTTATTGATTACTCAGAAATGGATTTGGTCACTTAAGATTTGATTAATTTACAATTCATGTAAATTGTCTCTTTCATGTTTTAGATTTTTATTGTATGAGCAGTTGAAACTAAATGGATGAGATCAAATGGTGATTTAAGGGGGAATAATTTATATTGGTCTAAAAAGACATACAGAGTTAAAATAAAGTACAGAGTGAAAATGAAACCCCATGTTTTGATTGCACAAGAGTATGTCATCTCACATTTGTTTATTGCATGAATTGAAATCAGTGGCGGTCGGTGCCATTTAAGATGAGAAAGAATGATTTTTTTATGAGCATGGCCTTATTTCTATTACATCATATTGAATGACTGTCATTCATATTCCATTCACCCAGCTCAATGTAACATTAATAGGTTTAGGTCAATACATGATACTCAAATGTTCCCTGTACCTAGGGTTTTAAAGGATCGGAAAACTTTCCGGTATTTTTCCGGAAATTTTCTATGGGAAGTTAGGCCCGGGAATTTGAGGATTTTTGCTTAAATTCATTAAAAAAAGTTAGCTAAAAATTTAACAATTTTGTGGGATACACAAGGCAATTCTAGGTTTTGTGGCATATTTTGGTTAAACTATCCCCAATTCAATGGAATTGCAACCCTCTGCATGCACAGTGCATTCTTCCATGACATTTACATGTAAAATGTATAACTTTAGACCGTCCCCTCGCCCATACCAGGGACCCTCTGCACACATCAATAACAGTCACCCTCGAAGCATCGTTACCCATCGCTCCACAAAAGCCGCGGCCCTTGCAGAGCAAGGGGAACTACTACTTCAAGGTCTCAGAGCAAGTGACGTCACTGATTGAAACGCTATATAGCGCGCACCGCTAACTAAGCTAGCCGTTTCACATCCGTTACACTCACCCCCCTCACCTCCTCCTTTTCCGCAGCAACCAGTGATCCGGGTCAACAGCATCAATGGAACAGTATAACTTTAAACCGTCCCCTCGCCCATACCCGGGCTCGAACCAGGGACCCTCTGCACACATCGCCAACAGTCATGCACGATGCATCGTTACCCATCGCTCCACAAATGCAACTACTACTTCAAGGTCTCAGAGCAAGTGACGTCACTGATTGCTAACTAAGCTAGCCGTTTCACATCCGTTACATACAGCTGATTCTCAAGATCTTGCACACTAATGAGTTGCTATTGAGCCCACACTATTACACTGTCTGAGCCAAGGACTACATGCTTTCTGGTAAGTTTTGATTACAATACTGGGTGGAGTGAATATATTTTATATGACATATATGATTTTTTGTTAACTAGTAAATAGTAGCCTACAGCAAAGTGTGTTTAAATAATTTCTAACTTGTTAACAAGTTCTGCTAGTTAGTTTCAGCTTGCTTGAGCCTGCTAACTGAGGAGTGTTAATTCACCTGTTTCCATACATGTTTAATTTTAAAACATTTATCTTACAAAAGGAGTTGTTTAATCTAATAGCTTAACTATTTATCTCTACATGGAATTGTATTTTTTTTTTTACAATCTTTACAGGAAAATGCCACGGGCACTATCTGATGTGTGGACACATTTCACTGCAGCTAATGTAGAAGGAAAAGCTGTGCACATTTGCAAATACTGTGCCAAATCATATGTGAAGAATGCAACAAAGATGCAGACTCATCTGGCCAAGTGCATAAAGTTCCCTCAGTGCTCACAACAAGCAACTTCTGACAAAAGTCCCTCTACTTCTATTCGAGGTGAAATGATGAATCAGACACCTTATCGATAGCAACAGCTCATGGTTCTCCTGGAATCAGAAGTTTTTTTTTGACTCAAAGGAGGAACATCCTCAGAGAAATTTAGAATGTCTTGCTCAAGCTGTGTATGCAACTGGTTCATCTCTGATGCTCACAGGCAATGAGTATTGGAAAAGATTTCTGAATGTTCTTCGCTCAGCAAACACCCCTCCAACCAGACATGTTTTATCTACTCATTTTCTGGATGCAGAGTTCAACAGAGTTCAAGTGAAGGTCAAGCAAATCATAGCGAAAGCAGACTGTATTGCAATAATCTCTGATGGGTGGTTGAATGTTCGTGGGCAAGGAATAATTAACTACATCATCTCCACCCCTCAAACGGTATTCTACAAGAGCACAGACACAAGGAAAACAGACACACAGGTCTCTACATTGCAGATGAGCTGAAGGAAGTCATCAATAACCTTGGAGCACAGAATGTATTTGCACTGGTAACAGACAATGCTGCAAACATGAAGGCTGCTTGGTCTAAAGTGGAGGAGTCCTACCCTCACATCACACCCATTGGCTGTGCTGCTCATGCATTGAATCTGCTCCTCAATGATATCTTGGCACTGAAAACAATGGATACACTCTACAAGAGAGCCAAGGAAATGGTTAGGTATGTGAAGGGTCACCAAGTTATAGCAGCAATCTACCTCCCCAAGCAAAGTGAGAAGAATAAGATCACCACATTAAGGCTGCCCAGCAACACCTGATGGGGTGGTGTTGTCATGTTTGACAGTCTCCTGGAGGGGAAGGAGTCTCTCCAAGAAATGGCCATATCACAGTCTGCCGATTTGGACAGCCGCATCAAGAGGATCCTCCTGGATGATGTATTTTGGGAGAGAGTGGTAAGCGGTCTGAAACCTATAGCAGTAGCCATTGCATCGATTGGGGGAGACAATACCATCCTGTCAGATGTTCAGACTCTGCTTGCTGATGTAAGATAAGGAAGCCGTACTGCCCTGCCCACTTCACTGTGGCTCCAAGTAGAGGAAACTGCCATTCTGAAATACATCAAAAAGCGTGAAGACTTCTGCCTGAAGCCCATACACGCTGCAGCATACATTTTGGACCACAAGTATGCTGGCAAGAGTATCCGGACTGGTGCAGAGATCAACAAGGCCTATGGTGTCATCACCTTGTCTCGCCACCTTGGCCTGGATGAGGGCAAAGTTCTTGGCAGTCTGGCAAAGTACACTTCCAAGCAAGGGCTTTGGGATGGGGATGCAATATGTCAGTCGGGCCAACATATCTCATCAGCCACCCGGTGGAAGGGACTTTGTGGATCGGAGGCTCTTTCTCCTGTTGCCTCCATCATCCTCCAAATCCACACCAACATCAGCCATCTCAGAGCTCAACTGGTCCTTGTTTGGGAAAAAACACACACCAAAGCGCGCAACAGGCTGACCAATACAAGGGTTGAAAAATTGGTGGCCATCCAGCCAAATTTGAGGCTTTTTGAGCTTGACAACGAGCCATCCTCAACAAGGTTGGAAAGTGACAGTGAAAATGAAGCTTCCGAGTCTGATGTTCAAGAGGTGGACATTGAGGAGGTCCAGGGAGAAGACATGGAAGCCTGAGTGGAAGACAACCAAAGTTTTAGTTTCCAGACTATCGTTTTTGGGAGATGCGGTGGATCATTGGAGATCAACAAAAGAAAGGAAATATTTCATGTTTAGTGAAATCATCCCATGTGAAGTCAACTAATGTAATTAAAGTTCATTTTGTAACTAAATTGTTTATTTTATTTCTATTGGAAGGATTTAATAATTCGCAATTATGTCTACTTATGATAAGGTAAAAGGTTTATGTTTCTGTCTCCATATGATATGGTAAATATATCCAATGAAAGAACTTTACATTTAAATGGTATTAATATATAAATGTTCATCTATTTTCGTTAATTCCCGTATATTCCCACGGAAAGTTTCCACCTCTGAATATTCCCCAAAATGAGATTGCTACAACCTAGCCTGTGAATTAAAGTTTACAACGTAGGTGCACAGGTCGAGAGAATTGTCCGTAGTCAAGGTGACAGGCAGTGACACATTCAATAGCACAATTGCACACTCTTGCCTGCATCTAGCTGATCTAGGGTGCAATTATTAGTCCAACAGTTGCAAACAAGAGTTTCTATTGGACACATTCAGGTATGTTTAACCCGGTGTGTTCTCTTTAAGAAGCATTTTAACAGAATTGGCAGAATTAATAAACCCCTGATCACACGCAAACACAGTTCACTTTCATAGCAGCCACAAAAAACAGCATGATCACTTTGCTCATTGTTTATACTGTTTAATTCCTTCTCGCAACTATCTACGCACTCTCCTCCTCTCACCTTTTCCCCCTCGCTTGTGGAGTTCAGTGCACAACCCATCAGCTGTCTATTACCAGGTGAAAAATACTTTCCAAGCCAAACCTTCATATCATGACCACTAATCTCTACACACAGCCTACATTGTCATGTCATAGTCAACATAGCTACTAGAACTAAGGCCTTAGTAAACCCGCTACAATCATGCAGTACAGAGTACAGTCAGAAGGCAGTTTAGCAGTTACACAGGCGGGCTCCGGTTGCAATAAATGAATAACCCAAAAGCTTAGCTTGACTTGGAAAACTTCCAGTATTGGATAACTAACATAACATCCCTTGATGCCATGTTTGAGTAGGCTAAACTAGCTAGCTGCATTCGCTAACTAAGTGAAAGTTTAAAAAAATACAACCAAATATAGCTCACCCTATCGCTTGTCCTTCATTTTGAAAGAAATTACTTTGTTCAAAACTGTTCAACTATTGTCTTTCTCTGTCTTTCATTTTTTGTACTTTTATTTCACCTTTATTTAACCAGGTAGGCCAGTTGAGAACAAGTTCTCATTTACAACTGCGACCTGGCCAAGATAAAGCAAAGCGACACAAACAACACAGAGTTACACATGGAATAAACAAATGTACAGTCAATAACACAATAGAAGAAAAAAAATTGAAATACAGTGTGTGCAAATGAGATAAGATTAGGGAGGTAAGGCAATAAATAGGCGAAGTAATTACAACATAGACTATGAATGTGCAAGTAGAGATACTGGGGTGCAAAAAAAATACTAAAAATATGGGGATTAGGTAGTTGGATGGGCTATTTACAGATGGCCTATGTACAGGTGCAATGCTCCGACAGCTGATGTTTAACGTTAGTGCGGGAGATATGAGTCTCCAGCTTCAGTGATTTTTGCAATTCGTTCCAGTCATTGGCAGCAGAGAACTGAAAGGAAAGGTATCCAAAGGAGGAATAGTCTTTGGGGGTGACCAGTGAAATATACCTGCTGGAGTACGTGCTACAGGTGGGTGCTGCTATGGTGACCAGTGATATGTGATAAGGCGGGGCTTTACCTAGCAAAGACTTATAGTTGACCTGGACCCAGTGGGTCTGGCGATGAATTTGAAGCGAGGGCCAGCCAACGCGAGCATACAGGTCGCAGTGGTGGGTAGTCTATGGGGCTTTGGTGACAAAACGGATGGCACTGTGATAAACTGCATCCAATTTGTTGAGTAGAGTGTTGGAGGCTATTTTGTAAATTACATCGCCGAAGTCAAGGATCGGTAGAATGATCAGTTTTACGAGGGTATGTTTGGCAGCATAAGTGAAGGATGCTTTGTTGCGAAATAGGAAGCCAATTCTAGATGTAATTTTGGATTGGAGATGCTTAATGTAAGTCTGGAAGGAGAGTTTACAGTCTAACCAGACACCTAGGTATTTGTAATTGTCCACATATTCTAAGTCAGAACCGTCCAGAGGAGTGATGCTGGACAGGCGGGCAGATGCGGGCAGCAATCGGTTGAAGAGCATGCACTTAGTTTTACTTGCATTTAAGAGCAGTTGGAGGCCACGGAAGGAGAGTTGTATGGCATTGAAGCTCGTCTCGAGGTTAGTTAACACAGTGTCCAAAGAAGGGCCAGAAGTATACAGATTAGTGTTGTCTGCATAGAGGTGGATCAGAGAATCACCAGCAGCAAGAGCAACATCATTGATGTATACAGAGAAAAGAGTCGCCCCAAGAATTGAACCCTGTGGCACTCCCATAGAGACTGCCAGAGGTCCGGACAACAGGAGCTCTGATTTGACACACTGAATTGCGAGAAGTAGTTGGTGAACCAGGCGAGGCAGTCATTTGAGAAACCAAGGCTGTTGAGTCTGCCGATAAGAATGTGGTGATTGACAGAGACGAAAGCCTTGGCCAGGTCGATGAATATGGCTGCACAGTATTGTCTCTTATCGATGGTGATTATGATATCGTTTAGGACCGTGAGCGTGGCTGAGGTGCACCCATGACCAGCTCGGAAACCAGATTGCATAGCGGAGAAGGTACGGTGGGATTCTAAATGTTTGGTGATCTGTGAGTCAACTACTCACCATATTTCATGCACTGCAGTATTAGCTAGCTGTAGCTTATGCTTTCAGTACTAGATTCATTCTCTGACCTTTTGATTGGGTGGACAACATGTCAGTTTATGCTGCAAGAGCTCTGATAGGTTGGAGGATGTCCTGTGTAAGTCTATGGAAGGGGGTGACAACCATGAGCCTTCTAGGTTTTGTATTGAAGTCAATGTACCCAGAGGAGGACAGAAGCTAGCTGTCCTCCGGCTACACCATGGTGCTATCCTACAGTGTGCTGCTGAGATTTTGCACACAGTACTGTAAAGAATGGTAATAAGGCTCTTTAAAACTGAGATGGCTGCCATGGAAAGGACAGTAGATGACAGAATGCACACAGCAAACCAGGAACATTCCCAGGACATGTGCTAAGATTCCCTTTAAGTTCTAGTTTGCGTTTTATCTAACATTATGATCATAACATCCCAAGAATGATCTAAGGATGTTTTGATAACCATTTCTTTTGTTAGTTTTAAATGAAATACCCTTGGAATTGTCTCCTCTAATATTCACAAACATGTTGTGCACAACATCTGGAACAGTCCCCAAACGTTCTCATTACATTTTCCAGTTAATGTAATAACAATGCACAAGTAATGTTTTTAGAACATACTGCGGCAACAAAATGTGAGCGCAACGTCCTGGGAACATTCTTTCAACATCAAGTGAATGTTATATAAACATTTTATAATCATCAGCACAACTGGACAGTTTTTGTGTTATGAGAACATTTGCCGCAACCTAACGAATGTTCTGGGAACTTTCACAGAACCAATTTTGGTATGCTGGGTAGTGTAGAGTTCAGTTGAACCTTGCTCCACATGAATTACATACTGCCCTGCTATAGGCAACCTAACCAGAGGGCTTAGCCACGAGAGAGAATGAGTGAGGAAGGCTGCACTACAGAAATGATTTAACAACTAGAATACAACTGTGCTGGCCAGAGAAAAGGGTGTATCACAAAGGGAGTAAATTGTGAATGTTACGGTATCCCTCCATTATTTGTCCATCTGGCTCTCGGAGGCCTGCAGTATTCTGTGAGTACAACTACGTTCAACAACACACAAATAGCATAGGGTCGTATAGTAGGGGTGGTTCAGTAAACTATGCTAGCTTGATGATTAGTATTCATATTTAGGGGATGAAATGGTGCTAACCATTGTGCGTATGTGTCGCAGCATCTGGCCAGTACTCTGGGGTTGGTGTGGCTATTCAGTAGGGTTGTGTTTGCACACGTATACACCACAGGAGATAAGACAACACACAGGCTTTAACATGTGCGTGTCGTCCCAGATGTGGCACATTTGGAGACATTGTTCTCGTGGGACTGTTCCTGGCATCAGTGGACTATGGGAGAACTGGGCTGGATTAGAACATAGCCTTCATTATCACCAAATTCATGGTTTTCAACTGTTCGCTGCCTGCACGCCCAACTAGCATCACCACCCTGGATGGTTCCGACCTAGAATATGTGGACATCTATAAGTACCTAGGTGTCTGGCTAGACTGCAAACTCTCCTTCCAGACTCATATCAAACATCTCCAATCAAACCTAGAGTCGGCTTTCTATTTCGCAACAAAGCCTCCTTCACTCACACCGCAAAACTTACCCTAGTAAAACTGACTATCCTACCGATCCTCGACTTCGGCGATGTCATCTACAAAATAGCTTCCAATACTCTACTCAGCAAACTGGATGCAGTTTATCACAGTACGATCCATTTTGTTACTAAAGCACCTTATACCACCCATCACTGCGACCTGTATGCTCTAGTCGGCTGGCCCTCGCTACATGTTCATCGCCAGACCCACTGGCTCCAGGTCATCTACACGTCTATGCTAGGTAAAGCTCCGCCTTATCTCAGTTCACTGGTCATGATGGCAACACCCACCAGGAGCACGCACTCCAGCAGGTGTATCTCACTGATCATGCCTAAATCCAAAACCTCATTTGTCCGCCTTTCCTTCCAGTTCTCTGCTGCCTGCGACTGGAACGAATTGCAAAAATCTCTGAAGTTAAAGACTTATCTCCCTCACCAACTTTAAACATCTGCTATCTGAGCAGCTAACCAATCGCTGCAGCTGTACATAGTCCATCGGTATATAGCCCACCCAATTTACCTACCTCATACTGTTTTTTAAATGTATTTACTTTTCTGCTCTTTTGCACACCAGTATCTCTACCTGCACATGTTCATCTGATCATTTATTACTCCAGTGTTAATCTGCTAAATTATAATTATTCACTCCTATGGCCTATCTCCTATTTATTGCCTACCTCCTCATGCCTTTTGCACACAATGTATATAGATTATTTTTTATCTACTATGTTATTGACTTGTTTATTGTTTTCTCCATGTGTAACTCTGTTGTTGTCTGTTCACACTGCTATGCTTTATCTTGGCCAGGTCGCAGTTGCAAATGAGAACTTGTTCCTAACTAGCCTACCTGGTTAAATAAAGGTGAAAGAAATAAAAAAAATAAAAAAATCATAACCCTAATCCTCAGGACTTTTGCATCAACAGCATGAGTAACTGACTAAAAGCTCAAGCAGAATGAGCATTATTTATTCAATTGATACATGTGTCATTCCAACAATTATTTTTTTAAATAAAAATAATAGATAGCAGTAGTCTCTTGAGCAAAAGCTCACTAAATTTACAGTACAACTGTTCAACGTGGATCATTTCACAGTACAACTGAAAAATTATCAAAACAATAACAAATGTTTGTGCATTTATTAAGTCCTTTACCACATTTAAACATACTATTGTTGCTTTTCCATGAAAGATCTCTTTTCACTCTACCATCTAACACTAAATATTATAGTAGCCTCATAGGCCAATAGGCAGATAAAGTACAAAAGGTAGATAAAGTACAATAGATCTCACAGTGGAACACTGTCTGTGAATACAGAAAGACCACAGTACCAATGAGCATGTAGGGATTGCATGTCCAAAATGGCCTCAAACCACACCAGACGTTCCCTTAGAGTCAGTTACTTCAGAGCCAGCCAAGTCTAACTGTAACGTCTCCTCTCACTGTTATCATCTGTCAGTTCTCCTGTGTGTTGTCCTCTTCTCCCCCGGTCAGGTAGCCCCAGTCTGTGAGCAAGTTTAGTCGCTGGGCTGGGGGGGTGGAGAAGTATTCTCTCTGTTTCACGGAGTAGGTTTGGACTGGGGGGACGATATCTCTGTAACTCCAGTCCTGGCAACACAGATTATATATTCTCTATATCCTCTTTAAATGAATCATACATAATTATATTTATTAATATGCATCATTTGCACCCATTATTGATGTAGACAGTATATAGTTTCATACCTACCTGCCATGCTATCCTTATTGTTGATCTATACTTATTAATCCAGTATATTGTAGCAGGGCTATCTGCCAACCATATTATTGATCAATACTTATTACTATAGTATATAGTGTAAATCCTACCTGCCATCTGAGGTTAAAGTCCTCAAGTAGCTGTATCCTATCCTCCCTGGTAGGAACACAGTCTGGAGGAGCTGTCTGCTGCAGCTCCGAACCCACCTCAGACCCAACAAACACTAACATAGCTCTGATAGCAAACCAGCCCCCCAGACGCGGGTGTATACACACACCAAACATCTTCTGTAGAGGTGAGAAGAGGAAGGGATGGGGGAGAGGAAGACAAAGAGGTAGTATAAAGTTTTATAAGTAATACAAATGACTGGCCATCTGTGAACCAAAGAACATACAGCACCCGATTTATCAATTTATTAGTAAATTAATGACTGAATAACCCCTTTGGACCTGTCACTCACCTTCTCCCCCCAGGGGTGGTCAGGTATGTCAGAGCGTTGGTAGTAGTACACAGCTCCCGCCACATGGGCAGCGCTCTGGGCCAGGAACTTGGGCTTCCTGCTGGGCAGCATCTCATAGTCATAACTCACATCTACCTTCACACCTGGAAAACACTACAGGAGGGAGAGAAAGATGGGGGGAGGTAGAGAGGGGAGAGAGTGATGTGAAGTGTGGCCCAAGGGTGTGTGTATTAATTAAGTAATGAAATCTGTTTAATAACAACCAAACAGAAGCAAACAGAGTAAACGGAATGAAACGGGGAGGGACGACCTACCTGAATTTTTGTCAATACAAACTATTTTTGTTGCAAAACACTTTCCTTTCCTGTTTCAAAACGTTTTTCAACATCACTCCATCAACACCCCAGGTGTTAATGCAGTGAGTGATGCACTGGTTGCCCCCCCCCCCACCCACCTCAGAGACTGTGTTGTTGATGCAGTGTTTGACACACTGGTCTATGGGGTCTGCAGACACCCCCTTCCAGCCCCTGCTCTCCATGAAGGGAAGGAAGGCCTGTTCAAACATGGCTGGAGTGCTGAGCACTACCGCTCCCAGGGTGTCATCAGGGTAGGACAGATGGAGAGAGGGGGGCAGGACTACATTGTACCAGCCAATCTGGGAACACATGCACAACAAAGAATAAAAATGTGGGTAAGTTTTGTAGCGATTGAGGGGGAACAGCCAGGAAGGGACAGGTTTCAACAACCCTGTCGTTATTGGACAGATATACCATCACCTGTGCCATAAGTCCCAAACCTGTTGGCAGACTACAGTCCAGTATGGTCAGCTTTTATCATTTTCATATGAACAAGGCATGGCTGAGAAAGCGTGTACGAACTTTGAATTGGAGCTTGTCAACTTGACTAGTTTAACAATTTTGTTTGACGACACGTTCACTGACACTGACAATATTTAAAAAAGGGCCACGTTTAAAGTTTGACGCAAATTCTTTTAACAAATAGCTCGAATGGAACAGCGGCCATAACGTTACCTTCAGTGGATAAACTTCAAACCCCAACTTTGACAGATTATTACTCAAAGCTTTTCTCACATCTTCCACATTGACCGTGGGCAGCGCCATCACTGAATGTTTAAATGTGTTGGGTTGTGGGAAATAGTGTTCTCTATCACGTGACTCTCTTACTTCCGCGTTGTAAGCATTTAATCTATCAACTACAATACCCAGAACCCATTAGGGCAACGTATAATACGCAATCACGTTGTCGAGGATTTAAAAGTGTAACAGGACAGTACGTAAGTAGATAGCTAATAATGTACATTTCTGCTCAATGTTTTAATAATGTATATTATGTTCTGTAATGTTAACCAACCTTTGAATTGTTTCATCCATCGCTGAAATATCGACCTTCAGCCAGCTTTCTGTTCATGCACTGATTGATTTGTGAATTTGAGTATTTGGTGCCAGGGGTAAATCAACAGTAATATGCGAACGTCGCCATCGTGTTCAATGTATAAACAAATCACTAGGGTGAATGTTAGCTAGCCAGTCAACCATTCATTGCAAACAATGCGTCGGACTGTCAAAATCGAACGCAACGGTAGCAACAACACAAAGGCAAGCCCAAAACAAAAGCCACCTGCAACAGTACTTAGCTAGCGACAGTTAGCTGTGTTAACTCATCTGTCAATGAAGTGTGATTGATTTGTGTTAGCCACCTCATCATTCAGCAACCAACCAACTCGTCTAGAGTTACAGCATCACACGTTAGTTATAAAACACTGGCCAATGCAATGGCTAATCTCATGCGCGTACCATATCCATTTCATTTATTTGTTTATCATTTTGCTTGTTTTTAAAAATTGTTTTTACAGTACTACTGATTGATTACCTCATTGTATTGAAAGAGCAATAAAGGCATTTCACTGTACTTGTGTACAATAAAACTTAACTTGTTGAGATGGAAAGTTGACAGTGGAGATGTGGGCAGAAGAACACATGAATGAATACTGGATTATGTAGGGATTTAGAGGGACAGTTTGAGCAGAGCATGGACAAGATACCCTGCAGGTAGAGGGCAAGTGCTTTAACTTTTGTGCCATAAATACTCAGACATCAGTCTTGGCACCCTTGTCCTATTGTTTGAGTAGAGCAGCCCTGACTGAGATGAACTGGGACAACCAGCTGAGCTCCATCCTCTCAGCAGCTGATGGCAGTGTTGCCAAGATGAGGGTGAGTAGCCAGAAGATGGCACTATAACATAATTATGCATACGTGGCAGTGCATTACCAAGGGCTTCATCAGAAGAGTTGACTGCTGATTCTTAGCAGTTAGCTAGATTCTAGTTTTACAGTATATGATAGAAACATTGAAGTTCATAAATACCCTATGTACTTTCCCCACTGTGTGTTGACGGGGTTCATGTTTCCCCAGGAGAGACTGGCCACGCCAGGGAATTATCCAAAAGGAAGAGAAGGTGAGGGGAGATCTCTGTGGTCTTTAAGATGGCTGACTGTGACACACTTTCTCTGTTGGTGATTCCCCCTCTTTTTCTGCTCCTTCTTATCCTCTCTGTCTCTCGCTAACTCAGTAGATCTCTATCCAGTCAGGGAGGTGGCTAGTGTCTCAAATTTGGAGCTCCCTCGTCTCCCCCCTCTCCCCAAGTCCTCCATCTCTCTCCTCCCCCCTCCCTCCTCCGCTGTGCAGTGGGCAGACCTGGCAGCCGTCCAATCACAACTGCAAATCCAGAGCCAGGTCCGTGTGTTCATGTATAACTATCATTTTTATTTCATAAAAGGTGCCTAAATAGCCCTACATTTTAGCTAATTTCTTCTTCCTCCTACTCTTTTTGTTCTAATGGTTGCCAGGCCATAGAGTCTCTGACCCAAAGTCTTCATGACATGGACAGAGAGAGACACTCTCAGCAGAGCCACATACAGGCACTACAAGGTACATACACCTATTGTTATCACACAACACTAACATTTACTGCTCAATATACCAATCCTGATTGGTTGAGTGATTGATTTGTTGATCGAATATTGTAGATGTGTTATTCTTCTATCTCTCAGACGAGGTTCGCAGACTGCGAGAGCAGGCGACGGAGAGAGAGCGGGAACAAGAAAGGGATGGAGAGAGGAGAGGGTCAGGGATGACTAGTCCAGAAGTGGAGAGAAGGATTGACCAGTGGAGGAGAGATGTGGGCCGTGAGCTCAGCACTCTGAGAAGGCACATCACCAGAGCCACATCACAAGGCAACTTGGAGGAGAGGTGAGGGGGCAGGGTTTTACTCACCTGTGAGGTTCAGGTGATCATTATTGTATGTGTAGCCCTACACCAAATCAACCATTAGCCCTTAGTATGGACCATACCAGTTTGGTGAAAGCTGATTGTTGTCCTTTTATAGTTTCTGCTCTAAGCTGCGAAGGGAGGAGTTGGATCATTTGAGGAGAGAGGTGGACACACTCAAAACCCAGCTCAGTGAGTCTCACATACACAGTCTTGTTCTCAGTTTTTTTCTGCAGGACTACACATGTCTTAGACTCAGAGCTGTTGAGAGGGCAAGCACAGTCTCGCTTACTCCTTTTCTTTCATCGTATGTGTGTTTGTATTTGTGTGTGTGTGACAGGGAGGCAGGAGGAGGACATGTTTCTTCAGCAGTCGGAGGCCAGAGAGACGAGGAGGCAGTATGAACACAGCTGCAAGGTATTAATGAATGAAGGAATTAAATTAATGATTGAATAATTAAAGAAGGTAATTTGAGTGACTTGTTTTCTCTATGTCTCCCGACCTCTAACCTCTATACTTTGCCTTTCCCCAGACACTAGAGGAACTAACAGACAGCTACAGAAACCACAGCTTTGACCTGGCCAAGACTGTTTCTCAATACACACACACAGAGCAGGAGGTCCGCCAGATCAGGTGTGTGTGTGTGTGTGTGTGTGTGTGTGTGTGTGTGTGTGTGTGTGTGTGTGTGTGTGTGTGTGTGTGTGTGTGTGTGTGTGTGTGTGTGTGCGCGCGCGTGCGTGTAATGCTATCACTGTGTCCTGCAGGATAACTGTATCGGAGCTGAAGGACGAGATCAGGAGTCTGATTCTCCGGGAGAGACATCACACACCTACTGTTACACTACACACAGCAGGTAAGAGACACACACACCTACTGTTACACTACACACAGCAGGTAAGAGACACACACACATCTACTCACCTGAGTAGTATAACCCTGTTTGTCTATTAACCCCCCCCTCCAGTTCCAGCATTAGCTGCCTTCTCCCGCTGTAAAGATGCCAGGGGTCAAAAGGCGGAGCCAGACTCAGACTCTGACGACTTCAGTCCCACCCCCAGTCTGGCTGAGGTCAGCTCTGATGACCTGTCCTGGCTGGATGACCGAGACACAGGTATACTCACACACTCACACTTTGCCCCTGTCAGTGAGGAGCAGAATGAGTCCCATTATGGGTCCAGTTTGTTTCAGAGGAACAGAAAGTGTTGTAACCCTCTCCCATACACACCACACATGTACATTTGGACTGTAGATCTAACCGTTTCAGTGACTCATCACAACATGTCTGACTCACCAAGGAACAGGAGGCTGGCTTAACAGTGTACCTGTGTCTGCATGCATGCCTACCTGATTTGTGTGTTCGCACCATAGATCTAGCACAAAGGAAGAGTGAACTCTTGTAGTTTTTGGATGTGGATTCATGTAAGACACACACCAGTGACCTCCATTGAACGTGTGTTATGTGACTGACTGACTAACTCTGCCTGCCTGAGGAGAGGACCGAGAATCCCTCATTTCCTCTCCATCCATGTCTGCTGGTCAGCAGTTTGAGAAACGTGTGTGTGTTTGGATGGGATCCTAAACACTTCCTGTAGTGTGTGTGTGGCATCATCTAATCTAATTATTCTGTCCGCATGTGCCTCAATTGCTCTGGGAAACATTTAGAGGTCTGATCCCAATCTCTCTTACGGGAACACTACTGCTAAAACCCTTGGGACTAGTACACATACACACACGTTGACGGTTCTTCTCTCTTTCAGCTCCTCCTCTAGCAGTACCTCGGGTACATCAGAGCTCCCATTCTGCAGGAAATGACCTCAGAGGACCAGGAAGTGGCCTGGATGATGATGATGATCTTGATGATGATGATGGAAACCTGGAGTTGGGGTCAGACAGCCCCCCCGACCTCAGCCTCAATGACCTTTGAGGGGCTTCGTCATGCCAGTGTTCTAGAATGCTATGAGTTCTTTCTTTGAGAAGTTTTTGGGCACGAACCTCAAACCCTGACTAAAGAGGATGATGAAAAGGCTGAACTCTGCTTGAGAAAAAGAAAGCACCATATTTTAAAAACTCCTATGTGAGTATGCTCTGTCAGTGGTTTTTGGGAAAAGGTGTACAATAGTGTTTTGTATTACACTCCATGTGATTGTCTTAATGAATTACATCTGGGGAAAGCTTTGATTTCACTGACGATATACAACTTGATGATCACTGGTGTTTTTGAGTCTAAGACCATTAGTAAAACATATGGTGGACTGATGTTTACTTTTACTATCTAAGGCTGATGCAAATCAGTGAGGTGCTGTCTCTTATTTGGTACTGTATTTGTATCTATTTACTGTAACGTATTGAGATGCAGCCCAGGCCTCTCTTCACCCTCGCCTTTGGACCACAGACAAGTCCTGCTGTGTAACATGAGTCGGTCTGTTTAATATTTCAGCAGTTAGAGACTGTCTAGCCAGATAACCCCTCCCCACAAAGGGGAATGGCCCATGGAGCAAGGGACCACAAATGGGCTGGGGAGAGGGGGTTAATGGAGGGGGCAATGGGGAAGTGGTGGGAGGGGCTTTGGCCATAGTGATGACAAGTTTTAATGTGGATGATTCAGGGCTTTCACACACAGCCAAGTACTAGACCGCTGCTTGTTTAAATGTTACATTGACTCACTGTACGGCCTGTAAAACAAATGTGATGATTTTGGGCTTCTGCAATAAAATTCTGGATAAAGAGCTGTAATAAAATAGTTCATTTGTTGTAGTTATTTTTGTTAGTGTGTGTGTGTGTGCGTCAGCCATCTCAGCCCAACAACCAAGCTCTGTAATGAGAAAGGAATGAGAATGGTTTCATATCTTTAATCAAAAAACATCATCACTCCAGAATCGACGTCAAACAGTAAAACATATCAACCTTATAATACAACCAGTTAACTTTTTGGCACTTCATATAAGGGACTACTAATACATGGGTGCAAATGAACTACCATTCCACTCCACATGGAGTCAAATAGAGCCACTCTGTTTCAACTCTGACTTGATGCAGAACTGGCAAGACAACAAACGTCAGCGGAGTCTGCAACAAACTAATCTGGTAGCCCAAGCAGGAACACTAAAGCCTAGATTAAATCTGGACCGTGGAAGATCTACACTACAGCGTGATTGAAATTGAAAGGCAATGGTTCCGCATTCATGGAGAATCTGGGGTCCAGACTCACGGGAAACGCAACCTACGTCGGCTCCATTGGAAATGACCTTTACATATCAATCGCGCTATAACGCGTATCTTCAGCAGTCTGGATTTAATCTCGCCCTAAATTAGCTAACTTTGACAAATATTCAGAAATAGACATAACTATTGCTTTTTTAATTTGTTTAAAAATGTAAAGTTTGAAGTCAATTATCCCATATCGTTTGATTTCAAGTCTACCTTTCTTTATGAAGTTGGAATGTAAAGTTAATTCAGAATATTATGAAATTTAGCTGGCTAACTCTTTGATCCTGCTTTGTGCCATACCCCCTTATCTGTGCCATATATACTGTCTCCAATACAGGCCTATGGCTCCAACTCAAGTCTCCCCAATAGAGGTTGGGGTAGGGAAGGAGGGAGGGGGTGTTCTTTTCTCCTGTGTGTCTAACACACGCAGACTAACACAGAGACTGCATTCCCCTCACATCAATGGAGCATTATGCTCATTAAGTCACAAAAGCCTTACATTAAAGAGTTTCTCTCTCTGACCTCGTGCTATACATTTACAATGTCTGTGTTCATGAAGTAGTTTATCAGAGTCCACTTCCCTTGAGACAGTTAATGGACTGCATGCTAATGGTAGCGGCTAGCACTGACTGACTTGGGCAACAAGTTACCCTCATGTCAAGTAGCTACATGATTAAACCAATGAATGAATTGTATTGAAAGACAACTGGCCAAATTCAGTTGGAAACACTGCTGCTGAATCTGCCCAAGGCTCTTCCTTACTAAGACATGTTAGAACATAGGTCTGGGCCTGGCTGTGAGAACTACAGTAACAGACAAACCAGCCTTAAGAGTTCACAACATGTGCTTTGAAATGTAGAATTCGAACAGGCATGGAATGTATTGAGCCGCCATTGAGGATGGTTTTCTCTGTATTGTACTCTGTAAATAGCTCTAGTGGGGTGGAAGAGTCCATTCAGGCTTTATATAAAGATAAATGTACTAAAAATACTCAGAGAGACAACCTCCCCCTTACAAGTGTGACTGACCAGGTTTGAACCCAGGTTGTCTGCAGGCCACAAGGCTGTGTTAGCCCAATGAACTAACACCACCAGAGACTCCCAATAGAGAAACAAAATGAACAATAACAAGCAGGATCTTTAGAGGAACTAGTTTCCATGGAAACGCTCAACTTAAATACCCCCAAACCACACCCCCCCACACGCACGTGCATGCTCGCTCAACCATGCACAGACACGCACGCACACACAGACACACAGACACACATACATGTCCTCTGTAACGTAAAGTGCAACCATACTGTACAACACTATATAGCCAGGCACAAGTAGCCTCTAACTAGTGATGAAAGAGAGGAACCCTCGTTACCGAACACTCAACCAAAACACAGCTGACAGAGTGCACGCTTGAATATAGAAGGTAGAATGTAGAAGTGGGAATGCTGCTGATGGAACTTCAGATCCACATAGACCAGGAAAAGAGCTGGTCACACTCACACAGAAACCCCCTGTTGCTCACAGAGACACAAAGGTGGTGAGGGAACGCCAGGGATGCATCTCAATGGTCTAAAATGGCGCCTCCCTCTCCTCATCTCCAGCATCTGCACTGATTTGAAAACACAGGGTCGATAAAAGCAATATGGAGGATGCCTATCAGCAACTTGCTTTCACCAGTCCACGTCTCATGTCAGTGCGGATAAAATAAAGGATATGAGGACAGGGGACAAGGAGAGAAGGCCAGGTTGGACTATAGAGACGCAGCCCCAGTTCAGAGGGAGAAGGTTTGTGGGGGTCTGGCTGTTCCATCAGGTCAGACTGTGTCCTCCATCATCATCAGTAGCTGTACATGGACAGGGGAGTATCCTCCATCATATCATCCTAAACAGGGGAAAACACAACAGGATGTAAATGGTGAGCGCTGGTCAAGATGACAGGTGGTGAGTGAAGTAAACGCTAATGCTAACAATGGCTACTTAGTGTAATAGCTCACAAAAGAAGACTGACGCTTAAGCAAGTCTTCAGGTCTCATTAATGTTAAGCGTTATACTGTCTCTTCACCTAACCACTTGTGTTCTACTGTCTCACCATAGGCAGGTCCTGGAGCCTGCGGAACTCAGGCCGCTGATCCCGTCGTCGCAGTTTGATGAAGAGGAGCAGGGTGATGATGGCTGCAGTGACGATGAAGACGGACACTAGTCCAGCTAGGAGAGGGTCCAGGGCAGGTCCACCACTATGGAACACTGGTTCCCCTGCTCGGGTGAGGGGAACATATTATACTATATATACATATATACCACAGGAGGTTGGTGGCAACTTAATTGGGGAGAACGGACTTGTGGTAATGGCTGTAGTGGAATTAGTGGAATGGTATCCAAAACATCCAACACATGGTTTCCATGTGTTTGATACCATTCCATTTGCTCCGTTCCAGCCATTATTATGAGCCGTCCTCCCCTCAGCAGCCTCCTGTGATATATAACATAATATATTAAAATATTAAATATATCATATTATAAAATATAAACACAAGCTATTAACAGGATGGACTAAGAGAATAAGAGAATAAGACAGACTTGATTGTAGGGTAGTGACAGAGAGAGCGAGCAAGCCCGGGGCTTTCTGGGCATAGGACTAAACTGACGCACCCAGCATTGAACTGGCATCCCAACAAAAGCTATGCTGTTCTTTGTTTCCCTGCACAAGTCTGCCCCACCCCACACACACACACTCCCTCCTAAACATCTAAGGGTACTATCAGCACCACCACCCCACAATCATCTCTCTGTCTGGCAAGTGACAGAGCCAGTCATGGGACTGACGACTGGACCGTTTAGGTTTAGTGTGTGTGGTTTTATTAGACCGGGGTTGGATGTCTCCCCCATATTATACGCCAGAGAGATCATAGTATATAATATTGTGGTTGCTGCTTTCTGATAACAAATACCAAAACAACAACATAACACACACACACGCATACACAACGAATCCATCTACTCACCATCCACTACATTGAGCTGAGAGGGGATGTCGGCATGCGTTTTAGCCTGGGATGGAGGGCTGCTGGCTGGGGTGGAAGCCGGGAGAGGGGTGATGCTGGATGTCTGGGTCTGGGGCTCAGACGTAGGTAGAGCTGGGG
This sequence comes from Oncorhynchus masou masou, assembly GCF_036934945.1. Classification (NCBI taxonomy): domain Eukaryota; kingdom Metazoa; phylum Chordata; class Actinopteri; order Salmoniformes; family Salmonidae; genus Oncorhynchus; species Oncorhynchus masou. The sequence goes on along the minus strand of NC_088235.1, from coordinate 88,499,410 downwards.
GAGAGGTGGTGGTAGTGGTGCTGGGAAAGGGACTGAGGGGCTGTTTAGGCTGGATAGGGTTAGAGGTATCTGGGTCAGGGCTGGGGGTTGAGCTGGGCTGGGAGGGAGCGGAGGTGTTAGTTGGGTGGGTCTCAGGCCTAGTAGGGGCTGGGGAAGCGGTGGTGGTGATGGGTGAGTGAGTTTTGGAGGGATGAGGGGCATGGCTGGATGGAGTGGTGGAGTGGACAGGTGTGTGTGTTGGGATGGTGGAAGGTTTGTGAACGAGGACTGTGGTGGTGTGTGTGTGTGTAGGGTCAGTGTGGTTGTCAGAGGGAGCATCAGAGGGCTGTGCGGTTTCTTCAGTGAGGTTCTCCGGGCCAGGGGTCTTCTCAGGGATGGGAGTGGGGGCAGGGACCCCCACACTGGTGGCTAGAAGAGAGAAGAAGAAAGGTTTTTAAGTGAAATTCAATACAAAGAAAAGAAGGACCCATTAATGTATCAAGTTTACAAATCGTTTTATCAATTAGACAAGCAATTGATAGGTGAAAAGTCACAGTCAATATCTGCATAAAAAAACATTCAACAAGAAAAAACACAGTTGCACGCACACAAACACACTCGAATTAGCAGTGTATCTTCTAAATCCCAGCCAGAGGACACAGAGGAGAGACAAGCAGCAGTGTTGTGATGAGATAATATATACCTATAAAACCTCCCAGAGGATACAGATACAGAGTGGGTGAGGTGCAGGTGGTGGGGGTGTATGTTTGCAATGAGCCAATGTGTGTGTGTGTGTGTGTGTCAGGCTCCAAACTTTCTCACCTTTCTGTGCGAAATCACACTGCATTTAATCACAGCGCATCTCTCCTCCTCCTCCTCTTCCACCCCCCTCTAGTTCTACACTCTGCCCTCTTCCTGTATGCCTAACAACTTGCTGTTAATTCTCTGTTAATTCTCTCATGATCTTGTTTTTTTCCCTTAAGTTCTCCCTCTTCTGTCTCTCTTTGTGCTCTAGTTAGTAAACCCAACAGTATCCTCCTTTTAAGGACCATGTTCTGTCTTCTAGTGTGTGTGTGTGTGTGTGTCATCACAGCCCAGTCACAGCTCTCCACTCTGCTTGTGCTGTGTCTGACTATGTCGTGGCTTCTAAGTACCCCTGATCAAAGGTGACATGGCTCTAAATAGACTGAGAACAAGCTGAACCATTTATCTTAAACAAATGATATGTTTAAATGTCAAATTTGAAATGGTATTTTATTAAATAATAAAATAGTCCTCCGAACCAATACAATTCCATTCATTCTATTTTTTATCTTATACAGTACATTTACCTGGGACCTCTTTTACCACTACGACTGCTGTGTCGTTGCTACTGCTACTGCTGCTGTTGCTACTGCTGCTGTTGTTGTTGGAGAGCCCTCCATCCGTGAGGTTGCTGGCTGGCTTTGGGGAGTCTGTGCTGGGGAGGGACAGAGAGCCTGACGGAGAGGGAGAACCTCCAGGGAGGGGTGCCTGAACAGCCCCGGACATACCTCGAGTCAGAGGTGCGTCTGAGGGAGAGGGAGAACCTCCAGGGAGGGGTGCCTGAACAGCCCCGGACATACCTCGAGTCAGAGGTGCGTCTGAGGGAGAGGAGTTCACACCAGGGTCCTGGCCTGGAAAAGAGAGACAATCAGGGTGACATTTTGACATTCAGTTAATATGAGTGTGTTGCTGAAGCAGTGCCCAATAAGGAATGATGTAAGGAAAGTCATCAAATAGTATTTTCATGATCTCTGAAATAAGCCAATCTGTGAATGATGCAGTCCTTGTTTTCCAGAAGAATGACATATCTATTAGATCCCTTCAGGACCAGTTAGGATCATTTCTTCCGACTCCTCCTGAGAAGGGGAGGCTGCTCTATTTTTAAAGAAGTGTAGACAGAGAGGATAGATGGTCTACTGGAATAGATGGTGAGGCAGAATACAGATGTAACATGTATTATTCAACTCTGGTCTATGTCTGCTAAAGAGGAGACATTGGGGACATGCCGAGAATTGGATTCCTTTTACATTTTAAAGGACTGCCGTCACGTAAAATATGCATATTCAAACACCACTATCTGTAACTGTCTGTTGCACTGACATTTGCAGTTAAACAACACGATTCCTATGCAATTAAGGAAAGCTTGATCCAAAGTGAGCTGACATTTGGAACCCAAACAATAGCCAACCAGTAACACTCAATAACCAAATTAAGAAGATGAGCATCAGATGAGATACTTAGATTCACTAATCTCTCTTGTTCGTGTTCAATCTCTCTTGCCCTGCCTAAACAATCTCTAGTTTCAACAGGCTCACCGTAGTAATCAGGTAGGTTTTGTCACTGTCAGCATTGGTACCATAAAACATTGTAGTTGTTTTTTGCATGGTGACCCACCAGATGAAAAACCCGAGGTCTGTAACCACACGTTAGTGTTGAACCGTTAGGGAACATTAGTTCCAAAAGAACTGCAGAATCGTGCTGATGTAAATGGGACATTTTTAGCTTTGAGTCATGTCTGTTGTCATGCTGTATACACGGTTCAACAGTTTTATTGCAGCCAGAAAGGTCACATGTGCTATCTGTCTGTCTCTCTTCTCCTCTGGCTATCCTTCCCTCTTCCTCATTTCCATCTATCTATTCCTCTCCTCCTTTCCTTCTCACACTCCTCCTCCTCTCCTCTCCCCCCTCTATCTGATAAAGTCCAGACTACCAGTCTAATGCCATTACAAGCCAGTGACACAGTGACGTGGCGCCTCTTATTCCCCTCTCCATCACTCACACAGCTCAACACACACAAACAAACACACAGTGACGTGCACACAACATGCTGACGGCAAGAAAGCCCATGCATTTACACACAAACTTCTGGCATAGCTATAAAAGACCATGCACACACACAAACGTACACATACCAGTGTGTGAAAAGTGAGTGGGTGTACAATACTGGCCCTGTTCCCCTGCCTCATCTCTGTTAGGGCTGCTCAGGTCAAGCTGTGGGGGGAGGCTGTGTGTTGTGTCTGGGGAGCTATGAAGGGAACCACTGTTTGCCATAGAGAAACACTTTCCCCTTTTCATGCGTTACAGGGTCACACACTCAGGGCGATACAGCATGTACCTGGGGAAATAACTTGACCTTTACATCTGAAAGAACAGCCAACCATTTCTCTGCTAGCAGATTTGCAGTTTTCCTTTCAGCACTGGGTGTGTATCTGTGTGAGAAGCTATGTGGCTGTTTTCTAGACCCATATTTAGGCTATACACATTTTTATTTTATTTATCTGTTATTTTACCAGGTAAGTTGACTGAGAACACATTCTCATTTGCAGCAACGACCTGGGGAATAGTTACAGGGGATGAATGAGCCAATTGTAAACTAGGGATTATTAGGTGGCCGTGATGGTTTGAGGGCCAGATTGGGAATTTAGCCAGGACACCAGGGTTAACACCCCTACTCTTACGATAAGTGCCATGGGATCTTTAATGACCTCAGAGAGTCAGGACACCCGTTTAACATCCCACCCAAAAGACAGCACCCTACACAGGGCAGTGTCCCCAATCACTGCCCTGGGAAATTGGGATATTTTTTTCAACCAGAGGAAAGAGTACCTCCTACCGGCCCTCCAACACTACTTCTAGCAGCATCTGGTCTCCCATCCAGGAACTGACCAGGACCAACCCTGCTTAGCTTCAGAAACAAGCCAGCAGTGGTATGCAGGGTGGTATGCTGCTGGCTTAAAGCTATGGACAATCAGTATAACAAGAATATGACAATGCTGCTCACTGAAATAGGCCACTTATTTACAAACACACAATCCTCCTAAGACCCTGTATAAAAAATAAACATCTGAAAAATCTGTATATACTCAGATTAAAAATGTAAATGTCAGAGTTCACATGGAATATAGCAAAGGAAACATTGTGTTCAACAGTGGCCTTTTCAGAAATCCTTATTCAGGTTTAGTTTTTTCCCTGGTTTGGCCTCTGTGTAGCCTCTCCTCTCCCCCCTTTTCTCTATTTCTCCTCTCCTCAATCCTCGTCACCTCCTCTCCTCTCCTACAATTGAATCTAACCAAGCTTGGTAGAAAAATGTCAGTTGACTACATGACTATAGACTAGAAGATGACTGGATGTCACTTTAGTTGACAGCATATACAGCCAACTCCAGGCTTTGACATTCAACTGACTGAGTTTCCACACTCATTTATGAGCAGCAGCAAATGCCATCCTGTGACTCTATGCTATTTCCAAGTTCATTTTAATTCCAGCTTGAAGACCTTGTGGCAGCATCGTGCTGCAATTAATAAAACATTTTCAAATGTCAACCTGTGTTTCCCTGTCCTTACTTAGCTACTGAAGACTATACACTCTGCTAAGTAGAATTGAGAGTCAGAAAGAGAGAGACAGAGAGAGAGAGGGGTGCGAAAATAGAGAGAGAGAATGTGAGATGGCAAAAAGAAGGATGGAGGGGTCAGAAAGGGAGAGAGAGATGGGAGGGAGAGGAGAAAGGCAGAGTTGTAAGAGAAATGGAGTGTGTGTGAGGAGCTGAGATCAGGTAGAAATATGGAGGAGGAGGAGCTAATACTGCAGCAATAAGTGCTCTGTACTTTTTTTAAACACTAAGGCCTGTGCTGTCTCTGTATTAGATAAGCAATATGCGACTTTAGTTTTGGGCTGGCTTCATTGCTGTCAAGAAAAGGGAGACAAAAGGGAGAGACAGAGGGAGCTGGCCAGAACACAGCTAAGAGTGTGGCAGGCACATAAATGTTTGTTCTGAACTATAAATAACTGTGATTGTTCCAAAGCCTACTCAGCCCCTCCTACTGAGTGCACGCACGCACACACACGCACACACACACACACACACACACACACACACACACACACACACACACACACACACACACACACACACACACACACACACACACACACACACACACACACACACACACACACACACACACACACACGGAGTATGTATATTGGATACACAAAATTGTAGAAATCGTTGGTACAATAGGATAGAGTGCTTGACCTGCAACCTTAGACCACAGTTCGAGTTGTGGTCAGGCACTGATTTGGGCCTAAATTTGCGATTTTTTTGGTTGGAAAGTGTGCTAGACATCTAGGAGCCGTGGCAGACACACAGGGCATCTGTAAGAACCTTAAGTTCTAGGAACTAGGTCTTGGAACTTGGTAGGAACACACCCAGTCTGCCTGCATCCTCCCTCTGTGGTTTGAGGAAACAAATATACTTGTGTGCATCTCAAGAGACGAGACAAGTGTCCTGGGGTACACCCAGGGGCCGTGGTTACTCATTTTAGTTCCAGCCCAGCACTAACACCTGTTTGCCTTTGATTAGTTGAATCAGGTGTGTTACTGCTGGGCTGGAACAAAAATGTGCAACGCTGTGGGCCCTCCTTGTAGGAAAGGTTTGAGGAACACTGGTCTAAGGCAGCATCCTTTCCCTTTTCATCTGCACCATAGAGAGAACAACCGTTACATTATCTATAATGTGCACAAAGATATAACACCCACACCATGGAACCAGGGTCCAACCCTACAACCCCCATGCTTGTCCTCAGAAGATGACCCTGTATGTGTGTGTGTGTGTGTGTGTGTGTGTGTGTGTGTGTGTGTGTGTGTGTGTGTGTGTGTGTGTGTGTGTGTGTGTGTGTGTGTGTGTGTATGCAAGATAAAGAGACCCTAGACTGATTACAGTGAAACAGACAGTCATTATTCTGAACAATAAAAACTGATCAATAGAAATATCTAAAAACAGCTAATTGTGTGTAAGAACTACTGTATATGCTGAACTGTTTGTGAATGAAATCTCTGTTTATTGTAGCACACCAACAAGACGACTTTTAGTGGCTGGTATTGCTCAGTAACTGATTCAGAGGGAGTTACAATTATCATGGTAGGCCTACCACTTGTTAACAGTGTCATAACCTAGGCATAGACTGTCTGCATCTCTCACACACACCTACTTCTTTACTATGACTGTGAAATGTTAACTAATAATGTGAGAGACAGAGCAGACCATCAAATTAAACACAGAGAACAAATATAGGATCCGCAGAGGTTTGAGAAAGAGAGAGAGAGACCAAAGAATGACATGATGAAAATGTAAAGGTGGATTTGAAATGGCAATTTAGTATTTACCTCAAGAGGTAAGCAGTAGCAGGGATGACAGGAAGATAGAGGGAAGAGGAAAAATAAATTGACTGAAATAACTGCTAGAGGCATTACTGTATTATAAACCTACAGACACAATGACTTCGACCTACAGCAAATAAATCACATGGGCTTTTTGCTTATTCAAACAGGCCACAACTTATCCATCATGCGCACGATTAAAAAAACTAAAAGGGATCTGATTGCCAGGACTACAATGCATTATGTGCGTATTTAGTCTAACAACCCCTGAAACTGCGAAAGAAAACATAGAAGTGCGAATCCCAGAGCTTCTTACCTTCTACAATCGAACCCAAGCTGAGGATCAGAGCGCACAGAGCGACGAGTATTTTGGTTTCCATCGCTCTCTCCTGTGATATAACAGTAACTATTAGAACACGGATGCCGTCTCGTCCTCTTCGCAGAGGTCTATTGTAGTTCGTTCTCTGTGGCCTCCCAACTGTAAATAACTGTTAGCGCGTCGGCCCTGTGGAGAGCAGGAGTGAGCTACTATAGCTTGCTTGACGAGTCTCCGAAGTGCACGAATACAAAGTATTCTCCTAAGCGAATACAAAGTGCCACGTGTTTAGCGCAGTTATAGTTGGGTCTCCTTCCGTGCTGACTCGCGAGTTCTAGCCACTGTTCCTCAGCAGTCTGACGAACACACAACGTAAAGAGATCCAAGCCAAATAGACTGATTTTCCTATTAGCCTTTGGTCAGAAAGAAGAGTGTCATCGCTGAAACCATCACTACCAGTGACACAAGTGCCAATAGAAGGGGCGTGATGGAGAGAGGGGAGGGAGTTGAACCAGGAAGGGGCACAGAGACGCCCTGAAATTACAACTCATACAGCAAATGTATCACACAGTCTGTGACAGAGATAGAGGACATGATTTTCTCTATAAAGGATGCACCCCTCGTATGGTACAGAGGAGAAAATAGGCAGAGGCATCTATGTTCTACATAATGTTCTAGGAAAATAAGCCCAATATACAAAACTTTGTTTTACTAATTTTTTAGGAACATTTACATTTGTTGGCTCTCTGGAAAGATTTTTAAAAATTTGGTGTGTCTCTTTCAGCTGACAAGAAATATAGTCATATTGAAAAATACTATCTAAAAAAATATTAAATTGATCAACTAAATTGCATTTCCCACCAAGGAAATTGAAGACTACTGTCCTGTCATCAACTGACATAACTGGCTATGACATAACAGGGCGTTTTACTGTCATAAAAATGTATGCAATGTTTTCAAACAGCCACCAAGAGTCCCTGTTGCACAGTAAACCAATCTACAAAGCGACGAGAATCCATAGACTTACCCCTCTCGTCTTGCCACATGCAAGCAACGTCAGATAGAGTGAATTTCTGTCACCTTTTCATCAACATTTAGGTAGTCTATCTCGCCTATGTACTGTTAGGAAGTAAATGCAAAACATCCATGATGTTGAATACCTTAAGAGTCAAATATATGGCTCTGCATAGGGCTATGCAAATGTATATCACTACTATAGACTTTAAAATTCAAGACTGGAACATACGTAAAACATATACCATGAAAGATTTTCATACAATTTTAATGCATCATAATTTGTCTTTATAAAACGATCACTGCTTTGAAAGCAGGGCCGTGGCAGAGGGAAAGATAAGTGGCGTAATAGCTTATCATTGGCTGTGGGGACAGTGACGTTGCAGAGGCTGAAGTCGGTAGCTGGGAGCTGGCAGTATCTGCATTATTTCTACCGTCGTAGCAAAGGCAGGGGTAATATACTGGATATTTAGCCAGTAACAAGTAACAGACATTTCTAATGCCAACGCATGTTTGGATATGAATTAAAAAGGTAGGTTTAACTAGCTCCGTAGGTTGTCTTTACAGACACAGACTCAAGAGAGTAACAAGATGCTTTGCTAGCTAGCTTGTCCCCAGACATACAGAATAATCGGGGCCCACAGAGGCCGGTCAGCTAACAAGGTTTAGCTTCAGAAGCTAAAATTATTTCGCTAACACAGAAGAGCCAGTCATCCAAATCGTGGTTACAGACATTTGACTAGTGCCGCGTTCTGTAGCTATCCAGACAGCAAGCAAGCTAAAGAAGCGGCTCCGTCTTTTATTGACAGACAGACCGGTTGGGCTAACATGGAGACGTCGGGGAGAATAACAACCACGCCAGATGCCCACGACTTCACAGTGGAAAACGTGGAAAAGGTAAGAATCTTCATCTATGGACAAATTCACCAATCAAACAAGTATAATCAAAATATCAGATGTGTGTAGACACGTGTTTTTCAATAATGTATTTTTAATGGGGTAGTTATAATGGTAGGGGTATAGCTTTCCACATATACAGTATCATGACATGAGTTTATCAGCTAACCGTGGTGTAACAAACAAGTTGTTTTTTGTCTTTGCACTGAATGAGACCAGCTAGTCTTTGCAGTTGAAACGTCAACAATAGCAAGTCTTTATTCTGTCCCCTTGCCTGTGTATTCCCCTCACCCTTGGTGGAAAAGACAGTTACTCAAGTAAAAGTGAAAGTCACTCAAGTCAAATAGTACTTGAGTAAAAGTATTTGTTTCTAAATATACTTAAGTATCAAAAGTAAATGTATAAATAATTTCAAATTCCTTATATTAAGCAAAGCAGACGGCACCATTTTCTTGTTTTTAAAATGTTCATATAGCCAACACTCAGACATCATTACAAAAGATGCATTGGTGTTTAATGAGTCTGCCAGATCAGAGGCATTTAAGGATGTGTTTTCTTGAAAAGTGCTGAATTGGACCATTTTCCTGTCCTGCTAAGTAATCAAAATGTAATGAGTACTTTTGGGGTCAGGTAAAGTACATTAGTTTCTTTAGGAATGTAGTGAAGTCAAAGTTGTCAAAAATATAAATAGTAGGGTAAAGTACAGATACCCTCCAAAACTATTTAAGTGGTACTTTAAAGTATTTTTACTTAAGTACTTTACACCAATGCCCCTGACTAATCTAAACAAATAGCTATGACTGGAGGGCTGGTCTCTCTGTATAATTGACTCAGGGTGATACATCTGTCCTCCTCTCACCCTGTCTGTGTGATGCACTACATCATCCAAACTACTCTGGTGAAGGTTGTTGTGACTGAATGTAGGCTAGAAGAAAAGGGAAGGGTAGAGTGGAGTGCATTGTGTATACAGTGCAGAATATCAAACAAAAAGTAGAACTAAGTACTATTTGGCTATGTCGAGGTCTAGAATGTAATTTCTTGCTGTTTGGGGTTTTAGGCTGGGTTTCTGTATAGCACTTTGTGATACCGGCTGATGTAAAAAGGGCTTTATAAATACATTTGATTGATTGTACAGAAAGAGATGAGGCAAAGCACTCTATACTAGGGTTTTAAATGCCTTTATTTCTATGGCATGTGTCTGCCCACTTGAGATTATTTCTCTGATTATGTAATTTCTAGTAGTCTATGTAGAGAGTGTTATGCTTTCTGTCCACATTAATCTTCCTAACATGTCATACACACACTGTATCTATTCCTCTTCATCTGTCACAGATGAAGGATTCATCATCAATATCTAGAACATCTAAAGCTGTTTAATGAATCCACAGCAGCTGATGTGTGTGTTCCGTATATACCGCCACAGGGAATTCACTTTTTTAATATGCAGCAGAACACAAACCTCAAGGCAAGTTTTGATGAAGTGTGTACTGGAGCCTGGTGACAGTTGGTGTCCTCAGTGCTTAGGAGGACAGAGGAGATAGTACAAAAATATGTTGCACAATGCTGGTGGTCAATAAGATGGCAGGATCCATCTCTCCCTCTCGCTCCCTGTGTCTCACTTGCTCTCTCTCGCATTACTTGCCTTTGTCTAAACATCTTATTTTCTTTCTCTTAACTCCCCTTCACCATCCTTCTGTTCTCATTTTTGTGTGATCCCCCCTCAGTACCTCTGCAGACAGTCCTGCTACTGTGATCTTCTTACAATATTATGCTGCCTGTTTGTCTTTGTCTGTCCATCCATCCTGTCTGTGTCCCTCTGTCTGTCCCTCTGTCTGTCGATCTGGTCTAAATTCTGAGAAAGATCAAATGTTTGTGTGCATTACAGTCCATCAGTCTTTGATCAGGCCTGGCTAATTGTGTCCCCATACTGCTGTGCAGTGGAGTTCTCAGCTAATGATTAGCCAGCTGGGAGCCAGAGAGAGAGAATTTTGGTACTGGAGGTCATTATAGCCACCAGACAACTCTCCATCTCTGTCATCTAAGGTGTGTGTGTTGGCATGCTGTGCCTGCTAGGTTTCTGTGATGAATCTCCCTGTTTCTGGGTAGCTGGTGACCAGGGCCAGAGGGGACGATAGGGGGTTGGTGGAGAGGGGGACGGGTGAGACAAAGAAATTGTGGATGAGATGGAGGAGCGAGTTGGACGGAGGTTGGGAGAGGGTGGGGGTAATGTCTGACATTGACTGTAAAGAAAGGAGGGAGTGTGGGAGGGGGGATTCGACCATCTTTATTAGAGAGACAGTGGAAGGGAGTATGAGAAAGAGGGAGAGGAGGAGGGGATATGCGACAGTCATGATTAAGAGAGGGAGAGAGAGGTATGGAGAACAGGAGAGATGGGGAGATGCAGTGATAAAAGTGGAGGGAGAGGAAATTGAAGTGCAGGGGGAGAGGGAGAAAGGTGTGGCTGCGTCTCAATAGATACAGGTGGCTCCTTCTCATTGGCCCTTTTCTGATTCACACAATATATAGCTAGAGTGTGTCTCAATTGTGTGTAGCTTCCTCTCTGTTTCCTCTACTTAATCTCCTTGTCTTCATCACCTCGTACTGCTGTGAATAGGGAAAACTAGGCCGGTGAAAGCAGTTGTTGGCTGGAAGGTGTCCACCATATGTGCTGTTGTTTTCAGATAGATGCAGAGGAGAGAGAGAGGAGATGAGGAATGGAAGGAGAGCAAAACGCTCTAGACCAGGCCTCTCTCTCTCCAACCCTGTTCCTGGAGAGCTACCGTCCTGGAAGTTCTCTCTCCATCCCTGTTTCTGGAAGCTACGCTCTCTCCAACCCTGTTTCTGGAGCCAGGGAAGTTCTCTCTCCATCCCTGTTTCTGGAGAGCTACCGTCCTGGAAGTTCTCCTCCATCCCTGTTTCTGGAGAGCTACCGTCCTGGAAGTTCTCTCTCCATCCCTGTTTCTGGAGAGCTTTCCTGGAAGTTCTCTCTCCATCCCTGTTTCTGGAGAGCTACTGTCCTGGAAGTTCTCTCTCCATCCCTGTTTCTGGAGAGCTACCGTTGGAAGTTCTCTCTCCATCCCTGTTTCTGGAGAGCTACCGTCCTGGAAGTTCTCTCTCCATCCCTGTTTCTGGAGAGCTACCGTCCTGGAAGTTCTCTCTTCATCCCTGTTTCTGGAGAGCTACCGTCCTGGAAGTTCTCTCTCCATCCCTGTTTCTGGAGAGCTACCGTCCTGGAAGTTCTCTCTCCATCCCTGTTTCTGGAGAGCTACCGTCCTAAAAGTTCTCTCTCCATCCCTGTTTCTGGAGTGCTACCGTCCTGTTCACTCCAACCATAATCTAGCGCACCTGATTTGAGTAATTAGCTGGTTGATAAACTGAATCTGGACGGTTCTGATTTAGAATATGTGGACAATTACAAATACCTAGGTGTCTGGTTAGACTGTAAACTCTCCTTCAAGACTCACATTAAGGATCTCCAATCCAAAATTAAATCTAGAATCGGCTTCCTATTTTGCAACAAAGCATCCTTCACTCATGCAGCCAAACATACCCTCGTAAAACTGACCAACTTACCGATCCTTAACTTTGGCGATGTCATTTATAAAATAGTCTCCAACACTGTACTCAGCAAACTGGATGCAGTCTATCACAGTGCCATCCATTTTGTCACCACATCCCCATATACTACCCACCACTGTGACCTGTATGGTCTCGTTGGCAGGCCCTCTCTTCATATTCGTCGCCAAGCCTACTGGCTCCAGGTCGTCTATAAGTCTGCCTTATCACAGCTCACTGGTCACCATAGCAGCACCAACCCATAGCACGCGCTCCAGCAGGTATATATCATGGGTCACCCCCAAAGCCTATTCCTACTTTGGCTGCCTTTCCTTCCAGTTCTCTGCTGCCAATGACTGGAACGAATTGCAAAATTCACTGAAGATGGAGACTCATATCTCCCTCACTGACTTTAAGCATCAGCTGTCGGAGCAGCTCACAGATCATTGCACCTGTACATAGCTCATCTGTAAATAGCCCATTCACCTACCTCATCCCCATATTTGTTTATTTTTTTCTCCTTCGCAACCCAGTCTCTCTCCTTGCACATTTATCTTCTGCACATCTATTGTTTAATTCTTCACCACTACAGCCTATTTATTGCCCAACCTCCCTAATACCTCATTTGCACACACTGTATGTAGACTTTTCTATTGTTATTGACTGTACGTTTGTTTATTCCATGTGTAACTCTGTGTTTGTTGCACTGCTTTGCTTTATCTTGGCCAGGTCGCAGTTGTACATGAGAACTTGTTCTTAACTGGCCTACCTGGTGAAAACTAAATAAATCAGGTTAGTTACAACTGGGGTTGGATTGAAAACCTACAGGATGATAGCTCTCCAGAAACAGGGTTGGAGAGCCCTGTTGTACACTGTTGAGATGTACATTGAGTGTACAAAACATTAGGAGTACCTTCCTAATATTGAATTGCACCCCCCTTTGCTCTCAGAACAGCCTTGATTTGTCGGGGCATGGACTCAACAAGTTGTTGAAACGTTCCACAGGGATGCTGGCCCATGTTGATTCCAATGCTTCCCACAGTTGTCAAGTTGGCTAGATGTCCTTTGGGTGATGGACCATTCTTCATACACACCGGAAACTGTTGAGCGTGAAAAACCCAGCAGCGTTGCAGTTCTTGACACATACCGGTGCGCCTGGCACCTACTACCATACCCTGTTTAAAGGTAATTAAATATTCTGTCTTGCCCATTCACCCTCTGAATGGCACACTTACACAAGCCATGTCTCAAGGCTTTTAAAATCCTTCTTTAACCTGTCTCTTCCCCTTCATCTACACTGATTTGAAGTAGATTTAATGACATCAATAAGGGATCAAAGCTTTCACCTGGTCAGTCTGTCATGGAAAGAGCAGGTGTTGCTGTTTTCTACAGTATGTGTAGACCTAGTCTCCCAGTAGGTACCTCTAACAGCTCAATGCACACTCAAACATCTCTTCAGTCTCAAACAGCAAATCAATCGAAAGCTAAATTGTGCTTCCCAAAAGTGGATAAGAAGAGGAGAGCAAATTGATACAGAAGTCCGCTCTCTCTCGTGTGTGAGCGTGTGCGTTATGGAGAAGTAGGTTCCTGGCCCTGTCTTGGTTCCACCAGTACAATAGCCTTTGTCCCAGCTGTCTGTGTGTGTGTGTGTGTGTGTGTGTGTGTGTGTGTGTGTGTGTGTGTGTGTGTGTGTGTGTGATAATAATGGATACTGTGGCCAGGCAGTCTGGATATACACTACCGGTCAAAAGTTTTAGAACACCTACCCATTCAAGGGTTTTTGTTTATTTTTACTATTTTCTAGAATAAGAAGTGAAGACATCAAAACTATGAAATAACAGATATGGAATCATGTAGTAACCACAAAAGTGTTAAAAACAAATCAAAATATATTTTATATTTGAGATTCTTCAAATAGCCACCTTTTACACACGCTTGGCATTCTCTCAACCAGCTTCATGAGGTGGTCACCTGGAATGCATTTCAATTAACAGGTATGCCTTCTTAAAAGTTAATTTGTGGAATTTCTTCTTAATGTGTGTGTTTAACACTTTTTTTGGTTACTACATGATTCCATATGTGTTATTTCATAGGTTTAATGTCTTCACTATTCTACAATGTAGAAAATAGTCAAAATAAAGACACCCTTGAATGAGTAGGTGTTGTAAAACATTTGACCAGTAGTGTATATCCTTTCCAAAGATAATCCAGTTAGTGTGTTATTACATCTGTTAGCCTAGACCACCTCATCTCATCCCATTGGATGGCTGCCTGGGTGGACCTGGTGCCAGCACCATAAAGCTAACGCCTAACCAGTCCCTTTCTGTGAACAATGAAGACAGAGAGGTACTGACACACACACACACTGAGGGGTAGAAAGCGCGAGGGTGGGAGAGAAAGGAACCAACTACTGAGATACACAGACAGAGAGAATACAGAGAGAGGAGGGTGGTGGAATGTGACACTGAAACCAGAGTCATTGTGATGTGTAGAGGAGAGAGAGAGATGGTGTTGTGCTATTTCAGTGCATGATTGATATGAGAGAATTAGAGCACTTCCAGTTGAGCATGACGTCACAACCCCCTCCCCCTCCCTTCCGTTATCGATGGTTGTTTCTTATTTTAGAGTCTGGAGCAGGTGCTAAATCTCATATCGTCATACCTGTTTGTGGTTGGATATCAGTATTCTCAATGGCAACCAAGTAATGATCATTCAATGGTCATGAAGCTTTACTAATTGTGTCTTCATCTTTTTCTGTCTGGGATGCCATCGTCATTGGCAACATGGGAGTTAAACAAATATATGTATCTCTGCGCAGACTTCAGACACAGTCAACAACCGCCCATGCCCCTACACACACACACAGGCAAGCACGCATGCACACAGAACATCCCAGCTTTATTCATTCATCAGTTCCCCTCCTCCTTCTGCATGTTATTTGATATCCATTTCACATCATTAATATAAATATGAACAGTTATGATGATATAAGATGACATAGATCTAATCAATAATGATGATTGATTTATCCAGTCAGACATGGATCAATATCCTGTCTTTTCAAGAAAAGTCCCTTAGCAGGGCTCTGTCTGTCCCCCAGAAATGGTACAACATGACACAGGCAGTACATTACAGTAACTTGACTGGATATCAAAACCCAGACTGCTGTGTGACTCAAGACCTGTCAGCCTGCTGAGCTAATGCCTTGTCGCTAGATCTGAAGACTACAATGAGTCTTCAGGTCTCAGTTTACTGAACCTCCTCTAGTCTACATTAGTCTGCAGCACCCTCACTGTACCATGGTTGGGAGCAGATTTACTGTGCATGCTATTCCCCTAGGGGCAGTACATTTTTAAAATTATTTTTTTAAATGTCACCTTTATTTAACAAGGTAGGCCAGTTGAGAACAAGTTCTCATTTACAACTGTGACCTGGCCAAGATAAAGCAAAGCAGTGCGACACAAACAAATGTATGGTCAATAACACAATAGAAAAGTAATATTCATGAGACATTCATATTTATTTTTATATAGCAGGAGCTGTTTCTGAACTGCAGCAGTGCCAACTATTAGACCCTATACATACAGGTAGGCTAGCCTATATTTAAGCAATAAGACAGAAGGGGTGTCACGTCTAGTCAAGGTGGGTGGAATCAGGCGCAGAGAGCAGAATGCGATAATAAAGTTTATTCTCCGGTGAACAAAAAACAAACAGTCAACCCAAATACAGACAGGGTGAAATATCCAAAACAGGATAAAGACTAACCGGAGAAAAAACAAACAGCAAACACCGACAGACAAAACGAAATGACAAAATAAACAATCCCGCACAAAACAAGGGCGGGACAACCTACATTAAATACAGACACTAATTACCTAAACAACACACAGGTGAAACCAATTAGACAAAACCAACAGATACACGAAAAAGGGATCAGTAGTGGCTAATAGGACGGTGACGACGACCGCCGAGCACCGCCCGAATGGGCAGGAGAGCCAACTTCGGCGGAAGTCGTGACAAGGGGGGTTTGGTATATAACCTAAAAACCACAGCTAAGGGCTGTTCTTTGCATGACGCAAGTCAATATATATATACAATTTCTAAAAAAAGTTCTTAACAGGGTGTGTTTTTTTGTTTTTTTTTTTTTACCCTCGCAGGTGTCGTCTCCTTCAGACATGAGCTCGTCGTCAGAGCAGATGTTGAGCACGTTGCCTTGATACAGCCCTTAGCCGTGGTATATTGGCCATATATCACATACCCTGAGGTGCCTTATTGCTATTATAAACTGGTTACCAACGTAATTAGAACAGTAAAATGTTTGTTTTTTTGTCATACCTGTGGTATATTCTAATAAAAAGCAAGAACTGGCGCACACCCAGAGATAATTATTTAGTGTACAGGTGCTGACGAACAGCGAATAAATTGAAAGCTATAAAAATAGAGTGAAGAAGGCACAGTGATGACGAAACGTTGGTGTTTTACCAAATTACTGGGAGTTTTTTATAGATATGAGTGTGCTACTCGATTTATTTTTTATACCCGGGGTATAATAGGATGCCACCTTTCCAACAAGTCAGTTCATCTAATTTCTGCCCTGCTAGAGCTGACCCAGTCAACTGTAAGTGCTGTTATTATGAAGTGGAAACTAGAGTTGGACCGATTAATCAGCATGGCTGATTAATTAGGGCCAATTTCAAGTTTTCATAATCAATAATCAACATTTTTTCCCGCCGATTACATTGCAATCCACGAGGAAACTGCGTGGCAGGCTGACCACCTGTTACGCGAGTGCAGCAAGGAACCAAGGTAAGTTTTTAGCTAGCATTAAACTTCTCTTATAAAAAATAATCAATCTTCACATAATCACTAGTTAACTACACATGGTTGATGGTATTACTAGTTTAACTAGCTTGTCCTGCGTTGCATATAATAAATGCGGTGCCTGTTAATTTATCATCGAATCACAGTCTACTTCAAATTCGCAAAACAAGTGATGATTTAACAAAAGCGCATACGTGAAAAAAGCACAATCGTTGCACCAAACCATAAAATGTACCGAACCATAAATATCAATGCCTTTCTTAAAATCAAGTATATATTTTTAAACCTGCATATTTAGTAAAAATAAATTAATGTTAGTAGGAAATATTAACTTGGGAAATTGTGTCAATTCTCTTGCATTCAGGGTAAGCAGAGTTCGGGGTTTTGCAGCAGTTTGGGCGGCCTGGCTCGTTGCAAATTTTGTGAACACCATTTCTTCCTAACAAAGACCGTAATTAATGAAGTTTACATACACTTAGGCTGAAGTCATTAAAACTAGTTTTTCAACCACTCCACAACCTCTTTGGGCTTCAATCCCGTTAACGGGATGATATGACAACAGCCAGTGAAAGTGCAGGCCACCAAATTCAAAACAACAGAAATCTCATAATTAAAATTCCTCAATCATACATGTATCTTATACTGTTTTAAAGGTAGTCTTGTTGTTAATCCCACCACAGTGTCTGATTTCAAATAGGCTTTACGGCGAAAGCAACACAAACGATTATGTTAGGTCACCACCAAGCCACAGAAAAACACAGCCATTTTCCCAGCCAAAGAGAGGAGTCACAAAAAGCACAAATCGAGATAAAATGAATCACTAACCTTTGATAATCTTCATCAGATGACACATCAGATGACAGTCATAGGACTTCATGTTACACAATACATGTATGTTGTGTTTGATGTATACATTGGCACGTTACATTCACTAGTTCCAAAAACATCCAGTGATTGTGTATAGCCACATCGATTCAACAGAAATACTCATCATAAATGTAGATGATAATACAAGGTATACACATGGAATTATAGATGTACCTGTCCTTAATGCAACCGCTGTGTCAGATTTCAAAAAGACTTTACTGAAAAAGCAAACAATGCAATAATCTGAGACGGCGCACAGAACAATCAAGTCAAATTAGCTGCCATGTTGTAGTCAACACAAACCATAAATTACATGCTAAATATTCCCTTACCTTTGATGACCTTCATCAGAATGCACTCCCAGGAATCACAGGTCCACAATAAATGCTTGATTTGTTCGATAATGTCCGTTATTTATGTCCAATTAGCTACTTCTGGTCAGCGTTACGTCGGACAAAAACTTCACAAGTTATATTACAGGTCGAAGAAACATTTCAAACTAAGTACAGAATCAATCATTAGGATGTTTTTATCATTAATTTTCAATCAAGTTCCAACCGGAGTATTCCTTTGTGTCTTGAGGAGCCATGGAATGCAGGTCGCTATCATATGAAATGCGCATGACCAGAATATAGCTGACTGTCATTCAGTCCCACAACACAGCAGAAGCCTCATTCAAATTTCTATAGACGGTTGACATATAGTGGAAGCCCTAGGAAGTGCAATTTCATTAATATCTCAAGGGGATTTCAATGGGAACTGCGTTGAATACATACCAACCTCAGATTTCTCACATCCTGTTTTGATTTCTCCTCAGGTTTTTATACACAGACATCATTCCAACAGTTTTAGAAACTTCAGAGTGTTTTCTATACAATACTAATAATACTATGCATATATTAGCGACTGAGGAGCAGGCCGTTTTACTTTGGGCACCTTATTCATCCAAGCCACTCAATACTGCCCCACAGCCATAAGAAGTTTTAACAAACTATAGTTTTGGCAATTTGGTTAGGACATCTACTTTGTGCATGACACAAGTCATTTTTCCAACAATTGTTTACAGTCAGATTATTTCACTTATAATTCACTGTATTACTATTCCAGTGGGTCAGACGTTTACATACACTAAGTTGACTGTGCCTTTAAACAGCTTGAAAAACAATGTCATGGCTTCAGAAGCTTCTGATAGGCTAAATTACATTTGAGTCAAATTAAAGGTGTACCTGTGGATGTATTTCAAGGCCTACCTTCAAACGTAGTGCCTCTTTAATTGACATCATGGGAAAATCAAAAGATACCAGCCAAGACTTCAGAACAAAAAATTGTAGACCTCCATAGGTCTGGTTTATCCTTGGGAGCAATTTCCAAATGCCTGAAGGTACCATGTGTACTATTGTTTGTACAGACGAACAAGTATAAACACCATGGGACCACGCAGCCGTCATACCGCTCAGGAAGGATACGCGTTCTGTCTCCTAGAAATGAACGTACTTTGGTGCGAGAAGTGCAAATCAATCCCAGAACAACAGCAAAGGACTTTTTGGCCATAATGACCATTGTTATGTTAGGAGAAAAAAAGGGGAGGCTTGCAAGCCGAAGAACAGCATCCCAACCGTGAAGCAAAGGGGTGGCAGCATCATGTTGTGGGGGTGCTTTGCTGCAGGAGGCACTGGTGCACTTCATAAAATAGATGGCATCTTGAGGACGGAAAATTATGTGGATATATTGAAGCAACATCTCAAGACATCATTGGTCACAAATGGGTCTTCCAAATGGACAATGACCCCAAGCATAATTCCAAAGTTGTGGCAAAATGGCTTAAGGACAACCTAGTCAAGATATTGGAGTGTCCATCACAAAGCCCTGACCTCAATCCTATAGAACATTTGTGGGCAGAACTGAAAAATCGTGTGCGAGCAAGGAGGCCTACAAACCTGACTCAGTTCCACCAACTCTGTCAGCAGGAATGGGCCAAAATTCACCCAACTTTTTGTGGGAAGCTTGTGGAAGGCTACCCGACACGTTTGACCCAAGTTAAACAATTTAAAGGCAATGCTACCAAATACTAATTGAGTGTACGTAAACGTCTGACCCTCTGGGAATGCAATGAAATAAATCTTTCTTTCTACTATTCTGATATTTCACATTCTTAAAATAAGGTGGTGATCCTAACTGACCTAAGACAGGGAATTTCTACTAGGATTTAATGTCAGGAATTGTGAAAAACTGAGTTTAAATGTATTTGGCTAAGGTGTATGTAAACTACCGACTTCAACTGTAACATTGAATGTTGTGCATTCAATACGGTTCTGTATTTCACTGAAATAATAAATGTTTTATTTTCGAAATGATAGTTTCCAGATTTTACCGTATTAATGAGCTATTAAGGCTCCTATTTCTGTGTGTTTATTATATTATAATTAAGTCTATGATTTGATATTTGATAGCGGTTGGCAGCAGCAGGCTCGTAAGCATTCATTCAAACAGCACTTTCCTGCATTTGCCAGCAGCTCTTCGCAATACTTGAAGCACATCACTGTTTGACTTCAAGCCTATCAACTCCCGAGATTAGGCTGGCAGTACTATAGGGCCTTTAAGAACATCAAATAGTCAAAGATATATGAAATACAAATGGTATAGAGAGAAATAACCCTATAATTCCTATAATAACTACAATCTATACATCTTAACTGGGAATATCGAAGACTCATGTTAAAAGGAATCACCAGCTTTCATATGTTTTCATGTTCTGAGCAAGGAATTTAAACTTGAGCTTTTTACATGCACATATTGCACTTTTACTTTCTTCTCCAACACTGTTTTTGCATTATTTAAACCAAATTGAACATGTTTTATTATTTATTTGAGACTAAATTGATTTGACTAAATTGATCTATTATATTCAGTTAAAATAAGTGTTTATTCAGTATTGTTGTAATTGTCATTATTACATATATAAATCGGCCAATTTAATCGGAATCAGCTTTTTTTGGTCCTCCAATAATCGGTATCGGCGTTGAAAAATCATAATTGGTCGACCTCTAGTGGAAACGTCTAGGAGCAACAATGGCTCAGCCTCGAAGTGGTAGGCCACACAAGCTCACAGAAAGGGGGCCTCTGAGTGATGAAGCGCGTAGCGTAAAAATCGTCTGTCCTCGGTTGCAACACTCACTACCAAGTTCCAAAATGCCTCTGGAAGCTTCCACGCGTTGGCTGGAGTGGTGTTAATCTTGCCACCTTTGGACTCTGGAGCTGTGGAAACGTGTTTTCTGCAGTGATGAATCACGCTTCACCATCTGGCAGTTTGACGGACAAATCTGGGTTTGGCGGATGCCAGGAGAATGCTACCTGCCCAAAGTCATAGTGCCAACTGTAAAGTTTGGTGGAGGAGGAATAATGGTCTGGGGCTGTTTTTCATGGTTCGGGCTAGGCCCCCCCTCCAGTGAGGGGAAATCTGAACGCTACAGCATCCACTGACATTCTAGACGATTCTGTGCTTCCAACTTTGTGGCAACAGTTTGGGGAAGGCCCTTTCCTGTTTCAGCATGACAATGCCCCTGTGCACAAAGTGAGGTCCATACAGATGTGGTTTGTCGATCGGTGTGGAAGAACTGGACTGGCCTGCACAGAGCACTGACCTCAACCCAATTGAATACCTTTGGGATGGATTGGAACGCCGACTGCGAGCCAGGCCTAATCACCCAACATCAGGGCACGACCTCATTAATGCTCTTGTGGCTGAATGGAAGCAATGTTCCAACATCTAGTGGAAATCCTTCCCAGAAGAGGGGAGGCTGTTAAAGCAGCAAAGGGGGACCAACTCTATATCAATGGCCTTGATTTTGGAATGAGATGTTCAATAATCATGTGTCCACATACTTTTGGTCATGTAGTGTATCTAGCGGTTTCTGTGTGCTATCTGAGAGCCTGTTACTTGAGTAGTGGGCAGATGGATAATCTGACTGCCGCACAGAGTCGCTTTCACCTGCAGCCCAGTACTTCCTCCTGGCTCCTTCTACACTTTGCTTTTAATGTTTCCTCTCTTCCACTCTTATCTCTGACACACACACACACACACACACACACACACACTGGGAGAGTACCAGTATAGTAGCTAGTTCTTTCAGAGCCTAAGTACCTCCATCTGTGATGTGTGTGTGTGTGTGTGAGACACCATATGGAGAGACTGCTGCAGACAGACAAAGGGGTGCTCTTCACCTGAAGCCTCCCTTCTCGCTCCCTCTGTCTCCCTGCATCAGGAGTGGATGATCAGATCCCTGACAGATCTGATCTCTGGTGGCTAATGAAACAGTTGAAGCAACATTACAGCTGCTAGTTGGATGCATCTGGCTGGCTGTAGTGAGATGGGTCTATGTACGACACACACACAGGCGTGCAGTCTGGAATGTGTCCCTGGGATGAGAAGTCTCCTTAGATCACACAGTGGACAGCAGTAATGATCTGCCTTAGCTTTGAACTCTGGAAAATCACAGCTTTGTTTAGAAATGGCGAGATGAAGGGACGAGATGAGAAAGAGAAGAAGGGAGAGAAAAAAGACGGCAGGCACAGAGCGACAGCGTTGATGAGGAATGAGCGTGATGAGAGATTTCAGTAAAGACACTGCTCCTCAGTAAAGAGGTTGCTTGATCTGGGCAGATTCACTATTCGAGCAGCTGAGGTGTGTGTGTGTGTGTGTGTGTGTGTGTGTGTGACATACAGATAGAGCAGTGTTTCAGCGTGGAACAGCGGAGGACTGGAATATGAGTCAGGCAGTGATCTCTGACACACACAACCCAAAACCTCTTCATACTGTGTGTATCGACGCTGAGGGATGATTTCAAAGGAAACAAAGGGACCCTGCACAGATGTTTATCCTTTCAAATGTTTATCTCTATTCGACAATGATGTCAACCCACACTAGCTCTTGGTCAAGGTGCTAGGTAGGGATACACGCTAGATACAGTATGTAACTGGAGACAATACTCTCTGTATTGGGGTTCTATAACTGCAGTCAGTCATACTAGAGTCTCCATACAACCTGCTGAGTCAGTTACTACTGGAGAGGAAGGGAGGATCGAGGGATGGAGTAAGCACTTTGTGACATCTGCTTATGTAAAAATGACTTTATAAATATATGCAATTGATTGAGCATGTTTGAAGATGTGAGCATGGAGAAGGATAAAGGAGGGATGGAGTGAGCATGGAGAAGGATAAAGGAGGGATGGAGTGAGCATGGAGAAGGATAAAGGAGGGACGGAGTGAGCATGGAGAAGGATAAAGGAGGGACGGAGTGAGCATGGAGAAGGATAAAGGAGGGATGGAGTGAGCATGGAGAAGGATAAAGGAGGGACGGAGTGAGCATGGAGAAGGATAAAGGAGGGACGGAGTGAGCATGGAGAAGGATAAAGGAGGGACGGAGTGAGCATGGAGAAGGATAAAGGAGGGACGGAGTGAGCATGAAGAAGGATAAAGGAGGGACGGAGTGAGCATGGAGAAGGATAAAGGAGGGACGGAGTGAGCATGGAGAAGGATAAAGGAGGGACGGAGTGAGCATGGAGAAGGATAAAGGAGGGATGGAGTGAGCATGGAGAAGGATAAAGGAGGGATGGAGTGAGCATGGAGGAGGATAAAGGAGGGATGGAGTGAGCATGGAGGAGGATAAAGGAGGGATGGAGTGAGCATGGAGAAGGATAAAGGAGGGATGGAGTGATTATGGAGGAGGGATGGAGTGATTATGGAGGAGGGATGGAGTGATTATGGAGGAGGGATGGAGTGATTATGGAGGAGGGATGGAGTGATTATGGAGGAGGGATGGAGTATGGAGGAGGGATTGAGTGAGCATGGAGGAGGGATTGAGTGAGCATGGAGGAGGATAAAGGAGGGATGGTGTGAGCATGGAGGAGGATAAAGGAGGGATGGAGTGAGCATGGAGGAGGGATGGGGTGAGCGTGGAGGAGGGATGGGGTGAGCGTGGAGGAGGGATGGGGTGAGCGTGGAGGAGGGATGGGGTGGGCATGGAGGAGGGATGGGGTGAGCATGGAGGGGATAGAGGAGGGATGGGGTGAGCGTGGAGGAGGATAGAGGGATGGGGTGGGCATGGAGGAGGATGAAGAAAGAACATGGCCAACTGTATTCCTCTTAGGAAGCATCTGTTTCCTAGTGTTCAGCCAGTCTGTTTCAGAGGATATGAACCCAATGTTGCTAAACTACATAGAAACACTAACGTTAATGTTATAAATGACATACAGTATACAGTGGGGCAAAAAAGTATTTAGTCAGCCACCAATTGTGCAAGTTCTCCCACTTAAAAAGATGAGAGAGGCCTGTCATTTTCATCATAGGTACACTTCAACTATGACAGACAAAATGAGAGAAAAAATCCAGAAAATCACATTGTAGGATTTTTAATGAATTTATTTGCAAATTATGATGGAAAATAAGTATTTGGTCAATAACACCCTTTGTTGGCAACAAACACCCTTTGTTGGCAATGACAGAGGTCAAACGTTTTCTGTAAGTTGCTGGTATTTTGGCCCATTCCTCCATGCAGATCTCCTCTAGAGCAGTGATGTTTTGGGGCTGTTGCTGGGCAACACGGACTTTCAACTCCCTCCAAAGATTTTCTATGGGGTTGAGATCTGGAGACTGGCTAGGCCACTCTAGGACCTTGAAATGCTTATTACGAAGCAACTCCTTCGTTGCCCGGGTGGTGTGTTTGGGATCAGTGTCATGCTGAATGACCCAGCCACGTTTCATCTTCAATGCTCCTGATGGAAGGAGGTTTTCACTCAAAATCTCACGATACATGGCCCCATTCATTCTTTCCTTTACACGGATCAGTCGTCCTGGTCCCTTTGCAGAAAAACAGCCCCAAAGCATGATGTTTACACCCGCAGGCTTCACAGTAGGTATGGTGTTCTTTGGATGCAACTCAGCATTCTTTGTCCTTCAAACACGACGAGTTGAGTTTTTACCAAAAAGTTCTATTTTGGTTTCATCTGACATCTGACAAGGACATTCTCCCAATCTTCTTCTGGATCATCCAAATGCTCTCTAGCAAACTTCAGACGGGCCTGGACATGTACTGGCTTAAGCAGGGGGACACGTCTGGCACTGCAGGATTTGAGTCCCTGGCGGCGTAGTGTGTTACTGATGGTAGGCTTTGTTACTTTGGTCCCAGCTCTCTGCAGGTCATTCACTCGGTCCCCCCGTGTGGTTTTTCTGCTCACCGTTCTTGTGATCATTTTGACCCCACGGGGTGAGATCTTGCGTGGAGCCCCAGATCGAGGGAGATTATCAGTGGTCTTGTATGTCTTCCATTTCCTAATAATTGCTCCCACAGTTGATTTCTTCAAACCAAGCTGCTTACCTATTGCAGATTCAGTCTTCCCAGCCTGGTGCAGGTCTACAATTTTGTTTCTGGTGTCCTTTGACAGCTCTTTGGTCTTGGCCATAGTGGAGTTTGGAGTGTGACTGTTTGAGGTTGTGGACAGGTGTCTTTTATACTGATAACAATTTCAAAAAGGGTCCATTAATACAGGTAACGAGTGGAGGACCGAGGAAGAAGAAGTTAGAAGAAGTTACAGGTCTGTGAGAGCCAGAAATCTTACTTGTTTGTAGGTGACCAAATACTTATTTTCCACCCTAATTTGCAAATACATTCATTAAAAATCCGACAATGTGGTTTTCTGGATTTTTTTCTCATTTTGTCTGTCATAGTTGAAGTGTCCATATGATGAAAATGACAGGCCTCTCTCATCTTTTTAAGTGGGAGAACTTGTACAATTGTTGGCTGACTAAATACTTTTTTGCCCCACTGTATATTATACTGCAATTATACTGACTTTCTCCCTCCCTGGTCCCTCTTTCTTTCTCTCTCTACCCTCCAGGCACTCCACCAGTTGTACTATGACCCTAACATAGAGAATAAGAACCTGGCCCAGAAGTGGCTGATGCAGGCTCAGGTCTCCCCTCAGGCCTGGCAGTTCTGCTGGGCCCTGCTCTGCCCTGACAAGGTAGGATATACCAGCACACACACACCAGGGTTTCCATTAGGAAAATGTTGCGCAACGAAGAGCTGTTTGATGAGCTGTAGCAGCAACGAAGAGCTGTTTTATGAGCTGTAGCAGCAACGAAGAGCTGTTTGATGAGCTGTAGCAGCAACAAAGAACTGTTTGATGAGCTGTAGCAGCAAGGAACGAGCTGTTTGATGAGCTGGAGCAGCAAGGAACGAGCTGTTTGATGAGCTGTAGTAGCAGGCAGCTCTTGCGCTACGTCAACTGGTATTTCAATCAATGAATAGGCTAACAATGCATTTTCACAATGGAATTTATTTTCTTCTCCCAGACAATTGGCCGGTGGCAATTTTAGTAATAGACTTTTCAATTTTTTGGGGGGCCAAAAGCCGGCTATTACCGGCTAACACACAAACCCTGACACACACCTAACCCTGTCTCTCTCCCTAGGTTCCTGAGATCCAGTACTTTGGGGCTAGTGCCCTCCACACTAAGATATCACGCTACTGGTCTGACATCCCCTCTGACCAGTATGAGACCCTAAAGACTCAACTCTTCTCCCAGATTGCCTGCTTCTCCTCCGGGTCCAAGATGGTGGGTAGATGGATGGATGGGAGGATGAGTAGATGGATGTATTTATTAGATAAGGGATGGGCTACTTTGATGTGTGTGAGGGCCACAAAAAAACACAACTCATCATGAGGGGCCACAGTGGCTCGTGGGTCTGCGTACCCACATTCATACCCCCCCACATCTTGCGAGCAAATAATTTTAGCGGCCCCCTTCGTGACAGTGAAGGGAAAGAAAATCTGTTTAAAATAGCACTTTTACAGCTAATTTCCTGCAATTCTACACATTTTGCCGTAGAGTGGAGGCAAATGTTTGCAGTTTTTAATATGATAACTTGATGATCAGTGGGCCCCACCCCGGTCTGTAATTCGACCATGATTACTACAAGTTTAGATAGTCTAGCGACCAGCTAACTTACTAATTTATGGGCTAATTGAGTGACTGCTGATGCACAACCAAATTTCGAAATTGGACCTTGTACTCTATTATTCTAACTCTCAACAGTAATTTGAGACCCTGACAGAGTCCCCCCACCCCAAAAAAACACATTTTTAAAAATTGGTTCACGGGCGACCAGTTGCCCATCACTGTATTACATCATTGAAAATACATACAACTGGAGCTAAATGCGGTAAAACCATCAAGTATAGTAAATAAAACGAAGTCATAGATTACAGTACGTCGTTGTGGTCCTGTTTCCAAGGTGCTGACGCGTCTATGTGTGGCGCTGGCCTCCCTGGCCCTGAACACCATGCCAGAGGCGTGGCCAGGCGCCGTGCCAGAGATGGTACGTGTGTTCCAGGAGGAGGGAGGGGGGGTGGACGGCCGGGCAAGGTGTCTGGCCCTGCTGGAGCTACTGACCGTCCTGCCTGAAGAGTTCCAGACCAGCCGCCTGCCACAGTACCGCAAGGGACAGGTGAGGGATGCGAGAGACTGAGGGGTACCATAGGGCACGACAGACAGACACAAAGACAGACACACATCCATCTACTACTCACCACCCTCTGTCTGTAGGTGCGAGGTGCGTTGGGTCGTGAATGGGGGTCAGTGTGTCCACTCCTCCAGCAGCTGCTGCGTCGAGGGGACAGTCCCGGGGCAGTGAAGGCTCGTGTCCTGCGCTGCCTGTCCTCCTGGGTGCTGCTGGACGTCCCTCTCAGTGAGAGTGAAGGACTGGTGGAGGACTGTTTCACTGCTCTACCAGACCCCGAGCTGTTTGATACCGCCGTGGAGGCTATTGTCAACGCCATATCACAACCCGACTCCCAGAGGTGTGTAGATGGCCAGGGGAGGGTGGGAGTGTGTGCCAACCCAATGACTTCAGACAAACACACAAGGTGACACGCAGCCAGTGTCTGCATTATGGAGGAGGTGGAGGGTATAGTTTAAAGAGAACCAAGAGAACAACAGATTCAGATATGGAAGACCGAGACAGAGCAGGGATAGGAAGAGCATCAGGGAGAGCGAGATGGGAAGGGGGAGATGGCAGCCAAGAGCACAGTGTGGGCATGGGAAGGGTATATGAGAGAAAGAGATACTGTAGAGGGGAAATAGGGATGGAGAGAAAAATACAGGCAACGGAGAATTGACAGAAATTAAGAAAGGAGGAAAGCTGAGGGAGATGGAGGGAATACAGGGAGAGCTAACAGCCAGAAGGGGAGGAGGGAGGGAAGAAGGGGGGGAGGCATTTCTCGGTTGGCTGGCGTTACCATGGTTACAGAGATGGGGAGCGACGTCATTGAGCTCCAATGGTAGGCACCCAGTTGCCCCTCCCCAAGAGAAAGAGGGTGAGGTAGGGATGGAAAGAGGAAGGGAGAGAAAGATGAATGAGGTAGGGATGGAAAGAGGAAGGGAGAGAAAGATGAGTGAGGTAGGAAAAGGTGCAAAATCCACCGAGGGGCAGTTCACACACACACACACACACACACACACACACACAAAGTACTGCTCTAGTCAACGTAATAGCTGGTCTCCTCAACATGTGTTTTTATTGTTCTAAAATAAGGCCAATTTGGTGGAGGTATGAATATGGCCCTCATATTAGTTCTGGGCGATATATCAAATTCATTTGATTAATTCCAATGTTAGTATTGCAAGAAACACGTTTTTGTAAATATATTTTTTGTTTTTATGAGCGTTTATGTTCTCATTATCTTTTTGGTCTCGTCTCCTTCGCTCCATTCTGACAAGTACGGTAGGCCACTTGATTTCAACATCTTAACAATGTGGATAGGTTAGCTGCTGTTTAAACAGTTGGAGACGAACAGAAGGGTGTGTTCATAACAAAAACTGTTAGCTTGCAATGAGGTATGAGACTTGAAAGCCAGATCAGTGATTATTGCAACAACAAAAAATGCTTATATAGCCTAGGTATAGTTTCATAAGCCCTGAATTTATTAGATTATTGTTGACTGATTGAAATGCTGTATATTTTACCTTTAAAAAAATATTTCAACCTTTATTTAACCAGGTAGGCTAGTTGAGAACAAGTTCTCATTTACAACTGCGACCTGGCCAAGATAAAGCAAAGCAGTTCGACACATACAACAACACAGAGTTACATATGGAATAAACAAAACAGAGTCAATAATACAGTAGAAAAAAAAGGCAATAAATAGGCCATGGTGGCGAAGTAATTACAATATAGCAATTAAACACTGGAATGGTAGATGTGCAGAAGATGAATGTGCAAGTAGAGATACTGGGGTGCAAAGCAGCAAGATAAATAAATACAGTATGGGGATGAGGTAGTTGGATGGGCTGTTCACAGATGGGCTATGTACAGGTGCAGTGATATGTGAGCTGCCCTGACAGCTGGTGCTTAAAGCTCGTGAGGGAGATATGTGTCTACAGCTTCAGTCATTTCTGCAGTTTGTTCCAGTCATTGGAAGCAGAGAACTGGAAGGAAAGGCAGCCAAAGTAGGAATTGACTTTGGGGGTGACCAGTGAGATATACCTGCTGGAGCGCGTGCTACGGGTGGGTGCTGCAATGGTGACCAGTGAGCTGAGATAAGGCGGGGCTTTACCTATGAAAGACTTGTAGATGACCTGGAGCCACTGGGTTTGGCGACGAGTATGAAGCGAGGGCCAGCCAACGAGAGCGTACATGTCGCAGTGGTGGGTCGTATATGGGGCTGTGGTGACAAAACGGATGGCACTGTGATAGACTGCATCCAATTTGTTGAGTAGAGTGTTGGAGGCTATTTTGTAAATGACAAAGTCGAGGAACGGTAGGATGGTCAGTTTTATGAGGGTATGTTTAGCAGATAGGAATTGGAGATGTTTAATGTGAGTCTGGAAGGAGAGTTTACAGTCTAACCAGACACCTAGGTATTTGTAGTTGTCCACATGTTCTAAGTCAGAACCGTCCAGAGTAGTGATGCTGGACGGGCAGGTGGGTGCGTGCAGCAATTGGTTGAAGAGCATGCATTTAGTTTTACTTGCATTTAAGAGCAGTTGGAGGCCATGGAGCGAGAGTTGTATGGCATTGAAGCTCGTCTGGACGTTAGTTAACACAGTGTCCAAAGAAGGGCCAGAAGTATACAGAATGGTGTCGTCTGCGTAGAGGTGTATCAGAGAATCACAAGCAGCAAGAGCAACATCATTGATATATACAGAGAAAAGAGTAGATTGAAGATTGAACCCTGTAGCACCCCCATAGAGACTGCCAGAGGTCCGGACAACAGGCCCTCCGATTTGACACACTGAACTCTATCAGAGAAGTAGTTGGTAAAGCGGGCAAGGCAATCATTTGAGAAACCAAGGCTGTGGAGTCTGCCAATAAGAATGCGGTGATTGACAGAGTTGAAAGCCTTGGCCAGGTCGATGAATACGGCTGCACAATATTGTTTCTTATCGATGGCGGTTATGATATCGTTTAGACCTTGAGCGTGGCTGAGGTAAACCCATGACCAGCTCTGAAACCAGATTGCATAGCGGAGAAGGTACGGTGGGATTTGAAATGGTCGGTGATCTGTTTGTTAACTTGACTTTCGAAGACCTTAGAAAGGCAGGGTAGGATAGATATAGGTCTGTAGCAGTTTGGGTCTAGAGTGTCTCCCCCTTTGAAGAGGGGATGACCGTGGCTGCTTTACAATCTTTGTGAATCTCAGACGATATGAACAGGCTAGTAATAGGGGTTGCAACAATTTCGGCAGATCATTTTTGAGAGGGTCCAGATTGTCTAGCCCAGCTGATTGGTAGGTGTCCAGATTTTGTAGTTCTTTCAGAACATCAGCTATCTGGATTTGGGTGAAGAAATGGGGGAGGCTTGGGCGAGTTGCTATGGGGAGCGCAGGGCTGTTGACTAGGGTAGGGGTAGTCAGGTGGAAAGCATGGCCAGCCGTAGAGAAGTGCTTATTGAAATGATCAATTATAGTGGATTTATCTTTTAATTGTGCACCAATGCTTATTTCGAGAGAACATTTGTTTTTAAATTAGATATATATTTTGAATTTTTGAAAAAATCCAGATGATTTTTAGGCCATTATCGCCCAGCCCGAAAACACTCAATTAGATTTGAAAAGGACTAACAGTTTGTATATGTGTTTACGTGTGCCTGTGTATGTGTTTGGCCACACTAGAGTCCGGGCAGAAGGATTATCACTATCTATCCCCAGACAATTAGCTCAATCCTTCCCTTTCCTTCACTTAAAATCTTTCTATCTCTCTCCCAGGCTCTCTCTTTCCCCCATTTTCCTCCCTTTCTCTCTCTGCCTTTTTCTCTACTCTGCCTATATCTCCTCCTCCACCTCTCTCCTCCTTTTTAATTACAGTGACGCTCTGAGATGGGGAAATTAGTTGCCTGGCAACAGGATGCAGTTGGACCAATAGCATTCTCCCAAATGACTTGACTGTAATATTTTTAAACAGAGAGAAGGAGAACGGGAGGGAGAAAGGAGAAAGATGGAGCTGAAAAGAGAGAGAGGAGTCTTTCAAATTCATTTGAGTTTTAAGGGGAGGAGAAAGAAAAGCGAGAGAGAGAGAGAGCGGGAAGCGGAGGTCTGTGTGTCTGCGGTAGACAGTCTGTCTCAGTGGAATCTATAGGATGTCAGGTTTCATACAATAGAGAGACGCACATACTCATTCCCCTATGCCCTCTGAATAACACATAAATATACAGAAACACACACTAATGCATTAAATAACAGCCCACCCTGAGAGATTTAGTCATCATTCATTTTTAATGAGTTGACTTGGAGATGCAGGTCGTGTACTCTTAGCTGGGGGAAAGGGTTACTTTGTGAAAGCTTGAGTGTGTGAGACAGAAGTAGAGAGTGTATTTTGAAGGTCGGGGGAAAGAGGAGGTTTGGAATAGGTGCTTTATGGTAGATTAATACTGTGTGTGTGTGGCTTGTTGTCATGCACGTGGTACAGCAGCCTTCATGATAATGTCAATAAGGGGACACATGAATATTCAGTAGTCATTACCAATGACACTGCAAGGTTGGGGGGGAAGAGTGATATTACCCAGAGCAAGTGTGGTTGTGTATGTGAGCATGCCCAATGCAGACAGCAGGGGAACAGACGTATAGATGTGGGAGAATTAAATAGGTGTGTGTCTGAGCGAGGGAGAGTGTATGTCGTGGGTGTGTGAAGTCGGAAGTTTACATACTCTTAGGTTGGAGTCAACCACTCCACAAATTTCTTGTTAACAAACTATAGTTTTGGCAAGTCGGTTGGGACATCTACTTTGTGAATGACACAAGTCATTTTCCCAACAATTGTTTACAGACAGATTATTTCACTTAT
Organism: Oncorhynchus masou masou; assembly: GCF_036934945.1. Lineage (NCBI taxonomy): Eukaryota > Metazoa > Chordata > Actinopteri > Salmoniformes > Salmonidae > Oncorhynchus > Oncorhynchus masou. The sequence goes on along the minus strand of NC_088235.1, from coordinate 88,467,442 downwards.
AATTCACTGTATCACAATTCCAGTGGGCCAGAAGTTTACATGCACTAAATTGACTGTGCCTTTAAACAGCTTGGAAACTTCCAGAAAATGATGTCATGGCTTTATAAGCTTGAGTCAATTGGAGGTGTACCTGTGGATGTATTTCAAGGCCTACCTTCAAACCTTTTTCATGGCCTACCTTTGCTTGACATCATGGGAAAGTCAAAATAAATCAGCCAAGACCTCAGAAGAAAAATTGTGGACTTCCACAAGTCTGATTCATCCTTGGGAGCAATTTCCAAATGCCTGAAGGTACCACATTCATCTGTACAAACAATAGTATGCAAGTATAAACATCATGGGACCATGCAGCCGTCATACCGCTCAGGAAGGATACCCGTTCTGTCTCCTCGAGATGAACTTACTTTGGTGCGAAAAGTGTATATCAATCCCAGAACAACAGCAAAGGACCGTGTGAAGATTCTGGAGGAAACAGGTACAAAAGTGTCTATCTACAGTAAAACGAGTCCTATATCGACATGACCTAAAAGGCCACTCAGCAAGGAAGAAGCCACTGTTCCAAAACCGCCATAAAATAGCAAGACTACGGTTTGCAACTGCACATGGGGACAAAGATCGTACTTTTTGGAGAAATGTCCTCTGGTCTGATGAAACAAAAATAGAACTGTTTGGACGTAATGACCATCGTTGTGTTTGGTGGAAAAAGGGGGAGGGTTGCAAGCTGAAGAACACCATCCCAGCTTTGAATCAGGGGTGGCAGCATCATGTTGTGGGGGTGCTTTTCTGCAGGAGGGACTGGTGCACTTCACCAAATAGATGGCATAATGAGGAGAGAAAATTATGTTGACCTATTGAAGCAACATCTCAAGACATCAGTCAGGAAGTTAAAGCTTGGCCGCAAATGGGTCTTCCAAATGGACAATGACCCTAAGCATGCTTCCAAAGTTGTAGCAAAGTGGCTTAAGGACAACAAAGTCAAGGTATTGGAGTGGCCATCACAAAGCCCTGACCTCAAACCTATAGAACATTTGTGGAGAGAACTGAAAAAGCTTGTGTGAGCAAGGAGGCCAACAAACCTGACTCGGTTACACCAGCTCTGTCAGGAGGAATGGGCCAACTGACCCAACTTTTTGTGGGAAGCTTGTGGAAGGCTACACAAAACATTTGACCCAAGTTAAACAATTTAAAGGCCATGCTACCAAATACTAATTGACCTAGGAAGAAACCTAGAGAGGAACCAGGCTATGTGGGGTGGCCAGTCCTCTTCTGGCTGTGCCAGGTGGAGATTATAACAACATGGCCAAGATGTTCAAATGTTCATAAATCACCAGCATGGTCGAATAATAATAATAAGGCAGAACAGTTGAAACTGGAGCAGCAGCACGGCCAGGTGGACTGGGGACAGCAAGGAGTCATCATGTCAGGTAGTCCTGGGGCATGGTCCTAGGGCTCAGGTCCTCCGAGAGAAAGAAAGAGAGAAGAAGAGAATTAGAGAACGCACACTTAGAGTCACACAGGACACCGAATAGGACAGGAGAAGTACTCCAGATATAACAAACTGACCCTAGCCCCCCGACACATAAACTACTGCAGCATAAATACTGGAGGCTGAGACAGGAGGGGTCAGGAGACACTGTGGCCCCATCCGAGGACACCCCCGGACAGGGCCAAACAGGAAGGATATAAACCCACCCACTTTGCTAAAGCACAGCCCCCACACCACTAGAGAGACTCTTCAACCACCAACTTACCATCCTGAGACAAGGCTGAGTATAGCCCACAAAGATCTCCGCCATGGCACAACCCAAGGGGGGGGGCCAACCCAGACAGGATGACCACATCAGTGAATCAACCCACTCAGGTGACGCACCCCTTCCAGGGACGGCATGAGAGAGCCCCAGTAAGCCAGTGACTCAGCCCCTGTAATAGAGTTAGAGGCAGAGGATCCCAGTGGAAAGAGGGGAACCAGCCAGGCAGAGACAGCAAGGGCGGTTCGTTGCTCCAGAGCCATTCCGTTCACCTTCCCACTCCTGGGCCAGACTACACTCAATCATATGACCCACTGAAGAGATGAGTCTTCAGTAAAGACTGAAAGGTTGAGACCGAGTTTGCGTCTCTGACATGGGTAGGCAGACCGTTCCATAAAAATGGAGCTCTATAGGAGAAAGCCCTGCCTCCAGCTGTTTGCTTAGATATTCTAGGGACAATTAGGAGGCCTGCGTCTTGTTAAAGTAGCGTACGTGTAGGTATGTACGGCAGGACCAAATCAGAGAGATGGGTAAGAGCAAGCCCATGTAATGCTTTGTAGGTTAGCAGTAAAACCTTGAAATCAGCCCTTGCTTTGACAGGAAGCCAGTGTAGGGAGGCTAGCACTGGAGTAATATGATCACATTTTTTGGTTCTCATCAGGATTCTAGCAGCCGTATTTAGCACTAACTGAAGTTTATTTAGTGCTTTATCCAGGTAGCCGGAAAGTAGAGCATTGCAGTAGTCTAACCTAGAAGCAACAAAAGCATGGATTAATTTTTCTGCATCATTTTTGGACAGAAAGTTTCTGATTTTTGCAATGTTACGTAGATGGAAAAAAGCTGTCCTTGAAACAGTCTTGATATGTTAGTCAAAAGAGAGATCAGCGTCCAGAGTAACGGCGAGGTCCTTCAGTTTTATTTGAGATGACTGTACAAACATTAAGATTAATTGTCAGATTCAACAGAATATCTCTTTGTTTCTTGGGACCTAGAACAAGCATCTCTGTTTTGTCCAAATTTAAAAGGACAAAGTTTGCAGCCATCCACTTCCTTATGTCTGAAACACATGCTTCTAGCAAGGGCAATTTTGGGGCTTCACCATGTTTCATTGAAATGTACAGCTGTGTGTCATCCGCATAGCAGTGAAAGTTAACATTGTGTTTTCGAATAACATCTCCAAGAGGTAAAATATATAGTGAAAACAATAGTGGTCCTAAAATGGAACCTTGAGGAACACCGAAATGTACAGTTGATTTGTCAGAGGACAAACCATTCACAGAGACAAACTGATATCTTTCCGACAGATAAGATCTAAACCAGGCCAGAACTTGTCCGTGTAGACCAATTTGGGTTTCCAATCTCCCCAAAAGAATGTGGTGATCGATAGTATCAAAAGCAGCATTAAGGTCTAGGAGCACGAGGACAGATGCAGAGCCTCGGTCCGATGCCATTAAAATGTAATGTACCACCTTCACAAGTGCAGTCTCAGTGCTATGATGGGGTCTAAAACAAGACTGAAGCATTTCCTATACATTGTTTGTCTTCAGGAAGGCAGTGAGTTGCTGCGCAACAGCCTTTTCAAAAATGTTTGAGAGGAATGGAAGATTCGATATAGGCCGATTTTAGTTTTTTATATTTTCTGGGTCAAGGTTTGGCTTTTTCAAGAGAGGCTTTATTACTGCCACTTTTAGTGAGTTTAGTACACATCCGGTGGATAGAGCCGTTTATTATGTTCAACATAGGAGGGCCAAGCACAGGAAGCAGCTCTTTCAGTAGTTTAGTTGGAGTAGGGTCCAGTATGCAGCTTGAAGGTTTAGACGCCATGATTATTTTCATCATTGTGTGAAGAGATATAGTACTAAAACACTTGAGCATCTCTCTTGATCCTAGGTCCTGGCAGAGTTGTGCAGACTCAGGACAACTGAGCGTTGAAGGAATACGCAGATTTAAAGAGGAGTCCGTAATTTGCTTTCTAATAATCATAATCTTTTCCTCAAAGAAGTTCATGAATTTATCACTGCTAAAGTGAAAGCCATCCTCTAACTGACCAAAGACAAGGAATTTTTACTTGGATTAAATGTCAGGAATTGTGAAAAACTGAGTTTAAATGTATTTGGTTAAGGTGAATATAAACTTCCGACTTCAACTGTATGTGTGTGTCTGAGCGAGGGAGAGTGTATGTGGTGTGTGTGTGCATCCAGATAGACAATAGATGCATTAGAAAGGGCTGAGACAGCAGAAAGAACAGACCAGAGTAATTGAAGCCTAGAGAAATGAAACAAAGCAACAGAGAGATGTAGCTGGTGAAAAGTAAAGATTGATGTGTTTGTGTGGCTGGGATGGGGTGGGGTGGGGGGGAAGAGTGGGGATGTGTGCAGCGTGTCTTCACAGGATCAGAGAAAGAATGGCTTGGGAAAAGATTTAGTTTGAAGTAAACAAGACAGCTATACGCCTCCAGTTTTTCAATAGTACAGTATGTGAACTAACTCTTGTGTGTCTCTCTCTTTCTCTCTCTATCTCTTTCTCCTCCTCTCTCTGCACATCTTTCTGTCTCTCTCTGTAGGTATGTGAACACCCTGCTGAAGCTGGTTCCCCAGGTCTTGTCCCTGCAGGAGCAGCTGAGAGAGGCCATCCAGAACGGAGACATGGAGACATCACACGGAATCTGTCGCATTGCTGTCGCACTGGGCGAGAACCACTCCAGGTGTGTGTGTTTGTTGGTCCCCAAAAGGCCCTCACGAGTACACTAAACACAATTGTGTATGCGCTATCCCCTCTAAATCATCAACCAATCATTCCTTTCACTTCCCCTCCGCACACTCCTTGGTGACATAATTGATTAATTACACACAAAACAATCAAGAAATAATCAGATAAGTTGACGTGTTCAGCTCCAAGTGCAGGCCAACCCTGGTAAACAAGCTGTTGGTTTGTTATTGTGTTGTTCTGCAGGGTCTCCCAAGGCCTCATGTCTCGCTGTGTATGTCAATATCTCCAGTCTGAACCTTTCACCTGTCACACTATCTAGAGAACCATCCCTGCCTGTCCCACCCCACCTCACCTCACTCTATCTAAAGAAACAGCCCTGCCTGTCCCACCCCACCCCACCTCACCTCACTCTATCTAGAGAACCAGCCCAGCCCTGCCTGTCCCACCCCACCTCACTCTCCTTAACTACTGACCTAGTTTACTTGGCTCTGTCCGTTTCTCTCACTTACTCTCTCGTTCCCGTTTTCTCTCTCTCTCAGAGCTCTTTTGGAGCAGGTAGAGCACTGGCAGGGTTTTCTGGCTTTGGTCAACATGATCATGTTCTGTACTGGGATACCAGGACACTACCCAGTCAACGAGACGACCAGCTCCCTCACACTCACTTTCTGGTACACACTACAGGTATGCACCCTAACCCCTGCACTGTAACCCAGTTCCCTACACTTTAACCCAGGACACTAACATTACACCCTAACCCCTGCACTGTAACCCAGTCCCCTACACTTTAACCCAGGACACTAACATTACACCCTAACCCCTGCACTGTAACCCAGTCCCCTACACTTTTACCCAGGTCACTAACGATACACCCTAACCCCAACTACCCTGTTCAGAATACCACCACTTAACAGCACACACTTTCTCTATTTCCAGGACGACATCATGTCGTTTGACCCTGAGAGACAGGCGGTGTATCTGCAGGTTTATAGGCCAGTGTATTTCCAGCTGGTGGATGTTCTGCTGCATAAAGCCCAGTTCCCCTCTGACCAGGAGTATGCATCATGGTCCTCAGATGAGAAGGAACAGTTCAGGATCTACAGGTTTGTGTGTGTGTGTGAGAGGATTTGCTGACCGGTCTATTGGTCAGCAGGTGAGTGTGTGTGATTATACCAGCCTGTAAGTTAAGTGGCAGCTGAGAGGGCACGGATGAAAACCTTTGTCTGAGTAACAGATCATCAGATGCTCAGAAGCACATTACTAACAGCACAGTATGAAATCAAGCCCTGCTGTTAGTCCCTGCAGAGTTAAATGGTGCCTTCTATTTCAAATGCTCCAAATACAACAGGTGTAAACCTTAGTGAAATGCTTACTTATAAGCCCTAACTAACAATGCAGTTTTTAGTAAATCCCAACCAAAAAAAGTAAGAGATAAGAAAAACAAATAATTAAAGAGCAGCAGTAAAATAACAATGCGGGGGCACCGGTGTCGTGGCAATTGAGGTAATATGTACATGTAGGCAGAGTTATTAAAGTTACTATGCATAGATAATAACAGAGAGTAGCAGCAGTGTAGAAGAAGGGTGGTGCAAATAATATGGGTAGCCATTTGATTAGCTGTTCAGGAGTCTTATGGCTTGGGTGTAGAAGCTGTTTAGAAGCCTCTTGTTCCTAGACTTGTCGCTCCGGTACAGCTTGCCGTGCAGTAGCAGAGAGAACTGTCTATGACTAGGGTGGCTGGAGTCTTTGACAATTTTTAGGGCCTTCCTCTGACACCGCCTGATATAGAGGTCCTGGATGGCAGGAAGCTTTGCCCCGGTGATGTACTGGGCCAAACGCACTACCCTCTGTACCCTCAGAGGCCGAGCAGTTGCCATACCAGGCAGTGATGCAAACCGTCAGGATGCTCTCAATGGTGCAGCTGTAAAACCTTTTGAGGATCTGAGGACCCATGCCAAATATTTTCAGTTTCCTGAGAAATAGGTTTTGTTGTGCCCTCTTCACGACTGTCTTGGTGTGCTGATTTCAGGTGTAAACCGGGGATGCATACTTGTCACATATTGGCAAAATTCGCTGTTTTGAATCCAAAATAGGTGACCTACGTGATCCGTGTAGATCCGATGAGAAAATATCACTCCTGGCTGTAAGCGAACGAGTGATTAGCGTTTGGAGCAATATTGGCTGCAGTATCCAAGGCTCAGCCAATCGTTTACATAACAGCAGAATGCAGCGCAGCACGCTGTTGAAGAAAGAAGAGACAACCAACTTACTAGTTACAGCATCGGCGCGCGCTCTGGAAAGGCAGCGCGTCCCCTGAACGATAAGGAAGAGGTGAGAAGCCTGACCACGGAGACTGGGTGAGAAGGTGATGAAGCGTACTTCATGAGCTGTAACCGAAAACTACTGGCATTTGGAAAGTTTGAGGCGAGGGAGAAAGAGGTGGAACAAGTATTAGCATTGTTAAGTATTTTGCTAGCTGGATCCTATTTTCCCGTTAGCTAGCCAGAGAAATGTTGAGCAACATTAGCCAACTTATTTGATCACATAATCGAGTTTATGGTGTGAAAAATTGCTTGCTAATAAAGTAACGTTAGCTAGCTAATGTGGTTAACTAGCTAACGAACTAACCAGCTATTTTTTAACTAATGTTTTCCCTCTACAGTATGTGGTTAATTTTCAGAATGAGAGAATTAAGTAAAAATGAGGCGTTGCTTGTTATTAAACAAGTGGATTCAGGAATCCAGTGTAGCTGGAGCTGGACCTGGCTTATTAAACTGGATGCCATTATAGAGTTGATAGGAACACTAAAAACCTTCCCTCTTTCTCGCTTTTGCTGGCATATTGTAGAACAGATGTACACTTTCTGCCTGTGGACAATGTAACAATGTGCAGTGGAGCCCAAAGATATTGTTTTGTTGTGTTGAACTTGACAGTAACACATGTGAGTGAGGGGGTTATTACATGTTTTACTCAGTGAACGTTATCTTTGCACACATGTAGCCTTGTGCACTTGATCGATGTCTATAGTGGCCACTATAAAAGAGCAAAAATAGAATGCCTGTTTGTTTCATTCTATTTCTACTGTTTTTTTTCCCCCCAAGTGCAATATGTATGTGTGGTCACAAGTGTTCTATTATAAAGGCTGTCATGGCTAACTGTAATATCAGTGTATTGTTTTTTTCTCAAGACTTGAGTGTCATTTGCAGTAAAGTCTAGGCAACAAATAACATTGGATTGCTTTCTTTACATTTTTTAGCTGTGTGTTAGGTTCACAGTAACCACGTTTTATTTTACACACAGAGACTGATCATGTAGGTCATATTATTTGTTGCTTAATTAGTTAAAGCAAAAAAAAAAAGTATCACTAGTTTGCATCCCTGGCAACACATGCTTTGTACATGTTAACTCAATAGAAAAAAGCAGTGGACTAAAAAAGGAACCTTGTAAACACACCACTTTCCCCCATAGTATTGATAGTTCCACCTCTATAACAAAACCTTGCCTTCTGTTGGTAACACGTGTGTTCCAGGGTGGATATCTCCGACACTCTGATGTATGTGTATGAGATGCTAGGAGCTGAGCTGCTCAGTAACCTGTATGAGAAACTAGGACGAATACTGACCAACACAGAACAAGCCTCGTCATGGCAGGTACAGTGTGTACACACACACACACACACACACACACACACTGAACACCCACACACTGTCTGAAGCCGTTTGTCTCTTCCAGCATACAGAAGCGTTGTTATATGGGTTCCAGTCGATAGCGGAGACAATAGATGTCAACTACTCTGATGTCATCCCAGGCCTGATTGGACTCATCCCCAGAATTAGCATCAACAACGTCCAACTGGCAGACACCGTTATGTTCACTATAGGTATTGATATGGTCATAGCTGTCATTTCTTTGTGTCTTGTTCATCCAGGGAATCACAAGGAGAAAAAAAAATTGGACAGGAAAAGTGTCAGGATTCACCTAGCTGTCATGATTTGGGGCTGTACAAATGTTTGATGTCTTAGAAGAATTGATTATGCTTATGTTATATTAATAGAAGGGGATGGGTTATAAGGTTTTAGAATTGTTCCACAGTTGTTTTCTCATTCACTCACTCAATGTGTGACTAAGACAGAACTCTGCAAGGGACTGAAGGAGATAAGACTAGGTAAACATTCCACAATAAATCAACTTTGGGGGAAGGGGACATTTACTGCTAAGTGTTTAGCTAACAATAAAGGCCCTGTTTATACAGCTTTGTAGGCATGGTTTTGGTCCCAGGAGTAGAGGATGATGATGTCGGCAGTGACATCACCAGGGCGTGACTTAGGGTTTAATAAAACCACTGGAGACCTTTTGTTGCATGCAGAACTTACTCAGAAACATGCGTGCTATGTTCCTGTTTGTCAACTTCTGTCTGCAATTGCATGAATAAAGGTTTTTGAATGATTTAATTAAAGATATTGTCATAATGCTAATTTCAACAATGAACCAATGATTGACAAAGGACGACGTAAGGAACGAACCCTATCAAAAGCATCAGACTCCTTTGTTTGTCTCCTGTAGCGTACAGTATTACTGTCTTAAATTCTTTCATCCACTGTGTTCCTCCCTCCCTGTAGGAGCTTTAGCAGAGTGGTTGGCAGACCACCCGGTTATGTTGAGTAGTGTTTTACCTCTGGTACTCCAGGCCTTGGGGAACCCAGACCTCTCCGTCTCCTCTGTCTCCACACTCAAGAAGATCTGCAGAGAATGCAAATTCGACCTGCCGCCCTACGCTACAAATATAGTAGCTGTATCACAGGTTTGTGTGTGTGCTGTATATCACATTTCATGTTTTATTACATTTGCGTCAATATAAATAATTCTACTGATACATCTGCTATCCTCTCTTCACAGGAGGTGCTGATCAAGCAGATTCACAAGGTCAGTTCTAGTCCTGTCTGTAAATAATGCAAGCCAAATTCCCAATGTGCCAACTCACTGGACCCACTCTAAACATGTATAATGAAAATCTGGGACAGTGTCAAAATTCAAATAACTTTATTATCTTTGCATTTATTACATGCAACAATGAGCGTATTCAATAAAATAAAATTTAGCACAGGAAGTTTACACCAGACAATAGAATGAGTCAGCCCATTCTGTCATGAAAGCAAAGAGCAAGGTTGGAGCTGGTGACAAGACTGATGGATGGCAGCTAGCAAACAGCACTTACACAAAGAGTCACATTATCTTTCAAAGGCCTGGAAATGTATAATGTTCTCTCTCCCTCCCTCTTCCTCTCTCTCTTCCTCCCTCTTCCTCTTCCTCCTCTCTCTTCCTCACCCTACCTCTCCTCCCTTCCTCTCTCCCACTTCAGACCAGTCAGTGTATGTGGCTGATGCAGGCCTTGGGCTTCCTGCTGTCTGCTCTGCCTGTAGAGGAGATACTGAGGAACCTGCACTCCCTCATTACACCCTACATACAGCAACTTGAGAAACTAGCGGATGAGACGGTACACACACACAACACACACTGTGGTAACTGTTAAAGTGGCATACTGTCCTCTATTGGACTGGGGCCATATGAACAGACCTTGTGTCTGCATGGATGCAACTCTCTCTCTATCTCTTGGTCTCTGTCTCTGTTGGACTGTGTCCATATGAACAGTTGAACATTTCTCTGTGGGACCAGATTGGCTTCATCATTAAGCAATGGGTTACTGAATCACAGGGACATAAGACACACCCACTCTGACACAGCACACACACACCAGATTCTTACTTTATTAAATGTCACATCTAATGAATGTGGGCCTTCATATAGGAGCTCAAAATAGGGTTTTGACATTTTCTTAAAATAAAGGGCTGACATTAACTAAAAATAAGGATGTGACATTATCAGTGTTGAATTAGTCTCTCTCCCCTGATCTATTGTTCTGGAGTCAGCAGAGACTTGAGTGTCTGGGTGAAAAGAGATGTCAGTTCAAATGAAGAGTTTCATCTCTCTCTTTCTCTCTCTTTCATTCAATTCAAGGGGCTTTATTGACATGGGAAATATATGTTAACATTGCCAAAGCATGTGAAGTAGATAATATACAAAAGTGTTATAAACGATAACAATGAACAGTAAACATTACACTCAAAGAAGTTCCAAAATAAAGACATTACACATGTTGTATTATGTACAGTTGAAGTCAAAGTTTACACTTAGGTTGGAGTCATTAAAATTTGGTTTTCAACCACTCCACAAATGTCTTGTTAACAAACTAGTTTTGGCAAGTTGTTTGGGACATCTACTTTGCGCATGACACAAGTAATTTTTCCAACAATTGTTTACAGACAGATTATTTCACTTATGATTCACTGCATCACAATTCCAGTGGGTCAGAAGTTTACAAACACTAAGTTGACTGTGCCTTTAAATCTTGGAAAATTCCAGAAAATGATGTCATTGCTTTAGAAGCTTCTGACAGGCTCATTGACATAATTTGAGTCAATTGGAGGTGTACCTGTGGATGTATTTCAAGGCCTACCTTCAAACTCAGTGCCTCTTTGCTTGACATCATGGGAAAATCAAAAGAAATCAGCCATGACCTCAGAAGAAAAATTGTAGACCTCCAGATGTCTGGTTCATCATTGGGAGCAATTTCCAAATGCCTGAAGGTACCACGTTCATCTGTACAAACAATAGTACGCAAGTATAAACACCATGGGACCACGCAGCCGTCATACCGCTCAAGAAGGAGACGCGTTCTGTCTCCTAGAGATGAACGTACTTTGGTGGCTATGCTATACTCACTGAGTTTGTACATCGTCAAAGCTTTCCTTAAGTTTGGGTCAGTCAGTGGTCAGGTATTTTGCCACTGAGTACTCTCTGTTTTTTGTGAATTCTTTCCAATGTGTCAAGCAATTATCTTTTTGATTTCTCATGATTTGGTTGGGCCTAATTGTGTTGCTATCCTGGGGCTCTGTGGGGTGTGTTTCTGAACAGAGCACCAGGACCAGCTTGCTTAGGGTACTCTTCTCCAGATTCATCTCTCTGTAGGTGACGGCTTTATGGAAGGTTTGGGAATCGCTTCCTTTTAGATGGTTGTAGAATGGAACGTCTCTTTTCTGGATTTGTATAATTAGTGGGTATCGACCTAATTCTGCTCTGCATGCATTATTTGGTGTTTTACGTTGTACACTGAGGATATTTTTGCCTCTCCTCTCGCTGCCTGTCTCTCTCGTTCTCCTCTCTGCCTCTCCTCTCGCTGCATGTCTCTCTCGTTCTCCTCTCTGCCTCTCCTCTCGCTGCCGGTCTCACTCTCTCTCTGCCTCTCCTTTCGCTGCCTGTCTCTCTCGTTCTCCTCTCTGCCTCTCCTCTCGCTGCCTGTCTCTCTCGTTCTCCTCTCTGCCTCTCCTCTCGCTGCCTGTCTCTCTCGTTCTCCTCTCTGCCTCTCCTCTCGCTGCCTGTCTCTCTCGTTCTCCTCTCTGCCTCTCCTCTCGCTGCCTGTCTCTCTCGTTCTCCTCTCTGCCTCCTCTCGCTGCCTGTCTCTCTCGTTCTCCTCTCTGCCTCTCCTCTCGCTGTCTGTCTCTCTCGTTCTCCTCTGCCTCTCCTCTCGCTGCCGGTCTCACTCTCTCTCTGCCTCTCCTCTCGCTGCCTGTCTCTCTCGTTCTCCTCTCTGCCTCTCCTCTCGCTGCCTGTCTCTCTCGTTCTCCTCTCTGCCTCTCCTCTCGCTGTCTGTCTCTCTCGTTCTCCTCTGCCTCTCCTCTCGCTGCCGGTCTCACTCTCTCTCTGCCTCTCCTCTCGCTGCCTGTCTCTCTCGTTTTCCTCTCTGCCTCTCCTCTCGCTGCCTGTCTCTCTCGTTCTCCTCTCTGCCTCTCCTCTCGCTGCATGTCTCTCTCGTTCTCCTCTCTGCCTCTCCTCTCGCTGCCGGTCTCACTCTCTCTCTGCCTCTCCTTTCGCTGCCTGTCTCTCTCGTTCTCCTCTCTGCCTCTCCTCTCGCTGCCTGTCTCTCTCGTTCTCCTCTCTGCCTCTCCTCTCGCTGTCTGTCTCTCTCGTTCTCCTCTGCCTCTCCTCTCGCTGCCGGTCTCACTCTCTCTCTGCCTCTCCTCTCGCTGCCTGTCTCTCTCGTTCTCCTCTCTGCCTCTCCTCTCGCTGCCTGTCTCTCTCGTTCTCCTCTCTGCCTCTCCTCTCGCTGTCTGTCTCTCTCGTTCTCCTCTGCCTCTCCTCTCGCTGCCGGTCTCACTCTCTCTCTGCCTCTCCTTTCGCCTCTCTGCCTGTCTCTCTCGTTCTCCTCTCTGCCTCTCCTCTCGCTGCCTGTCTCTCCCGTTCTCCTCTCTGCCTCTCCTCTCTCCTGTCTCTCTTGTTCTCTCTCTGCCTCTCCTCTCGCTGTCTGTCTCTCTCGTTCTCCTCTGCCTCTCCTCTCGCTGCCGGTCTCACTCTCTTTCTGCCTCTCCTCTCGCTGCCTGTCTCTCTCGTTCTCCTCTCTGCCTCTCCTCTCGCTGCCTGACTCTCTGCCTTATTTCTCCTCTCTGCCTGTCTCTCTCTGCCTCTCCTCTCGCTGCTTGTCTCTCTCTCTCCTCTCTGCCTCTTGCTGCTTGTCTCTCTCTCTCCTCTCTGCCTCTCCTCTCGCTGCCTCTCCTCTCGCTGCCTCTCCTCTCGCTGCCTCTCCTCTCGCTGCCTCTCGCTGCCTCTCCTCTCGCTGCCTCTCCTCTCACTGCCTCTCTCTCCTCTCGCTGCCTCTCTCTCTCTCTCCTCTCTGCCTCTCCTCTCACTTTCTCTCGCCTCTCTGCCTCTCCTCTCGCTGTCTTTCTCCTCTGCCTCCTCTCGCTCTCCACTCTGCCTCTCCTTCTCTTGCGGCCTTTCTCCTTTCTCGGCCTCTCTCGCTATCTTTCTCTCTCTGCCTCCTCTCGCTGTCTCTCTCTGCTCTGCCTCTCTGCCTCTGCTCTCGCTGCCTGTCTCTTTCTCTCCCTCTCTCCCTTTCTACCTGTCTGGTTGTGTGATTTATAGCCATGACGTCAGACTAGGGAATCAGGTTGTCTGTGCAGCCTGACAAACACTGGCACCTTGAGGCAAGAGGTGAAACTGCACATGCACTATATTGTAAGCTACAGTACAACCATTGTCTGTTTTTATGCATTTAGGGTGGCATTCTGACTTAAGATCTGGACACTCGACTCAAATTTGACACCCATTGACGTCAGTGAATGATTTGGGTATAAGTCCAAGTTGCACACACCTATCTCAACTCTGAAGTGTGTGTGTGTGTGTTCAGTAGCAACATTGCTCATTAAGCGAAGGGAGTCAGCCCAGCTGCATTACACCTCCCTTGTACGCCGCAGTTCCGTTGTCATGGATACAGAGCGGTGATTAAATCGGTACTAACAAAGCTTTAATTAGTGTTGTCACTCTGGAGAGCATGTGTCTGAAATCTGCAGAAAGAAGAAGCCATCAACTGACTGACGCACCCAAAATCATCTCTTCTCTCTTTCACTTCTTTAGAAGAAGTTCTGTCCTTTTCACTTCATCCCTCTCTCTTTCATGTTCTTTCACTGTCTCTCTTTTTGTTTCACTTGTTAAGACATGGCAAATCTTGTTTGTCTGTCTCCCTGAAGCTAATGACTTACTTTCTCGTCTTTCTCTACCTCCCTCATCCCTCTCTCCAGCCCAACCCGTCCAATAAACTAGCGATAATCCACATCCTGGGTCTGTTATCTAATCTCTTCACTACGCTGGACATCAGCAAGCAGGAGGACGAATCAGGAGAGGGCACAGCGCCACCTGTCAAAACAGCCCCGCCACCACCAGGACCTAACCCGGTGAGAGACATCACTATCAACACCCAGGCACACGTCAGCTCAGTGGGAGTGTTTAGCGTTGTCTAGGTTAATCAAACTAACCGGTGTGTGTTCTAGGTGGTGGTGGTCCTACAGCAGGTCTTTGCTCTCATTCAGACGGTCCTCAGCAAGTGGCTCAACGACTCTCAGGTGGTGGAGGTGAGACAAGCACACACTGGACAGACCTATAGTGATGTTTTAATATCTGAAGCATAAAACAATCTGACCTGAATAAGCTGAAAATGAACAGTTTCACTCTCCCCTATTTCCCTCCCTCCTCTCAGGCCGTGTGTGCTATCTTTGAGAAGTCGGTGAGGACTCTCCTCCATGACTTTGCCCCCATGGTGTCTCAGCTCAGTGAGATGCTAGGACAGATGTACAGTACCATACCACAAGCTTCAGCACTGGACCTCACACGACAGGTACACACACACTCACGCCAACACAATACACACGCATCAGAGGCACACACACACAAACACCATAACCAGTGTGAAACCATCTGTGGTTGTATTTGACAGATGGTCCATATATTTGCCAGTGAGACGGACAACTTCCCTCCCATCAAGGCTCTATTTGAGCTGGTTACCTCGGTAACACTCTCCATCTTCCAGCAAGGTAGGGGGTCCTGCAGGGGAGGGGTGTGCAAAATGTCTGTTTTTCTTTTGGGTGATTTTGATTGACAGGAAACCTGCACACACCTGCTTTCAGCAGCAGGGGAAATACAATGGATGCATCTCAGTAGTCTAAAGTCCTTGTCTCCTCTCCTTGGAGCTGGACAGTTAAACACCTATTGCATCATATTGCAGTGTTTTTAGATGAGTACAGATGAAGGGGAGGCAATGAGGAGAGGAAGTCACATTAGATTATTGATATGCATCCTCTGTCCTCCTGTGCTGCTATGGAGAATTAGAAAAGAAAAAGCATTAGAAGGAAGTTCTGTTTTTCACACTGACATTATCCAGTGGTTGTTATCTGAATACTGTCCAGCCCTCTCTTCTCCCTTTTTAGTTGTCCTCTCATTCCCTACTCCCCCTCTTCTGCTTTGACTGTGTTTGATTGATAATGGCTGCCTCTCCTGCTTTCTTGAACTCTTTCTTTCTGAGCAGGTGACCTTAAATGTTACACTGTGGCCTGTATCTTATACAGTATGGTGCAACGTTACAGAATGTTGTTGCAGAACAACGTTCATATAGAAATGTATTGTGTAGAATAGACAGCCCTCTCGGTTTTACAGAACGGAATTGTGTGTGCTCTATACATTGCATTTCTATCTGGGTTGCACCCCACTGAATAAGCCTATAAGGTTGGGGCTTGGGTCTTGTTTGGAGTCTGGGAACAGTGAAGGGAATGGTTGCCTCCCAAGTGTTCACCTTTTGGGGGGTGGGTGGGGGTAGGGGTCAGGGGTTCTATTGACCCAATCCCAAATCGACCCCTAGCCCCTAACCCCTTGGCACATGGATAGTTGTAAGCCACACAGAAATCATCATATTGCCTATCGTATGACATTGCAACCCCCTAGGGTGTATAGTCTAGGAGAGATGCATAGGGGCTAGTCCAGGGGAAGGGGGTAGAGGCAAGGGGTTGATTTGGGACTGGACGCCCCTTTTTCTCTGAAGCGTCACAGAGGTGCCTCCTGGGTTCCCCACTCCAAACCCACTTTTGTTATTTTTAGGTTTATTCCTTCTCCCGTTACTACTTTCTTTTTTATCTCCAAATGGAACTCATGTTTTCTCTCTCTACCTGTTTTCTGTTCGTTCAACCGCTCCTGTTTTTCTGAGACTCTTCCAAAGCTTCACACGCCCCTCCTCCCTCTCTCTCCCCCTTTGTTTGTTCTTTACTCACGTGTGACAATTATTTCAATGAGATCTTTTCTGTTCTCTTTTCTTTCCACATGACTGTTGAATCGGTTGAGTTGCTGTTTGTATATTATTATTATTATTCTCTTTATGATTTGTTAAGTTTCATCTTTATTATATTTTAGGACCCAGGGATCATCCTGATATTGTTGATTCATTTATGCAACTCCAAGCTCAGGTGTGTTTTTGGTTTCTTATTTCATTCACTTTGGGTTTCTCAATCTCTCTCTCTCTGTCTCTCGCTGCCTCTCTGTCTCTCGCTGTCTCTCTGTCTCTCGCTGTCTCTCGCTGTCTCTCTCTGTCTCTCGCTGTCTCTCGCTCTCTCGCTGTCTCTCGCTCTCTCGCTGTCTCTCTCTCTCTCTGTCTCTCTCTCTCGCTGTCTCTCTCTCTCTCGCTGTGTCTCTCTCTCTCGCTGTGTCTCTCTCTCTCGCTGTGTCTCTCTCTCTCGCTGTGTCTCTCTCTCTCGCTGTGTCTCTCTCTCTCGCTGTCTCTCTCTCTCTCTCGCTGTCTCTCTCTCTCTCGCTGTCTCTCTCTCTCTCGCTGTCTCTCTCTCTCTCTCGCTGTCTCTCTCTCTCGCTGTCTCTCTCTCTCGCTGTCTCTCTCTCTCTCTCGCTGTCTCTCTCGCTGTCTCTCTCTCTCTCGCTGTCTCTCTCGCTGTCTCTCTCTCTCTCGCTGTCTCTCTCGCTGTCTCTCTCTCTCTCGCTGTCTCTGTCGCTGTCTCTCTCTGTCGCTGTCTCTCTCTCGCTGTCTCTGTCGCTGTCTCTCTCTCTCTCGCTGTCTCTCTCTCTCTCGCTGTCTCTCTCTCTCTCTCGCTGTCTCTCTCTCTCTCGCTGTCTCTCTCTCTCTCGCTGTCTCTCTCTCTCGCTGTCTCTCTCTCTCTCTCGCTGTCTCTCTCTCTCTCGCTCTCTCTCTCGCTGTCTCTGTCGCTGTCTCTCTCGCTCGCTGTCTCTCTCGCTGTCTCTCTCGCTGTCTCTCTCTCTCTCGCTGTCTCTCTCTCTCGCTGTCTCTCTCTCTCTCGCTGTCTCTCTCTCTCGCTGTCTCTCTCTCTCTCGCTGTCTCTGTCGCTGTCTCTCTCGCTCGCTGTCTCTCTCGCTGTCTCTCTCGCTGTCTCTCTCGCTGTCTCTCTCGCTGTCTCTCGCTGTCTCTCTCGCTGTCTTGCTCTCTCTCTCTCGCTGTCTCTCTCTCTCTCTCGCTGTCTCTCTCTCTCTCTCGCTGTCTCTCTCTCTCTCGCTGTCTCTCTCTCTCTCTCGCTGTCTCTCTCGCTGTCTCTCTCGCTGTCTCTCTCGCTCTCTCTCTCGCTGTCTCTCTCGCTCTCTCTCTCGCTGTCTCTCTCGCTGTCTCGCTCTCTCTCGCTGTCTCTCTCTCTCTCTCGCTCTCTCTCTCGCTGTCTCTCTCTGTCTGTCTCTTGCTGTCTCTCTCTTTCTCTCTCTTGCTGTCTCTCTCACTGTCTCTCTCTCTCTGTCTCTGTCTGTCTCTCTTTCTGTCTCTTATTCTCTGTCTCTCTCTGTCTCTTTGTCCCTCTCTTGTTCTCTCTCTCTCTCTCTCTCGTTATCGCTAGCTCTCTCTCTTCTCTCTTTCTGTTTGTTAAAAAGGGTCCAAGGGCGACCCATCATAATGGCAGGGCAGAGAATGGACAGTAGGTGGCGCTATTGAATGACCGACTGCCTTCTTCAATACTCAGGGCTCTAACCAGAAGCTACACCTTTGTCTGAAGATGAGGGAGTTCGGTTCAGAGTTCACCAAGGTCATGTCCAGTAGGCAAAAAACAAGAGAATGTTTTGAAAGAAGGAGGGACAAACTGAGCGTGTCCAATAAGAAACATTTTCATGTTCAGTTGTCCTACTGAACACGACCCTGGGATGTAGTTCTAGAGGTCGACCGATTATGATTTTTCAACGCCGATACCGATTTATTGGAGGACCTAAAAAGCCGATATCGATTAATTGGCCGATTTTGTTTTATTTTTTTATTTTGAATAATAATTGTAATAATGACAATTACAAAAATACTGAATGAACACTTATTTTAACTTAATATAATACATCAAAATCAATTTAGCCTCAAATAAATAATGAAACATGTTCAATTTGATTTAAATAATACAAAAACAAAGTGTTGGAGAAGAAAGTAAAAGTGCAATATGTGTCATGTAAGAAAGCTAACGTTTAAGTTCCTTGCTCAGAACATGAGAACATATGAAAGCTGGTGGTTCCTTTTAACATGAGTCTTCAATATTCCCAGGTAAGAAGTTTTAGGTTATAGTTATTATAGGACTATTTCTTTCTATGCGATTTGTATTTCATATACCTTTGACTATTGGATGTTCTTATAGGCACTTTAGTATTGCCAGTGTAACAGCATAGCTTCCGTCCCTCTCCTCGCTCCTACCTGGGCTCGAACCAGGAACACAACAGCCACCCTCGAAGCATCGTTACCCATCGCCCCACAAAAGCCACGGCCCTTGCAGAGCAAGGGGAACAACTACTCCAAGTCTCAGAGCGAGTGACGTTTGAAACGCTATTAGTGCGCACCCCGCTAACTAGCTAGCCTTTTCACATCGGTTACACCAGCCTAGTCTCGGGAGTTGATAGGCTTGAAGTCATAAACAGCCCAATGCTTGAAGCATTGCGAAGAACTGCTTAGGTCCTTAATATGGTCGAATCCATAAACTATCATCTCGAAAAATAAAAAGTTTATTCTTTCAGTGAAATACGGAACCGTTCCGTATTTTATCTAATGGTGTTATCCAAGTCTAAATATTGCTGTTACATTGTACAACCTTCAATGTCATGTCATAATTACGTAACGAGCCAGGCAGCCCAAACTGTTGCATATACCCTAACTCTGTGTGCAATGAACGCAAGAGAAGTGACACAATTTCACCTGGTTAATATTGCCTGCTAACCTGGATTTCTTTTAGCTAAATATGCAGGTTTAAAAATATATACTTCGGTGTATTGATTTTAAGAAAGGCATTGATGTTTATGGTTAGGTACACATTGGAGCAACGACAGTCCTTCGTTGCGAATGCGCAACGCAGGACACGCTTATATGCAACGCAGGACACGCTAGATAAACTAGTAATATCATCAACCATGTGTAGTTAACTAGTGATTATGATTGATTGTTTTTTATAAGATAAGTTTATTGCTAGCAAGCAACTTACCGTGGCTTCTTACTGCATTCGCATAGCAGGCAGGCTCCTCTTGGAATGCAATGTAAAGCAGGTGGTTAGAGCGTTGGACTAGTTAACCGTAAGGTTGCAAGATTGAATCCCAGAGTTGACAAAGTAAAAATCTGTCGTTCGGCCCCTGAACAGCCAGTTAACCCACTGTTCCTAGGCCGTCATTGAAAATAAGAATGTGTTCTTAACTAACTTGCCTAGTTAAAGGTGTTAAAAAAATAAAAACGGCCAAATCGGTGTCCAAAAATACAGATTTCCGATTGTTATGAAAACTTGAAATCGGCCCTAATTAATCGGCCATTCCGATTAATTGGTCGACTTCTATGTAGTTCCCAGTGACCTCACTGGTTAGAATCCCAGAGCCACGCCCCTTTTCTGGTGTAATTCCAGCCCAGTGCCAATCAAAGCCCAAATTAATTAATATTCCATTAATTAATCAATTCAGGCGAATTGGTTGCCCTCTTTTTTTTATTTTTGTCTTCCTTCTACATTCTTCTTCCTTTAATCTTTGGATAGATCTGATCTCCTCTCCTCTTCCCTCTGTCCCCCTCTCCTCCTCCATCCTGAATGAGTTACTTACAGTATCAGTTGTATTTATCCGTACATGTACTTTACTTACTTATGTTGCATATTCAATCCAACCAGGCCAAAAAAGGGAGGAAAAAATAGTGTATCAGAATGAAATTGATACAAAAGCTACAGAACCATCATTGCCTTTAGTTTTGACTTAAGTTTGGAATAATTTTCTATTTTTGTTTTTCTCCAGTTTGTTTGCCGAGTTTGCATTGGAGCAGAGTTGTGTACTTTACTCTATGAATGGTAGTTTGTCGTAGGGAGAGTGGAGTAGTCTAGCCTGGTAGCTTCATCTGTTTACTTGCTATAGACAACTCCTTTAGCCCAACTCACATTAACTCCCCCTCAAGGATTTAAAAACATTGGATTGATGTAAGAAACACTTTGTCTACACCAATCCAATGCTGTTAAATCCCAGATGGGTAGTGAACGAGATCAGGGAGAATCAGAATTTGCCTCTTGTTGTTCAGCTCGGACTACAAGTTGTTCCTGACCTTGTGGGTAAACGGCTGAACATGGCAATGACAAAGGAGTTGTCTAAAGCAGACAGTTCTGTCTACGAGGCTAGAAGAGTGGTGGTGGGGGGGAGGGGGGGGGCAGAGAGAGGGTGTACCCATGGAGTAGGGGAACAGACTCCTGCCCTGTGTCATGCCTCTGTCTGTCTCCTACTGTAGGCCCTCAAACGGAAGCCAGATCTCTTCTTGTCTGAGAGTCTTGACGTGAAAGCTGTGTTCCATTGTGGTAAGTGTGTGTCTCTTTGCTTCCAACAAGCACACTGATCATTGTGTGTGTGTTGCCACGTCCCTTTTAACACGCACACTGTAAAACTGTTAGAAAGTGTTTAAAGGTCAACTGCCCCTTAGGCCATTTAAATCCAGAGAAGTTGGTTCGATGTGGCATGGATGTGAGTTAGAAACATTCATTCTTGTGTCAAAATTGACCTCAAAGTGTAAATCGGATAAATTTGGACATAAAGTCAGTCTCGTCCAAAACTGAATTTCTTAAGGGAGTTTGTCACGAGTTACTGGAGGGTTTACGATCATGTTTACTTGCCCAGTGATCACTAACACGAGAGAAGCAGCTGTGCTAATTAAGCTCTATCTTAATGCTGCACACGCTCTATCCAATCACAGCATCCAGAACCTCCAGACAGTGAGACAGACCTGTCCTTTATGCAGCATATCAGACTGATGCTTGATAGTGTTAATCACGCAAGTCTGCCACTTTTGGGGCAAAATTAGAATTGAGACGATCAGAGCGCACTTGTATCATAACTGCAACCTGTCAATATTCCAAAATCCATTTGCGAGCATCTTGTGTCCCCCGCGACCTGCTTTGTAACATGATTCCCCATGAAACACTGCCAGATAGACACACTCTGGTAATAGGGAGAAAGCTGTAAAAAACAACAGCACTGAAGTACACGCATTGCCACTCGCCTGTGGTGAACACAGAGCTGGAACTTAGCTAGCAAGTGATTTTGGGCACTGATGAACAATGTGTAGCTTGTACTTTATTTACGATAGTTTCACAGCTTGCAGATTATGAAGTTGTAGACGTTATCGTTCTCAGAAAAAAAGTTACTTGCAAAATACTGCACCAAACACCTTAGCGAGATGTAAAATTGACTAAGATCTCCTCTGCAAAAACGTCTAAATTAATTACAGATTTCTTGATTTATCTTAGATTAATTCTGAAAATTGATAGGAAGTGACTATTTTGAGGAAGACGCTATGTTGTTGCTACGCTGACTCAGGAGGGACAAACAACAGTACCTGCCAGGGTAGGAGATAATAACACACCCAGATCAAACCACACCACCAAGATCACTCTCGTTTGTCTTCAGTCATGGCCACTTAATGAGCAATCTTTCAAATGAGGCCAAATCAGGAAGTGCAGTCGCCCTTTAAATAGTTTAAATAGTATAGCTTTTGTATTTTTATGTTTCTTTAATGCCCCCCCCCCTCTCTCTCCTGTAGGAGTACTGTCACTCAAATTCCCAGAGGCTCCAACAGTGAAGTCTACCTGCTTGTTCTTTGTGAGCATACACACACACACACACACACGCCCCTCTGTATTTATTTGGACAGTAAAGCTAAACATTTTTTATTTTGCTCTATACTCTAGCATTTTGGATTTGAGATCAAATGTATTTTAGTAAAGAATGTCACCTTGTATTTGAGGGTATTTTAATATCTGTTTTGCTGTTTAGAAATGAAAGAACTTTATGTACAGTAAACTGCAAATGCATCCAACAAGTTTGTAGTCACAAGCTTGATGTAGTCATTACGTGCTAGGAATATGGGACCAAATACTAAACTTTTGACTACATTAATACACCATAAGTGAATATGTCCAAATACTAATGACACCTTCAAATGGGGGGACTAGATATGCAGGAAAATACCCTCAAATAAAAGGTGACATTCTGGACTTTTGCCTAATTTGATAAACTCCAAAATGTTGGAGTAGAGTGCCAAGGTTTTAGCTTTACTGTCCAAATAAATACAGAGGGAACTGTATGTTTTTGGTTAACCAAGGTGGATCTTGTTGAAATGTGTTCTTAGTTTTGTGGTTCTCTCTGGTCCCTGTGTGTGTGCCGTAGACTGAGTTGTTGCCCCGTTGCTCAGATGTGCCCCCAGTGGCCAGAGTGGTGCAGGAGGATGGAAAACTACTGCTGCAGGCTGTACTAGAGGTAAACCTACATGCATCCTCGCTAATGTATTTTAGATGTCCTACTGTATACTGAAACATATCACCTTATTGACTGGTCTTTCCTCTCTCTCTCCAGGCAATCGGGGGAGGTTCATCTCGTAGTCTGATGGACCAGTTTGCTGAGGTGCTGTTCAGTCTCAATAAGCACTGTTTCCCTCTTCTCACTGTGTGGCTGAAAGAGGCGCTGCAGGCAGCAGGCTTCCCCTCCACTAGGGTCACCACAGAACAGAAGGACACCTTCACCCAACAGATACTCAGGTACCACACACACGTACTTGCTCACTCACCTAGGCAATGCTGCTGTTAGCTTTTCTTTCTGTGTCTGACCCCATCTTTCTCCTCCCGCTCTCCCTGTAGAGAGCGAGTCAATAAGCGGAGGGTGAAGGACATAGTAAAGGAGTTTACACTAGTCTGCAGAGGGCTTCATGGGACCGAGTACGCCACTGAATACTGACCCTGACCTTGCCACGACTTCCCCAGGCTGGATGCCACGGTACCACAGTACCCACAAACCCCTCAACACTGGAGTTTTCCTTGGACGATTGAAACTAGACCCTCCCCCTAGAACAGAAAACACCTCCCCATACAGGCCAACCATTGGAAAAATGGTGCTCTATCACACCACTCAACGGTCTGACGAAGGCTGCTCTCCTTCTTTCCTCTCTTTCCCCCTGTCTCTCTTTCTCTCCTTCCCTTTTGTGACTTCAACTCCCAGCATGCCCTCTCTTCACCCTCTTTCTCTCCTTTCTCTCTCTGTTGTTGCATTGGGATCATCTGTGGCTCAGAGGCTGTTTCCTGGTTGTTTAGCATCTGAGATGATAGTGGTACTGTACCTGCTGTCCGTAGCTAGCTAGTTTACCTTTGTATCTTTGGAAAGAAAACTAATAAATATACATTACCAGTCAAAAGTTAGGACACACCTACTCATTCAAGGTTTTCTTTATTTTTACTATTTTCTGCATTGTAGATTAATAAGGAAGACATCAAAACTATGAAATAACACATATATAGAATTATATAGTAACCAAAAAAGTGTTAACCAAATCAAAATCTATTTTATATTTGAGATTCTTCAAAGTAGCCACCCTTTGCGTTGATGACAAATTTGCACACTCTTGGCATTCTCTCAACCAGCTTCAAATGTAATGCTTTTCCAAAAGTCTTGAAGGAGTTCCCACATGCTGAGCACTTGTTGGCTGCTTTTCCTTCACTCTGCGATCCAACTCATCCCAAACCATCTCAATTGAGTTGAGGTTGGGTGATTGTGGAGGCCAGGTCATCTTATGCAGCACTCCATCACTCTCCTTCTTGGTCAAATAGCCCTTACACAGCCTGGAGGTGTGTTGGGTTATTGTTCTGTTGAAAAACAAATGATAGTCCCACTAAGCGCAAACCAGATGGGATGGCATATTGCTGCAGAAAGCTGTGGTAGCCATGCTGGGTAAGTGTGCCTTGAATTCGAAATAAATCAGTGTCACCAGCAAAGCACCATTACACCTCCTCCATGCTTCACGGTGGGAACCGCACATGCAGAGATAATCCGTTCACCTACTCTGCGTCTCACAAAGACACGGCAGTTGGATCTAAAAATCGCAAATTTGTACTCATCAGACCAAAGGACAGATTTCCACGGGTCTAATGTTCATTGCTTGTGTTTCTTGGCCCAAACAAGTCTATTCTTCTTATTGGTGTCCTTTAGTAGTGGTTTATTTGCAGCAATTCGACCATGAAGGCCCTGAGTCACAGTCTCCTCTGAACAGTTGATGTTGAGATGTGTCTGTTACTTGAACTCTGTGAAGCATTTATTTGGGATGCAATTTCTGAGGCTGGTAACTCTAATGAACTTATCCTCTGCACCAGAGGTAACTCTGGGTCTTCCTTTCCTGTGGCGGTCCTCATGAGGGCCAGTTTCATCATAGCGCTTGATGTTTTTTGTGACTGCACTTGAAGAAACGTTCAAGGTTCTTGATGTTTCTGTTTGACTGACCTTCATGTCTTAAAGTAATGGACTGTTGTTTCTCTTTGCTTATTTGAGCTGTTCTTGCCATAATATGGACTTAGCCCTATTTGGTAAAAGACCATCTTCTGTATACCTTGTCACAACACAACTGATTGGCTCAAACGCATTAAGAAGGAAAGAAATTCCACAAATTAATTTTTAACAGGGCACACCTGTAAAATTGAAATGCATTCCAGGTGACTACCTCGTGAAGCTGGTTGAAAGAATGCCAAGAGTGTGCAAAGCTGTCATCAAGGCAAAGGGTAGCTACTTTGAAGAATCTCAAATATATTAAATTTTTTAAATACTTTTTTGGTTACTACATGAGTCCATGTGTGCTATCTTATAGTTTGTTTTCACTATTATTCTACAATGTAGAAAATAGTATATATAAAAAAAACCTTGAATAAGTAGGTGTCTAAACCTTTGACTGGTACTGTATGTGTGTGTGTATATATATATATATATATATATATATATATATATATATATATATATATATATATATACCTCAGTTTTTCACAATTCCTGACATGTAATCCTGGTAAAAAAATTCCCTGTCTTAGGTCAGTTAGGGTCACCACTTTATTTTAAGAATATGAAATGTCAGAATAAGAGAGAGATTGATTTATTTCAGCTTTTGTTTCTTTCATCACATTCCCAGTGGGTCAGAAGTTTACGTACACTCAATTGGTATTTGGTAGCATTGCCTTTAAATTGTTTCACTTGGGTCAAACGTTTCGGCTAGCCTTCCACAAGCTTCCCACAATAAGTTGGGTGAATTTCTGCCCATTCCTAATGACAGAGCTGGTGTAAATAAGTCAGGTTTGTAGGCCTCCTTTCTCGCACCCGCTTTTTCAGTTCTGCCCACACATTTTCTATGGGATTGAGGTCAGGGCTTTGTGATGGCCACTCCAATACCTTGACTTTGTTGTCCTTAAAGCCATTTTGCCACAACTTTGGAAGTATGCTTGGGGTCATTGTCCAATTGTGAAGACCCATTTGCGACCAAGCTTTAACTTCCCGACTGATGTCTTGATGTTGCTTCAATATATCCACATAATTATCCTTTCTCATGACGCCATCTATTTTGTGAAGGGCACCAGTCCCTCCGGCAGCAAAGCAGCTCCACAACATGAGGCTGCCACCCCCGTGCTTCACTGTTGGGATGGTGTTCTTCGGCTTGCAAGCCTCCCCCTTTTTCCTCCAGACATAACGATGGTCATTATGGCCAAACAGTTCTATTTTTGTTTCATCAGACCAGAAGGCATTTCTTTAAAAAAAAATATGATCTTTGTCCCCATGTGCAGTTGCAAACTGTAGTCTGGCTTTTTTATGGTGGTTTTGGAGCATTGGCTTCTTCCTTGCTGAGCGTCCTTTCAGGTTATGCCGATATAGGACTTGTTTTACTGTGGATATAGATACTTTTGTACCTGTTTCCTCCAGCATCTTCACAAGGTCCTTTGCTGCTGTTCTGGGATTGATTTGCACTTTTCGCACCAAAGTACGTTCATCTCCAGGAGACAGAACATGTCTCCTTCCTGAGCGGTATGACGGCTGTGTGGTCCCATGGTGTTTATACTTGCGTACTATTGTTTTAACAGTTGAACGTGGTACCTTCAGGCGTTTGGAAATTGCTCCCAAGGATGAACCAGACTTGTGGAGGTCTACAATTTTTTTTCTGAGGTCTTGGCTGACATCTTTTGATTTTCCCATGATGTCAAGCAAAGAGGCACTGAGTTTGAAGGTAGGCCTTGAAATACATCCACAGGTACACCTCCAATTGACTCAAGTGATGTCAATTAGCCTATCAGAAGCTTCTAAAACCATGACATCCTTTTCTGGAATTTTCCAAGCTGTTTAAAGGCACAGTCAACTTAGTGTATGTAAACTTCTGACCCACTGGAATTGTGATACAGTGACTTATAAGTGAAATAATCTGTCTGTAAACAATTGTTGGAAAAATTACTTGTCATGCACAAAGTCCTAACTGACTTACCAAAACTATAGTTTGCGAACAAGAAATTTGTGGAGTGTTTGAAAATCTAGTTTTAATGACTCCAACCCAAGTGTATGTAAACTTCATATATATATTTATATACACACACACACACACACACACACACACACACACACACACACACACACACACACACATATCTATATAACGAAACATAGGGGGTGCCAGTCCTGCTGCAAAACAGGAAGAGAGAGGGACCAATGACGGAACAGGATTCTGTGGACTGACACACATTAACAGCATACCGTATACCATACAACACCGACTCACGCTCCCCAAAGCTCTTACGTTTGCCAAAATTATTTTGGAATGTCATGGTGAACTAGTCTAATTTTAGTTTGATATTTGCCTTTATGGGGAATTATGTGCCGATTGAAGGTTGAACCACTGACCAACTAGACTAAAGCAGAGGATTATACTGTCTGCTGTCCTGCCCCTGTCCAGCGCTACACACACACACACACACACACACACACAACTGTAGTTTCCTTAAGAGTCTAGAATGTCCAATGATCGATCAATGAGGAGGGAGAAGAGGTGATGGAGAGAGTGATGCAGAGGTTGGTGAGATGAGTGTTGTGAGGGGAGGGGGAAGGAATAGGTGAGGGTGTGTTGTCCTATCTGTGGACTGTACAGTCACTGTAGTCGTGCAACTCAATTAATCATGTTGTGTGTGTGTGTAGGGGAGTGTGTGCAGTGTTGATGCAGTGTGCATGAGTGTGAGCAAATGTCTGCCTTCCCGCTTGTTGAGTGCAATTATATCGGACCTTCATCACTTTCTCCAACCAAACACAGACACCCCCTCCCCTTTTAAACACATATCCCGTCCCTCCATTTGACACTCTCTTAGTCCTCCTCTACATACAGTACATATACTGAGTACTCCACTTAAATGTTCTCTGCTCACAACACACAAGAACTGCAACAGTCCACTAACCTCCATATTTCCTGGGTTGACTGACCAGTCCTAACCATTGACTAGTTGAACTCATTCGTATGATCTATAAACCAGTAGAACAAACTACACACCGTACTGCTCTTAACCAGTGCTTGTCAACAAGCAACCTGAGTCCTATCACCCAACCGGGTGTCTTCCTAGAACGAGACTGAGAGGGGTAGTCAGTGATGTCATAAAGATTATTCAGGTGTATTTGCAGTTGGAGACTGATGGAATGGAACTCTTCTCTGTGAATGGAATTGAGACTGCGTCTGAAATGACTTCATGAGAATAGATGGAAATCAGAGAATAGGGTACCATTTAGGATGGATGAAACAACTGGAGCAGCTGGCTCCCATGTGTACTTCCTGCTTCCTTATGACATCACCTCTGTCCAATCTCTCTTTGTGTCACTAGGTGCCTGCAGACATGTAGCATGTGTGTGTTTTTGGGGTACGGGGTGGGGTTGGGTGGGTGGTTTTTGGGAGATTATGAAATACTGTGAGTGTGACGCTGTGAGATAATGCTCTGGGTACAAGTTGGCCATTAGATAAAGATCTAGGATCCGCTTACCCTCAGTGGGTCCTCAATTTAACCATTATGGACTGAAGATGCAAGACTGACTTCAGATCAGTGTCTAGGGTTGACTTCATCCTATGGTCAAGGGAACTGTCTGAGAGTATGTTTGTCACTGACGAAGAGAGAGGAGGAGGAGGGTTGGAGCGGGGATGAAATGTACATTGTTTCTTTTTTGTACCATGTTTTAATTTATTAAATATATCTGATGGCAAGTCGTGTTTGTGTGTGTGTGCGCGGGCGCGCGCACTTCCTACTGGCCAGTATGTTAGGTCTGTGTTGCCTATAATAAATACAGAAAGAAAATCAGTAATATGGCAACAAGCTGTATTCATTTATCATTTTCATGGGCTTCTTCCTAATTTTCACGAAGGGAATTACAAACGTTTAAAAGAAAATGTACAATCAGGATCATACCAAAAGTTTACACCAGAAGCACGCATGCGTCGTCTTCTCATCGTGGCTGTGTGGTGGAGAGTTTGGTGCGCCTTCACACACGTGGGGTGCTCTTCAATTTGTGGTCTCTGCGGATCAGCCATTCAGAAGAATAGCTACTTTTGGACTTGGAAGGTAAGCAGCCTTTTGCTAAGAATGTTTTATGCATTTTACTCGTTGTAGCTAACTACTAGCTAGTGAACTATTCGTATTGAATTATCCAGCTATCTGATTAATTAAAGCTAGCTAGCTAACGTTACTGTAGCTAGCAACTTCGTATGTAACTTACCTTACGCTTTCAAAGTTTAGATTTGATGCCGTGTTATATCTTGTGTACGATCTATTGTTGCAGGAAGTAGAAAACTCATGTGCCACGTTCTCTTACTAGTTCATGTTTTGCCTAAACGATCAAATCCGAGTTTGATTGTTATTTTATTTTGTTAGATACTTAGCTAACCAAATTGATTACAATATCGCTGGCTAAATTGCTATCATATCTAACAAAGCATTATTTTCATATGGAGGACACTTTTATCAGTTAACGAAATAGCCCTGCTCGAACCCGAGCTGCATGCCTTGTGATGCAACACGCAAATTATAAAGTTGACCCATGTCCTGACTTAATGAATGCACTGTATAGAGAGGAGTGGGATTGGAATCGGCCTCATGATCCATATCCACTTAGCTACCCTCGTTCTACTCTGTATTTCTGTCAAGCACACATCCTCTAACCTTGTTATAACCTAGTAACAGTTGGGGCAGATTTGTCAATTTATTTTACCTTTATTTAACTAGGCTAGTCAGTTAAGAACAAATTCTTATTTTCAATGACGGCCTAGGAACAGTGGGTTAACTGGCTGTTCAGGGGCAGAACAACAGATTTGTACCTTGTCAGCTCGGGGGTTTGAACTCTTCCGGTTACTAGTCCAACGCTCTAACCACTAGGCTTCCCTGCATAGAAAATGACTGCAAGTTTAGCTGAACAACTAGGCTGCCTTTTCTCAGCACTATATTCATACGTGAAAGTATCAGTGGACCTCAAATGCTACAGTAAACATTCCGTTGAGGGTGAGAGCATTGAGACATCTTTAGAACCCAAAGTGCAGTGTGTACCAACCCACACCGATAAGCCAACAGTTAGGCTACACTGACAGACACGTATTTGATCTGGCTCCAATATGTATGTTTGTATAATTTCCTGTGTTTAGCTGACAGACTGACTACAGTGTCACAAAAACACAACACACTCTGTTCTGGCTGCAGAGTTGACCTCTGTCCAGGGCATAATCAGGTCAAAGGTCAACACAGGGACAGATCTGGAGTCGGTTCTTATAGATTATTGATTGATTATAATGATTGTGTTTGATTTAAAGATGGTTAGTGTTAAATTACTCTTGTCATGTGGCCTCCAACATGTGCATGGTAACATATGTGCTATGACACCATTGGGTTTTGGGAAGAAGAAAAAAACAATTATCCACTCATCTCCCCTTCTCTAGTTATGGCAGTAGTGAGGTTCTACAGTAAGGAGGCTGAGAGGGGGTGGGTCTTACAGACTGCTGCTCAGCTTCACTCCCAGCTGTCAATCACCAGTGAGCTCTGCTACAATGTCGAGCTGACAGGTGAGTGTGTTTGTGCATAATGTATATGAGTGAAAGATGCACCCAAATTGTTCAGGCAAGTAAGAAATACATGCGCTCAGGCTATCCGGAAGGCCAAAGTTAGTTACTTTAAGGAGCAGTTCTCTCTGTGGGTTTAATCCCAAGAAGTTCTGGACAATGTTGAAAGAACTGGAGAATAAACCATCCTCACACACTACCTAATGTTCATGATGTGTTTGTTACTGCCAAGCTAACCCCGATTCAGATGACCATCCTACCCATGCTAGATTACAGAGATGTATCTTAAATAGTTTAGATAAACACCTACTCATTCAAGGGGTTCTTTATTATTTTTTAAAACTATTTTCTACATTGTAGAATAATACTGAAGACATGAAAACATTGAAATAACACATGGAATCATGTAGTAACCAAAAAGGTGTTAAACAAATCAAAATATATTTTATATTTGTGATTCTTCAAAGTAGCCACCCTTTGCCTTGATGGCAGCTTTGCTCACTCTTGACATTCTCTCAACCAGCTTCACCTGGACTGTTTTTCCAAAAGTCCTGAAGGAGTTCCAAGATATGCTGAGCAGTTGTTGGCTGCTTTTCCTTCACTCTGCGGTCCAACTCATCCCAAACCATCTCAATTGTTTAACACTTTGGTTACTACATGGTTCCATGTGTTATTTCATAGTTTGTCTAAACTATTATTCTACAGTGTAGACAATAAAAACCCTTAAATAAGATGAGTAGTTGTGTCCAAACTTTTGACGGGTACTGTAGATCAACAGGTAAGGGTGCTCTCGAGCAGTTAGATGTTCTTTACTATTCGGCCATCAGATTTGCCACCAATGCTCCTTAAAGGACACACCACTGCACTCTATACTCCTCTGTAAACTCTCGGTATACCCAAATCAAGACCCACTGGTTAATTCTTATTAAAAAAAGAAACTCTTAGACTTCAACCCTCCCTAGCTGAGAGATCAACTGCAACCCTCATCCTCCACATACAACATCTCTTCTGCCAGTCACATTCTGTTAAAGGTCCCCAAAGCGCTCACATCCCTGGGTCTCTTTCAGTTCGCTGCAGCTAGCGTCTGGACAGTTTTATCTCTGTCTCTTATCTCTATCCAAAGACTCAATCATGGACACTTACTGGCAGTTGTGGCTGCTTCGCGTGATGTGCTGTTGTCTGTTCCTAACAACGTTTCTACCATGTTTGTGCTGCTGCTGTGTTGTTGCCATTCTGTGTTGTCTTAGGTCTCTCTGTGTCGTGTTGTTATTTTTACTTTTCATTTTTATCCCCTGTCCCTGCAAGAGGCCTTTTGCCTCCTGGTAGGTCGTCATTATAAATATTAATTTGTTCTTAACTGACTTCCTAGTTAAATGAAGAGGGGGGAAAAGTGTCTTCAGTGAATTTTAGGCTCTCTAATTCTCCTCATATCCCTCCCCTTACTCCCCTAGGTG
The DNA here is from genome assembly GCF_036934945.1 of Oncorhynchus masou masou. NCBI lineage: Eukaryota > Metazoa > Chordata > Actinopteri > Salmoniformes > Salmonidae > Oncorhynchus > Oncorhynchus masou. The sequence continues at coordinate 88,435,814 of NC_088235.1, read as the reverse complement.
CTGAGTCTCTTAGTGTAGAGCAGAGGGAGGTGCTGCTGTGGCTGTTCCGCCCCACTCTGCAGACAGAACAGCTGTCTGACACACCATACCTGACAGAGGGAGAGGGAGGAACACTAGTGGAGATCGGACCTAGGTACACACACTCGGACACACAAATTGATTTGAAATGCTCAAATCAACCCTTGCGTCCCACGATTGATGTTTTGTTTGTGCTGCCCCCTGTAGGTTGAACTTTTCAACAGCATGGTCCACTAACGCTGTGTCCATCTGTCAAAGTGCTGGACTGACCAACGTCACCAGAGTGGAGCTGTCCAGAAGACTGCTGATACAAGTACACAAATACAGACGCACACAATTTAGGTGCATTTCCTCAGGCTGCCATGTTGCACAAGGGGACAACTGGATCAATTCTAACTTTCCTGTCTCTTTCTCTTGCCAGCCCAAGGATGGACAGAGTGAGACAGTGTTGGATGGAGAAGTGGAGAGACTGGTCAGCAGTCTCTATGACAGTATGACTGAGTGTGTTTACACACATCCCATCTCCTCCTTCACTGTGGCAACCAAACCACAGGAAGTGTTTGAGGTAGACATCCTGGAGAAAGGACGAGCTGCCCTGGAGACTGCTAACGATGAGCTGGGTAAGTACCACCTGTTAATGTTAGATATCTCATCAGGTCTTCGATCGGTTCCTTCCTGTCTACCGTTCTTTCTTTTCTCACTCTTCTTCTTATGTTGGCTATCTCTTGTTGTCCTTGCTAACCTTTCCTTTTCCCTCCCCCTCTCTTTCACCAGTCCTTCCCCTTATGTGGATAGGCCTACTTTGTCACATGACATATAATCTAATGACATAGATGGTTGAAGTCACAGGACTGACAGTGTCATTGATTAGCTTGTGTCTGTAATTACACTAAGGCACACTTTGTGTTTGTGTAATTAGATTAAAGCATGCTCTGTGCGCAGTGATTTAACTGTTTGCAATATCAGTGTGTGTGTGATAAATTCAATCCTTCATACTTTGAGGAGTCTGTGGAGTGACTGAATAGTAAACTCACCCACATGAACAGCCTTCCCTTGATCACTGTTAGTTTCTCATTTTTAGAATTGTGTTAATGTGAACCGCCTTGAGGACGTGAGCTCCCTGTTTCATCTGATGTGTTTCATTGTTGATCCAAATAACATATTCAAGTGTGTGTGTTTGTAGGTCTGGCCTTTGACTCGTGGGATCTGGACTACTACACGTCATTGTTCCAGAGAGTGAAGAGGAACCCTACCAGTGTGGAGTGTTTCGACCTTGCCCAGTCCAACAGGTAGGTGTGTTTTGTTGATGGTGTACTCTTTAATCTTCCTTTGTTTTATTCATGTTTTGCTTCTGGGGGTAACTTTTTGCATTTTCTGTCTCTGTGCCGCCCTCCCTCAGTGAGCACAGTCGTCATTGGTTCTTCCGGGGACGTATGGTGATTGATGGACATGAGCAGAAGGACACTCTGTTTAGCCTCATCATGGACACCCAGCGTCATAGCAACCAGAACAACGTAATCCAGTTCTGTGACAACAGCAGGTAGGAGAGATGGTGTATAGAAGGATGCTTTTACAATATGTCACACGATAGAGATTTTGTTTTCTTTCCACATTTTACAATTCCATAGTGTGTATGTGTGTGTTTGTGTAGTGGTATAAAGGGGATGGAAGTGGAATGTGTGTACCCCAGAGACCCATGCCAGGCCAGTGCCTACGAGTTGAGACTCTCTGAAAGACATGTCATCTTCACTGCGGAGACACACAACTTCCCAACTGGTGAGAACATGCACACACTCACACATCCAGGCCAGGAGCATGTTACAGTTATTTTATACAGTGCCTTGCGAAAGTATTCGGCCCCCTTGAACTTTGCGACCTTCTGCCACATTTCAGGCTTCAAACATAAAGATATAAAACTGTATTTTTTTGTGAAGAATCAACAAGTGGGACACAATCATGAAGTGGAACGACATTTATTGGATATTTCAAACTTTTTTTAACAAATCAAAAACTGAAAAATTGGGCGTGCCAAATTATTCAGCCCCCTTAAGTTAATACTTTGTAGCGCCACCTTTTGCTGCGATTACAGCTGTAAGTCGCTTGGTATGTCTCTATCAGTTTTGCACATCAAGAGACTGAAATTTTTTCCCACTCCTCCTTGCAAAACAGCTCGAGCTCAGTGAGGTTAGATGGAGAGCATTTGTGAACAGCAGTTTTCAGTTCTTTCCACAGATTCTCGATTGGATTCAGGTCTGGACTTTGACTTGGCCATTCTAACACCTGGATATGTTTATTTTTGAACCATTCCATTGTAGATTTTGCTTTATGTTTTGGATCATTGTCTTGTTGGAAGACAAATCTCCGTCCCAGTCTCAGGTCTTTTGCAGACTCCATCAGGTTTTCTTCCAGAATGGTCCTGTATTTGGCTCCATCCATCTTCCCATCAATTTTAACCATCTTCCCTGTCCCTGCTGAAGAAAAGCAGGCCCAAACCATGATGCTGCCACCACCATGTTTGACAGTGGGTATGGTGTGTTCAGGGTGATGAGCTGTGTTGCTTTTACGCCAAACATAACGTTTTGCATTGTTGCCAAAAGGTTCAATTTTGGTTTCATCTGACCAGAGCACCTTCTTCCACATGTTTGGTGTGTCTCCCAGGTGGCTTGTGGCAAACTTTAAACGACACTTTTTATGGATATCTTTAAGAAATGGCTTTCTTCTTGCCACTCTTCCATGAAGGCCAGATTTGTGCAATATACGACTGATTGTTGTCCTATGGACAGAGTCTCCCACCTCAGCTGTAGATCTCTGCAGTTCATCCAGAGTGATCATGGGCCTCTTGGCTGCATCTCTGATCAGTCTTCTCCTTGTATGAGCTGAAGGTTTAGAGGGACGGCCAGGTCTTGGTAGATTTGCAGTGGTCTGATACTCCTTCCATTTCAATATTATCGTTTGCACAGTGCTCCTTGGGATGTTTAAAGCTTGGGAAATCTTTTTGTATCCAAATCCGGCTTTAAACTTCTTCACAACAGTATCTCGGACCTGCCTGGTGTGTTCCTTGTTCTTCATGATGCTCTCTGCGCTTTTAACGGACCTCTGAGACGATCACAGTGCAGGTGCATTTATACGGAGACTTGATTACACAAAGGTGGATTGTATTTATCATCATTAGTCATTTAGGTCAACATTGGATCATTCAGAGATCCTCACTGAACTTCTGGAGAGAGTTTGCTGCACTGAAAGTAAAGGGGCTGAATAATTTTGCAAGCCCAATTTTTCAGTTTTTGATTTGTTAAAAAAGTTTGAAATATCCAATAAATGTCGTTCCACTTCATGATTGTGTCCCACTTGTTGTTGATTCTTCACAAAAAAATAGTTTTATATCTTTATGTTTGAAGCCTGAAATGTGGCAAAAGTTCGCAAAGTTCAAGGGGCGAATACTTTCGCAAGGCACTGTACATATATTTACACATTTTTGAAATCCCTCCCCTCTCCCTGCCTTCCTCCTCCTTTATTTAACCCCAGGTGTAGCTCCGTTCAGTGGTGCCACCACGGGGACAGGAGGGCGTATCAGAGATGTGCAGAGTGCTGGGCAGGGAGGGCATGTCGTCGCTGGCACCGCCGGATACTGCTTTGGCAACCTCCACATACCTGGTGAGTGTCTGGAGAGATGTCTGTCTGTACCTGCTGCTGTCTGTCATGAGGATCATGGAAATGGCAGAAAACCTTGCATGAGTAAAAGATGTCCATCTCCCCCATCCTCCTCCCCTCTCCCCCTATCCTTCACCCCTCTCCACCTATTCTTCTCCTCTCTCCCCAGGTTACAGCCTGCCATGGGAGTGTAAGGGGGAGGGGTGGGAGTACCCCCCCAGCTTTGCCCCTCCCCTGCAGGTGGTCATCGGAGCCAGTGATGGAGCGTCAGACTATGGCAACAAGTTTGGAGAACCAGTCCTGGCAGGTACAGACACGAACGATGGAAACAACAGCAGCATCTGAAATTGCACCCTATTCCTTATATAGTGCTGCTGCAGTACTTCAATAGCAGTGCACTATATAGGGAATAGGGTGCCATTTCAGACTTAACCAGCCTTCCGTTCCTCATGAGTATGACATGTTTTTTGAAACCACAGGAGGTTAACTTGCTTTCGGTCTCCATCTAGGCTTTGCTCGGTCCTTCGGCATGCGACTGGCCAGTGGGGAGAGGAGAGAGTGGATCAAGCCAATCATGTTCAGCGGAGGGCTGGGCTGCATCGAAGATGCGCATGTGAAAAAGAAGCAGGCAGAGAAAGGTTAGATCTTTGGTTGGAGCTGATTGGTGTATGGTTAGTGGTAAAGTTGGGGTCAACACGTGGAAATCCACTAGGTCATTTATTGACATTATAGGGTTATTTTAAACATAGAATTAATGCCAGTCTGTAAAAAACATTACTTGTGCTACTGTTTGTCAGGAATGGAGGTGGTGAAGATCGGGGGTCCGGTGTACAGGATCGGAGTGGGAGGAGGGGCTGCCTCCTCTATCCAGGTGCAGGGTGATAACTCCAGTGCCAGAGACCTGGGGGCGGTGCAGAGAGGAGATGCTGAGATGGAACAGAAGATGAACCGGGCACTCAGGGCCTGTCTGGAGAGAGCGGGAGGAAACCCCATCTGTAGTATACATGACCAGGGGGCAGGGGGAAATGGTAAGAAGAGTGTGTGACGAAGCTGAGGAGGGATTGGTTGTGTGTTGGATTAATGTAGTTGTTTTGTAGGTAACGTGTTGAAGGAGCTGTGTGAGCCGGCAGGAGCTGTGATCTACTGCAGCAGGTTTAAGAGAGGAGACCCTACCCTCAGTGTGTTGGAGCTATGGGGGGCGGAGTACCAGGAGAGCAACGCCATGCTCATCCGCCAGTCAGATCGCTCCTTCCTGGAGAGGGTGTGTCAGAGGGAGAAGTGCCCCGTTGACTTTGTTGGAAACATCACTGGAGATGGAAAGGTGAAGATGGGGAGGAATCACAACTGAATCACATTTCTGTCATTTTACCACACACCTTTCCTTTGGGGTGTGAGTGATTTTGACAATGGTCTCTCTCCACGTGTAGATAGTGCTTGTCGATGATGTGGGTGGTGGTGAAGGAGAGGACCAGACAGACAGAGGGCGCTGTCCTGTAGACCTCCACCTGGACTGGGTGCTGGGGAAGATGCCCCAGAAGGACTTTGTCATGGAGAGGATGACAACTGACCTCAAGCCTCTGTCTCTTCCCACTGGGCTGGGTGTAAGAGACGCCCTGGACAGAGTCCTACGCCTGCCCGCCGTCGCCTCCAAACGCTACCTAACTAACAAGGTGTGTGTGTGTTTTAGAGATTTCACTATCTCAGTAATGTTTTACCCTCACGTTAAAAACATTACAAACAGTAAATTAAGGCTGTTAGATTTAATAAATAAAATGTTTTTGTAAAGAGAAAAGCTCTGAGTTCATTCTGTATTCTCTCTCTGTCTCACTACCTTAATCTGTCTCTCTTCTATATCTCCATCCCTTTCTCAGGTGGACCGGTCCGTTACGGGTCTGGTTGCCCAGCAACAGTGCGTTGGTCCGCTCCACACCCCATTGGCTGATGTCGCTGTCGTCTCTCTGTCTCCATTCGGCCTGAAGGGGGCGGCGACCGCAATCGGGGAACAGCCAATCAAAGGTCTGGTTTCACCGGCGGCGGGAGCTCGCATGGCTGTGGGGGAAGCACTGACTAATCTGGTGTTTGCTGAAGTCACAGCCCTGAAGGTAATAGAATATAACGGGCACGGTTAGAATCACAGCCCTGCAGGAACAGACAGTTATAGGCATGCAATGATTTCAATGACCACAGCAGAGATAATTAGGGTGCAATGGCATTGACCACAGTCAGAGCCCTTCAGAAAGACCGAAAACAAACTTTTAACGAACATCAGCACCAGTCTCTCTGTGCTAAGTGCTGAGTGTGTGTTCTCAGGATGTAAAGTGCAGTGGTAACTGGATGTGGGCGGCAAAGCTCCCTGGTGAAGGGGCATGTCTCTGGGAGGCATGTCAGGCCATGTGTGATGTCATGGGTCAGCTGGGCGTGGCCATCGACGGAGGGAAGGACTCACTGAGCATGGCTGCTAGAGTTGGGACAGAGACTGTCAAAGCACCAGGTACTTTGTTTGTGTGTTTAGGGCACTGTGTGTTTTGGGGGACAGGCAGTGTGCTATGTATAAATCTGCTCTTTCTCTAGGTGCTCTGGTCATCTCTGTGTATGCTGTGTGTCCCGACATCACGGCTACTGTTACCCCTGACCTGGAGAACCCTGGCGGCCAAGGTTTGCTACTCACGCATACATGCACACACACACGCTTGAACAGACACATACACACTGCACATCACAATATTGACACAGCTCAACATTTAAACCTGTTCCTGAGTTGATTTCCACACACATACGCACATTCCTCCTCTCCAGGTGTGTTGCTATGGGTTCCAGTGACTCCAGGTCACTACAGACTGGGAGGGTCAGCTCTGGCCCAGTGTTACGGTCAGTTAGGTGACCATTCACCTGACCTCGACCACCCGGAGCTACTGACTGCCTGCTTCAATACCACACAGATCCTGCTACATGGTCAGTCACACTTTATATCAGTATGGCTTATATACTGTCACTGTTCTGTCTGTTGAGTGTATCATACCAGTGTATTCTAGTCGGTAGTGTATCATACCAGTGTATTCTAGTCAGTAGTGTATCATACCAGTGTATTCTAGTCGGTAGTGTATCATACCAGTGTATTCTGGTCAGTAGTGTGTTGTGTGTTGCAGACCGCCTGCTGAGTGCAGGACATGACATCAGTGACGGAGGGCTCATTTCCTGTCTGCTGGAGATGGCGTTCGCAGGGAATCGTGGGATAGAGGTGGACCTGCCCTCTCTGGGTGCTGGAGGTCAGTAGGACAGAACATTCTATAACTTTATTTAAACCCCTTGGAGGTAAGGAAGATATCAATATGCAATATATACAACACAGATCTCTCTCTTACCCTTCCTACCTCTATGTACCCTTCCTCTCCTCTTTCTGTCCCTCCCCCACTCGTCCTATAGTCCTGGAGGTGTTATTCAGTGAGGAGTTGGGCTTGGTAGTGGAGGTGTGTGAGAGGGACATGGAGAATGTGTGTCAGAGGTACATTCGCGCTGGACTACAGTGTCACCGCATCGGCACCACCCAAGGCTTCGGACCAGAGTCCATGGTGAGACTGACACACTATTAATATCACTATTGTCTGTCTTGGATGGTCATATAGGGCAGAATCCTTTGTTAGATACTTGAGCAATAATGCCCGAGGGGGTGTGGCAGGTATATGGCCAATATTCCACGGCTAAGGGCTGTTCTTAAGCATGACGCAACATGGAGAGTCTTATTGCTATTATAAACTGGTTAGCAACGTAATTAGAGCAGTAAAAATACATGTTTTGTCATACCCGTGGTATTATGGTCTGATATACCACGGCTGTCAGCCAATCAGCATTCAGGGCTCAAAATACCCAGTTTATAATATAGAATTGAGCACTTGACTCAAACTCACATAAATCATGCATTGATATCAATGCTTTTTGGGGGATGTTGTTTATTTTTGTTGTTAACATTGTTCTTCCTGTCTCAGGTCAAAGTTCATGTGGACGGACAGGAAGTGCTGAGCGACCGTCTGCCCAGCCTCCGGGCATTGTGGGAAGGCACCAGTTTCCAGCTTGAACGCCTGCAGGCCAATCAGTTATGTGTACAGCAGGAAGAGGAGGGGCTAGCCACACGCACACAGCCCTACTTCAAACTCACCTTTGATCCCATGGAGAAACCCAGCAATAACGGTCTTGGTGCAAGCCAGCCTCGTGTGGCTGTGGTCAGAGAGGAGGGCAGCAATGGAGACAGAGAGATGGCCGTCTCTCTCTACATGGCTGGCTTTGAGGTACCGCGCACACATGCACACACACAGGCATACATACACACACACACACACACCTAATTTGTTTGCGACTCCTCTCTCTCTGTGTCTATGTCTAGGTATGGGATGTGACCATGCAGGACCTGTGTTCAGGCTCTTTAACTCTAGACATCTTCAAGGCTCTGGTGTTTGTAGGAGGATTCAGCTACGCAGACGTCCTGGGCTCAGCTAAAGGTATGCACACACATACAGCATGTACACATACACACGCATATTCTCTTTAACCCTGTGTGTATCTGTCTCCTGATAGGCTGGGCTGCCACAGTGACCTATAACCCCCGGGCCAGAGCGGAGTTTGAGCAATTCCGGCGTCGTGACGATACGCTGAGTCTGGGTGTTTGCAACGGCTGTCAGCTCCTAGCCCTGCTGGGATGGGTCGGGGAGGAGGGAGGAGGTGGTAGGCAAACTGTTTGGCTTTGGTGTCTACTTATTACACTTTCTTCCCAAAGAGAGATTTACCAAGACAACGATTTAATTTGAAGACTGTCTTTTGAGTACTGTTCACTCAGACAGTCCCACTCACCCTCTTGCTGTGTGTTTGTCTCTGCAGAGTCTGATGTGGTCCTGACCCATAACCAATCCGGCAGGTTTGAGTCGCGGTTCGTCAGTGTAGGGATCAAGGCCTCTCCTTCAGTCTGGCTCCGGGGCATGGAGGGCTCTGCCCTAGGCGTCTGGGTGGCTCATGGGGAAGGTACAGTCTTAAAATAATCTTCAGCCTATCTAGCTTAATATACAGCTATTGCAATTTTCACATTGACATGATAAATGTTGATGCACAAACGCCAAGGATCATCCAACTCTCCATCTTCTCCTTCTCTCCAGGTCTGGTTCAGTTCCGTTCCCCCCAGGTTCAGCAGCGTATCATCTCCTCCTGCCTCGCCCCCCTCCGTTACCTGGATGACACGGGTGCACCCACTGAGGTGTACCCCCAGAACCCTAACGGCTCTCCCCAGGGCCTAGCGGGGCTGACCTCCAGGGATGGGCGCCACCTGGCCATGATGCCCCACCCGGAGCGCTGTACCTTTGGCTGGCAGTGGCCATGGGCCCCCAGGGAGCTCCAGAGGTCCCTCAGCACCACCTCTCCCTGGCTACGCATGTTTACTAATGCTGCTGCCTGGTGTAGTCATCAACAGTGAGGGAGCTAGCTAGACAACACAGCTCTTTCGCACTGTAGTCCAACTGTGGAAATCAAAATTTGGCTTGGAAGTCAGTTTCACTGCTAAAATGGTCAGAAACATTCCCATTACTTCCCCACACCACTACATGTTATTCACTGTTCTGTTTTAACTGAACACTGTTACTCTGTTGAAATCAGTCTTTATGTTATTGGTACTTAAAATAGTATTTTCTCAAACTGAAAAGTATTTGCATTCCAGAGAATCAATGCTGAAATAAAGCCCACCAATCACTGCACCATGGTCAAAAGTGTCTGATCAATCACTTGAGCTGTCTTTAACATTCCGAAGGTCACGCTACTACTAACAGATAGTTTGATTGGTTCTCTGTTTATCACTGATACTGTTCAATTATATTGAACATTTTGTAATTTACTGACAAATCCAAACTGTTTATGAACTGTTATTTTTCTATCAAACTGAGAACTAATTAAATACATTTCAAAATGTGGAGATGGAATAATTGATACAAGGATAATGTGTAGTTTAATGTCTATATTGTATTTGCATGTGTATTGTTGTGCTAAACAGGGCTCATCTGGAAAAGAGTTATTGGCCTCAGCATCTACTCCCTGTTCAGTAAGGACAAATAACTAACTTTCAGAACAATAAATACACCATTTATAGCATTTTACAAGTATTCACATCAAGTATTTACAGTTCCACTGAGAAACAGCAGGGTACAATATAATAGGTCTACATTTAATCTGCGCCCCCCCTGAACAGACCCAAGTTTTATTGAACCACTGAAGGGCATTGATAACAGTAACACGGACACCAAAATAAAGGCTACGGGTAGGGTTGGACATTTCCAGGAACTTTAAATAAATTCCTTGTTTTTTTCTACACATTCTGTTTGGAGGATTCTGGATTTCCTGCTTATTCCCTCCTGATTCCAGGAACCCCCCACAACTGAGATTCTGGGAAAACCAGGGAATTTATTGAAAGTTCCCTATATGTTGAAACACTAGCAACAGGTACTGTAGAAAGAAACACGACACAAAAATCTGAAAATATCAGACAATGAACCTCAAATGCTGCATAAAAAACATTCAACACATTCCATTAAACATACCCACTGGAGGAGGAGAGACGATTTGTAAGTTCCACCATGTTGCTTTCATCAGATCAGTGGTCATGAAGGAGAGAAGGCTAGGTGTGACACTTTATGCATTCAGCCATGCAAAAACTGAGCCCCTGGTTAGACTTACTGTTAGACTGTAAACCTCTGCTTGTGGTACAGTGAGTCCAACACCTGGGGTGTAATCATTAGTCCAAAATGTTTTACAACCAAAATGAGTTTCTTTGACAAATTCAGTGAGATCGCTCACTGTTTGGTTCCTAGTGAATACACCTGCTAATAACCCCAGGATGCAAACCAGCAGACATACACTGCTGACTTCTTGCTCGGTCTCTCAAAAAAGAGGTTAGTCACCTGGAGATCTCCTGTTGAAATGAAAGCTAAATCACTGCTGGCCATCATTTCTGCTGCTCGCTCTACAGAGAGTTACTGAACAGGCCTACCCCCTGTGTGAGCTGAGGAGTTCGCACTATCTGGTGCCATCTGCTGGTTGATATTGATAACACAGATGAGCAGCAGGAAGACCACCACCAGGTCATCCAGGACCCCCAGGAGGTCAGGCATGGAGGGTGGAGTGTCCAGGGGGGGTGAGGCGAGGGACACCACAGTCCCAAGGCAGCAAAGTGCCACCCGGAGGAAGAAGAGGCACACTAGCCCCCCCATGGTGCCCAGGCGGCGGATTAGCAGCTGCAGGAACAGGGGTGTGTCACACAGGTAGTCTGTCACCTAAGGGAGAAGACAAACGGGCACAGGTGTGAGTAGAGGGTGCCACGGTCACCTCGCCTGGCTTCAGGTGGGACAGAGAGATAGGGCTCTTGTTCAGTAGAGCAGGTGTTCCCAAACTTTTTGTGGCTGGGATCCCTTTTGCAAATTCATCAGCGATTTAAAAATGGTTGGAGGAGTTTTACTTCAACGTCTTCAGTGCATGACTGGGCGAACCAAGTCTTGGGCCCAGTGAAAAACATTTGAAAGGCCCTTCTCTTGGCATTGAAGAGAAAAAATGTATGTCTTCAAGCTAATTTTCTGCAATTCTACACATTTGTCCATATGCAGAGTGCATTCATGTTCAAAGCATACATTTTGAGGAATACAAGAGGTTTTGCGTTTGAAATTTGATAATAGGTGGAGAACTGTAGATACCAATATCACTGTGAGCCTCCCAAGCCCATGTTGGCCAAGGTTAAGAACATATATTGTAGATCAATAATATTTGTATTGTAGTATACAGTGTTGGGGAGTTGCGAACTTAAGAGTCTATTGATGCACCAGTGTGTCAATCTAAGTAACATTTAAAAAAAATAAACATCAAAATCTGTCAATTTAAGCTAGAGATATGTTTTTTGTTGTTGTTGTTGCGTGGGCTGAGTCTCATCCACCACATCTGCTGTGGAAGGTGGCCGAGCTGCAGAGGTGTTTGTCAGACCATGAGATATCCCGAAAATCGGTCTTCTGAATGGTTTGGTCAACAAAATAATATGACCGCTATGTGGAAAGGGGAGACTCACGAACTTGATGGTCTTCTCCCCCCACGGATGTCACGGGACCCATCTAAAGGTTACCCATACAAATGAATGGAAGTATGGATATATATATCCTAAATATGACAGACACTTCAAAACCGTATTCCTTTTTTCCAGTTATGAATGTGTTGTTCAATGCTTTTCTATGGGCTATAGTAGAAATGGCCAAATTAAATATTTTATCAAATCATTTTTTATATATATACACTGCTCAAGAACATAAAGGGAACACTAAAATAACACATCCTAGATCTGAATGAATGAAAATATTCTTATTAAATAGTTCTTTACATAGTTGAATGACAACAAAATCACACAAAAATTATCAATGGAAATCAAATTTATCAACCCATGGAGGTCTGGATTTGGAGTCACACTCAAAATTAAAGTGGAATACCACACTACAGGCTGATCCAACTTTGATGTAATGTCCTTAAAACAAGTCAAAATGAGGCTCAGTAGTGTGTGTGGCCTCCACGTGCCTGTATGACCTCCCTACAATGCCTGGGCATGCTCCTGATGAGGTGGCGGATGGTCTCCTGAGGGTTCTCCCAGACCTGGACTAAAGCATTCGCCAACTCCTGGACAGTCTATGGTGCAACAGTCTGTTGGTGGATGGAGCGCGACATGATGTCCCAGATGTGCTCAATTGGATTCAGGTCTGGGGAATGGGTGGGCCAGTCCATAGCATCAATGCCTTCCTCTTGCAGGAACTGTTGACACACTCCAGCCACATGAGGTCTAGCATTGTCTTGCATTAGGAGGAACCCAGGGCCAACCGCACCAGCATATGGTCTCCCAAGGGGTCTGAGGATCTCATCTCGGTACCTAATGGCAGTCAGGCTACCTCTGGCGAGCACATGGAGGGCTGTGCGGCCCCACAAAGAAATGCCACCCCACCCCACACCATGACTGACCCACCAACAAACCGGTCATGCTGGAGGATGTTGCAGGCAGCAGAACGTTCTCCACGGCATCTCCAGACTCTGTCACGTCTGTCATGTGCTCAGTGTGAACCTGCTTTCATCTGTGAAGAGCACAGGGCACCAGTGGCGAATGCCAAACGTCCTGCATGGTGTTGGGCTGTAAGCACAACCCCCACCTGTGGACATCGGGACCTCATTCCACCCTCATGGAGTCTGTTTCTGACCGTTTGAGCAGACACATGCACATTTGTGGCCTGCTGGAGGTCATTTTGCAGGGCTCTGGCAGTGCTCCTCCTTGCACAAAGGCGGAGGTAGCGGTCCTGCTGCTGGGTTGTTGCCCTCCTACGGCCTCCTCCACTTCTCCTGATGTACTGGCCTGTCTCCTGGTAGTGCCTCCATGCTCTGGACACTACGCTGACAGACACAGCAAACCTTCTTGCCACAGCTCACATTGATGTGCCATCCTGGATGAGCTGCACTACCTGAGACACTTGTGTGGGTTGTAGACTCCATCTCATGCTACCACTAGAGTGAAAGCACCGCCAGCATTCAAAAGTGACCAAAACATCAGCCAGGAAGCATAGGAACTGAGAAGTGTTCTGTGGTCCCCACCTGCAGAACCACTCCTTTATTGGGGGTGTCTTGCTAATTGCCTATAATTTCCACCTGTTGTCTATTCCATTTGCACAACAGCAAGGGAAATGTATTGTCAATCAGTGTTACTTCCTAAGTGGACAGTTTGATTTCACAGAAGTGTGATTGACTTGGAGCTAATTTGTGTTGTTTAAGTGTTCCCTTAATTTTTTGAGCAGTGTATTTTTATACCTAAAGGGGTCCTAAAATGCTAAATCCAATACCAAATTGTTCCATGGTATGACCAATCTTAAAACAATTCCATATGTTAGCTTAGTAGAACTAGGTTGTAGTGTGGTTGCAGCATGTTTTAATAAAGTATATGACAAGGTTTTGTGTGTTACTAGGTTGTAGTGTGGTTGTAGCATGGTTTGATAAAGGATGTGACAAGGTTTGTGTGTTACTAGGTTGTAGCGTGGTTGTAGCATGGTTTGATAAAGGATGTGACAAGGTTTTGTGTGTTACTAGGTTGTAGTGTGGTTGTAGCATGTTAGTAAAGGTTATGAAAGGTTTTGTGTGTGGTACTGACCTTTCGAGGGGCTCCTGAGTAGCGTTTGTTGTAGTCTGTGATTTCTCCCAGAACCTCCCTCTCTTTACTGTCTGACCAACCCTTACTGAACAGACGACACAGGACCTTGACCTAAGAGAGAGAGAGAATCCATTCCAGTTACATTCTGAATCATCATTTATCACTTTTATTCAACTTAAAGGGATAGTTCACCAAATTGTCAAATTGAATGTTGGTTTCCTGATCCTGGAAGCAGTCGATCAACAAGGTATGAAATCAATCCATGCTTTGGTTTAGTTTTCCTGGCACTGTTTCCAAATGCTAACGTATTAACATTTGTGGCACAAATCCCATTAAAGTCATGGGACCAATATCAGCATTTTTTTGCACATCATGTCTAAATCATCCAAAAGTATCTACATTTAATTGTGAAGCTCACAAAAATCACTTATAGATGATTTGAACATGATGCTCATTTTCTTTTCAGATAACAAGTGTAATATCTTGTTAATAATGGCTGTTTCTACAGTTGAGTGTATCTTCCTTACCTTTTGTCTACACAGAGGGCAGCTTATGGCATCCAGCCAGGATCCATGTCTCCAGTAGGAGATCAGACAGGGAGCTGCAGACAGAGAAACAAGGTAACATAAAGTACTCTATCACTTATATTTTCATTCATATTTTTACCCCCAAAACAACGATTCACCATTAAGGAAACATAGTCATATCGCTAGTGTAGTGTGTTTATATTATTGTGCATGAGGCGGAATGCGGGAATGAGCAAAATGCTGACAGCAGCATTAGAAGCTGTTGATGTAGTAATATGACCTTGTCTACGGCATGATTGTGAATTAACACACACTTGGATGGTGTTTAGGTGTAAAGTGTAGCTCCTATCTCTCCCACCTTCTCTCTCCGAGGGGAAGGCAGGGTTAAGTGGGGCAGGTCAGGTGGAGTAATTATTACGTCATGTGATGATGACACAGACAATGGTGAAGGTTAGGTGAGGGAGAGAAGATTGGCTGTTGCTACTATCCTTATCAACCACTATTTTAACCCACCACTGATATACAGAAAGTATTCATAAACTTTGATTTATTCTACATTTTGTTGTGTTATAGCCTGAATTCAAAATGTATCACAGATTTTTTTTCTCACCGTCCAAGCTCTCTCAAGTTGGTTGTTAATTGTTGCTAGACAGCCATTTTCAAGTCTTGCCATAGATTTTCAAGGCAATTGAAGTCAAAACTGTTATTAGGCCACTCAGGAAAATTCTATGTCATTTTGGTAAGCATATATTTAGCCTTGTGTTTTAGGTTATTGTCCGGCTGAAAGGTGAATTTGTCTCCCAGTGTCTGTTGGAACAAAGGCCGAAGCAGGTTTTGCCTGTGCTTAGCTCTTTTCCGTTTATTTTTTATCCTAAAAAACTCTCTAGTCCTTGCCAATGACAAGCATACCCATAACATGATGCAGCCACCACCAGTTGCTCAGTGATGTGGTGTTGGATTTGCCTCAAACATAAGGCTTTGCATTTAGGCCAAAATGTATATTCCTTTGCTGTGTTTGTTTTACAGTATTCTTTGTCACAATTTTTGCAGTTTTACTTTAGTGCCTTATTGCAAACAGGATACATGTTTTGTAATATTTTTTATTCTGTACATGCTTCCTTCTTTTCACTCTGTCATTTAGGTTAGTATTGTGCAGTAACTACAATGTTGTTGATCCATCCTTAGTTTCTCCAATAACAGACATTCAACTCTGTAACTGTTTTAATGTCACCATTGGCCTCATGGTGAAATTCCTAAGCGGTTTCATTCCTCTCCGGCAACTGAGTTACAGTAGGAAGGATGCCTGTATCTTTGTTGTGACTGGATGCATTTATACACCATCCAAAGTGTAATTAATAACTTCACCATACTCAAAGGTATATTCAATGTCTGATTTTTTTTACCCACCTACCAATAGGTGCCCTTCTTTGTGAGGCATTGGAAAACCTCCCTGGTCTTTGTGGTTGAATCTGTGTTTGAAATGCACTGTTCGACTGAACTTATTTAGGCTTGCCATAACAAAGGGGTTAAATACTTATTGACTCAAGACACTTCAACTTTTCATTTTTCATTAATTTGTAAACATTTCTTAAAACATAATTCCCCTTTGACATTATGGGGTATTGTGTGTAGGCGAGTGACACAAAATCTCAATTTAATCAATTTTACATTCAGGCTGTAGTACAACAAAATGTAGAAAAGGTCAAGGGGTGTGAATACCTTCTGAAGGTAACTGTAGCTGTCTATGACTGTTGTGCCACTTCTGTAATGAGGTTATTGTCAAAACAGACAGTTTTGTTTACTCAGAAATAGCAAACCGAACTGGTTCGAAAAGGTATTTAAAATGTGTGAAATTCTCTTGATTTAGCAAGCTTGTGTTTAGCACTTTTGGGACTATTTTGTTGATTCTATTGAGCCCGACGAAGTCGGGGTCAAGCACACCTCAAGTCAAGCACACCTCAAGTATTTCAGATATTTTCAATTTTTGTTCGACCTAGGTACGATAGTAAGACAAAGACCAGACTGACAGCCAGGTTGTCATAACAATTCCATATAGTCACCATATCCTAGGACCCTTTTAGACAATAGATGGCCTTGGGAGAGTTTGCACACGCGTGCCATAAACATCCTTCCTTATTTTCCTGTTTTCATAGTGAGCCTTCATGACTCTGGCCAAATGAGAGAGATGTGTGTGAATGTGAAAAGCCTGACTGTGTGTGAATGTGAAAAGCCTGACTGTGTGTGATCTCCATCAGGTGGGAGCCACACACTGGGTCACTAGTGTGGCACAGGCTAGACAGGTCTTGGGGCTCTCATCATGTTACACGGATAGAAACACGGATGCTTCGTTGGCCAGACAGATGGACAGACAAAATAGTTAAATAGATCCAACCTGACCTGCTGCTGTAGTCAGTCTGTATGGTACTTTAATTTGTAATGTAAATGTTAATACGCTACCTTCTGGGCTCTAAAGACCTCTTTCTATCTGTACAAGTCTCTATTGGCCCTTAGATAAATCCGATCATGTGCAGGTTGTGGTGGTCGTGGTACTGTCTTACCACAGAAGAGATGGCCACAGTTGGTCTTTACGGGGAAGCTGGCAGTTTGTAGACATACAGGGCAGAGCCAGTCTCTGTGGCCCGCGGATGGACAGATCTGAGAGGAGTTATTGGGAGAGAGAGGAATACATTGGTACAGTTAGAGATAGGTAATTATAACACCGGTTTCCGTTTCTCTGATCTCTCTGCACTTAATTGATCACTAAAGAGTGATTGGAAAGGCAGGTCCCATGTCTAAAACTGGCAAATACTGTGGCTTTTAGGAACATGAGATACACACCTCTGGAATAGCAGTGAAATAACAGAAACAAGCACCAGGGAAAAGATGAGGCCAAGGTCCTATAAATGGACCTCAGTGGACCCCATCATAAGGAAATATCAGCTCGGAAATTATCACGGTCTAAGTTAGCTTGCCAGCTGGAGGGAGACCTACCATCCTCTCCTTCCCTCCAGACTGCCTCTCTTCTAAGCATTATTAATAACAGTAATCATTTTTTGTAAGAGTAAGTGTTATTATCAGTTAATAACAGTAATCGTTATTTGTAAGAGTAAGAGTTATTATCAGTTAATAACAGTAATCTCAACAACTAACAACAATATCAAACGAAGACAGTGACATTACTCCGACATAACCAGGAATCATATGGGTAGAGCATCTCAACTTCTCTGTCCAACAGAACCATGTTTTGTTATGAATTTAACCAAAAGTACAATGTAATTACGCTGGTCTTTGTAGCAGCAATGATTTTAGCACTATGGAAAGTACGGCCACTATTTCTCCTGATTCCCCAGACAGTCAGACAGTCAAAACTTTGCTATACTACAATTGATGCTTTCTAATATAAAAATTATTATTGACATTGTGGCATGCGTTGATTGACACTGCAGTGTGATTATAGTGGTTGTCATGTCAGGGCTTAGAACCCTGCCCCCTAGCATTCTTAGATGTTAGGGGTCATCAGTAATTGACCCAGTATGTGTGTGTGTGTGTGTGTGTGTGTGTGTTTCTGTGTGGCCTCACCTTGCTGTAGGTCACATGTTTGAGGGATGTTCGGTCCTGTGTGTGTTCTGTGGACGATCCTAGGTGACCCTGACCCACTGTGACCTCAGGCAGAGGGTCACATCTGGTGGAGGAGGAGATTGGGGAGACGGGGGAATAACATGAATTACATTGTGTTAAGGTTCAAATTGGCATGCAACAATGTATTTAACAAACTAGCAGCCACCATAGCTGTTCAACTTTTTGCTTATTGATAGTTGCAGTTGACACTGAATGAAGTCAGTAGATAGTTTGTCCAACATCTATACATTGTCTATAGAGGACAATACACATATGGCATATTGCAGTCAAACTGGGATCTTATGGTGATTTGCCCAGTGCAAGTTTAGTTAGTTGGTAAAAAGCTAGTAACCAGATACTAGACACCCCATCCCCCTATACCAAGTACCCAAACTAGTTAACTGTGAAAACAATCCGGGTACCAGATACACACAACCCCATGCTACCAGACCTTTACAGTCTAAGTACCAGACACCCAACCACACCTATACTATCAGCATCTGTAGTGTGTGAGTGGGTGGTGTGTAGAGGAGAGGGTATAGACCCTCTGTTTATGCCCAGAGAGAAAAAGACTTACCTGGGATGAGAGCTGTGTGAGGTGTGCATGGTCTGATTCATCTGGCAGCTGGAAGTGTAGATCTGGTAGCTGTAAACAGACAGAGAGCCTGGGAGTGTCTCCTAGACACTCATGAGTGTGTCTCTGTAGACTGTGTGTTTCCCGGAGAGGCTCGAGAAGGAAATGTTTCCTGACTGCATCATTGTACACAATAAATCTTACTGGTCAGTTAATCATTAACTAGGCTTTTCGATCTGGGAGCTGACGGCTGCCTGCCTGGAAGAGACTTAGAGAGCACCAGAGCACATTATTGATTGCATTGAATGTCAATGTACTAGGATTACATAACATAAAAACAGATTCTCTAATATGTGATTGATGTGATTGGTAAATGTTATTATAACATGAAATCGGTAAGGGCTCTAAACAAAAACTGGAAAGCGTTTCCATGGCCATTCCCATTTCCAAATTCTATTTTAATCATGTGACCACCCACACAAGTTCAAAGCTATACTGTTTGTCTCCGCCTTTTCAGTCTTAATAGTTTAGTGCCAACTTGGCAATGATTTACTGAAGGTTTACTGAGTTTAAAGCCTTTACCGTAAAACACCAGCTCTATGGTAAAATAGAGTTGTGAAAAACCTTGTTGTTGTCTATCAATCCATATGTATCAGACCCATAGAGATGTATAGAGATCTCTACTTGGAAATAACCTGTTTTAGCATGGGCATTGACATTAAGGGCTTCCACTAGTAGTCAACTGGGTGGGGATTCCTATGGGTTGAAGCAATCAGCCAATGATTAAAGCATTGTCATCTTCTTCAAATTGGGTTGTATGGTTTGTATATGGCCTTAAACTATATCAGCGGCATCTAGTGGCCACAATAAATTAATAACAGAGAAGAGTTGGTTCAAGACTCCTGCACTGCAAGTCCTGGTAAATCACCAATCGCTTTACACTTTTTTCAGACACAAAAGAAGACGAAAATGGAGTACTTTAAAATGAAGAATGCCTCAATGGTGCTGCCCATGCTTTCACAGACGCCATAATGGCACAGATACAATGATGAGACCTCTATCCATCTCTTTGAGGAGCACCCCAGTTGAAAGGAATATCAAACCCTCTAAATTCACTAGGATTCGCACAAATGTCATCATAATAGTCTTCATACATAAGTCTGTCACATTGGTACTGGTAAAGATACCGTAGATACAGATTTGCATTGCCCAAGGTCAAGATGACAACTGAATTCCCACAGTCTGACATTCTAATGAGTAATAAAGAACTGTTATCAGCAAGTGTATGTTTGCAACGTGAAAATATTCACGTATGATGTTGAACTGTTTTGTCTGTTACAGCGCTTCGCAGTCTGCTTCCTGGAACACAAACGTTCACCCTACACTTCTCGATCTCAAGTACAGGATAAAAATGCCTCAAAATGTCTAAAAATAGTTGATCGATTTGGCAGGGGTCAGAGGGTGAATGCTGAGCTAACAGGCGAAGAGTGACTTTGTTCTCCCCCTGACAGAGGAAGAGAGAAGGTGAAAGGTCTATTCTAGCCAGATGGGCCACTGGAGATGGCTAAAGTACAGTGTCATTTCACTAAAACACACACACGCAGTTTGTCTGCAGTTTGTCCCACATTCCTTACTAAGGCATCGTGGTTGTCCAGCGAGTCCAAGTCAAATATACATGTGGTATTACAAAAGACGGTGCTTAATAGAGAGCCTCAAATGAAATCGCTTTTTAGGCCAGGAGTAGACTTAATCTGGGTCTGGGAATCCGGCCCTATACGTGTCAGCTGATAAACAAACAGACAGTGGTCTGTTGAGTCAGATAGAGTGTATTAACTGAGTATGAGTTTAAACCCTTTCCCAACTACCAGCCAGATTATTTTGGGGGTAAAGTGCTTGAGGAAAACACCCCTCTGTGGGTCCACATTTTGACTCATGGGTCTGTGCCACCAGGTATGGTAAAATAAATAGATCCTGATTTTCTTGTCATGAGACCAGGCACGTGAGTTTCCCTCCTAATCTTATCTGTGTCAAATTAGATTGTAATAAAAAGTTAATTCCTCACATAAGAAAACACATGTGAGATTCATTAACCATTAACATGAAGAACAGGATTGTGGGTAGCTGACTCAAACTACTCCAGGGTAGTTCAACTAGCCATTCCTTTGAATTTGTCTACACCTGACCTCAGGTTTATTGTACAGGAAATGTAATACATGAGTGGTTATGGTAAAACAGATTCAAGTGTTACACTTTCACAGTGCTCTTCGTGAGAATCATTGTAAATGTAAATCATTGGCTTGACTGTTCACTGTAGATTTACCATTCAGATGTCACTAACCAGTCACTAACATACACACAGCATCATACCACTGCCGGTTCCACAGCATCCCACACACAGGCTGGGTTCCTTGCTGTCATTTCTGATTTCCTTAGCGAATCTTACTTGTTTGGATAGGTAAGCAACATGGTAAAGGTATATTACCCTTGTGATTTAAATATCCACCAAGTACCCTAATTGTCACTATTTCAATATATTGCGAAAATACCGAGAAAAGGTAGCAAGGTTTTAGAATGAAATCCAGCTCAGATTTTTGAGGCGTTCCGCAAACCCTTGATTCCGCTCTGTGATTGGCTCCACACAGACCTGTCAGTCAGTCAGATAGTCAACCTGATTGGCCTGTCTGTTCCAGTCAGAGGACACCATTGGTGTTTCATTCCTCGTTCTTGCGTTCTTGTGCTCTTTATCGCGTCAATCCCCATCCGTCTCAACCGCGTAACGGAAAACGTCAAAGCGCGAGGCAGCTATTCACGTATGCATTTACGGTGCTTTTACTGCGCAGTGAGCAGGAAACCTATCCTATTACGCAGTTAACGCTATAGATGCAACCCCCTGCAGGTGAGGTCAAATGCAGAGGGAAGGGGAACGGTGTTGTTGTTGATGGCAGGTGCATCGGACATATCTGGCCAAACCTGACGGGGAGAAATGGAAACGGACAAAACGGTGTTGTGTGAGAGCCTTATTATTTGGGTAAGTGCTGTCTGCGATGTCCGCTGTTCAATGCGAGAGCGCTTTAAAGCGTATGATTGCATGAATTATTTTACTGTGTTTATCGATGACGGTATAATTTACCTGTGGCAGGTAAATTAGTGTCAGGACTAGAGCAATCAGGAAATGGCCACGAGTGGAAATCCACCTGTTCTCTCCTATTTATAATTTAGGCCCACAATAGCCTAATGTTCGCGTATTGATAAACCATTGTCGTCAGCTAGGCTGTAAGAATAGCCTGTATAGAGTATATACGCCGATTAAAATCAATGATTTATGATGGAGTTGAGCGGGGACTAGTGTGGGCGGACTGGAGCTCCGACGTTTTTATAATAAAAAAAATAGGCTACTGATTTCATTACCCAAAGAAAGGCCGGTAATTACACAATACATTGTTCTGATTAATTGCGGACTATTCGTTGGGTGCTGAAATCATTAGTTGTGGTGTTTTAAAAGAAAATTCTTAACTAAAGGTTTGAGCTCCAGGCCTCCCACGCTAGTCGTAGATAAACTCCATCATAAATCGTGGAGTTGAGTTAAATCGGCTATGCGCTGGGTGGGTCTTTTATCTGAAACTACAATGCACAAAATGAGCGTTACCTCGTTTCCAGTTTTGTCTTTAGTTCTTCGACACACAACGAAAGACATCAATATCCCTGAATTCAGTTGATCCTCATCCGATTTAGGGAGCTAATCTCATTAACTGCTAGATATTTGTGGAATGTTGCTCCTTCGATTATAGCCACTGGAAAATCAGTAATAATGTAACTTTCAATTGGGTTGATCCTAAACGCCTAATGTGAATTGTCGCACCTGTAGGCTACAGTTTATTGTGCAACCTTAATCCTTACATGGTTTGCAATAATTTAGTAACATTTGAGATCATGTAAATTTGTCTTGAAGTCAGTTAGGCTGTTAGGTGAGATTAGATAGTGTGCCAAGTGTTACAGCATGTTTCTCTCCTGTAGTGGAGCTTTCCCTCCTCCAGTGTCAATAGGGGACAGAATAGGACTAGGGCTGCATCCCAATAAACTATAGTGGCTTCCTCCTGTTTTCGGCTATCCTCCTCTTTATCTGCAGCTACCTGAGAGATCTTGCCAAATGAAAGCCCCTTTCTGTTGGACATTCACCCACCATTGTTTTCAAATCTTCTGTGACTGAAATTGAGTGTAAATGAGAGGGAACAACAAAGACACTCAAGATGCATGATTTTCCCTGAATGCTGCAAGGGTTCAACCAGTACAGTACACACAATGTCAGTGAATGAATAACCACATTGACTTAGTTTCCACAGGCAGCACAATTCTGAACTTTTTCCACTACTCAGATTCAGAATGGGCTTCCTGTGTAAATGCTGCCATTGAGTGGTGGGGAGCACTACAGTTTACCAGTGGATGCAAAAGTATAAGTTGAGGGCACAGGACTGGGAAGGCAATATCTATATTGTATTGGAGGTAAAAAGCCTTGATTGCAGTACTTGGTGTGGCAGGTTTGTAGTGAGTGCTCACCAGACACCATGGAGACACAGTCCTGTAGGATGACTTATTCACAAGTCCACCATAGCAGAATAGGGCCTAGACTAGAGTACTGAAGCATGTCTCTCTGGGGCTCTCTCTGTGACCATACTCGCACACACAACCACACCTTTTTCTGACCTCATATGACAATGCAATGTCTTAACCATTAAAGCAAGAGGAAATCCTCATGGATTGAGAATGACAATTGGGTTTATGTGTTAGGTAGGGCTACTCTGCTACATGTGCACGCCAATGAAATTTAGTTTTTGATGGTTCATGACAGGGTTTGCTGTATGATCAATGCAAGTGGAGATAGATTTCAGTGCCTCCCCTCTCATTGACGTCCCAGTGTCTTCCCCCTGTCTGTACTCTAATCTATGTCATCATCTTTGTTTGAATCCCTCCCGTCTCAGCTCCAGACCTTTAACACTGGGTCACCATGTACAGCTGTAGCGGAGCTCACCACTGGCGTCGCCATGTCTCAGGCCTTGCATCAGATGTGAGTAACGCACACTGAATGAATCTAAACGTCTTCCCGGTGCCATGTGTTTTCTCTGACAGATGACACACACATTAATACGCGCCCCTCCGGTGACTCTTGAGATGTGCTCTGACCAATTACTGTCTGTCATATGCGCGCAGGCAAAATGGATCAGGCTGCGGGCAGCATAGAGACAAAATAGACATATTTAGAACTGCTAATTGTCAGCAAGATGAAAGAATGAATGCAATGAATTGATTATTGAATGTTATGATGTAAACAGCTTTGCAGAACCAAAACATACACAGCTTCTGCTCTGCTTCTGCTGAACTCGAGAACGACTCGTTTGGGGTGCTGCAGTTTGAATGATATTTTGTTTATCATTCTCACGGCAGTCAAGCAATGCATTCTGCTAAGAGTCGTTCACAACCTAGTCCGATTGTGGCCACAACTCGTATCAAATCTACCAAGGAATGATCGTATTTGAATGTCTAGTAATCAACAAATGTACATTGTTTGAAGCACGATTTTACAAGTCTGTCACAAATGACACCTCCAATAAGCCCCTTATGGTGAATGAGTGGCTTGTAGAATTCAATGCTTATGCATGTGTGTTGTGCTTTGCAGAGATCCAGCGTGGTTCAGTAAAAGTTGGCTCGGTCGCATTAAAGAAGATGTTGGGGATAACTGGAGACTCAAAGTACTGAACTCCATACTGACCTCTTTCTGCCCTTCCATTTTCTCCCCTTCTTCCCCTCTGACCATTCCTAATTTCCTTTACTATCCTCCCTCGCCAAGTCCCTTCCTCCATTCATTCCTTCCCTCCCCTACTGACCTAAAAACCAGAGTGACTGCTCTCTGTTGGCCCTGTTAGCATTTTAGCCAGCCATTAGCCTTTCAGTGCTATCATCCTCACACCAGAAAATACTCACTCAGAAATTCTTTGAGGTGTACACTTTGTTTTTCTAAAGTGAAGACTTTGTAACTTCTTTCTCCAGATGAACAACCTGAAGAAGATCCTTCAGATGATGGTGGATTACTACAATGAGGTAGGTAGAAACATGTTTAGTTATGTCTCGTTGTAACTGTTGTATTCTGTCTATGGCACTAGGTCGTAGCCCAGCAGATCTTAAGACTTCCCCAGTTTGGTTATGAATGGTTATTACCATGGCAACCTTACAGTAGATGTTCTATTCTCTGCCACTTGGTCCTGAGCAAGAAGATCTGACTTCCTCTTGCTAGACCTGGTCCAGATTATAACCCTTTATGTCTGGTTAGAGCTGTTATATTCTCTGTCTATGTCACTAGGCCCTGAGCCAGCAGATCCAGGAGTTTCCATTGCCAGACCTTGTGAAGGTGGCAGAACACTCAGACCCTGTAGAACTTGGACGACTGCTGCAGCTCATACTGGGCTGTGCTGTCAAATGTGAACGCAAACAAGGTAGCACACACACACACACACACACACACACACACGGTGCAGTCCAGTCCAGTCCCAGAGGCTGAATGAGAACGATTCAACAACACTATATTGTTGCATTGCCAAGACAATGACAAAGGAGTTGTCTAAATTTGAAACAGACTGGCACCCAAAACAGAAACTGTGTGTGTAATTCCCTCCACCCCCCCCCCCCCCCTCTCTCTGTCTCCCCCTGCAGAGTACATCCAGGTCATCATGACTCTGGAGGAGTCCGTACAGCATGTGGTGATGACAGCCATTCAGGAGGTGAGGTTTGGCCTGAGCAGGGCCATTAGCTCTGATTGATTTTAAATAGAGTGACATGTACGGTAGGATCTTAGAATTGCCTATAAGTGTTAAAAATACAGTTACCAATACTGTGATTTTGTTAAAGTACATCCATGACTTCTCTTTGGCTTTAGAGAGAAAGTAATGGTAGACCACCTGTTGTGTGAATGAGTAGGACTGCAGTTGTCTCTAACCAAAGCTGTACCATGTCTCTCTTTGTCAGCTGATGAGTAAAGAGAACATGGCCCAGTTTGGAGCAGAGCCACCGGGGGATGTAGAATCACAGGTGAGAGGAGGAGATCCGCTGTGTTAGGCCTCTAATAATGTATGTATATATATTGATTGTTGTTGCTGACTGTGCATGTCCCTCTATAGTTGTCACTGGACAACCTGGAACAAGAGGTGAGAGGAGATGCACTGTGTTATAGGGATCTAATAGAATGCTGTTGTTGATTGCGTGTCTCTCCATAGTTGACCGCTTGTCTTAGACTTATTAGTACTGTGATATTGTTTGTCTCTCCCCGGACCTGCTGAAGTAGGCTGGCTGTAGAGAAGCTAGCTAGTGTTAAGTGTGTGTGTGTGTTTCTCAGTTGAAGAAGGCTCTTGAGGACCTGGCGGATCTGATGTCAGAGAAGGAGGAACTAGCCCAGCGCTGTCATGAGCTCGACGTACAGGTACACACATACACAAATCGACTTTCTACAGGCCCCCTAACCGATGCATTGAATAAGCTCGCTGCACACAGTCAACTAAATGAGTTCCATCAAGGTTACTGGAGTGGATATTAGACTTACCACCATTTGGCTGTCACACACACAACCCTGGTATAGTATAAACATGATATTAATTTTGGATGATATCCTATCGATATTATTTTTGTTTTTTGTTATTGCTACTGTAGGTAGCATTAGCCAGCGCTAGTCGGCTTTACCTGTGGCAAAATAGTTTTTATCCTATAGCTTGTTCTCCATTTTCTTTTTAAATAGTGACCCAACATGTTTTCAGCACTTATTTCCCTGGCTTGTCTCTGCAGCAGACATATAGTGAGCACTATGTTTGGAACATCAAATCGCACTATCGAATCTCAATACATATAGAATCGTGAGAATCACAATACATATCGTATTGACACCTAAGTATTGGGATAATATTGTATCGTGAGGTCCCTGGCAATTCCCAGCCCTAGTATAAACTGGGTCTGTTTTATGTGCTATGATGCCAGAGGCCATTGTCTGTGGCTGGTGTAGCAGAAGGGCTGTGGTTTACAGACTGGGTCACTCTGCTTTCCCTTCGCCTGCTCTCTCTGCCGTATCCTGCTCTGCCAGGCTGGGGAAAACACAGGACAGAACCCTGCTGCTGGTTACTGATTAGGTCAAGTTCATAATAGTCAAGTAAAGGTACTGATGCTGTTGAATGGGTCTATCGTCTCGTGTCTACAGATTGAGTTGTTACAGTAGATCACCGTTTTCTCTCTTCACGGACACACAAAGGTAAGTCCACATGGCTGCATGGCTGCTCGTCGTTGAGGCAGACTAAACACATCTAACGGTTGGTTGCCGTGGCTGACTAAAATATCTCTATCCTGTATTGCTCTCTGTCACTAACACGTATCTCCAGGTGTGAAATTAAGAATATACGGCATCTCGGCAAAACAAATAGTGGGGCTGCGCCGTACCAGTAAAACATGAGGCTATCACAATAATGAAAACCAAATGTCAAATCTATAGGCTATTACACCATTATTAATCATTACCACAGATCAGAGGCATTATGAATTAGGGAATGGAAACGGGTGGTATAGCCTACGCTCCAAAATGCGATGTGGTTCTATGAGAACGCAGGGGTTAGTGGCTGACACGCGGAGAGTGGATGCATAAATTCTGGCCTAATGAAAAGATGTCTCTTTCCATTCACCACTGTTTGCTGTCTGGAAATGTGTTGGGAGTAGATGAACGTGCGCGGTAAAGTAAAGGCCCTTTTGAAGTGATTGATTGACAATCGAATGAAAGCGTCATGACTGGATGTGTTTATGCAACAATAAAACGTGATACATTTTAAAAGTTAAATGACAAATCTTCAGAGATCCTATTGAATTAATAGTGATTCTGTATGTAATTCTATGATTAGGTGGCAAATATAAAGATCAAGTCAACATAAAAAATTGGAGACCCCTTACACTTCAGTGTAGTGGTGCCAAGCTTCTAGCAAAATGTATTGCGCTTAGAATTAAAAAGGTATTGTCAGATATTATTAATCCTAATCAGACAGTTTGTTTTACATGAGAAATAGAATAAGACAAGTATTGGAAACAATAGAACATAGAAAAATCTAGAAACCAGGCCTGGTCTTCATAGCTGATTTTGAAAAGGCCTTTGAAGTATGACTAGAATTTATATATAAATGTATGAACTACTTACATTTTGGAGAATCTCTTATACAATGGGTTAAAGTTGTGTAGTAACCTCAGGTGTAAAATAGTAATGTCTACTTCTCAGAAAGTATTAAACTGTCAAGAGGTGTAAAACAAGGTTGTCCACTATCTGCATATCTATTAATTATGGCCATAGAAATGTTAGCTATTAAAACTAGATCCAACAGTAATGTCAAGGGCTTAAAAATAAAGGTGTCATTGTACACTGACGACTTATGTTTTCTTTTAAATCTGCAATATAGATCCCTACACAACCTCAGAGGATCTAGATAATTTCTAGATTACAACCAAACTATAATATTACGTATTGGATCACAAAAAAATACAACTTTCATATTACTGTGTAGATCATTTTATTGGTAAACTGACTGTGAAGTGGTCTTATTCAGTATTCATATCGCAAAATAAATTATGTCAATACATTTTAATAGAAAGTTAGCAAAAATAGATAAGATCTTGCTACAATGGAAAGGTAAATACTTGTCTATTTGTGGAAAAGTCACCTTGATGAATTATTTAGTCATAACGTTGACCTATTTACTGATGGGCCTGCCTACACCGGACAACTTATTTTTGCTCATAATTTAAAAAATGTTTCCACTTTATTTGGAACGGCAGGCCAGCCAAAATTTAAACGGGCCTATTTACAGTACATTCGTAAAGTATTCAGACCCCTTGACTTTTTCCACATATTGTTACGTTACAGCCTTATTCTAAAATGGATAATTGTTATTCCCCCTCATCAATCTACACACAATACCCCATATTGACAAAGGGAAGCGTTTTATTTTAATTTTTGCAAATGTATTACAAATAAACTGATCACATTTACATAAGTATTCAGACACTTTACTCGTGTGTGTGTGTGTGTGTGTGTACACTATTCCCAGTTATTGTCTCTGGCATAAACCATGACTAATGAACATAGGGGAGTGTGTGTGTGAGGGAGGTAAACTAACCAGCCGTTCAACCTATTCACTTTCTCATTCTGCATGCATATGTGAACATTTGTGTTGTACCACCGTATTGGATGAACTGTAAAACATGGTGGATTTGATAGTTTTGTTAGCACTACTATTTTTGGGATTGAAACACAGCCCACCTCTGACCCTGGTTTGACCCTGGTCAGGTGACAGTCCTTCAGGAGGAGCGGAACAGCCTATTAGCTGAGAACGATGTGCTGACGGACCGAGCCAATCAGCTGGACGCGTTTGATGACCCAAGCACGCCCTCCGGACGGAAACACAGCCAGCTACAGATACAGCTAGAGACACTACAGGAGGAGAACTTCAGGTGTGTGTGTCAGTGAAAACACATTGCACTGGGACGACGCTTAGAGTAATTCAGCGCTTACAGATATCTCTCTCTCTGTGTGTGTAGGTTAGAGGCAGCTAAGGATGACTACCGGATCCACTGTGAGGAGTTGGAGAAGCAGCTGATCGAGGTTCAGCATCGTAACGACGAACTTACTAGCCTGGCCGAGGAGTCACGGGCACTTAAAGACGAACTCGACATCCTCAGGTGTGTGTATGGTGGCATTCCAGGTCGTCTTTATTGCAGTTGTGCTGCATGGATGTGAAGAGATGACCTGTAATGACTCCACCACCTCTCTCTTAATCCTATCTGTAGTCTGTGCTGTCTGCATTGGCTAATCAGAAGACCTTCGGTCCTTCGCGGTGCCCGATTTATTTATTTCTCTTTTTATAAATTGAATGAAATGAAATTCTCTATTTTGTGTATAGGAGCTGTTCAGACCGTGCTGTGAAGCTGGAGGCATCAGTGGAGACATACAGGCGTAAACTGGAAGACCTGGGAGATCTGAGGAGACAAGTCAAACTGCTGGAGGAGAAGAACATGACCTACATGCACAACACTGTCAGTCTGGAGGAGGAGCTACGCAAGGCTAACACTGCCCGTGCACAGCTAGAGACATACAAGAGACAGGTGAGATGTACTAGAGACAGGATCATTCCTGAAGTTGTCCCCTCCCTTTTGCACTATAGATCTGACAGCGCTGGGTTGGGGAAAACATGGAGGAACTCTTAAGCTTTTGCCCTCACCTACCAAGTCGTCTCTGAGGAGACATCATTTTGGAAGGACAAAAAGCCAATCGGGGCTTACTAAAGCTATTTCCTGTTTCCTGCCAGGTCCAGGAGCTGCACCGGAAGTTGTCAGAGGAGTCTCGGCGGGCAGATAACCTGGCCTACGAGATGAAGAAGTTTGAGGAGAAATACGACGCTGTGATGAAGGAGAAAGAGGTATGGACTGGATCCCAACACTTTCTACTGCAACCTACCTGGTCTCTCTGATATGCAAGGGCAGTAGGGGAAGGAGCTAAGGAATGTTTTGGACAAGGCAATAGTCTGATGCTGTTGGCTTATCTCCTCTCTGTCTCCTGATGTTGATGTCATTAGAAGATCATCATTGAGCGAGACTCTTTGAAGGAGACCAATGAGGAGCTACGCTGTAACCAGGCTCAACAAGACCAGCTCCGACAAGCAGGTAGCTCATTGGACCATCGCATTGACAATGTAGACTGGCTGTTTGGTGCTGTGTGATTGGAAAGTGAAGGTTTCTTTGATAAACGGTGTGGGCACATTTGACATTGCTGCTGACTTTAAATGGGAGTTGAGACTGACTGATCTACAAATCACATTGCTTCATAAATAACTATTAATGTTATTTGTAAATCAGTCAGTCACAATTGACCCATGATACATCACAGTTTTGATGCTTTCCAACACGGTCTGTGTCTCTCCGAGGCTTACAGATACACATGGTTACTGATCTGATCTCTCGCTCTTCGCAGGGATGGCAGGGATGCCAGCTGGCAGTCCAAGCCATGATAACCTTGCTGCTGAAATCCTACCTATAGAGTACAGGTAATCATTTAATAATTGTGTTTTGTGTGTGAGTCGCTGACTGCACTAACTGTGTGTCCTTGTCCATACAGGGAGAAGTTTATTCGGCTCCAGCATGAGAATAAGATGTTGCGTGTGCAGCAGGAGGGATCAGAGAATGAGAAGATCTCTGAACTACAGACACTGCTAGAGGAGGCACACCGAACACGCTCTGAACTGGACACTGAGAACAGGTGTGTAGGTGGCACTAGCTGGCTCACATCTTCACTTGTACTGTCTTGGATGTTTTACTTTCTAGTTCATGGTATTCTACTTCCTGTGTGTGTGACGTACTTCCAGGTTAAACCGGGAGAGAGTCACTGAGCTGCAACAGCAGGTAGAGGATCTACAGAAAAGCCTACAGGGCCAGGGGGCCAAGACCGATGATGTGAGTTACACACTAGACAGTACATGCATAGACTTTACACATACTGTTATGTCAAACATTAACCCTGCATACTGTACAGGAGCAGCTCTAAGGTAACAGTAGCTGTGTTCTCTTCCAACTGCTCTATTTTCAGTCTCACCTGAAGAGGAAACTGGATGCTCATATGTAAGTATGGTGCATACCGCTTTGTGAGACCTCCATGTTACTCCAAAGAGATCGATGCATAAAATAAGGTGTTTTATTACCCAGGGTGCAACTGAATGAGGCGCAGGATGAGATCATGAAGAAGAAAGAACTGCTGGAGGACCTACAGCCAGACAACACACAGACCTGTGAGTACAACTGTAACACAACCATAACATTGGCAGTATAGTTTTCAGAGAGCCCCAGTGAGTGGTGTCTGTGTCTGTCCCTTAGCTCTGAGACTGGAGGAGCTGATGGCTGCTCTGAAGAAGAAGGATGATGATATGAGAGCCATGGAGGAGAGATACAAGATGTATCTGGAGAAGGCACGCAACGTGAGTTGTCATTCCTTCCGCTCTTATCCAACTAGCAGAAGGACAAAAAGTGTGGAAAAAGATAATGTCTCTATTTGGTTCTGCTCTCACCTGTGATGTCTGAAGCCCTCGGTCTCTTTCTGTGCTGTAGGTGATCCGTGCGTTGGACCCCAAGCTGAACCCAGCCACAGCGGAGATCCAGGCTCTGAAGAACCAGCTGATGGACAGAGACAAGAGGATCCTCAGTCTGGAGGTAACGCTGACCTTTAACCCATGGCCTCTCTCCTTAACCCTCAGCCAGGAGGCACTCATTCACAGGGGGGATCTATAATATAATACTCGACCTCTGGCATTGAGTCTTTCACTCTCTCTGTCTTTCCCTCTGTAGAGGGAGTGTGAGCAGGCAAAGCTGAGAGAGTATGAGGAGAAGCTGATTGTAACAGCATGGTACAACAAGGTTAGAACATGAAATCTGAATAGATGCACATTGTATTTTAGACCTCATATTTCCTTTGAAAATTAATGACAGGAATGTACAGTTTACAAATGTTGTCTCTTCCACTCCCTCCAGAGTCTGAGCTTCCAGAAGCTGGCGATCGAGGCCCGTCTGGGGGGTCGCTCCACCTCTATGGTGCCCCCCGGTCAGTCCTTCCTGTCACAGCAGCGCCAGGTCACCAACGCCACCCGCAGGACCCTCTCTGTCAGCGTGCCTGCCACCACCGCTAACTAGACCTGGGATGGGTGACTACTTAGGTGGGCCACTGTGTATGCAGGCTAAAGTTAGACCATGATTAGTTTAATAAGGTGTGTTCGTGCTGGGCCGGAACAGAAGCCTGCTGACATGGCGGCCCACTAAGACCGGGGTCTCCCACATCTGAAGGAAACAAACAAATGGCTCCTCTCCCACTCCCTTCCACAAGTGCACACTCAAGTGACCTTAAGCACACTAGCTTTCAGCCCCTGGGGAGGGGACAAGCATGCACTGACTGTTGTGAACATGAGCACTTGGTCTAGTTAGGTTCCCTCTTCCTCACTGATACACTGTACAGTAATATACCGCACAGTAGCACACAACAGCACGGTTGCTTATAATCACCTGGAATGAGTTTGGTCTGAGTTGACAACCCTATCCACATGCTTTATTAGCTTTAGCCTAGCACAGAACACTGACTGAGCCCTTCAATATACCTGTGTTAGTCTAGATAGCATCGAGCTCTGACTGGAAGGCCTATTGAACGAACCTTGATTCTTGATCTCGAAATCCTGACACGCTGTATATTGAGTCCGGGATATATCATTTATTCCGTCTATGAATGCGCAAAAAAATACAATTGGAGCTTGTAAGACACATGTGGTCTTAAATGGCTTATTTGAATGCTATTACCAGCTGAATATAAGTGATATTCTAAAATGTTTTCATACTTTACAAAATGATGAATCAGCAACACTATGCAGTTAAAGGATGTAACACCCTATTAACCATTGGACTACAGAGAGAGTTTGACCTCTGATCTTCCTCCTCTGTGTTGTCACAATCACCAGGGATGAATGGAGCACAGATAACTGAGAAATAGGTGTATTTGGTGCTGGCCACCAAACGTCCATAACTAGTTTCTTACACAAAAGTAGGAAGTCTATACTGCAGACCTGTGTCAATATCCTGTGATGTCATACTGACATATATCTCTGGTGCGGCAGCCGAGAATCAATTAATCAAATCAGAAATCCAGGACTATTTATGGTATTTATTTTCTATGTGTTAACTGTGATCTGTACTAGAATTTACTGCATGCTCTAACGGAATACTGTTGGGCCTTTATATTCTCTGAATGTCTTGTCTAGATGAGTAGTAAGGTTTCAACAGTATCATCTATACAGCACTACTGTTATCAGGGTTCAAACACCAGCTTGGCATTTATGGGCCAGTTTCACAGACCCAGATTAAATTATAGTTAGGTTATGAAATGTGGATTAATTAAACCTTGTCCTGGATGTATTGCATCTGCAATTGTGGACACAGCTCCTAGATTTAAATATTATTCCTCTCTGATGAAGTGAAAATGCTGTGACAACCTTTTTGAATGTCTTTAAATTTGTTTGGGCACATTGGCCTTCCTCTGTACCCACAACGCATCTAGGGATTGAGTTTGATGCATCTTGTCTTGAGGTGCACTGGGATTACTGAATGAAACAATCGTCTCTTTAAAATAGCTATCCACTGATGTTATGATCCCTACTGGGTTGGATTGTTAGCCTTATAGTGAGGCTTACTTTAGCTCAAGGCAAGCAATTAGCTAGATGTTGGATTTGCTGTTTTGAGAAAATGTGAAATTCTTGTATGTCATGTGCTGCTGCTTACATTTTATACACACACTTCAGCTAAAATGATTTGGACTCCAGAGCAGCGTACAAAGCTGATTTCACAGCTCAGTTTTTAAAACTTTTTTGCAGTGGATAGTACTTGTACGTCTACTGATTCACATACATACATACAATGCCATGTATACAGATATCAGCGCAGCACTAGGAAATGAGATCTGAACAACGCTGTTTGGATAGTAGGCTACTTGTTGATTGTGTTAGTGGGAAAATAAGTCTGAAGGCCTTTTCATGTTGTGTAAAGAATAAAGTCTTCAAAGCGTTGAGTTTGTTATGGACTGCGAGTGGGCTAGTCACATTCTTTGTGGAATTCATATTTCTATTTTTACTCCTCACTTTCTATTCAAAACTAGAAGTGATCCTCCATAAACACCATGTAGGCATTGCTCACATTTCTTAAAGCAAACCTTGTCTAACCTCCCAGCTATGCTTTGTTACTGCAACATTGACACTCAGATACAGTAGGCTACAGGCCTACATTTAAACTGTATAGAAAATGTTAATGTAAAGATTGTTTACATTCCTTACTCCTTTCACACTGTCCAGTATTTTCATTAGAAACTGATGCTCTCTTTACCCACGTGCCAAATACAACAGGTGTAGACCTGACCGAGAAATGTTTCTTACAAGCCCTTAACAATGCAGTTAAGAACAATAAAAGAGCAACAATAAAATGAGGCTACAGTGGGGCAAAAAAGTATTTAGTCCGCCACCAATTGTGCAAGTTCTCCCACTTAAAAAGGAGAGAGGCCTGTAATTTATCATAGGTACATTTCAACTATGACAGACAAAATGAGAATCACGTAGGATTTTTAATGAATTTATTTGCAAATTATGGTGGAAAATAAGTATTTGGTCACCAACAAAAAAGCAAGATTTCTGCCTCTCACAGACCTCTAACTTCTTTAAGAGGCTCCTCTGTCCTCCACTCGTTACCTGTATTAATGGCACCCGTTTGAACTTGTTATCAGTATAAAAGACACCTGTCCACAGCCTCAAACAGTCACACTCCAAACTCCACTATGGCCAAGACCAAAGCGCTGTCAAAGGACACCAGAAACAAAATTGTAGACCTGCACCAGGCTGGGAAGACTGAATCTGCAACAGGTAAGCAGCTTGGTTTGAAGAAATCAACTGTGGGAGCAATTATTAGGAAATGGAAGACATACAAGACCACTGATAATCTCCCTCGATCTGGGACTCCATGCAAGATCTCACCGTGGGGTCAAAATGATCACAAGAATGGTGAGCAAAAATCCCAGAACCACACGGGGGGACCTAGTGAATGACCTTCAGAGAGCTGGAACCAAAGTAACAAAGCCTACCATCAGCAAGGGCATTGAAGATGAAACGTGGCTGGGTCTTTCAGCATGACAATGATCCCAAACACACTGCCCGGGCAACGAAGGAGTGGCTTCATAAGAAGCATTTCAAGGTCCTGGAGTGGCCTAGCCAGTCTCCAGATCTCAACCCCATAGAAAATCTTTGGAGGGAGTTGAAAGTCCGTGTTGCCCAGCAACAGCCCCAAAACATCACTGCTCTAGAGGAGATCTGCATGGAGGAATGGACTAAAATACCAGCAACAGTGTGTGAAAACAGACTTACATAAAACATTTGACCTCTGTCATTGCCAACAAAGGGTATATAACAAAGTATTGAGATAAACTTTTGTTATTGACCAAATACTTATTTTCCACCATAATTTGCAAATAAATGCATAAAAAAATCCTACACTGTGATTTTCTGGATTTTTTTTTCTCATTTTGTCTGTCATAGTTGAAGTGTACCTATGATGAACATGACAGGCCTCTCTCATCTTTTTAAGGGGGAGCACTTGCACAATTGGTGGCTGACTAAATACTTTTTTGCCCCACTGTATATACAGGGGGTACTGGTACCAAGTCAATGTGCGGGGGGTAATTTCATTGAACATTTGTTTCACCATCATTAGCGTTGTTGATCTGCAATATAATAGTGCTAGTTCTGGCCCAAAGGTAGAGGTGTACCACATTTACCTTTTGTATGTAGATGTTTCTGGGGGCAGTTAATGGTCCTGAAATACTGCTCTGCTTGTCATGGCACATTTCACCATCCAACTGTTACATAAAAATCAATCATAGATTAGCCTCTGAACTGGAAAGACAAGCTTTGATGGCTGGATCATGTATAATGGGAGTTAACCATTTCAATATACACACAGATTTACAGTATTTGCATTCACTTGACTGACTTGAGTCCTGTTAAAGAGCCCTTTGTGTAAGCATTTTGTGATGACCCCTGGCCAGAGAGAGAACGGACAGCTTTGTTTAAACTGGGTTTTATGTCAGTTACGTAACTGTTAGATAAATGACTGTCTGAATGAAACAGGGCTGCTCTTCTTGATAAAGACAATAATGAAACATTCACAGGTGTTTATGAAAACAAAATACAATTCTTTTTTTTGGAGGGTGGCATATTTACTTCAGCAGGAAGGTTACATTCATAAGGCACATAATAAAGATCCCATTGTGATTAGATGCATGGCACATTGTATTTTACATACAGAAGGCCGCAGATATACAGTATATCTTTAGATCTAGAGTGTTCTAACAAACCATGGCATAGATCTGGAAGGGGTTCTAACAAACCATGGCATAGATCTGGAAGGGGTTCTAACAAACCGTGGCGTAGATCTGGAAGGGGTTCTAACAAACCGTGTCGTAGATCTGGAAGGGGTTCTAACAAACCGTGTCGTAGATCTGGAAGGGGTTCTAACAAACCGTGGCGTAGATCTGGAAGGGGTTCTAACAAACCGTGGCGTAGATCTGGAAGGGGTTCTAACAAACCGTGTCATAGATCTGGAAGGGGTTGTAACAAACCGTGTCGTAGATCTGGAAGGGGTTCTAACAAACCGTGTCGTAGATCTGGAAGGTGTTCTAACAAACCGTGTCGTAGATCTGGAAGGGTTTCTAACAAGCCGTGGCGTCTATCTAAGCTTTCTAACGAGCCTTGACATATAGTCAATCTTGAAAGGGAGGGGCAAAATCATAGTTCCCACGTTTCACTCTAGACTCAGCTCCACCCCCTCCAACATGGAGAAACTGAACTTCTGGAATGAACTGATCAAAAATAGGAAGAGCTCCATCCTGGCCAGACCCTCCCCAAGCCACACAAGTTAACGTGGACAGACACACAGAGATGTGATGTGCTGGGGTTTTCAACTGATTCTCTGACAACACTGTATAGGAATCCCCTACCTGTGAAGGGTTAGGACCAGTACAGACTAGGTTTCTGGCTAGGTTAGGATTACCTGCAGAGAAGGGCAAGAACGCTTCCCTCTGGACAAACTTGACGACCTGGTGCAGGAAGTGTCCTTGGTTGAAGGTGTCTGGTGTTTCCCTCTCCGTCTTGTCAAACAACACTGAGGTCAGAACGTGCATCAACACTGTTCCCTGAGAACAACACAAACAATATCCTCTGCCCTTGACTAAATTCAGTACAATGCAAAGAACATTCACCAACAACGTCTACCGACATCCATTTATTGTACTGTAGCCTACCTCCAGGAGAGGGCGCAGTCAGACCACTTGTTCCGGCTGATCCCTCACACATCCCCCCCTCAAGCCAGACCCAGGGGGGCTCGCGCCAGCTGGTCCCACCAGGTCTCGGCGAGAAAGAGCATCCGCGTTACTGTGTAGTTTTCCGGGCTTGTGAACCACCTCAAATGTAAACGGTTCAGCGCTAGGAACCACCTCGTTATCCAGCTATTGTTGTCCCTCTGTCCCGCCATCCACTTGAGGGGGGTGTGGTCAGTGACCAGACGGAAACTTCTCCCCAGGAGGTAGTACCTCAGATACCCTAATGCCCACTTAATCGCCAACCTCTCTCTCACCACCGTAGCATAGTTTTGCTCCCTTGGGGACAGTTTACGGCTGATATACACAACGAGGTGTTCCTCCTCCCCTCCACCTGTGATAACACTGCCCCTATCCCGTGTCTGATGCGTCTGTGAATACAGTAAAAGGCATGTTAAACTCTGGCATCCTCAAAACAGGGTTTGTGCATAGCACAGTCTTAGGTTCATTAAAAGCTTTTTCGGCCCTATCGGTCCATACCACTCGCACTTGTTCTGATTTTTGGGTAAGGTCGGTCAGTGGTGCTGCTATGGTGGAATAGTTCGGTATGAAGTGCCGAAAGTATCCTGTCAGGCCCATGAAGGCACGCACCGCCTTCTTGTTAGCGGGCCTAGGCCACTCCCGCACCGCCTGTGTTTTCTCCTTCTGGGGTTTGATGAGGCCACTGCCAATAGTGCACCCCAAGTATTCGGCTTTGTTTAAGCCAAGGTGGCATTTCTTAGGATTAGCCGTAAACCTGGCAGCCTCCAGGCTTGCCAACACAGCTCTTACCTTGTTTAGGTGGTCGCCCAAGTCCTCCATGTGTATGACGACATTGTCAATTTAGGCGGCTGCGTAAGCCCGATGGGGTCTAAGCAGGGTATCCATCAGTTGTTGGAATGTTTCCGCCGCTCCATGTAGACCGAACGGCATACGGACGTATTGGAAAAGCCCCTCCGGCGTTAATTGTAATAATTGTGTCCTTCAAACTTTGCTTTCGTCAGAGAATCCTCCATTTGCAGCAATTACAGCCTTGCAGACCTTTGACATTCCAGTTGTCAATTTGTTGAGGGAATCTGAAAATATTTCACCCCATGCTTCCTGAAGCACCTCCCACAAATTGGATTGGATTGATGGGCACTTCTTACGTACCATATGGTCAAGCTGCTCCCACAACAGCTCAATAGGGTTGAGATCAGGTGACTGTGCTGGCCACTCCATTATAGACAGAATACCAGCTGCCTGCTTTTTCCATAAATAGTTCTTGCATAGTTTGGAGCTGTGCTTTGGGTCAATGTCCTGTTGTAGGAGGAAATTGGCTCCAATTAAGCGCCGTCCACAGGGTATGTCATGGCGTTGCAAAATGGAGTGATAGCCTTCCTTCTTCAAGATCCCTTTTACCCTGTACAAATCTCTCACTTTAACACCACCAAAGCACCCCCCGCCATCACATTGCCGCCACCATGCTTTACAGATGGCGTCAAGCACTCCTCCAGCATATTTTTTTTCTGCCTCTCTCGAATGTTCTTCTTTGTGATCCGAACACCTCAAACTTAGATTTGTCTGTCCATAACACTTTTTTTCCAATCTTCCTCTGTCCAGTGTATGTGTTATTTTGCCCATCTTAATCTTTTCTTTTTATTGGCCAGTCTGAGATATGTATTTTTCTTTGCAACTGCCTAGAAGGCCAGCATCTCAGAATCGCCTCTTCACTGTTGACATTGAGTGCTGATTTGCGGGTACTATTTAATAAGCTGCCAGTTGAGAACTTGTGAGGCGTCTATTTCTCAAACTAGACACTCTAATGAACTTGTCCTCTTGCTCAGTTGTGCACTGGGGCCTCACACTCCTCTTTCTATTCCGGTTAGAGCCAGTTTGCGCAGTTCTGTGAAGGGAGTAGTACACAGCATTGTACGATATCTTCAATTTCTTGGCAATTTCTCCCATGGAATAGCCTTCATTTCTCAGAACAAGAATAGACTGATGAGTTTCAGAAGAAAGTTCTTTGTTTCTGGCCATTTTGAACTTTTAATCAAACCCACAAATGCTGATGCTCCAGATACTCAACTAGTCTAAGGAAGGCCCGTTTTACTGCTTCTTTAGCGCGGAGAACAATGATGACAGATTTTTACTGTCATCATTGTAACCAATTTTCAACGTAGACAAATCTTGTTTAAAATAGGTTGAATTTGTACCTTTGAAACGTCAGATCTTCAATGTTATGTCCACTATTAGAATAAAACAATAGGCTATGCAGCACCTCCTACTGGAGAGTTGATTTATCTACAGCTATTATTATGGTCTCCTATCCAGGGTTTTAGCCAAGCCCAGATCTGATTAGAATCACTGACTACTACCAATGTGCTATTGTGAGAATGATTATTGAGCGATCTCTTAATAACTAAATATAGTCACTGTTGCTATCGAGGGGTAAATGTTACTATTTAGGCCTACAGTATAAAGCATTTGCAAAGTCATTAACAGCTTTTGTTTCAATTCAATCTATGGTTCAACTAAAAACATACAAAACAAATTGCCTAGGGTTTCAAGCTTCGGTTGATTTCAAATGTAATCTTCAAGTTAATCATTCATATGTTGGATTCACTCCTCAATCACGAGCAAAAATCTAAGTTAAAGAATAGGACTAAATCAAATCAAACTTTATTTAAAAGGCACTGAAATATTGATTAGATTCGATTTAGTCCTATTATTAGATCCTTGGTTGAGATGGAGATTCCAAAATAATAATTATTACTTTGTAGACAAACTGGATATTGAATTGTGTTTGGTTGTCAACGCAACCAAATATCAACATTTGAAGGAGATGTATCTTCTGCTTGGATCATTCCATCTACACCACAAATTAATAATTGAAATCTAAGTTAAATAATCAAATCAAACTATAAATGCACTTTACATAAAGTTTCATTTGATTTAGTCATATTTTTTTCAAGTTTGATTCTTGGTTGAGATGAAGACGTGAATCCAACATGTCAATTATTCAATTGTAGATGAAAAGGAAATAAAGGCAGACTAAGTCAGTAGCACAAAAGATATCTCCTTCGAATGTTGATATTTGGTTGCGTTGACAATCAAACACAATTAAATATCCAGTTTGTCTACAACCAAAAATCTAAGAACAGGACTAAATTGAATCAAATCAAACTTGAAATGCACTTTAAATAAAGTTCAATATCACTTTTGCAATACAATAAATAGCCTATTAACTTGTCGACAAGTTAACAAATTATATATATATTGGATTCACGTCTCCAACTAAACCAAAAATAAAAGTTCAAGAGCCAGTAGCTCAGATGAAACAATACAGGCATTAGATATCCTTTAAATGTTGATATTTGGTTGCGTTGGCAACCAAACACAATTCAATATTATTTTTGTAATACAATAAATAGCCTAAAGTTAAGGCTATCTTACAAACTACACTGAACCAAAATATAAACGCAACATGCAACAATTTCTAAGATTTTACTGAGTTACAGTTCATATAAGGACATCAGTCAATTGAATGAAATAATTTGGGCCCTAATTTATGGATTTCACCTGACTGTGAATACAGATATGCATCTGTTGGTCACAGATGCCACTATTTGCCTCATGCAGTGCTACACATCTCTTTTGCATAGAGTTGATCAGGCTGTTGATTGTGGCCTGTAGATAGTTGTCCCGCTCCACTTAAATGGCTGTGGGAAGTGGCTGGCTATTGGCGGAAACTGGAACACACTGTCTTACATGTCGATCCAGAGCATCTAAAACATGCTCAATGGGTGACATCATGGTGAGTATGCAGGTCATGGAAGAACTGGGACATTTTCAGCTTCCAGGAACTGTGTACAGACTCTTGCAACATGGGGCCGTGCATTATCATACTGAAACATGAGGTGATGGCGGTGGATGAATGGCCCGGCAATGGGCCTCAGGATCTCGTCACGGTATCTCTGTGCATTTAAATTGGCATCTGCCTGCCCATACCATAACACCACCGCCACCACGAGGGCAATGGTCACAAGGTAATCCAGTAATTGTAGTAAACAGTGCCACACTCAGGCAGAAAACTGAATGTTCTATTCTCAGAAAGGCCCATCTTTTCAAAGAAAACCTACTTTAATTATATCTATATTTGAGAAAAATAAGTAGATTATTTGTGATCACAAGAAAATCCAAATAATTAAGTCAATATATGACATTCAGTGCTATAAACCTGTCTCCAATATAATCTCATAGTTTACACAGACCCGTCGCTGACTTTCGTGTGAAAAGGCATCCCATGGTCTGTTTTGTCAACGAGCTCAATGTACAGTGTGTTCGGGAAGTATTCAGACCCCTTGAATTTTTCAACATTTTGTTATGCCTTATTCTAAAATGGATTAAATAAATACAAATTATCATCTATTCACAATACCCCAGAATGACAAAGTGAGAACATCTTTTTAGAAATGTTTGCAAATAAAAACAGAAATACCTTATTTACACAAGTATTCAGACCCTTTGCTATGAGACTTGAAATGGGGCTCATGTGCATCCTTTTTCCATTGATCCTCCTTGAGATGTTTCTACAACTTAATTGGAGTCCACCTGTGGTAAATTCAATTGACTGGACATGATTTGAAAAGGCACACACCTGTCTATATAATGTCCCACAGTTGGCAGTGCATGTCAGATCAAAAACCAGGCCATGAGGTCAAAGGAATTGTCTGAGACAGGATTGTGTCGAGGCACAGATCTGGGGAAGGGTACCAAAACATTTCTGCAGCATTGTAGGTCCCCAAGAACACAGTGGCCTCAATCATTATTAAATGGAAGAAGTTTGGGACCACCAACACTCTGAGCAATCAGGGGAGAAGGGCCTTGGTTAGGAAGGTGACCAAGAACCCGATGGTTCCTCTGTGGAGATGGGAGAACCTTCCAGAAGGACAACCATCTCTGCAGCACTCCACCAATCAGGCCTTTATGGTAGAGTGGCCAGACTGAAGCCACTCCTCAGTAAAAGGCACATGACAGCCCGCTTGGAGTTGCCAAAAGGCACCTAAAGGACTCTCAGTCCATGAGAAACAAAATTCTCTGGTTTGAATGTCAATCGTCACGTCTGGAGGAAACCTGGCACATCCCTACGGTGAAGCATGGTGGTGGCAGCTTCATGCTGTGGGGATATTTTTCAGCGTCAGGAACTGGGAGACGAGTTAGGATCTAGGGAAAGATGAACGGAACAAAGTACAGAGAGATCCTTGATGAAAACCTGCTTCAGAGCACTCAGGACCTCAGACTGGGGCGAAGGTTCAACTTCCAACAGGACAATGACTAAGCACACATCCTAGACAACACAGGAGTGGCTTTGGGACAAGTCTCTGAATGTCCTCAAGTGGCCCAGCTAGAGCCCAGACTTGAACCCGATTGAACATCCCTGGAGAGACCTGAAAATAGCTTTGCAGCGATGCTCCCCATTCAACCTGACAGAGCTAGAGAGGATCTGCAGAGAAGAATGGGAGAAACTCGCAAAATACAGGTGTGCCAGGCTTGTGGTGCCATACCCAAGAAGACTCGAAGCTGTAATCCCTGCCAAAGGTGCTTCAACAAAGTGCTGAGTAAAGGGTTTGAATACTTATGTAAATGTGATATTTCAGTGTTTTATTAAAACATTTTAAAACATCTAAAAGCCTGTTTTTGCTTTGTCATTATGGAGTATTGTGTGTAGATTCATTAAATCCATTTTAGAAAAAGGCTTTGTATTTCAAACACTGGTGGTAACCAGATCAAATCAAATCAAATGTATTTATATAGCCCTTCTTACATCAGCTGATATCTCAAAGTGCTGTACAGAAACCCAGCCTAAAACCCCAAACAGCAAGCAATGCAGGTGTAGAAGATTGATGGCTAGGAAAAACTCCCTAGAAAGGCCAAAACCTAGAAAGAAAACTAGAGAGGAACCAGGCTATGAGGGGTGGTCAGTCCTTTTCT
This sequence comes from Oncorhynchus masou masou, assembly GCF_036934945.1. Taxonomy (NCBI): domain Eukaryota; kingdom Metazoa; phylum Chordata; class Actinopteri; order Salmoniformes; family Salmonidae; genus Oncorhynchus; species Oncorhynchus masou. The sequence goes on along the minus strand of NC_088235.1, from coordinate 88,392,291 downwards.
GGCTGTGCCGGGTGGAGATTATAACAGAACATGGCCAAGATGTTCAAATGTTCATAAATGACCAGCACAGTCAAATAATAATAATCACAGTAGTGGTCGAGGATGCAACAGGTCAGCACCTCAGGAGTAAATGTCCGTTGGCTTTCCATAGCCGATCATTAAGAGTTTCTCTACCGCTCCTGCTGACTCTAGAGAGTTGAAAACAGCAGGTCTGGGACAGGTAGCACGCCCGGTGAACAGGTCAGGGTTCCATAGCCGCAGGCAGAACAGTTAAAACTGGAGCCGCAGCATGGCCAGGTGGACTGGGGACAGCAAGGAGTCATCATGCCAAGTAGTCCTGAGGCATGGTCCTAGGACTCAGGTCCCCCAAGAGAGAGAAAGGGAGAAAGAGAGAATTAGAGAGAGCATACTTAAATTCACACATATCTGGAGTATTTCTCCAGTGTCCTAACAGACTGACCCTAGCCCCCGACACATAAACTACTGCAGCATAAATACTGGAGGCTGAGACAGGAGGGGTCAGGAGACACTGTGGCCCCATCCGATGATACCCCCAGACAAGGCCAAACAGGCAGGATATAACCATACCCACTTTGCCAAAGCACAGCCCCCACACCACTAGAGGGATATCTTCAACCACCAACTTACCATCCTGAGACAAGACCGAGTATAGCCCACAAAGATCTCCGCCACGGAACAACCCAAGGGGGGGAGCCAACCCAGACAGGAAGACCACGTCAGTGACTCAACCCACTCAAGTGACGCACCCCTCCAAGGAACGGCATGGAAGAGCACCAGTAAGCCAGTGACTTGGCCCCTGTAATAGGGTTAGAAGCAGAGAATCCCAGGGGAGAGAGGGGAACTGGCTAGGCAGAGACAGCAAGGGCTGTTCGGTGCTCCAGTGCCTTTCCGTTCACCTTCACACTCCTGGGCCAGACTACACTCAATCAAAGGACCTACTGAAGAGATGAGTCTTCAATAAAGACTTAAAGGTTGAGACCGAGTCTGCGTCTCTCACATGGGTAGGCAGACCATTCCATAAAAATGGAGCTCTATAGGAGAAAGCCCTGCCTCCAGCTGTTTGCTTAGAAATTCTAGGGACAATAAGGAGTACAGCAGGACCAAATCGTAAAGATAGGAAGGAGCAAGACCATGTAATGCTTTGTAGGTTAGCAATAAAACCTTGAAACCCTTGCCTTACAGGAAGCCAGTGTAGGGAGGCTAGCACTGGAGTAATATGATCAAATTATTTGGTTCTAGTCAGGATTCTAGCAGCCGTATTTAGCACTAACTGAAGTTTATTTAGGGCTTTATCCGGGTAGCCGGAAAGTAGAGCATTGCAGTAGTCTAACCGAGAAGTGACAAAAGCATGGATTAATTTTTCTGCATCAATTTTGGACAGAAAATTTCTGACCATTGCAATGTTACGCAGACAGAAAAAAAGCTGTCCTTGAAACAATCTTGATATGTTCGTCAAAAGAGAGATCAGGGCCCAGTGCACTACTTTTGTGAAAAAATCATTTTTACTTTAAAAATATATTTATTCAGATTTTTTTATGAATACTGAGAAAGAGGCTTTGGAGGAAATTCTTAATGAGTCAGACACAGATGCTGGGAGTGACCTGGAGCAAGATGACTCGGGCAGAGAATTGTTTTTTCTAGAAGGATTGGATTCTGTTTTAGATGTGTAAATAAATTATTTTGTATATCTTTCTGTAGTTTACAATATGTATTTGGTATTGTTTTATATAGTTGTGGTCTGCTTCTTTTTACAGTATAGTGGTGTCCTGTGTAGCCTATTTTTTTTATTTTACCTTTATTTTACTAGGCAAGTCAGTTAAGAACAAATTCTTATTTTCAATGACAGCCTAGGAACAGTGGGTTAACTGCCTGTTCAGGGGCAGAACGACAGATTTTGTACCTTGTCAGCTCGGGGATTTGAACTTGCAACCTTTCGGTTACTAGTCCAACACTCTAACCACTAGGCTACACTGCCGCCCCCCTATAACCAGTGTATCATTCCAAAGTAGTTACATATTGTATATATTTCACATTAGTTAGCTGGTAAAAGTTGGACATATTCTGTGTAACAGCGGAGAGGTGTTCTTATATAAATTCTTATGGTCATTGTTACTTTGTCTCTAAAGGTAGGTGACCTGTGTCCCACTGTTTTCATTGTATAGGCTAGTAAATTGCTTTTACATTACAGTAATGTCGTTTTGTTATATAGTTGTGGTCTGCTTTTTTGTGTTTTGGACTATGTACAGTTGAAGTTGGAAGTTTACATACACCTTAGCCAAATCAATTTACACTCAGTTTTTCACAATTCCTGACATTTAATCCTTGTAAAAATTCCCTGTCTTAGGTCATTAGGATCACCACTTTATTTTAAGAATGTGAAATGTCAGAATAATAGTAGAGAGAATGATTTATTTCAGCTTTTGTTTCTTTCATCACATTCCCAGTGGGTCAGAAGTTTACATACACTCAATTAGTATTTGGTAGCATGGCCTTTAAATTGTTTAACTTGGGTCAAGCGTTTCGGCTAGCCTTCCACAAGTTCGCCACAATAGGTTGGGTGAATTTTTGCCCATTCCTCCTGACAGAACTGGTGTAACTGAGTCAGGTTTGTAGGCCTCCTTGCTCGCACACACTTTTCAGTTCTGCCCAAAAATTGTCTATAGGATTGAGGTCAGGGCTTTGTGATGGCCACTCCAATACCTTGACTTTGTTGTCCTTAAGCCATTTTGCCACAACTTTGGAAGTATGCTTGGGGTCATTGTCCATTTGGAAGACCCATTTGCGACCAAGCTTTAACTTCCTGACTGATGTCTTGAGATGTTGCTTCAATATATCCACATAATTTTCTCTCCTCATGATGCCATCTATTTTGTGAAGTGCACCAGTCCTTCCTGTAGCAAAGCACCCCCACAACATGATGCTGCCATCCCCGTGCTTCACGGTTGGGATGGTGTTCTTTGGCTTGCAAGCCTCCCCTTTTCCCTCCAAACATAACAATGGTCATTATGGCCAAACAGTTATATTTTTGTTTCATCAGACCAGAGGACATTTCTCCAAAAAGTAAGATCTTTGTCCCCATGCGCAGTCCGTAGTCTGGCTTTTTTTATGGCAGTTTTGGAGCAGTGTCTTCTTCCTAGCTGAGCGGCCTTTCAGGTTATGTCGATATAAGACTTGTTTTTACTGTGGATATAGATATTTTTGTACCTGTTTCCTCCAGCATCTTCACAAGGTCCTTTGCTGTTCTGGGATTGATTTGCACTTTTCGCACCAAATTACGTTCATCTCTAGGAGACAGAACGCATCTCCTTCCTGAGCGGTATGACGGCTGCGTTGTCCCATGGTGTTTATAGTTGCGTACTATTGTTTGTACAGATGAACATGGTACCTTCAGGAATTTGGAAATTGCTCCCAAAGATGAACCAGACTTGTGGAGGTCTATACTTTTTCTTCTGAGGTCTTGGCTGATAACTTTTTATATTCCCATGATGTCAAGCAAGAGGCACTGAATTTGAAGGTAGGCCTTGAAATACATCCACTGGTAGACCACCTTGACTCAAATGATGTCAATTAGCCTATCAGAAGCTTCTAAAGCCATAACATCCTTTTCTGGATTTTTCCAAGCTGTTTAAAGGCACAGTCAATTTAGTGTATGTTTACTTCTGACCCACTGGAATTGTGATAATCTGTGAAATAATGTGAAATAATCTGCCTGTACACAATTGTTGTAAAACTTACTTGTGTCATGCACAAAGTAGATGTCCTAACCGACTTGTCAAAATTATAGTTTGTTAACAAGAAATTTGTGGAGTCATTGAAAAGCTAGTTTTAATGACTCCAACCTAAGTGTATGTAAACCTCCAACTTCAACTGTATAGTTTACACCCAGTATAGGCCTATGTAACTGTTTCCTGTGTCCAATATTTCAAATTAGTTTTCAATTGGGAGGCAGAGGGGTAGGCATGGGTGGGCCTGGGTGGACACATGCTCATCCACTGGTTAAGCAAAAAAAAAGAACACATTATTATTAGAAAATACACCTCACAGAGGTGAGCTTGCTGCTCCCTCTCACCTGGCCAGTTGTGAAGCAGCAGTTTACAATCCCCCTGGACAGTTATGTCCAGTGGGGGTAGGGAGCCTACTGAAGAAGTTATACATTTACAGTGTTTGCTTCTGAGAGAGGGCTGTGAGATGGTGTGATAAAAGTCACAAGCATGGAATCTGTAACAAATTTTAGGCTGGGTGTTATCTTTTAGTATATTGCTTTAATATTACAGTAATGTAGTTTTATAAAATTAGACAACTGTAATGATGTTTATCTTACAGCAATATTGATCCCTTTAGATTCCTTTATTTTATTCCCCACAAAGAGGGTGAGGACGTCTGGGAGAAAACCACACCCCAACAAGTGACCACGCCAGTCAATGTCTTCACCCTCCACTGCCAGATCCACAATCCCCACTACTTTCTCTAATGCTATCTCTACTGATGGTTCAAGCTCACACCACTCCACAAAGGCCTCACTCCTCTTCCACTACCCCCACTGCAGGCCCTGGATCCACTCCCCTCTCAGCCAGTTAATCAAGAGGTGCGGAGGCAGGGGGACACCTCGGCGTCAACAGAGAAGAGGGAGGAGCAGAGGTAGGAGCACTGGAACCAACACTGGAAACAGCACAACAGAGTGAGATGAACCTGAGGACAGATGGTGTACAGTCATTGAAGATTATGTAGAGCCAGTACCACCCAGGTTCAGACCCAAATGACCTGTAGGCCCACAGTTGGACGGTACTCAAACATACCAGCTGTTTCATCTTTACTTCACCACCTCTGTGCTGTGGACACTAGTTTGCAATTGTCACAATCGTCGTAAGCATACTCAGACCAAAGAGCAGCGCGATATGGGTTCCACATCTTTTTATTTGTGAAATGCACAAAAACAATAAAGAACAAACGAAACGTGAGTCAATGAAGTGCTCACAGGCAACTACACAAAAACAAGATCCCACAAAAACCCAGTGGGGAAATGGCTGCCTAAATATGATCCCCAATCAGAGACAATGCTAAACAGCGGGCTCTGATTGGGAACCATAACAGGCCAATATAGAAATAAAACTACCTAGATTACCCACCCGAGTCACAACCCGACCTAACCAAAATAGAGAATAAAAAGGCTCTCTATGGTCAGGTCGTGACAGCAATACCAACAAGTAGGGGGAGAATAACTTGTTAGGGCTAGCTAGCAGAACCCCTCGACAACATCCGCTGAAAAGGCAGAGTGCGAAATTCAAAAATATTTTTTTGAAATATTTAACTTTCATGCATTCACAAGTGCAATACACCAAATTAAAGGTTAACTTCTTGTTAATCTACCTGTCCGATTTCAAAAAGGCTTTACAGTGAAAGCACGCCATATGATTATGTTAGGTCAGAGCCTAGTCACAAGAACACATACAGCCATTTTCCTGACAAAAAGAGGAGTCACAAAAAGCAGAAATAGAGATAAAATGAATCACTAACCTTTGATGATCTTCATCAGATGGCACTCATAGGACTTCATGTTACACAATACATGTATGTTTTGTTCGATAAAGTTCATATTTATATCCAAAAATCTCAGTTTACATTGGCACGCTATGTTCAGTAATGTTGTGCCTCGAAAACATCTGGCAAATTTGCAGAGAGCCACATCCATTTACAGAAATACTCATCATAAACTTTGATAAAAGATACAAGTGTTATGCACAGAATTATAGATATACTTCTCCTTAATGCAACCGCTATGTCAGATTTCACACACTGTATATTCGCTGGGCAATGAGTTGAAAAACTACAAACCTCAGATGTCCCACTTCCTGGTTGGATTTTTCTCATGTTTTCGCCTGCCATATCTGTTATACTCACAGACATCATACAAACAGTTTTAGAAACGTCAGAGTGTTTTCTATCCAAATCTACTAATATGCATATATTAGCTTCTAGGCCTTAGTAGCAGGCAGTTTACTCTGGGAACGCTTTTCATTTGAACGTGAAAATGCTGCCCCCTATCCCAAACAGGTTTTAAGCAGCAGAGGGGAAACAAGATGCACTGGTAACATATGACATGGGTGACATGCTCTCCTACATTTCCCTGGTGATATACATGGGACTGGCGAAGGTATCAAGACTAGTTGACTAGTGAAAACTGTTTCTTGACCATCAACTGTACTCTTCACATGAGTGACCCACAAAAGGATGAGGAGAATGACAATAAGAAGAGGACTGCAGGGTATGATCCTCTCGCAAGAGTCAAGCCCATTTACATTTATAATTTATATCTGTTTTCCAAATATTTCTTGCAAATAGTTCTTCTTAATGTGGGACCAATACCATTTGGCTTATTCAATGTGTAATAGCAGTGGAATTACCCCATTCTGACAATTTGGAGAGGTTGAAAGCACACTTGGATGTACCCTTTCCATATTATGTCTATATTTGATAAGCTACCCAGGAAAGGGCGGAAAACAGCCCATATTAATATATATAGCCTTAGAAATAAGGTTCATAAAATCAATAACTTGCTGACGTCAGATAACCTTCATATATTAGCAATTTCTGAGACTCAGATAATTAATTGGATGATACAGCAGTGGCAATACAAGGTTATAACATCTACAGAAGAGACAGAAATGCTTATGGAGGAGGTGTTGCTGTATACACTACCATTAAAATATTTGGGGTCACTTAGAAATATCCTTGTTTTTGAAAGAAAAGCACATTTTTTGTTTATTAAAATAGCATCAAATTGATCAGTAAAACAGTGTAGACATTGTTAATGTTGTGAATGACTATTGTAGCTGGAAATGGCAGATTTTTTATGGAATATCTACATAGGCGCGCCGAGGCCCATTATCAGCAACCATCACTCCTGTGTTCCAATGGCACGCTGTGTTAGCTAATCCAAGTTTATCATTTTAAAAGGCTAATTGATCATTAGAAAACCCTTTTGCAATTATGTTAGCACAGCTGAAAACTGTTGTTCTGATTAAAGAATCAATAAAACTGTCCTTCTTTAGACTAGTTGAGTATCTGGAGCATCAGCATTTGTGGGTTCGATTACAGGCTCAAAATGGCCGGAAACAAAGAACTTTCTTCTGAAACCTGTCAGTATATTCTTGTTCTGAGAAATGAAGGCCATTCCATGGGAGAAATTGCCAAGAAACTGAAGATCTCGTACAATGCTGTGTACTATTCCCTTCTTAGAACAGCGCAAACGGGCTCTAACCAGAATAGAACTGAGCAAGAGGACAAGTGCATTAGAGTGTCTAGTTTGAGAAACAGATGCCTCACAAGTCCTCAACTGGCAGCTTCATTAAATAGTCCCCGTAAAACACTAGTCTCAACATCAACAGTGAAGAGGCGACTCCGGGATGCTGGCCTGCTAGGCAGAGTTGCAAAGAAAAAAACTTATCTCAGACTGGCCAATAAAAATAAAATATTAAGATGGGCAAAAGAACACAAACACTAGACAGAGGAACTCTGCCTAGAAGGCCAGCATCCCAGAGACGCCTCTTCACTGTTGACGTTGAGACTGCAATGTAGCAGCCACATGGCAAAGTTGCCACATTATGACTAACTGTACAAATCATCCATGGCTTTTGGTAGCTATATTGTTAGGTTTGTGCTAATGTTAGCCTTGAGCGCTGAATGTCACAAAAGTTTAGGGATAACAAGTATCATTCACTTGATACATGGAGGGACTGTTGTTAATGCTGTAGGTAATGTCTATCACCTTGAGTTCGAAGTATCCCCCCAGTGTTGCGTCTTTGCTAGCCATCTTGGGGAAACCCAGTGGCACAATGTTGCCCATCCTCTGTGTCTCATGGATGAGTGTCAGTGTAGGACATGTTGGGTCTGTCAGACATGTTGGGCTGGCGGGACTGGCCTATCACTCTGTTTATCTCATCCTGGACCTTCCCTGGAGGGAAAAGGTGAAGGGATCAATCAATCAATCAATTGATCAATAGATCAATCAAATAATCAACCAATCAATCACGTGGGTGCTGTGGAAGAGTTGACTCCCCCTGTATCTCTGGGTTGTTCATCATGTAGACCAGGGCCAAGCATAAAGGGGTGGCAACGGTCTTCATCCCAGCCTCGATCAGGTCCAGGGTACATACCATTAGGGTCTCTGTATTCAGAATCCACACAGAGCCAACCAAAGAGGGGGAAGTCTGTCATATGAAAATCAGTGCTCTCCCTTTCCATTACAAAGACATGGTTCCCACACCCTGCAGAACACGGGGTTTCGATTAGTTTCAAATACCACCGACACCAACATCTTCACGTTATAAAATGACTCCACTGACAACTATAGGGCAAAACGTCAGAAACGTCATCACTTATGACCTTTTTAATCTGAACATGGGCTGTTTGAAGAGTTTTATCTCAAGTTTTATGTGATCTGTTCTGGTTGGATTTCCCCTCCAGCCCTTTGATGATGGAAATGGAAACTGATTGGGGTAAAGAAATCAGAAATCTAGAGCAACACGACTGAGCTTCCAGCTCTCACACACGTACACTTTTCATTCACACTCTTCTCAACACACACACATGCTCGTCACAATGGAAGAGGCACATGTATAGCTTCCTAATCAATATCTGTTTGGAAGCCTCACACACACACACACACACACACACACACACACACACACACACACACACACACACACACACACACACACACACACACACACACACACACACACACACACACACACACACACACACACACACACACACACACACACACACACACACACACACACACACACACACACACACACACACACACACACACACACACACGTATACTGTAGTAATTACATTTTCGAGCTATGGTCTTTATAGAATGCATTTGGGACACCATTTGTGGAGTATGCACCTCTGATGAGGAGATGGGACTGTGAGTAGTGCATTTGATTTAACTTGACCGACATGCAGGGTTGGTGGGGTTTTCACTTTTCAACTGATTCCATTGTAGCAAACAAACTAGATCAAAGATGCCATTAAACGCACCATAAAATTGCATAACATGGCAGCACTTAATTATTGCAGCCATACCAACAATGATATGCAGGAATTTAGTCTACTTTGTAATCTGCTAACACATTTAGTGAAAACAGGTATTGAGGACACCGACCTCTGAGTTAGCTGAGTAAACAGAACCACTGTGGTTCCTTAAGTGGGGCAGAGTAACATACAAAGTTTCTCATAAAATACCTCAGATCTAGGTCATTGCCTCCTTTAAAGAAGTTTCAACACCAAGTATAAGAACAAAGATGACAAAAACATCTTGCAAACAAGTCGTCAGTAAATTACGGTTGAGTAATACCTGGAATATGCTGAATGCTCATTTTTATTTTACTATTTGACATAATCCACAGATGTGTTATCAGTCCTCTTCAAAGAAGGGATGTGGACACTTAAACATGCTGGTGAGTAACAGTCATCCAAATGTCTTTATCTTGACATTATACCAATACAAAAAACTAGAGGGATCTGGGCAAATAGAAGACTGAAGGAGGTAGACAGACAAAGTGTCATTGTATTACTATTTCAACATATTGCTTTCTTATTATGTACTTCATGACTTATCCTAAGGTGACTTTAAGAATGTGTTAGGATTTAGGGTCTAAAATCATGTGCATACAAAGGTCAAGTTTAAAAAGGTCACATATCTCATGTGTGCAGTTCATGTGCATACACTGTGATAAATAAATTTGAAGTCTGAAGTTTGCATACACCTTAGCCAAATACATTTCAACTCAGTTTTTCACAATTCCTGACATTTAATCAGAGTAAAAATTCCCTGTCTTAGGTCTGTCAGGATCACCACTTTATTTTAAGAATGTGAAATGGCAGAATAATAGTAGAGAGAATGATTTATTTCAGCTTTTATTTATTTCATCACATTCCAAGTGGGTCAGAAGTTTACATACACTCAATTAGTATTTGGTAGCATTGCCTTTAAATTGTTTAACTTGGGTCAAACGTTTCGGGCAGCCTTCGACAAGCTTCCCACAATAAGTTGGGTGAAGTTTGGCCCATTCCTCCTGACAGAGCTGGTGTAACAGAGTCAGGTTTGTAGGCCTTCTTGCTCACACACACTTTTTCAGTTCTGACCACACATTTTCTATAGGATTGAGGTCTTTGTGATGGCCACTCCAATAGCTCCAATACCTTGACTTTGTTGTCCTTATGCCATTTTGCCACAACTTTGGAAGTATGCTTGGGGTCATTGTCCATTTGGAAGATATAGATAATTTTGTACCTGTTCCTCCAGCATCTTCATAAGGTCCTTCACTGTTGTTCAGGGATTGATTTGGAATTGTGATACAGTGAATTAGAAGTGAAATAATATGTCTGTAAACAATGCATAAAGTAGATGTCCTAACCAACTTGCCAAAACTATAGTTTGTTAACAAGAAATTTGTGGAGTGGTTGAAAAACTAGGTTTAATGACTCCAACCTCAGTGTATGTAAACTTCCGACTTCAACTGTATATATCTGTCATGTATCCTATTCCACTCACTTAGCTACCACGATTTCAACTGCCTCAACTTCGGTTAATTCATGTTATCTACTGTATACAGACATTTCTAACAGGAAGAGCATGGCCAGATCTTGTCTCTCTCTTGGCAAAAACATAACTAGTGCTAAAATTGCCTCAAACATATCAACCAATATGTTCAGTACTCAACATTTCATTGCTCTTATTAATCACATATAATTCTGGCATTGAGATCAGGTTGGTTATTTTTGATATATGAGGCTACAGCTGTGTGTGGCCAATTTGATCTATCATCACAATCAAGATCAAATGTTCAGCTGAAAAGGATTTGTGCTAATGTGTCTGTAGACACGGAGAGCCAGAGAACAGGTGAGATGAGTCTCTTCGGAACCATTTGGAGGACTACCGTCATATTTCTCTTGTACAGATGTAAGTGATTCCTGTATTTTTGTAATATGGAAATAAATAATGTTGTGCATTACATTTTACATTCCAATAAATGTTTAGTTTAACTTTGTTTAGTATTGCTTAACATTCCAGAGTTGGTTCATTCCTCTCTAGAGAGAACTGCCCGTGACATCACAATGCAGTGCATTCGGAAAGTATTCAGACCCCTTATATTTTTCCACATTTTGTTACATTACAGCTTTATTCTAAAGTGATTAAATTGTTTCCCCCCCTCATTAATCTACACAAAATACTCCATAATGAAAAAACATGTTTGAAATGTTATGCTAATTTAAAAAACAACAAATGACATATCATATTTACATAAGTATTCAGACCCTTTTACTCAGCACTTTGTTGAAGCACTTTTGCCAGCGATTACAGCCTTGAGTCTTCTTGGGTACAAGCTTGGCACACCTGATTTGGGGAATTCTCCCATTCTTCTCTGCAGATCCTCTCAAGCTCTGTCAGGTTGGATGGGGAGCGGTGCTGCACAGCTATTTTCAGGTCTTTCCAGAGATGTTTGATCGGGTTCAAGTCCGTGCTCTGGCTGGGCCACTCAGGGACATTCAGAGACTTGTCCCGAAGCCACTCCTGCGTTGTCTTGGCTGTGTGCTTAGGGTCATTGTCCTGTTGGAAGTTGAACCTTCACCCCAGTCTGAGGTCCTGAGCACTCTAGAGCAGGTTTTCATCAAGGATCTCTCCGTACTTTGCTCCATTCATCTTTCCCTCGATCCTAACTAGTCTCCCAGTCCCTGCTGCTGAAAAACATGCCCACAGCATGATGCTGCCACCACCATGCTTCACCGTAGGAACGGTGCATTCAGGCCAAAGAGTTCAATCTTGATTTCGTCAGACCATTGAATCTTATTTCTCATGGTCTGAGAGTCCTTTAGGTGCCTTTTGGCAACTCCAAGTTGGTTGTTATGTGCCTTTTACTAAGGAATGGCTTCAGTCTGGGCACTCTACCATAGAGGCCTGATTGGTGGAGTGCTCCACAGATGGTTGTCCTTCTGGAATGTTCTCCCATTTCCACAGAGGAGCTCTGTCAGAGTGACCATTCAGTTATTGGTCACCTCCCTGACCAAGGCCCTTCTCCTCCGATTGCTCAGTTTGGCTGAGCGGTCAGCTCTAGGAAGAGTGTCGGTGGCTTGGATTTTGCTCTGAAATGCACTGTCAACTGTGGAACCTTATGTAGGCAGGTGTGTGCTCAATGTTGAGTCTCATAGCAAAGGGTCTGAATATTTATGTTAAAAAAAAATTGGGGGGGGTACTGTGTGTAGATTGATGAGGATAAAATAGTATTTAATACATTTTAGGATAAGGCTGTAACTTAACAAAATGTGGAAAAATCAAGGGGTCTGAATATTTTCCGAATGCACTGTATGTAACATGTTGTGTTTGTGGACAGGTACATTCCAGGTTCCAGCCAATCCCTTAGGTCTGAGAATGGGTATCATCTGTCAGGGGTCTGTGACTGTAGAACCTGGGCCACTCTTTCGCATGGGTTCCAACCTTACAGTGTACTGCACAACCACAAAGCCCAACTGTGGCCAGAGGTCTGTCTGTCGGTCGATCGGTCGGTAGATAGATAGATAGATAGATAGATAGGTGTCAATCGGTTAGTGTTTGTCTGCCTGCCTGCCTATATGTTTGTGTATAGAGAGGAAGGAGAGTGACATAATGAAGAGAAGGGAACAGAGAGAGACATTTTGTAGTATTGAAACCTCTTTGTGTTGTCAGTTTATCTGTGGAACTGAATGGGCAGGACCAGACGGCACTAGAGATCTTGAACTGTTCCACTGTCCGGCTGAGACTGACTAACCTCCGCACACCAAACTCCATTCTGGTCTGTAGGCTGCGGCAAACAGACGGACGCATACAGACTGTTTGTGGGCTAGACCTACACACTGGATGTACGTCTACTTTAGATTCTGGATGTTATCTTTGCATTGTTGTTTCCTCTCTGGCTGGTTGTTGTTGCAGCAAATTAGCATTAGTTCTCACTTGACCAATTCTGGACTCTTATGAAATAGTAAAACAAATATTTTAGATGTTATTCAGAGCAATTGCTTGACCATGTAAGGGTGTGCTGTATACTATTGCTCTACTTCCCTGCAGACCCTCCTGATGAGCCCAGTGGTATAGCCTGCCAGGCTTCCAGGGACTCAGAGGAGATCACCTGTAGCTGGAGCAGAGGACGGGAAACACACCTGGTCACAACCTACAATGTCTCAGTCAGGAGGTGAGCTGGTGATGAGCCCTGTAGTGTGGTAAAGTCTGCTCACTGTATTTTCCTCCACCTTGGGCTAGGGTTACCACATCAGAAATATATTGGGAATAGATGTGTAGCTCCACTCTCAGACAAAAGGGTTCCAAAAGGGTTATTCAGCTGTCCCTATAGGATAACCCTTTTTGGTTCCAGGTAAGAAGCCTTTTTGGTTCCAGGTAGAACCCTCTGAGGAAAGAATTCTACATTGAACCCAAAACGGTTCACCTTGGAACCAAAAGGGTTCAAGCTGGAACCAACACGGGTTCTTCAAATAATTATCTTATGGGGACAGCCAAATAAACTTTTTAGGTTCTAGATAGCACCTTTTTTTCCTAACAGTGTAGTATACACAAAATCAACCTTTTATATACGTGGCTTAAGCACTTAAGCAGAATAATTAACAGATTCAAGGCAAGGAAAGCTTTTTCCCATTTGTCTTTCTCTGGAAAAGTAATGTGACTTGCTTATCCACAGTGTGAACAGAGCCCAGGTGTTTCACTGTGGGATCCAGGGTACTGGTGTGTTCAGTATTCCACGGTTGGAACTGGATGAGAATGAACAGTTCCAGCTGAGTATAAGAGCTCACAACCACCTGGGAACATCACTGTCCCAACCCTTCAACTTCTCTGTCAATGATGTAGGTAAGTTCATGTCTCTGAATACATACATACATACATACATACATACATACATACATACATACATACATACATACATACATACATACATACATACATACATACATACATACATACACACACACACACACACACACACACACACACACACACACACACACACACACACACACACACACACACACACACACACACACACACACACACACACACACACACACACACATACATACATACATACAAGTATTTTTACATCTTCATATATTTTGTTACCATAACGGATGTGCACACGCCACTACCACCACATCGCATCTCACTCTGGTGCTGGGAATAAAACAAATAAAAATCCATTTAAAAAATCCTTGTAAATATATACATAATGTTCTCTCATATCTGAAAACGTTTATGGGTTTTGCATGTGAAGTAATTACTCATCCTGTAACTTGTTAATTACTCATCCTGTAACTTGTTAATTACTCATCCTGTAACTTGTTAATTACTCATCCTGTAACTTGTTAATTACTCATCCTGTAACTTGTTAATTACTCATCCTGTAACTTGTTAATTACTCATCCTGTAACTTGTTAATTACTCATCCTGTAACTTGTTAATTACTCATCCTGTAACTTGTTAATTACTCATCCTGTAACTTGTTCCTTTTAAGGACATCTTGCTGTGAAATCCTCTGATATGGTTTGAGTTTGACATTGTTTTCAAAGGATCTGCTTCCTGCATGTATTGTCTTTATGTGCTGATTACAGTAGCGTGCCGTGGTTCTGGGGCCTGGGCCTTCAATGAAGTCCTACACAGTCCCACCCGAATTAATCCACCTCTTATTACCATCATTATGATGCCATGGCTCTAGACACTTTTCATTTAGACAGAAACGCAGTATAACCAGGTGTTGCATCACCTTGAAATTGACATTTTTATTCAGAGAATTGCAGGGGAAGAGTACAATACCTTTTCATTGTGCAGCTTCGTTGCCCTGCGCGCTTGTTCGCTGAGCTGTAGATCCACTCGGGTGTCCCCAAAAGTTTTCAAAAGCACCATTGCTTGTAAGTGCCCAGCCGTACTTTGGTGTCTCGTTGCTGCCTTGGTTAGACAACTCAGGTTTGCAAAGCCAGTGTGGCTCCAAACACCAAATCGATCACTTGCAAATAATAGGTATTCCCAGCAGTACAGTTTGCAGTGCTTCTCGGAGCCTGTGAGTCATTGATAGCGCCCATAATTGAAAGTGGCGAACAAACCCCTTTCCCGCCTGTGACAGGCTTTGTAGCGTCGGCGTCTACCTCTCTGGACAATGTCTAACTTTTCTTGAAAAGTTTGTCTTGAGAATGGCGTTATAATTATATCCTCGACCAAATCGATATCTTCTCCTTCCGCCATTGTGGGTTGAAAAAACAGTTTAGTAGTACGCAAATTAATTCGTTGATCAATTTCAGTTTCCTAGTTCTGAGACCTACCCATAAAGGACCTGCCTCTCAATATTGGTAATCCAATCAAAAGACGTGCACGCACTACACCTGCTAGCTGGCTCCTGTGTAACACTGGAGCCAGCCAGCAGGCGTACAATAGCCAACTCTAAAGCTGATTGGTTGACACTAAATTTTAATTTCCATTCACCTTAAGCTACAAGCGCCCGCACTGTTGATTCTGAAGGCCTGGGGGCAGATTTTAGACCCCTGGCAACACATGATGGCTGAATATGATTGGATAAAATATCTAACATAAAGACCAGCCCTCCAAATCTCAACCTGGGGCTGGAAGCAGTGCAACCAAGAGGAACGCTATGAAATGAACTCTTACTCTGGGGAATAATTTAATACATATT
Source organism: Oncorhynchus masou masou (assembly GCF_036934945.1). NCBI lineage: Eukaryota > Metazoa > Chordata > Actinopteri > Salmoniformes > Salmonidae > Oncorhynchus > Oncorhynchus masou. The sequence continues at coordinate 88,376,533 of NC_088235.1, read as the reverse complement.
TGTGGGAAAATATATTTAAAAAAAAATTATATTCTGATGATGTTTAGGCCAGCAGAGAAGGCTTTGCTGGCCCTGACGGCCCACCACTGGCTGATTAATACCAGGACTGTCAATGTTAATAAACTGTAAATGAACAGGACATTGGGGCACAACAACTATTAAATGATGAGAACATCCCATTAAGCCCATCTAGGTTTGTAATTTACCTGATGTGGCTCTTGGCATTGCAGTGATACCAGACACCCCTCAGATCATGAAGCTGGAGTTTTGGAGTGGCTCCAGGGTGGCTGTATTGAACTGGAACTGCTCTGAATACCCCAAACCTTTAAGACCCCACGTCAGGCTCAGAACAGGCAATGGTTCCTGGGTGAGTTATATTATATTGTCGTCATCAACATCCCCATTTCTCACCTTGGTTGCGTCTAAATGTTCCAATACTGTACATGCACTCTCACAGTTGGACTAATACAAGAATAAAGAGAAGAAGTATGAGTGAATGCCATTATCTGTTGGTGTTTTGGTGCAGCTGGAGCTACACTTGGATCCTAGCAGAGGCCTGGTCAAGGTGGAGGGCCTGAAGCCCATGACACAGTATGAGTTCCAGATCAGAGTCTGTTTCTCCATAGAGAGGCCAACCTCTGCACAGAGGCCCACCCCTGCGCTCAGGCCCTCCTCCACCCAAAGGCCCCTCTGCAGTAGATGGAGCCCATCAGCTAGTAAAACAAGCCCAGGCATAGGTAAGCCCAGAGCCCAGCATGTTTTTTAAATAATGCACGTTTCAGAGAGAGCCTGTTCACACATTACAGTGAGGGTTGGAAGACACTGACAACAGATTATTTTGACAGTGTTGTGGAAGTTGTCTAAATAAAAAGTCAAATGTAGATATTTTTACTAACCTGTAAAGTGTTGTCATCAGAGTAACTTGTTCTCCTTTATGTTTTCAGCCCCCACTAGAGAGCTGGATGTCTGGAGGGTGTTGGGTATCCCTGGGGTGGATGGGGTTCAGGATGTGACAGTACTATGGAAGGTATCTGCAGAAACATTATCAGTTTTGATTGGTTGGTTAGCACGCTTAGCAACAAAAAGCTGTTCTTTGACCCCAAGAACTTTAAAGAAGATCAAATAGCATACCATGGTGGACTGTTGGTGGTAATTATATTGTTTGAGGTTGTGATTTTTCAATGTTGTTCTGTAGAGCTTTAATCCTTAAATTTTGTTTGGATGATAAACTTGGATAATACTACATGGAAAGGAGATATTTATCTATTTATCTCTCTGTCTCACCTCTCTCTGTCTCATCTCTCTCTGTCTCACCTCTCTCCGTCTCACCTTTCCTCTTTTCTTCCCTCTCTCCATCTGTTCCCCCCTCTCTCTCCTCAGCCCCGGTCTCCGGGTGACTATAGTGGTCATGTGTTGAGGTATGAGCTGGTCTACCTGCATGAGGGTCAGAGACAGGAGGTGGTCATGTATCCTGCTGGTGTCACCCAGTGTTCTGTCCAGGTGTCACCTGGGGTTCAGGAGTTGTTTGTAAGGGCTGTCACCTCCTACGGGACATCTCCACCTGCTACCATACAGCTCAAACACACAGGTGAGAAAATATACTTGCTACCATACAGCTCACACACACAGGTGAGAAAATATACTTGCTACCATACAGCTCACACACACAGGTGAGAAAATATACTTGCTACCATACAGCTCACACACACAGGTGAGAAGATATACTTGCTACCATACAGCTCACACACACAGGTGAGAAGATATACTTGCTACCATACAGCTCACACACACAGGTGAGAAGATATACTTGCTACCATACAGCTCACACACACAGGTGAGAAGATACACCTGCTACTACACACCTCCCAGACACAGGTTTACTTGTTTTTCACTTAAGTAATTGTGATATGATGAACACCAACCATATTCTTTGTATTATAGGTGTGTCTGGGCCTGTTCTGAGAAGCCTCAGTCCGGCAAACGTAGAAGGAGGGGATGTAGTTGCCCTGTCCTGGTCACAGGATGGATCTAGTGGGGCTGAAGCGGAGGTACTGTTGGGCTTTTTGGTGGAGTGGAAGAGTCAACATCAGGAACTGGGCTGGCAGAGAGTGGCCAGGGAGAGAAACACAACACTCATTACAGGTAAGTACATAAGTCAGAAACACAGACACATTTCTGACTGTGTCTTTGTATACAAACTGCTGCTGATTCTGACAATGCATGTGATGGGGCAATGCTCATCATCAACCACAAGAGGTAGCTAGTGGAGAGAATTGACTATTTTGGACTACTGAGATAGACTTATCAAATCAAATCAAATGTTATTATTAGTTACATGCGCCGAATACAACATGTGTAGACCTAACTTACAAACCTCTAACCAACATTGCAGTTAAAATTAATAAGAATAAGAAATAAAAGTAACAAGTAATTAAATAGCAGCAGTAAAATAACAATAGCAAGGCTATATACAGGGGGGTACCAGTACAGAGTCAATGTGCGGGGGCACCGGTTAGTCAAGGTAATTGAAGTAATATGTACATGTAGGTAGAGTTATCAAAGTGACTATACATAACATAGATGATAACAACAGAGAGTAGCAGTGGTGTAAAAGAGAGAGGGGGGTGTTGGGCAATGCAAATATAGCCTGGGTAGCGATTTGATTAGATGTTCAGGAGTCTTACAGCTTGGGGGTAGAAGCTGTTTTGAAGCCTCTTGGACCTAGACATGGTGCTCTGGTACCGCTTGCCAGTCTATGACTAGGGTGGCTGGAGTCTTTGACAATTTTTAGGGCCTTCCTCTGACACCGCCTGGTATAGAGGTCCTGGATGGCAGGAAGCTTGGCCCCAGTGATGTACTGGGCCGTACGCACTTGCCCTCTGTAGTGCCTTACTGTCTGAGGAGGCCGAGCAGTTGCCATACCAGGCAGTGATGCTCTCGAAGGTGCAGCTGTAGAACCTTTTGAGGATCTGAGGACCCATGCCAAGTCTTTTCAGTCTCCTGAGGGGAATAGGTTTTGTCGTGCCCTCTTCACGACTGTCTTGGTGTGCTTGGACCATGTTAGTTTGTTGGTGAAGTGGACACTAAGGAACTTGAAGCTCTCAACCTGCTCCACTACAGCCCCGTCGATAAGAATGGGGTAGCTCGGTCCTCTTTTTCCTGTAGTCCACAATTATCTCCTTTGTCTTGAGAGGTTGTTGTCCTGGCACCACATGGCCAGGTCTCTGACCACCTCCCTATAGGCCGTCTCGTCGTTTTCAGTGATCAGGCCTACCACTGTTGTGGCATCGGCAAACTTAATGATGGTGTTGGAGTCGTGCCTGACCGTGCAGTCATGAATGAACAGGGAGTACTAGAGGGGACTGAGAATCTCTGAACATATTCCGGTCTGTGCTAGCAAAACAGTCCTGTAGTTTAGCATCTGCTTCATCTGACCACTTTTTTATTGACTGAGTCACTGGTGTTTCCTGCTTTAATTTTTGCTTGTAAGCGGGAATCAGGAGGATAGAATTATGGTCAGATTTGCCAAATGGAGGGTGAGGGAGAGCTTTGTATACGTCTCTGTGTGTGGAGTAAAGGTGGTCCAGAATTATTTCCCTCTGGTTGCACATTTAACTTGCTGATAGACATTTGGTAAGACGGATTTAAGTTTCCCTGCATTAAAGTCCTCGGCCACTAGGAGCATCGTCTCTGGGTGAGTGTTTTCCTGTTTGCTTATGGAAAAATACCGCTCATTGAGTGCGGTCTTAGTGCCAGCCTTGGTCTGTGGTTGTATGTAGACAGGTAGATAGTGTGGTAGATAGTGTGGTCTACAGCTTATCATGAGATACTCTACCTCAGGCGAGCAGATCCTCGAGACTTTTAGATATCGTGCACCAGCTGTTATTTACAAAAATACATAGTCCGCCACCCCTTGTCTTACCAGACGCCGCTGTTCTATCCTGCCATTGCAGCGTATAACCAGCCAGCTGTATGTGGATAATGTCGTCGTTCAGCCACGACTCCGTGAAGCATAAGATATTACAGTTTTTAAAGTTCTGTTGTTCTGTTTCAGGTCTGACGCCGGGAGTGAGGTATAATGTGTCTCTGTATGCTGACACTACATGGGGTGTGTCCAACCCCTCATCTGGCCTGGTTTATTCCAGAGAAGATAGTAGGTTTACATGATTAGGATTTTGTGAAGTTTTCCCTCATGTAAAATAACACATTGTGTTTTTGTTTGCTACTTTATGGTCTTATTTTGCACTGCTGTTTCGTTACTATCCCATTATATAAAGTAAACATAATGAGCTGTGGATTGTTCTTATTCTCCGGTGACAGTGTTCCCTGACTCCCTGTCTGTATTTAAGAACCTGTGTCGGTACCGAAGGTGTCAGTGTTGGCCCGTGAAACCAGTCGGGTTCTGATCCAATGGGAGGAGCTACCAGTGGACCAACAGAGAGGCTTCCTAACACACTACAACATCTACCTCAAGACACTGGACTCTGACACAGATCAGAATCAGAGGGGTGAGAGGATAGGAGTGTGTGTGTTGTAGTGTATGCATTATCAATATGCATGTGTGTGCATTTTCGGTATGTCTAAGGTGTTCTGCGCATACTCCAGTATTACAATGGAAAAAACATGTCACCTAAAAATGAATCTCGCCTACCAGCCGGCTCTCTCTCTGTCGCCAGCAATTTGTGCCTGGGGACGGGGTTACCTAGAAATCAACCTAGTGTCATTTCTTTGATTCGCACGCCTCACAAACCCACAGCTGAGAGAGCTGACACAGAGCTGAGACAGGGCTTTCCACCCTTTCACCACATGGAGAAAGACAACACCCCTCTCCTTAGTTCCAGTAATCTGTCTCTCTGAATCACACTGAATTAAACTGTACTGCACATCAGATGTAGAGGGATTAGACTGTGATATTATAAAGTACACCTCAAGAATCTTCAGGAAGTATACTCTGGGAGCCAAATGGACCTCCTCTCAGTCAATGGAAGAGAATGAATGTCTTGTTTGTTTGTATTAGTTAGTCTCAGTTAGCAACAGTGTGCAATTTCAGGGCTTGGTTCTTCAGAGAATCAGAAGTTATTCTTAACACCACAGCAGGATGTGGTTGTGTGCACATGCATATCCGACGCTAAAGTCAGACCTGAGTTGTTACCCAACATGCACCACTCCCGTTTGTGGACCCCTATACTGGTGTGGAAAGCAGCTAGAACAACTACTTTTCACCCTGTCCCTGTAGAGTAATGACTTGGTGTGATGAAAGCTGTATGCAATACTGTAGTTTAACTGTTATTGTCCTGGCTGTAACAACATGTTGTAGGGAATCTACAGGACCAGTCAAAAGTTTGGACACACCAACTCATTCAACGGGTTTTCTTTATTTTCACTATTTTCTACATTGTAGAATACTAGGGAAGACATCAAAACTATGAAATAACACATTCATGTCATAACCAAAAAAGTGTTAAATCAATCAAAATACATTTTAGATTTTAGATTCTTCAATGTAGCCATCCTTTGCCTTGATGACAGCTTTGCACACTCTTGGCATTCTCTCAACAAGCTTCACCTAGAATGAGTTCCCACATATGTTGAGCACTTGTTGGCTACTTTTCCTTCACTCTGCGGTTCAACTCATCCCAAACCACATCAATTGGGTTGAGGTCGGGTGATTGGGGAGGCCAGGTCATCTGATTCAGCACTCCATCACTCATCTTCTTGGTAAAATAGCCTTTACACAGCCTGGAGGTGTGTTGGGTCATTGTCCTGTTGAAAAACAAATGATAGTCCCACAAAGCGCAAACCAGATGGGATGGCGTATTGCTGCAGAATGTTGTGATAGCCATGCTGGTTAAGTGTGCCTTGAATTCTAAATAAATCACTGACAATGTCACCAGCAAAGCACCCCCACACCATCACACCTCCTCCTCCATGCTTCATGGTGGGAACCACACATGCCGAGATCATCCGTTCACCTAATCTGCTTCTCACAAAGACACAAAAATTGTGACTCTTCTTCTTATTGGTGTCCATTAGAAGTGGTTTCTTTGCAGCAATTTGACCATGAAAGCCTGATTCATGCAGTCTCCTCTGAACAGTTGATGTTGAGATGTGTCTGTTACTTGAACTATTTATGAATTCTTTATCTGGGCTGCAATTTCTTATCTGGGCTGCAAATTCTGAGGATGGTAACTTATTCTCTGCAGCAGAGGTAACTCTGGATCTTCATTTCCTGTGTTGGTCCTCATGAGAGCCAGTTTCATCATAGCTCTTGATGGTTTTTGCGACTATACTTGGAAGAAACTTTCAAAGTTCTTGAATTTTAGGTGACTACCTCATGAAGCTGGTTGAGAGAATAGTGTGCAAAGCTGTCATCAATGGAAAGGGTGGCTACTTTGGAGAATTTGTTTAACACTTACTACATGATTCCATGTGTTATTTCATAGTTTTGATGTCTTCAGTATTATTCTACAATGTAGAAAATAGTAAAAATAAATACAAACCCTGGAATCAGTAGGTGTGTCTCAACCTCTGACTGGTACTGTATGTTAGGGGGTCATCTTGTCTGCTCTTTTGTGGATATACATTACTTATACTTACCTACACTTTGTGATAAATGCATTTGTAAAAACATTACATTTAAAGTCGGAATCAGCAGTTGAAACAATAGCAAAGTATACCCCCGCCGTTTTCAGAAAAAAGCTGAGAAATGGGGCTGGAGAAGTTTAACCAAATTCATAGACAGAGCTATGGATGCAAGGACTGACCATCCATGATATCAAAATTATAGTTATAACCATGTTTTCAGGCTATATAGTGTTTATTTCCATTTACTTTGTTTACAAACATTGGAGTAAACATTGGAGTGAACTGGGACCATGAGGCATTTGCTGCAGAATGTTATATTCCTGAAGTTATATTCTTCAGGAATCAATGGGTACAATTTGTTTTAAATTTAAAAAATGGATGAAGTATCTGCTGATTTCCCCTTTAATTGAGTTGGTGATTGATTGATAGGTTGATTGATTCATTGATTGTGTGCATGGTGAAATGCTATATATCTCTGGTCCGCCGTCTTCTCTCCAGTGACTGTATCAGGGTCCATTACAGTGTCAGGGCCCAGTCAGAGGTGGCTGGAATGTCCTGAGGGGGTCGTGGCCCTCAGAGTGTCTGCCTCCACGGCTGCAGGGGAAGGACCACAGGGGGAGTGGCTACTCTCGCACTCTCCAGTCACTGTAGGTCAGTCACATTCACTACCATGGCCATGTTCCAAACTTACTCACAACAACTCACTCCCTCCCTCAGCTCTGCAGGTCAGAAACATTCACAACTAGCCTTGTACGGACATCCTGATCTCGCAAGCTTGCATTCTTATTTGCTAGAATGTAAGCTTGCAAGATCAGGATTGTCGAATAGGCTAATTCACAACCATGGCCACGTTCCAAACCAATCACGCCTTCTCTTCACTCTGTTCCAAACACATTATGATTGCCTCTCTGATGTCTTAACCTGTTCTTACAGTGTGCTGTCGTTTACTAACATGTACCCTGTTCTTCTCTAGTTGGGTTGGTGGCTGGCATGTCGCTCGTGGCAACCATTGTCATGGTGATAGTGGTGAACCTGATGTGTTGGGGCTGTGTGAGGAAAAGGTACCAAGCTGGTGGCGCTTGCGTTTATAATCCTGTTTCAGCTGTTTATGCTTTAGTTGACGTGGTAACAGACAGTGTATACTTTCTGGTACTTACTTTCCAAAGAAGTACTGTACTCTTTCTGTTTTTAAGTTGACCGTGCTATTGAGGTTGACATTTTTGACTGTGGTGAACAATGTGGTTAACACATCTGTTTGCATGTGATATTTACTGCATGCACTGTAATGCACTGTGTTGCCTAAAGAGCTGAGAAAAACTGGTCACAACAACACTATCACATAACAATACAACCCCGATATGAGACTAAGTGATAAACAGCAAACAAGCAGTAAACAACCCAGCTCATTATGAGACTTCCATTCCCTGCAGGATCAAACAGACATGTTTATCCCTGGGTCCTGTCTGGCTTTCTGAGAACCTCCCAAAGCCTGGAAACAGCAATGCTATCAGACTACTGAAGGTAATCTACTAACAGAAAAATTGTGTCTTCACCTCCCTGTCTACATTTTCAGAATGCAATATGAATGCATCTATATCGTTCAGAATGCAGTATAAACACATCTACATCTTTCAGAATGCAATATAAATACAGTGCAACCTTTGATGTTATTGATCATACATTTTTATTTAAAAAATGCACTTTCTATGACTTCACATCACCTGACATCACATGGTTGGAGAGTTATTTATCCAACAGAAACCAGAGAGTGTTCTTCAATGGAAGCTTCTCTAACATCAGATATGTAAGGTTCGGTGTCCCTCAGGGCAGTATCCTTGGGCCATTACTCTTTTCTATTTTTACAAATTATTTGCCACTGGTCTTACACAAAGCTAAAATAACTATGTTGTGGAGGATTCCACAATCTACATGCCAGCACCGAAACCTAGTGAGTTTGCAGGAGTTACAGTCAGTATCCAATTGGGTGATTAATAATAAACTGGTCTTAAATACACTGCTCAAAAAAATTAAGGGAACACTAAAATAACACATCCTAGATCTGAATGAATGAAATATTCTTATTAAATATTTTTTTCTTTACATAGCTGAATGTGCTAACAACAAAATCACACAAATTATCAATGGAAATCAAATTTATCAACCCATGGAGGTCTGGATTTGGAGTGACACTCAAAATTAAAGTGGAAAACCACACTACAGGCTGATCCAACTTTGATGTAATGTCCTTAATTAAAACAAGTCAAAATGAGGCTCAGTAGTGTGTGTGGCCTCCACGTCCCTGTATAACCTCCCTACAACGCCTGGGCATGCTCCTGATGAGGTAGCGGATGGTCTCCTGAGGGATCTCCTCCCAGACCTGGACTAAAGCATCCGCCAACTCCTGGACAGTCTGTGGTGCAACGTGGCGTTGGTGGACGGAGCGAGACATGATGTCCCAGATGTGCTCAATTAGATTCAGGTCTGGGGAACGGGCGGGCCAGTCCATAGCATCAATGCCTTCTGCTTGCAGGAACTGCTGACACACTCCAGCCACATGAGGTATAGCATTGTCTTGCATTAGGAGGAACCCAGGGCCAACCGCACCAGCATATGTTCTCACAAGGGGTCTGAGGATCTCATCTCGGTACCTAATGGCAGTCAGGCTACCTCTGGCGAGCACATGGAGGGCTGTACGGCCCAACAAAGAAATGCCACCCCACCCCACACCATGACTGACCCACCAACAAACCGGTCATGCTGGAGGATGTTGCAGGCAGCAGAACGTTCTCCACGGCATCTCCAGACTCTGTCACGTCTGTCACGTGCTCAGTGTGAACCTGCTTTTATCTGTGAAGAGCACAGGGCGCCAGTGGCGAATTTGCCAATCTTGGTGTTCTCTGGCAAATGCCAAACGTCCTGCATGGTGTTGGGCTGTAAGCACAACCCCCACCTGTGGACATCGGGACCTCATACCACCCTCATGGAGTCTGTTTCGGACCATTTGAACAGACACATGCACATTTGTGGCCTGCTGGAGGTCATTTTGCAGGGCTCTGGCAGTGCTCCTTCTTGCACAAAGGCGGAGGTAGCGGTCCTGCTGCTGGGTTGTTGCCCTCCTACGGCCTCCTCCACGTCTCCTGATGTACTGGCCTGTCTCCTGGTAGCGCCTCCATGCTCTGGACACTACGCTGACAGACACAGCAAACCTTCTTGCCACAGCTGGCATTGATGTGCCATCCTGAATGAGCTGCACTACCTGAGCCACTTGTGTGGGTTGTAGACTCCGTCTCATGCTACCACTAGAGTGAAAGCACCGCCAGCATTCAAAAGTGACCAAAACATTAGCCAGGAAGCATAGGCACTGAGAAGTGGTCTGTGGTCCCCACCTGGAGAACCACTCCTTTATTGGGGGTGTCTTGCTAATTGCCTATAATTTCCACCTGTTGTCTATTCCATTTACACAACAGCATGTGAAATTTATTGTCAATCAGTGTTACTTCCTAAGTGGACAGTTTGATTTCACAGAAGTGTGATTGACTTGGAGTTACATTGTGTTGTTTAAGTGTTCCCTTTATTTTTTTGAGCAGTGTACATCTAAAACTTCAAGCATTGTATTTGGTTCAAAACATTCTCTAAGACCTAAACCTCAACTGGAGTTGTACATAAAGGGGGTGACCATTGCGCAAGTTGAGGAAGCTAAACTCCTAGGTATAACATTGGATGGTTAATTATCATGGTCAAGTCATATTGACAAAGTTGTTGTTAAGATGTGGAGGGGAATGTCTGTTAAAAAAAATATGTGTTCTGTTTTTGACAAATCAATTGTAGTAGTTGTTCAGGCTCTGGTCTTATTACTGTCTGGTAATATGGTCAAGTGCAGCAAAGAAATACCTAGCAAAGCTGTAGCTGGTAAAGCTGCACATGTGCGTCAATCTAATTAACATGATAAACAATTCTTCATCAAAATCTACCAGTTTAAAAGTCTTTTGCATGGGGTACATCTCAATCCACCACATCCGCCTATGTCGGCCTTCTGCATCTGCGGTGGAAAGTGGCAGAGCTACAGCGCTGTTTGTCAGACCAGGAGACATCCCGAAAATCAGTATCCTCACAAAAATGTCTGTAGCATTCAAACGGTTTGGCCAATCTAAGGAAAAATGAGACTCTCACCATGGTGTTGAATGGAAGTATGGAGGTATGGAGGTACAGTACCTTCAGAAAGTATTCAAGCCCCTTGACTTATTCCACATTTTGTTGTGTTACAGCCTGAATTCAAAATGGATTAAATATATTTTTTTCTCATCCATCTATACACAATACCCCATAATGACAAAGTGAAAACATGTCTAAAAATATATATATATCTCATTTACATAAGTATACACGCCCCTGAGTCAATACTTTGTAGAAGCACCTTTGGCGGTGATTACAGCTTTGAGTCGTCTTGGGTATGTCTGTATCAGCTTTGCACATCTGGATTTAGGGATTTCCCCCATCCCTCCTTGCAGATTTTCTCAAGCTATGTTAAGTTAGATGGAGTGGCAGTGAACAGCAATCTTCAAGTCTTTACACAGATTTTCGAATGGGATTCAAGTCTAGGCTTAGGTTGGGCCACTCAAGGACTTTCACATTCTTGTTCTGAAGCCATTTCAGCGTTGCTTGGCTACATGGTTGGGGTCATTGTCCTGTTGGAACGTAAATCTTCACCTCAGTCTAAGGTCGTTTTCACACTTTACCATAGAGGCCTGACTGGTGGAGTGCTGCAGTGATGGTTGTCCTTCTGGAAGGTTCTCCCATCTCCACAGAAGAATTCTAGAGCTCTGTCAGAGTGACCATCGGCATTTCTCCCCTGATTGCTCAGTTTGGCTGGGCGGTCAGCTCATGAAAGACTCTTGGTGTTTCCAAACTTCTTCCATTTAAGAATGATGGAGGCCACTGTGTTCTAGGGGCACACCAATGCTTCAGAAATGTTTTTGAATTGAGGCTTTAACACAACAAAATGTGTAATAAGTAAAGGGGTATGAATACTTTCTGAAGGCACGCACAGTTTTATAAAGAGCCTTGGAACTCCCTTCTATCTCCAATTACTCAAGTAAACAGCAAAATGACCTTTTAAAACACAGATTAAACACCAACTCATGGAACTGCGGCAACAGTGAGGGGAAACACCTTTTTATTTGTAGTTTATTGTTTATATAAAAAATGTTGTTGTGTTATTTTTTTTACCCTCATCTCATGATATCCAATTAGTAGTTACAGTCTTGTCCCATCACTGCAACTCCCCTACGGACTCGGGAGAGGCAAAGGTCAATAGCCATGTGTCCTCTGAAGCATGACCATGCCAAGCCACACTGCTCGCTCATCCCGGAAGTCAGCCACACCAATGTGTTGGAGGAACAACTTTCAGCTGGCAACCGAGTCAGCTTGCAGGCACCCAGCCCACAACAAGGAGTTGTGTGAGCGAGATGAAATCCCAGCCCCCCAAACCCTCCCCTAACCCAAACGACGCTGGGCCAATTGTGCGCCACCTCCTGGTCAAGGCTGGCTATGACACAGCCTGGGATCGAACCAGGGTCTGTAGTGACGCCTCAAACACTGAGATGCAGTGCGTTAGACCTCTGCCCCACTCGGGAGGCCGTTGTTTTTAAGTTGTATTGTTTGTATCTTTTTGTTGTTGTATTGTTTGTATATCGTTATATAAAAAAATGTGTGTGACTGTTCTTCTCTGTCAGTGTATCAGTGTTTTGTTACTTGTCATGTTTTGTGTTTCTTGTGGACCCTCAGGAAGAGTAGCTGTGGGGATTGAAATAAACAAATAGAGCCCTGTCATCTAAACCAGGCCTACTAGCTTTCTAAGGCCTTGACTTCTTCACAATAACCTCTGTGTTTGTATTGTCCTCCTATAGCATGAAGAGCCAGTGGTCCCAGCTTCGTCCTGGTTGTTCACCGTCAGTGACCCACCACTGTCCCCCATTGAGGAGATCCCTCCTGGGGAGAGGGAGGAACTGTACCCCATCATCCACATCGTGCGGCTCCAGGGTGGGGCTAGGGCCGGTGGAGGAGAGGGGACAGGAGAAAGGAGAACAGCACCTCTGGAGAATATCGGATACAAACCCCAGATTACAATCACAGCTCCACGAGACAAGACAGAGAAGAAGGAATACAGGGGACACATTCCCAGCTGTGAGAGATCAGACAGTAGCCCTGAGGAGTCTGGAGGACTACTAGGAGGCTGGCTGTGTGATGTAACAGTAGATTTCTCTGGCATTTCTCCAGGACTGGATCTGAGCTCAATGGGGCGGAACACCTCCCCAAGCCCTCCTAAGATAACATGCCTCTTCTCTGGGGACACGTGGCTGGATGAGAAGGGGTTGGAGGTGGGCCTTGGTTCTCTGGACTCAGCACAGGCACAGAAAGTGGCTCTGGAGGACCCAGTCGGCTGTCTGGCTAAGACACTGACCACCGGTTACTTCCCCCAGGCTGCTGACCTCAACACCACTACCTACAACCACTGACAAAGACATCTTTAAAGCATTATCTTCTCCATCCTTCAGTGATGAGAGGAAAGGCATTTTTCTGACCAACTGAACAAGAGTTCCAATGAATGGACTTTTATACCATTCTAGCTAAATTTACAGTCATACTAGTGTTTCAGAATGATGAACGAACTGAAAGGACACATACCTCAATTACATAATATACTATAACAGTGGATTTATAACAATTTCTGCTCGCTGCTATATAAAGATTATGGTTCACTATAAAGAGTCTTTCAGATGATAAATGTGTGCGAACCCATTACACCCCTTTGTTTATCTGATTATGCAGGTTTTACCCACCAGCCAAGCTTCTGGGAGAGCACGATGGTTCTCTTTCGATTTGTTGATAAATGTTTCCCTGTCAAACCCTGTTTGTCTATTAATGTATACTGTACCACGCAATGGGTTTCGTGCCCAAAGAAGACAGATCTTGAGGACATGTTAAGTTTACAGCATAGTTATATTCTGCATCTTAGAAGTGAGGGATACAGTATTTGCACGCCACTGTGTAACATGGTATAATAGTAATGGTATAGTAATGCAGGGTAAACTGACCCTAGATCTGTGCCAGGGCTGTGTTCTCCTCATAGAGCCACCTGCTGTACCAGGCAGTTATAGTGACTTCCTGAAACAGACTTCTCACTTCCTCCCTGAGAGCTTATAAAACTGAGGGTGCATCTCAATAGTTTATGATGCCTCCTCTCACCCTCTTGTCTCCTTGTATCTTCAGCTCCTTTCCTTCATTTGCTCTTATCAAAAATTTCTGGACTAATGAAATCAAATTTCCCAGGAGGCCGCCGCAATATTGCTTTCGTTTGTCCTGTGTTTTAAAATGAGTGCAGATGAAGAACAGGAGAGGATTAGAGAAGATATTAGACATCCAGTCCTGTGAGTGGAGAACATCTGTAAAAAGTGTTCATCTCCAAATTCAGTGTGAGAGGATCCCCTACAACTGGCAAATATCACTCACCTGGTATGTCACTATGGTTGCATTTAGAGAGGCAGACCAATTCTGATCTTTTTTCCCCAAAATGGTCTGTTGACCAATCACATCAGCTCTGAAAAATAACTGATGTGGAAATATGTGATGTGATTGGTTAAAAAAAAATGGTGTGAAAAAATGATCAGAATTGGGTTGCCTGTGTGCACACAGCCATTTTAGGATTGGGCTCAGATGTGTAGGCTACTTGTCGTGCTCTGTTGAACCCGCAGAGGAACTGAGATGAGGGTTGGTCTTGTCAAATGTCAACTGACACACATCTCAACCAAAACAGGCTCGCACGCATTCAGCCAAACCACTGACACACACTGCGCTGGACTAAGAAGATATTCAGAAATGTAGAGGAAAAATATCAAATGAGTGTAAGTAAAAACATAGGGAGCCCGTTGTGTATAATTAACGAATGCTGTTTGGTAGGGAATTATCAACTGTATGATGTCGGAGCTGGGTGAGTGGTGCTTTCTGTTTGTATACAGCTTACATTCACATGGTCTATTTGACTCAATTGTGCAGTTGATTATTGTAGTACAGGATCAACCATTTGAGTTATCAAAATGATCTCAATCAATAATCTGTTATGGTGTCATAGTGAACATTGAGCAATGTTCGACATGCATGGGAAGATGTGTAGTCATTTCCTTTTTCTTTTCTTCAAAAAATAAATAAATCTTGTTGTCAAAAAGATGGTGTATTTAAGAAATAAGAAGTACAGTGACATTCTCATGGGGATACATTAAATGACTTGTATATTATACATGTTTATTTCTGTAGTGATACTGAAAGACCCCATGGACCTTCAGCTATGAGACACAAATGGAATGCAGCTCACCACTGGTAGTGAACATCCCAGAGGTCCAATGGCCTATTCACCCCATGGTTGGTGGTCTATCCTCATTGGCATCACTTTGCTGTGTGCCATAGGGTCTAGTAGAGGTAAGTGGTCTATTCACCAATCATGTAGGCTACCTACGTAATAAGAGTTATGTCAAGAACACTTGATATTCTTCCTTAGTGGTACTTCAAAGCATTTGTCCAAGATAGATTCATAAAATGTCCAAGACATTCTCCCTGTCCACAGACTTTGTACTCTGCAAGTCTGCGTTTTCCTTGAACTGTTCTCATATGCTGTAGGATTATGCTTGATCTTTTAATAAACACCCTCTGAATATGTCTTTAATAGTATGAGTTGATTTCCTCTTGCTGTCTCATTTCTCTGAGTGCCAATAGTCACCAAACCTCAGTACAGACTGTATTGTGCGCAGGCTTTTATTCCAGCCTAGCACAAACACACCCGATTCTACAAATATATAATATATATGGTGTGTTATTGCAGGGCTAGAACAAAAGCCTGTACACCCTGTAGCTTACCAGAACCAGTGCTGGAGACCCTTGTTCTGTTCTGTTTTCTGTTCCGCTTCTATGACAATGCTGCTAAAGCAAGTATTTTTAACTTCCAGTTTACTCCTCTGTCATTCCCCAGTGAGATAGCAAGAGTTTTCTTTTGTCGTTTTGTTGTGCCTCCAGCTGATAAGCCATGTACTGCATCATCCAGCATTGGGGACCTGGTCCTTCTGGGCTCCAGCTTCCAGGTGTTCTGTACCTATCAGGCCAGCTGCAGAGCTTCCAAATCAATGCACATCGACAAGAAGAAAATACTCGAAATACAGCCCTACAACTCTACAACTATATTCCTCAACGTGACAAACATAAGTAAAAACACAACGTACACCTGCCTGTGTGAAGGAGAACCTGAGCCTTGTGGACTCGATATTGATACTGGATGTAAGTATGGAACAGTATATACTCTGCAATATAGCACTCCACAATACCAGAGCACTCTGCAATACAAAACAAGGTGTCAACAGTGACCAGAATAACTATAGGGCTGGGGGTGTGAAACCAAACTGAATGGGACAGATGGAGAAAAACAACTTGTGCCTTTTGACACTCATGAAGGCGAACACCGCTCCCTGAATTAGCTAGTCAGATATGCAGTGTGACATCTTTTCATCAAGTCTGACTACTAACTAGTTCAACCCATGTCAGTGTCAGCACTTCTAACAGTTGTGTCAGAGGTGCAAGTTTAAATGATACACATTTAACTCATGTCAGTGGTCTTTAAAGGAACAATACCATCACATGCTGGTTACTGGTCCAAAGCACAATGAGAAAAACACTTTGTACCAGACCACGTCCATTTGTGTTGTTGATGTATTGTCATGGTTACCTTGCAGACCCACCTGACCTGCCAGAAAATGTAACCTGTGTCCAGAAAGGTCCATTTGGAGAGGTGATGTGTACATGGAGGAGAGGAAGGGAAACTCAGCTGACAACCACTTCAGAGCTCTGGTGAGTTTGGAAGAGAAAGAGAAAGGGACAGACAGTACTATGCCATGCGCCATAGCATAGCTTTATAAGGAGCTGAGGAATCGCAGGGTTGGTGGTCTCTCTCACATGTTGGAGCAGAGCAGCCTTGGTGGTCAAGCATACTTCTGCTACCAACAACCCAATATGGTTTCTATGGCAAGACAATGACACGTTTAAGTAAAAACAGACTTGTCACTGTTATGTTTTGCTCAGTATAGTTTTTTCACCATACAGACTCAAATACGGAGAATTAAAGACAAAGAGAAAAGAAGAAAAGGACAATGCATTAGATAGAAAATCCAGTTGGTATGGATGAGGTGTACTGTATCGTAAGTTGTGGATGACTTGTATGTGTTTCATGTGTTTCAGGGTGAGAGCTGTGTTTGGTAACAGCACAGCAGGGTCTGTATCCTACCCTGGTTCTGGTTCCAGGTCTGATCCTGGTCTAGTCTCAGCTAATTTCCCTGTGTCTGGTTCTGTCCAGACTGAATACTCCGTATGGGCCAGCTCCTCCAACAAGCTGGGCTCTGCTGTGTCCACCACCCTCAACTTCACACTCGACCACATTGGTATGGCAGCTGCAAAAAACTAAAAACAATATAACACTGATTATGCAATTTTGATCATTCTGCACCTATATGAGGAAATGTGCACCTACAGTTGAAGTCGGAAGTTTACATACACCTTAGCCAAATACATTATACTCAGTTTTTCACAATTCCTGACATTTAATCCTTGTAGAAAAATTCCCTGTCTTAGGGCAGTTAGGATCACCACTTTATTTTAAGAATGTGAAATGTCAGAATAATAGTAGAGAGAATTATTTATTTCAGCTTTTGTTTCTTTCATCACATTCCCAGTGGGTCAGAAGTTTTCATACACTCAATTAGCATTTGGTAGCATTGCCTTTAAATTGTTTAACTTGGGTCAAACATTTCGGGCAGCCTTCCACATTCTTACCAAAATAAGTTGGGTGAATTTTGGTCCATTCCTACTGACAGAGCTGGTATAACTGAGTCAGGTTTGTAGGCCTCCTTGCTCGCACACACTTTTTCAGTTCTGCCCACAAATCTTCTATGGGATTGAGGTCAGGGCTTTGTGATCGCCACTCCAATACCTTGACTTTGTTGTCCTTAAAGACATTTTGCCACAACTTTGGAAGTATGCTTGGGGTCATTGTCCATTTGGAAGACCCATTTGCGACCAAGCTTTAACTTCCTGACTGATGTCTTGAGATGTTGCTTCAATATATCCACATAATTTTCTCTCCTCATGATGCCATCTATTTTGTGAAGTGCACCACTCTCCTGCAGCAATGCACTCCCACAACATGATGCTGCCACCCCCGTGCTTCACGGTTGGGATGGTGTTCTTCAGCTTGCAAGCCTCCCCTTTTTCCTCCAAACATAACGATGGTCATCATGGCCAAACAGTTCTATTTTTGTTTCATCAGACCAGAGGACATTTCTCCAAAAAATATGATCTTTGTCCCCATGTGCAGTTGCAAACCGTAGTCTGGCTATTTTATGGCGGTTTTGTAGTAGTATCTTCTTCCTTGCTGAGTGGCCTTTCAGGTTATGTCTATATAGGACTCATTTTAATGTGGATATAGATACTTTTGTACCTGTTTCCTCCAGTATATTCACAAGGTCCTTTGCTGTTGTTCTGGGATTGATTTGCACTTTTCGCACCATAGTACGTTTATCTCTATGAGAAAGAACGCATCTCCCTCCTGAGCGGTATGACGGCTGTGTGGTCCCATGGTGTTTATAATTGCGTACTATTGTTTGTACAGATGAACGTGGTACCTTCAAGCGTTTGGAAATTGCTCCCAAGGATGAATCAGACCTATGGAGGTCTACATTTTTTTGCTGATTTATTTTGATTTTCCCATGATGACAAGCAAAGAGGCACTGAGTTTGAAAGTAGGCCTTGAAATACATCTACAGGTACAGTGCCTTGCGAAAGTATTCGGCCCCCTTGAACTTTGAGACCTTTTGCCACATTTCAGGCTTCAAACATAAAGATACAAAACTGTATTTTTTTGTGAAGAATCAACAACAAGTGGGACACAATCATGAAGTGGAACGACATTTATTGGATATTTCAAACTTTTTTAACAAACCAAAAACTGAAAAATTGTGCATGCAAAATTATTCAGCCCCCTTAAGTTAATATTTTGTAGCACCACCTTTTGCTGCGATTATAGCTGTAAGTCGCTTGGGGTATGTCTCTATCAGTTTTGCACATCGAGAGACTGAAATTTTTTCCCATTCCTCCTTGCAAAACAGCTCGAGCTCAGTGAGGTTGGATGGAGAACATTGTTGAACAGCAGTTTTCAGTTCTTTCCACAGATTCTCGATTGGATTCATGTCTGGACTTTGACTTGGCCATTCTAACACCTGGATATGTTTATTTTTGAACCATTCCATTGTAGATTTTGCTTTATGTTTTGGATCATTGTCTTGTTGGAAGACAAATCTCCGTCCCAGTCTCAGGTCTTTTGCAGACTCCATCAGGTTTTCTTCCAGAATGGTCCTGTATTTGGCTCCATCCATCTTCCCAACAATTTTAACCATCTTCCCTGTCCCTGCTGAAGAAAAGCAGGCCCAAACCATGATGCTGCCACCACCATGTTTGACAGTGGGGATGGTGTGTTCATTGTGATGAGCTGTGTTGCTTTTACGCCAAACATAACGTTTTGCGTTGTTGCCAAAAAGTTCAATTTTGGTTTCATCTGACCAGAGCACCTTCTTCCACATGTTTGGTGTGTCTCCCAGGTGGCTTGTGGCAAACTTTAAACAACACTTTTTATGGATATCTTTAAGAAATGGCTTTCTTCTTGCCACTCTTCCATAAAGGCCAGATTTGTGCAATATACGACTGATTGTTGTCCTATGGACGGAGTCTCCCACCTCAGCTGTAGATCTCTGCAGTTCATCCAGAGTGATCATGGGCCTCTTGGCTGCATCTCTGATCAGTCTTCTCCTTGTATGAGCTGAAAGTTTAGAGGGACGGCCAGGTCTTGGTAGATTTGCAGTGGTCTGATACTCCTTCCATGTCAATATTATCGCTTGCACAGTGCTCCTTGGGATGTTTAAAGCTTGGGAAATCTTTTTGTATACAAATCCGGCTTTAAACTTCTTCACAACAGTATCTCGGACCTGCCTGGTGTGTTCCTTGTTCTTCATGATGCTCTCTGCACTTTTAACGGACCTCTGAGACTATCACAGTGCAGGTGCATTTATACGGAGACTTGATTACACACAGGTGGATTGTATTTATCATCATTAGTCATTTAGGTCAACATTGGATCATTCAGAGATCCTCACTGAACTTCTGGAGAGAGTTTGCTGCACTGAAAGTAAAGGGGCTGAATAATTTTGCACGCCCAATTTTTCAGTTTTTGGTTTGTTAAAAAAGTTTGAAATATCCAATAAATGTCGTTCCACTTCATGATTGTGTCCCACTTGGTGTTGATTCTTCACAAAAAAATACAGTTTTATATCTTTATGTTTGAAGCCTAAAATGTGGCAAAAGGTCACAAAGTTCAAGGGGGGCGAATACTTTCGCAAGGCACTGTACCCCTCCAATTGATTCAAATGATGTCAATTAGCCTATCAGAAGCTTCTAAAGCCATGACAACTTCTGACCCACTGGAATTGTGATACAGTGAATTTTAAGTGAAATAATCTGTCTGTAAACAATTGTTGGAAAAAATTACTTGTGTCAAAGTAGATGTCCTAACCGACTTGCTAAAACTATAGTTTGTTAACAAGAGATTTGTGGAATGCTTGAAAAACTAGTTTTAATGACTCCAACCTAAGTTATTAAGTAAACTTCCGACTTCAACTGTATCTATGCATTTAGCAATCATTGCTTTATTTTTGATTTTTTTGCATCCCATTACACTTAATATACAAAAGACTGAAACATAACAGAACCGTTCGACATACAAACGCTGAAGTTTGGTCTTTAAAAAAAGAAGAAAGTTTATTAATTATGAAAAATATGAATAACATTCCACCACGAGGCCACTAGAGGGAGCTTTGGTCATTTGACGACTAGGCTATGTTGTCCACCTAACGTTTGTTTTAGAAATGACCAGTGTAGCAGTTATGATGCAGTCTAGATGAGTACTAGATGTTTGTCAGGTTTGGGTGAGTAATATCACTGGTGTTATATCACTGGTGCTCTCTGCACTCTAACCACAAGCATCCACTACTGTACTCTCTCAGTCCGTACTAACTGTCCTATGTGTATCCCTGTCCATATTGACTGCTCTCTCTCTCCCTCTCTCTCACTTTCTTTCTCTCTCTCTATAGTGCAGCCCTTGCCCCCTGCTGTGTCCCAGGTAGAGTGCTGGTCGCTGGGCTGTAATGTCAGGGCTGAGGGGCCTCAGGGAGCTCAGCTCCTGGAGGTCCAGCAGAGAACCGCCCAGGGACCAGGACCATGGATATTACACCCACACACCGTAAGAACCACTGTCACACAGTCACCCACGCACTGTAAACATCACCTGCCATATAGGGAACTGACTGGGTATTGACCATTATACACATACAATCCAATGCTGCTTTGCTAGATGTTGAGTTGCAGAACCGTTGCAAGACACAACCTCACATGTAAGATTTGTGCTTAAATCACAAGACCTCTCGGCTGAGTCAGAAGCCGAGGCAGATTTGACTGGGGTTTGCAGATCCCTGCCTCCTGCTGTTCCGAGATGCTAGACTGCCAAAGCCAGTCAAGCATCTACATGTCTTCACTTTTTAGTAGTCCTCTCATGCCTTGTCTGCCTTGGCAGCCCCCCACATGCAAGTCTTATGATTGTGTAATGAATGTGTAATAATTATTTAATAAATGTGTGATACATGTCTTATAAAAGTAATACTGTGTTCTGACTGCTGTGCCTCACAGGAAGGTTCAGTGTGGAACCAGTCCATTGTGTCTCTGCAGCCCTACACGAAGTATGAGTTCCAGGCCAGGGTCAGACTGAGCCATAGGAGAGGCATCTGGAGTGACTGGAGCCAACCCGTCTCTAACTGGACACAGGAGGAGGGTAAGAACACTAATACTGCACTGTGTGGGTGGTTTGTTGGTCCTGCAGATGGCCTTTATAGACAGGTTGGTTGTTTAGCAACAAAGCTGAATGTGCGCAACTATTGGGCAAAACAGACAGGGTTGGTTTAGATTGTTGACAACATGTTAACTATACTTCGTCTCCAATGTTTATTGAAAGCATGAATAAAGTTTCACAATATGCACATGTTGTCTAACAAAATACACTGAACAAAAATATAAATGCAACATGCAACAATTTCAACAATTTTACTGAGCTCCAGTTCATATAAGGAAATCAGTCAATTGAAATACATTTATTAGGACCTAATCTATGGATTTCACGACTGGGCAGGGGCACAGCAATGGGTGGGCCTGGGAGGGCATAGGCCCACCTACTTTGGAGCCAGGCCCAGCCAATCAGAATGAGTTTTCCCCCACAAAAGGGCCTTATTAAAGAAACAAATACTTATCAGTTTCATCAGCTGTCCAAGTGGCTGGTCTCAGACAATCCCGCAGGGGAAGAAGCTGGATGTGGACGTCCTGGCATGGTCACACGTGCTCTGCGGTTGTGAGGCCGGTTGGACTTACTGCCAAAATCTCTAAAACGATTTTGGAGGTGGCTTATGGTAGTGAAATTAACATTAAATTATCTGGCAACAGAATTGACCTCCAAACTTGAGACATCTGTGGCATTGTGCTGTGTGACAAAACTAAACACTTTGGAGTGGCCTTTTATTGTCCCCAGCACAAGGTGAACCTGTGTAATGCTCATGTTGTTTAATCAGCTTCTTGGTATGCCACACCTGTAAAGTGGATGGATTATCTTGGCAAAGGGTCAGACTGTGTGTCTGAGGCGGCAGGGTAGCCTAGTGATTAGAGCGTTGGACTAACAACCGGAAGGTTGCGAATTCAAACCCCCGACCTGACAAGGTACAAATCTGTCGTTCTGCCCCTGAACAGGCAGTTAACCCACTGTTCCCAGGCCGTCATTGAAAATAAGAATTTGTTCTTAACTGACTTGCCTGGTTAAATAAAGGCAAAATAAAATAAATAAAAAAGGAGAAATGCTCACTAACAGGGATATAAACACATTTGTGCAATTTATTTTTTAGCAGTAAGCTTTTTTGTGCATATGGAACATTTCTGGGATCTTTTATTGCAGCTCATGAAACATGGGACCAACATTTTACATGCTGTGTGTATATTTTTGTTCAGTGTACATCGTTACAGTTGCTGGCTAGATACATAGAGAATTTGAGCAATATTAGCAAAGACGTGACAAGACATGGTATCCATGGTATCCAGAACAAGATAAAACTAACAAACGAGCCACTTAAGATTCCCCACATGGCAGTTTCTTGTCATTGTTGCTAGCTATACGGTCATCCAGAATCACAACAACACACATCCTCTGTCCCACTGAAGTGTGCGGATCGTTTTCGTGACATTCTCAGCTAACCCATCTATAGCAGAACCAGGGATGTACAGTTACATACGCCTGGTAACTGGTGTTTTATCATACATCTCTATCAGTAACAGATTCAGTTGACATGTGTCACTTTATTAATGATGCCCTTTGGCATACTGTACTGGTTGGTTGTGACTAAGTTATTGTGCAGTTGTGTGCCACAGAGTATGATTTGTATTACGCTGAGTTGTATCACAGAGATGTTGTCAGATAAGCTTGTCCCTCTGCATACCTACACATACACCTACACTCACATAGAGCATTGTGAAAAGTGTATCTCAGGTTTAATCTTATCCCAGGCCAGCAGATTTCAGGTGTTTCTGGAAACACCTCACAACATCATCATACTGAGAGGAACAACAAAGTCTCCTCATGGTCAATACTAAGCAGGATCATATCGTATAATGATTGGTATCACACATTTAGAATTGACCTGTACTTGATAATTTATCATCTGGCAAAATATGGTAACACTTCCTTCATTCAGTGAAATTACTTCATTAATTTACAGTGAAACAACACTGTTCTTCATTTCATGTGTTGTTTTAACAACCAGTACTTATGTAGAAGTAGAAGATGAGAAAATTATGTCCCTCGGGAGTATTGAGACAGTCTTTGAGAGTGTCTCTGCACCTCTGAGCACTATCAACCACACCATCACCATGTAGGAGAGATAGTCACAGTGTGGTAGCCTCATTATAACCTCACCTCCCTTCTCTGTCATCACTCATCTGCTCTGTAAGCCACATGGCCCACTGCTGTGCGTATTTGTGTTGGTGTGTGTGTGTGTGTGTGTGTGCGCGCCGCAACCAAAATTCCCCCTCTCTCACTTCCTGATCATCAAGGGAGGAGTTTATTTTTCATTGAAGAAAAAGTAAGATATGGAACGATATGGAAAAACATTGAACAACGACACACATTTTGAAACTTAACAAGATTAGGCATGACAGGTCAACATGTATCATATAGGATGGCAAAACATAAAAGTTTGAACTCCCCATTTTGTAATTATGAGGATGAGCAGCTACCCACTAATCTTGATGACATTATTCTGGTGAAATACATGAGAGATACATGAGAGAAATACATGAGACATTGTTTGCTTTTTGGAGGTGGACATCTCGTTTTTTGCCATAATTTATGGGAGATTCCATCACCTCTTTTGGAATACCAAGAATTAGACTTAACCCAGATAAGCACCTCATGCCAGAGAAGCCTTTTAGTGGCACATCTGAATTCTACTTGATGATGCTGTGTTTGTCCTGTCTGCTGACTTACAGGATGCAGATCACATCAGTCTGGAGCTGTATGTCACTTTGGGTGGCAGGGTATTATTTGACGCAATAACTTTAAAAACAAAATTGTTTCCAGGAAATATTAGTCATGTCTGAGACACATCCTTGTTCTTAGGAAAACATAATGAAGGTTATCAGATGGTTATCAAAACACAAAATAGGCTGAAGGCTGTTGGCTGATGGCTATCACAATGACCTTGTACATACAAGCTATGTACTTAATGGATAGAATAGGACTGTATTGATGCCAAACCCCCAGACATCACACAAATACACAGATAATGTTTTGGGAGTATACATCCATTTTGGGAGAACACGGGGTCAGCCACAGCTAACTTTTGCAATGAATAAACGGTTTGTATCCTGTGCTCTTTTACAGCACCTGCCAAGGCTCTGGATGTGTGGTACACAACCTCCAACTCTCCCAACTCCATCACTTTATACTGGAAGGTGAGCATTCAAAGAGATGTCTTAATATTGTCAGACTCTCTCTCTCTCTCCCACATGGGAAAAAAATACTTTAGTATACTGTAGTATTCACGGTGGTGTTTTTGTGGACATGACTGTTCTGTAGTATTTAGGATGGGACATTGATACCGGTACTCCAATGCTCCAATGCAGTTTTCAAAGCACTACTGATCCAATACAATGTACCGATGCTCATTTCAAAGTATCATTATCGCTTGATCAATGACGTCCGAAGCTTTGTTTGATCACATGGTTTTTCAAACCGTGGTTTGCAAAATGAGAGATCCCACAGATTACGTGACGGTGCTTTCTTCGATTCCAAGTTGCTTTCAAACCCCAACCTCTCCTGGAAACCATACTGTACAGGATTGTGTGATGCTGTGTCACCTGAATGGTAAATAAACAGGTAGAGTCGGGGACCATAAAACAATGAATGGGGTCGAGTCCTGGTGAAGGCTTATTATTTAGAGAATGGTTTTGATATGACACCAACACTCTACACATTATTGTTCAAACAATTTATTTTATTTAGTATGGTATAAGCGTATGTCTTAAGCATCCTAAATTATGTGATAATTTCAGTTTTTGACAGCAACTGGTAATGGTAAATTATAGCTAGTAGGCTATTAACACCCGCAATGAAAATCTGTGTCATTGAGATTTTATGAATATTGTGGGAAAAACTTCCGTATGGACACCCTCGCTGCTTTATATTGCTAATCAACAAATGTCACTAATGTGCATTGTGTTAAAAGTTCTAAGTAATGAATTGGTGAAAGCCCCAAATGCTTCAGAAAGCCTTGGTTTCCCATCACTAGTATTTACTGTTGTGTTTTTTGTTGTTGTACATATACACTGAGTGTACAAAACATTATGAACACTCGCTCTTTCCATGACACAGACTGACCAGGTGAATCCAGGTGAAAGCTATGATCCCTTATTGATGCCACCTGTTAGATCCACTTCAATCAGTGTAGATGAAGGGGAGGAGACAGGATAATTAAGGATTTTTAAGGCTTGAGACAATTGAGACATTTACATTTACATTACATTTAAGTCATTTAGCAGACGCTCTTATCCAGAGCGACTTACAAATTGGTGAATTCACCTTCTGACATCCAGTGGAACAGCCACTTTACAATAGTGCATCTAAATCATTAAGGGAGGGGGAGGGGGAGGGGAGGGGGAGGGGAGGGGGGGGGGTGGTGAGAAGGATTACTTATCCTATCCTAGGTATTCCTTGAAGAGGTGGGGTTTCAGGTGTCTCCGGAAGGTGGTGATTGACTCCGCTGTCCTGGCGTCGTGAGGGAGTTTGTTCCACCATTGGGGGCCAGAGCAGCGAACAGTTTTGACTGGGCTGAGCGGGAACTGTACTTCCTCAATGGTAGGGAGGCGAGCAGGCCAGAGGTGGATGAACGCAGTGCCCTTGCTTGGGTGTAGGGCCTGATCAGAGCCTGGAGGTACACAGCTCCGTAGGCAAGCACCATGGTCTTGTAGCGGATGCGAGCTTCAACTGGAAGCCAGTGGAGAGAGCGGAAGAGCGGGGTGACGTGAGAGAACTTGGGAAGGTTGAACACCAGACGGGCTGCGGCGTTCTGGATGAGTTGTAGGGGTTTAATGGCACAGGCAGGGAGCCCAGCCAACAGCGAGTTGCAGTAATCCAGACGGGAGATGACAAGTGCCTGGATTAGGACCTGCGCCGCTTCCTGTGTGAGGCAGGGTCGTACTCTGCGGATGTTGTAGAGCATGAACCTACAGGAACGGGCCACCGCCATGATGTTGGTTGAGAACGTCAGGGTGTTGTCCAGGATCACGCCAAGGTTCTTAGCGCTCTGGGAGGAGGACACAATGGAGTTGTCAACCGTGATGGCGAGATCATGGAACGGGCAGTCCTTCCCCGGGAGGAAGAGCAGACATGGATTGTGTATGTGTGCTATTCAGAATGTTGAATGGGCAAGAAGACAAAAGATTTAAGTGCTTTTCAACGAAGTAGTGTCAGGTGCACCGGTTTGTGTTAAGAACTGCAACCCTGCTGTGTTTTTCACGCTCAACAGTTTCCCATGTGTATCAAGAATAGTCCATCGCCAAAAGGACATCAAGCCAACTTGACACAATTTTGGGAAGCATTGGAGTCAACATGGGCCAGCATCCCTGTGGAACACTTTCGACACCTTGTAGAGTCCATACCCCGACGAATTGAGGCTGTTTCTGAGGGCAAAAGGCGGGGGGATGCAACTCAATATTAGGAAGGTGTTCTTAATGTTTTGTACACTCAGTGTATATGTTGTTTGTCATAACATATGGTGTCTCTAGTTCTACCTGAGTAATTAGGGAAGTTTTTTTTACTTTCTTCCTGTTTCTGTCCTAAACTGTAGCCTTTTTTCATGTGGGTGTGTAAAGTTTTCTTAGCTGCATTAGGTAAAGGGCAAACTCAGACCACTTCTGAGAGGTGACATCCCCCCCCCCCCCCCCTAACCTCACCCCATAGGTGTGAGAGGTTCCCTCCCCAATGATGTGTGAGACTGAAACCTGGGCCAGACACGTGACAGTTTCAGTTTACAAGAAACAGAAAAGACGAGCAGTTTAAAAGAAATGATAGATCCCTTACACACCTCTCATCTCCCAGCAGAGATGCTACAGGGATAGCATGCCTTCTTAGCTGCTCCTGGGCAATACAATAAAGTTGAATTAAATGTTAAGCTAACACAAGGGTAGGGGCATGTTGATATAGAAACAGTCAGACTCTAGGGGAGAATCTCAATTGCATACTCCTCTCTCGTTGCCTCGTTCTCGAAACCCATTGAATGAGAAAGCCAGAGGTCTCTCTCCTTTGACCTTCTCCTCCAATGGATTTTGAGAAGGAGAAAGGAGACACGAGGAGTATGCAATTGAGATTCTCCCTTGCTTTAGGATTCTATGCTGGGAAACAGAAGTGGGATGAAAACACTGATAGCCAATCCTATCACTGCATCATTTGTGATTGTTGCCCATGGAGTGGGCCTGTATTTTATGTGTGGTTCTGAATCTGATTGCAGAGGCTGAGTCACACAGAGGCCAGAGGGAAGATCAGGGGTTACAAGGTGATAGTTCACGACACCCTGGCAGGGAAATCTGAGAGCAACACCTCCATTAATCATATTTCAGGCCTGTCCTGCTCTCGCTGTGATGTCACTGTCTACGCCCTGAACTCCAGAGGTTCCTCACCCCCTGCCCGTGTCACCATTCCCCTCAGAGCAGGTAAGGCATCTCCATTTCCTCCCCGTTTTCCCCCCTTTTCCTCCATCTTCCTATTCAAGATTCAGACTCTTCAGAAAAGTGAAAACTATAAATGCAAGAATTTGTTCCACTTCTTGGCTTCTTTAAGTTAAAAGACAATTAACATTTAAAAACCACATAGACATAAATGTAACATCCAATTTACCGTAGTTGACAGGGAAGGGTGACTGCTCTACTGACAGTGTCATACACTCCTCTCTCTTCACAGCCCAGCCCCCTCAGAATGTGATGTGCAGAAATCACAGTAACCACAGCGTCACCATCTCCTGGCGGAGGCCTGTAACTGCAGGAGCAGCCAGTGGGACAGGGGATGGGGCAGTAAGTGGCTACCTGCTGGAATGGTTCCCTGTTGGCAGACAGGTGGAGAAGCTCAGGTGGAAGAGACTGGGTCCTAATGAAACCCATACTGTCATTAGAGGTACGTGTAGCGGATGGATGGCCAGCTTAGCATTGCATTAGATCTTATTGGATCCCTGAGTGATGACACAGCCAGTTGATCCCTCCTCTTGATCTCATTCCCTCTCTCTCTCGATCTCCACCCCACCCACTGTCTCTCTTGTGTGTAGATAACATTAAGCCGTTTGAGTGCTATGCGGGAGCAGTTTATGCTCTGTATGAGCAGGCAGTGGGCAGGGCCCAGTTTGAAGACTTCTACACCTTGGAATTAGGTAAGGAAACAGGAGATCACCATTTTTCCAAAGGTTTCACATCAATGGAACAGTGCCTGAGTTCGATTCCTATTTGTGGTGTGACTGTGTCCTGTAGTACCTTCCGCCGGTCCGTCTGTCCATCAGCCGGTGGTGGAGGGGGACAAAGTGACCGTTTCCTGGTCAGAGGTCCCTCAGGAAAACAGGCGGGGTTGTGTCATCAACTACACCATCTATGTGAAAAACTCAGAGGGAAAAGACGTTGGAAACTACGGTATGGAGAAGAACTATCAAACACAAAGTGCATTTTGTGTGTGTGTGTATACTGTGTTCATGACCTGTGGTTTTGTTCTAGTCTGCAGAGCATCAGAGAGGTCCTTCACCATCAGGGACCTTCCCCCTGAGTACTACCGTCTATGGATGACCGCATCGACTGCCTCAGGACAGGGCCCCAGAGCCGAACACTCCTTCATCATCAAACCTCAAAGTGAGTATAACGAAAGAAAGAGTGAAAATAATCTGTTTCTCAGAATAATCTAGCTGAAACACTCTCAGTACTATCATTCCAGTTATGTGAAGTGTTACAATAAATACAGAATGCTTATGTTTATTATACTGTATAATGTTTACACTGTGTGCTTATTATGTACCACTGTAGGTTTGCTTTCAGACAACTGGCTTTATACCATGGTCCTGGTAGGGATCACCTCCTTCCTGGTGTTCTTTGTCCTGCTGTGCCTGTACCAGGTCTCCTCGCTAAGACGACGGTAATACATTAGGAACAGGAACAGCCTCTAGTCCTAATGGGGAGTCACTAGACAGCAATACTCGAAGGAAATGGAAATATTGATTGACCGTGTTATTAACTGTGTGCTCTGTTCCTGACTCACTGTGGTTATTTTCCATGTTCTCTCCTCCTCAGAGTCTCAACACTCGTCCACTGCCTCATGCCAGATATCGTCCCTGATCCTGCCAACAGCAAATGGGCAAAGGAGTGTGCCAAAGAGAAGGTACGTTCATGCAGACGCCCGAGTGCACACATGCAAGCACGCACACACACACAAACAAACACAGTCTGAATACTTCATTTGGATCCACAGTGATACATTCGTCTGACCCCTTCCTGTCTTCCCCCAGGGTGAGTTGACCCTACACCTCTACCTCAGTGAGTCTAGTGTCAGTGAAGAGGAGGAGCCAGACACTGTGGAGGTCCAGGAGCTGCCTGAGGGCAGTTGGAGCTCATGGAACTCAGCACAGCGCACTGACATCTCCGGAACTCCAGAGGGTGCTATTCACCCCTCCTTACACCTCGTCTTCATGCCCCAGCAGATCCCTGCGACAGACCCGTCAACAACAGCCTACTTCCAGAGCTCCTACCTCAAGAGCTTCTCCCAGGAGTCAGGCTCCTCAGGCCAGACACAGGATTCCCAGGGAACAGATATGACTGTAGACTACATCTCAACACATGTCCTAGAGGGCAGAGAGGAGAAGGAAGAGGAAGGTCTGGATGTGATGGGATTCTTCTCCTGTCCGCAGAACCCCCTGAGTCCGTTCATGAACCCTTTGGTGTCTTTCGGAGGGAAGCTGACTCTGGATGCGGTCAGGATCGACTGCAGTGAGTTCTTAGACTGATGGGTTAGACTGATAGCCATGTAAAATAACCCAAGGAGCAGGTTGTGTGAAGACCCTGTGTAATCTCAGTGTATCATGACTTTGATTCTCACTAACCAACAATCATTATAAACAGTTATATTGCATTACAGTACAATAGTACACTATCTATCAGAGATGGGAGACTACAGACCTCGGGGTCCATAGTGGTGTAACACTTTTTCACCATAGCAAACACTAATTGCATTCTAAACTGAAGATGATGATGAGTTGATTTTTGGATTCAGGTGTTAGCTGGGGCAAAAGTGTGACATCAATCCGGCCCCCGAGTACTGGAGTTGCCCATCCTAGATCTATGTCTTGGATAACACAAAAGATCAATACAATACAACTCACCTGTCACATTTCCCCCAGTTTACAGGGACTGTAAGCAATGAGCTTTTCTGAAATAAACCATGGGAGTTATGTAAAGTGCACTATGAGTTCATATCTGGAAGTGTATTTATTATTTTCACAAAGAGATAGTACTGGAATATGCAGGGTCAGCCTTAGCATAGAGTCCTGGATCCTTGCAGAGAGTACAAGTGCTCTATAGTGTAAATGTAATATTGGGGATTCTTAAACCCTAGTGAAAGTTTAATACATTTAATATAGGGGATTATTGTGATGAGAAAAAAGGAGGTGACTGGAGATGCTAGTGAGGTTAGACTTGTATTTGTTATTTGGGGTCTTTGAATCAGTTACATTTCGTTATCAACAAATCAGCCTGCATCTCAAATCAACAGTTAATCGGAGCAGCAAGAAGCAAAAAACACAACCAACCTGCAGTGAGCAAACAGGCATGTATTCTGAGAAAAATAACAGATAGATATTAGGATACAGATTACAGATGGATCAATGTATTTAGCTTTCAAACATCATTTACAATATTGTTTAACAGTGGTTTGTTATACACAAAAAGATATGTGAACCCTTTAGAATTAGCTGGATTTCTGCATAAAGTCACAGCAATAGACAAACACAGTCTGCTTAAACTAATAACACACAAACAATTATAGTTTGGATGTTTTCATTGAGCGCACCGTGTTTAAACGTTCACAGTGCAGGTTGGGAAAATGATGTGAACCCTTGGATTTAATAACAGGTTGACCCTCCTTTGGCAGCAATAACCTCAACCAAACGTTTTCTGTAGTTGCGGATCAGACCTGCACAACAGTGAAGAGGAATTTTTGACCATTACCATTACCATACAAAACTGTTTCAGTTTTACAATATTCTTGGGATGTCTGGAGTGAACCGCTCTCTTGAGGTCATGCCACAGCATCTCAATCGAGTTGAGGTCAGGACTGACTGGGCCACTCCAGAAGGCGTATTTTTTTCTGTTCTAGCCAATCTGTTGTTGATTTACTTTCGTATTTTGGGTAGTTGTCCTGTTGCATCACCGAATTTCTGTTGAGCTTCAATTTGCCCACAGACTCATTCTACTGCAAAATGTCTTTTTTCCATCGATGATAGCAAGCTGTCTAGGCCCTGAGACAGCATAGCAGTCCCAAACCATGATGCTCCCTCCACCATACTTTACAGTTGGGATGAGGTTTTGATGTTGGTGTGCTGTGCCTTTTTATCTCCACACAACTTTAGTTTAATCCGTCCACAGAATTTTTTGCCAGTAGCGCTGTGGAATATCCAGGTGCTCTTTTGAAAACATCAGACGTGCAGAAATATTTTTGGGGGACAGCAGTGGCTTCTTCCATGGTGTCCTCCCATGAACACCATTCTTGTTAAGTGTTTTACGTATTTTAGACTCGTCAACAGAGATGTTAGCGTCTTCCAGAGATTTCTGTAAGTCTTTAGCTGACACTCTAGGATTCTTCTTAACCTCATTGAGCATTCTGCGCTGTGTACTTGCAGTCATCTTTGCAGGACGGCCACTCTTAGGGAGAGTAGCAATAGTGCTGAAATTTCTCAATTTATAGACAATTTGTCTTACTATGAACTGACTTTTAGAGATACTTTTGCAACCCTTTCCAGCTTCAGGCAATGCTTCTTGTGAATAGCAAACTCAAATTTTGTGAGTGTTTTATATGGAGCAGGGCAGCTCAAATGAATATCTCCAATCTCGTCTCATTGACTCGACTCCAGGTTAGTTGACTCCTGACTCCAATTAGTTTTTGGAGAAGTCATTAGCCTAGGGGTTCACATACTTTTTCCAACCTACACTGTGAATGTTTAAATTATGTATTCAATATGGACGAGACAAATACAAAAAGGTGTGTGTTATTAGTTTAAGCACACTGTGTTTGTCTATTGTTGTGACTTAGATGAAGATCAGATCAAATTTTGTTACATTTATGCAGAAATCCAGGTATTTCCAAAGGGTTCACCTACTTTTTCTTGCCACTATATATAAAATGGATGTATTCGTAAGCCACACACACAAGCATTCGCACCATCAAATTAAAATCAATTGTATCTTCAGTTCAAGATCTTTTAAAGACCTCAATATCCAATATAAAGGCCTATCCTGTTCATAGCTAAACTGCTACTGGAAATTCTAGGCCTCGAATACGTCCCCACCCTTGACCGTGCTCATAGAAGCTTACAGTCCGCACCAAAGAATGGGGAGCCGCCCTGACCCATCATAGTCAAATTCCACTACTTTCAGGAGAAGGATATTCTCCTTAAGGCATCACGAGCGGCTCCCATCACACACAACGGCCAGAAGATTCTACTTTACCCGGACTACATGGCGGCAGTCATGAAGAAGAGGTCAGCCTTCAACGTGGTGAGGGGGCTCCTACTTCGCTGTCTGGACACCAAGTTTGGCATTCTCTACCCAGCAGTGCCGAAGATCACTACTCCCAGAAGCCATTCATGGACCCAACCAGGGCCAAAAAATACATTGTAGCACACCTACATCCACAGAAGGGCAGGCGACATACAACTAACTAGCCATTGTAGGCCCATGCCCCTGACACTACACTAGCCATGCTAACGCGACCAAGGACCAACTAGTGAACTCATTTACATTTTACATTTAAGTCATTTGGCAGACGCTCTTATCCAGAGCGACTTACAAATTGGTGAATTCACCTTATGACATCCAGTGGAACAGCCACTTTACAATAGTGCATCTAAATCATTTAGGGGGGGGTGAGAAGGATTACTTTATCCTATCCTAGGTATTCCTTAAAGAGGTGGGGTTTCAGGTGTCTCCGGAAGGTGGTGATTGACTCTGCTGTCCTGGCGTCGTGAGGGAGTTTGTTCCACCATTGGGGGGCCAGAGCAGCGAACAGTTTTGACTGGGCTGAGCGGGAACTGTACTTCCTCAGTGGTAGGGAGGCGAGCAGGCCAGAGGTGGATGAACGCAGTGCCCTTGTTTGGGTGTAGGGCCTGATCAGAGCCTGGAGGTACTGTGGTGCCGTTCCCCTCACAGCTCCGTAGGCAAGCACCATGGTCTTCTAGCGGATGCGAGCTTCAACTGGAAGCCAGTGGAGAGAGCGGAGGAGCGGGGTGACATGAGAGAACTTGGGAAGGTTGAACACCAGACGGGCTGCGGCGGGAGCCCAGCCAACAGCGAGTTGCAGTAATCCAGACGGGAGATGACAAGTGCCTGGATTAGGACCTGCGCCGCTTCTTGTGTGAGGCAGGGTCGTACTCTGCGGATGTTGTAGAGCATGAACCTACAGGAACGGGTCACCGCCTTGATGTTAGTTGAGAACGACAGGGTGTTGTCCAGGATCACGCCAAGGTTCTTAGCGCTCTGGGAGGAGGACACAATGGAGTTGTCAACCGTGATGGCGAGATCATGGAACGGGCAGTCCCTCCCCGGGAGGAAGAGCAGCTCCGTCTTGCCGAGGTTCAGCTTGAGGTGGTGATCCGTCATCCACACTGATATGTCTGCCAGACATGCAGAGATGCGATTAGCCACCTGGTCATCAGAAGGGGGAAAGGAGAAGATTAATTGTGTGTCGTCTGCATAGCAATGATAGGAGAGACCATGTGAGGTTATGACATCTCATGTACCTCCTTTTTTTATATAGTTTTTATTACCCTTCAAATATGCATATTGTGGTGGTTCCCTCCTGAATCCTCTCCCTTTGTGTCAACTTGATTATGTTCGGCCTGGATAGAGCTGAGGTTCGGTTTAACATGGTAGTATTTTTCTCTAGTCTAGGAGAGTTATTTTGTTGTTTTTAGCTGTTTTTTCTTTTCTTTATATTTTATTACACTGACCTTTCAGCACGCTGGCCATGTGATTGTACTAACATTCATTTCTAATAGCTATGACAATGCCTAATTCACATACTCTAGGCCCCACTTGCTTTATCAGCTGGAACTTAAAAGGAATTAACCATGTGGTCAGTCGTAGCTAAGTGTATGCTCATCTTAAGTCTTTAAGTCCAGACATAGTTTTTCTCCAAGAGACCCATCTCTGGTCATCTCTGGTCCAGCGACCATGATAAACTAAAGAAGCTTACCAAAGGGGTCGACCAAACATTTCACTCCAACTTTGGTGCTAAAGGCCAGAGGGGCATCCATCCTTATCAGAAAAGGCCCTGTTTGTCTCCTCCAAAGTAATTTCATATACTAACGGCAGATACTGTATATTATGGTGATGGGAAACTTGTTTAGCATACAGGTTGTTTTTGCTAACCTCTATGGTTCTGGCTAACCTCTATGGTTCTGGCTAACCTCTATGGTTCTGGCTAACCTCTATGAAGCTACATTTTTCTCTGACCTCATTGCAACACTTCTGAACCTTAACTGTCATCACTTGATACTGGGCGGAAATTTAAATTGTGTATTACATCCAAGTCTAGACAGATCCCAAAAAGCCCAACAATGTAATTTCAAAATCAGGTGCAGTAATCAACTCATTTCTGGAATCCTATAATTTTCCTGGTCCATGGAGGAGGAGCAATCCCATTGCTAAACAGTGCTCCTTTTTTTCTCCAGTCCCACCACTCATACACTAGGGTTGACTTTTCCCTGCTGGACGATATAGTTATTCCTTTTGTAACTAATAACCAATATCACAGCATCTTTATCTCAGACCATAGCCCTGTCCAGCTATGTATCCGCTTTCCTTTTTACAGATCAACTGCACCACTGATGTGTCTCATTCTACTGTGTTGGAGTTGTTAAACGCATTTCTAAGGGGCCAAATTATTTCATACACAGCATATGACAACAAACAGTGCACTAAATGCTTTTCGGAGCCATGTCAACTCATTCTAGACATGGACAACAGATATGCCTCTCAGATATACTGACTCCTGAACTCTACAAAGAGAAACTGCTACACCAATCGTAATTTGTTAATCTTTCCACTAAACAAATGGAGCAGCTTCTGTTTAAGTCGAGGCAGACATTTTATGAACACGGAGAGAAAGCTGGAAAATTGTTATCTCACCAGCTTTGACAATCTGCTGCTAGCAGCACCATACCTGAAATCTGTGTTGCAACTGATTTAATTTCTACTAATCACAAAGAAATCAGCAATCAATTTAAGCAATTCTACTCTCCTCTTTACTCATCAGAGGCTCTTCCTGACACATCTCATATGCATGGATTCCTAGACAATCTGGACATCCCCTGTCTCATTTCAGATGAACAAACTAACATGAATAACTCAGTAAGTGATGATGAAGCTACTCGGGCAATTCAGTCCATGCAGAGCGGTAAAGCTCCTGTGCCTGATGGCTTCCCTATTGAATGTTTTAAAGCATTCTTCTCTAAACTATCCCCTATCTTTAGCTCAATGTACAATGAAGTCCTTTCCAGTCAGAAACTGCCCCAGAAACTTACCCAGGTGACTATTTTGGTTGTGCTTAAAAAGAACAGGAATCCTTAGGCCTAGACTGTGGCTCATACCGCCCTATAAGCGTTTTGTGCGGTGATTATAAAATTCTCACGATGGCCCTTTAGAGACAGTGATGCCAAACTGGATTAAGGGAACACTAAGGGGCGAAATAACTCACAAGTTGTCTTTATATGCAGACAATCTTCTTTTAAACATCTCTAACCCTGTGGAGACTATTCCCTATCTCTTGGACATGCTACAAGGTTTTGGGACATTCTCTGGATACAAGTTAAACCTAACAAAAAGTGTGCTCCTCCTCATTAATCAGTTAGCAGAAGGTATTGGATATCATTTAAGGCTTTGTTTAAACATAACTTCAAAACATTCCTGGAGTGCACTAAGCAGAATTTCATAAGGCTTCCCATTTAATTAGCAGGTCACATTCATCCTGTTAAGATGACTGTACCACCTAGGTTTTTGTACTTATTCCAAATGATTCCTATTTTTCGGCCAAAGTCAAAGTTCAAACAACTGGATAGCTATATTTCCAACTTAATTTGGAATAAATCAAATCCACGAATGAGAAAGGTATATCTAGAGAGACCTAAGCCTGCAGATGGGCTGGGCCTTCCCATTTTTTACACTACTACTGGTCAGTAAATATATCTGAATGTGTTTATTGGGTTTCTACATTTGGAAGACCTGTGCGAGCAAGGAGGCCTACAAACCTGACTCAGTTACACCAGCTCTGTCAGGAGGAATGGTCCAAAATTCACCCAACTTGTTGTGGGAAGCTTGTGGAAGGCTGCCCGAAACGTTTGACCCAAGTTAAACAATTTAAAGGCAATGCTACCAAATACTAATTGAATGTATGTAAACTTCTGACCCACTGGGAATGTGATGAAAGAAATAAAAGCTAAAAATAAATCATTCTCTCTGCTATTTCACATTCTTAAAATAAAGTGGTGATCCTAACTGACCTAAGACAGGGAATGTTTACTAGGATAAAATGTCAGGAATTGTGAAAGACTGAGTTTAAATGTATTTAGCTAAGGTGTATGTAAACGTCCTACTTCAACTGTATGTGACTCATTGTTAGTAGTAGTTGTGACTGTATTGCCATGGCACAGGCGGAAGTGGAGGAAATGTTTGCCCCCTAGTCCCCGGCAAGATGGCCATCTTTAAAGGGGACTGGGCGATTATTATGATGGGAGGACCAATAGCTCCTCCTCATCCCCTGTTTCCTGTCTTTCTACATTTTTACTGTCCCACCCTAAATCCCCATTTAGATTTTACCTCCAAATGAGTGACCTTTTTTCCCCCATTTGAAGACTGCAACCCTTGGACAATTCTGATATGGCAGGTGTAACAGTGAGTTAGCAAGATATCTCTCTGATACTTGTATTTGTCTGTCTGTTTGATAGAGTCAGAAAGAGATTTGACAGGGTTTTCATTGTGTACCAGAGTAATTCAACTCGAGATAGAATGAACTCCCTCTCCGTCTATGTCATACTGGGTGAGCTCCTGTACATTTTAATTTCCTCATTGACTAATTAGAATTGTCTTAATTGTTCATGTACATTTCCAGTGGTGTAAAGTACTTAAATAAAAATACTTTAAAGTACTACTTAAGTAGTTTTTTGGGGTATCTGTACTTTACTATTTATTTTTTGACAACTTTTACTTTTACTTCACTACATTCCTAAAGAAAATAATGTACTTTTTACTCCATACTTTTCCCTGACACCCAAAAGTATTTTGAATGCTTTGCAGGACTGGAAAATGGTCCAAATCATGCACTTATCAAGAGAACACGTGGTCCCCAATCCCTACTGCTTCTGATCTGGCAAACTCACTAAACACAAATGCATCATTTGTAAATGATGTCTGAGTGTTGGAGTCTGCCCCTGGCTATCTGTAATGATGTCTGAGTGTTGGAGTCTGCCCCTGGCTATCTGTAATGATGTCTGAGTGTTGGAGTGTGCCCCTGGCTATACGTAAATGTCTTAAACAAGAAAATGGTGTCGTCTGCTTTGCTTAATATAGGGAATTTGAAATTATTGATGCTTTTACTTTTGATACTTAAGTATATTTAGAACCAAATAGTTCTGGATTTTTACTCAAGTCGTATTTTACTGGGTGACTTTTACTTTTGTAACTTTCTATTAAGGTATCTATACTTTTACTCAAGTATCACAATTAGATACTTTTTCCACCACTGCACATTTCAATGGACAACTATTGTCATTGATAATGTGCATGATGATATAACCCGGGCTGAATTTTGATTAACTGCAGGGCACTCTGCATAGGCTACATTTTTTTATATGTTTAGTGTTGCCTATTAGTTGAATGTGAGAATGGGCTAAAATGTCACTCTTAAGAGAACATGTTTAGGTGGGTTTATTTGAGTGCCATCTACTCTTGTATTTTTCTTGACATAAGCTCCATGACCATGAATGTAGGATGTGTGGAGTCTTGTTGTGAAGGCAAGGATCAGAAATGTCAGGAAAGGACATGCATGTACATTCCTCCTATCCCCATGGGGATGATA
Source organism: Oncorhynchus masou masou (assembly GCF_036934945.1). Lineage (NCBI taxonomy): Eukaryota > Metazoa > Chordata > Actinopteri > Salmoniformes > Salmonidae > Oncorhynchus > Oncorhynchus masou. Next base: position 88,337,856 of record NC_088235.1, on the reverse strand, counting down.
TCCATCTACAGACTCATTAGAGACTGTTTCCCATTCCTCTGCCCACTGAGTGTATATACAGCCATGTTGTTACTGCTCTATTTCCTACTCCTGAATAGTAAACAGAGTTAACTTCTGATCACATTGATCAATGATCCTTTTTTTCTTCATCAGGTCTAACAACATTGATGATCCAGACTACAGACTCTAAAGGTAAAACACACACACATACTCATATACACATACTCATATACACGCACTCATAAACACATACAGAAATGTCCAGAAATAACGAGCTTCCCTCTTTCTCTAGGGTCTCCCAATATCAGAGTGGTTCTGTCTGTTTGGCCCCCAGGATCAACCATCTACTTAAGGGAATCTGTGGCCCTGAGATGCAGTGTGGAAGCAGTTGCTAACTATTCTTGGACCTATCACTGGTTCAGACACACATCTCACAAAATTGTGACCCCAAACGCTAGACACATGATCAGTGGTGACAGTTACTCCATCACTGGGGTTGCCAAGGCTGACGGTGGTAGTTACTGGTGCCAGGCTGAGCGGAATGGCTCAACCACACCCTTACTCAGTGACCCCGCCCACTTGACTGTGTCAGGTGAGACAACCTTCAGTCTAATCACTGTTCACTGATTGGTTGGATGCAATATGGCTTCTGCTATTGGTATCAATGCACACATAACCTCATCAAAGACGAGTAGCCATTAGGTGTTATGGCATTAGTAGAGTGAGTAATCCTGAAAATGTCACCCCCACTTATTGTACCTATCTCTCTCGCAGAGCTGACCCCACCCTCTTTAGCAGTGATCCCCAACAGCCGACAGCACTTCCAAGGGGAGCGCTTCTCTCTCCAGTGCCCTGCTGTGTCTGAGAGCAACTCCACAGAGAGTAACTCCACAGACTGGACATTGTGGCAGCTCACTGACTTTGGAGTTAGGTCTGGGTGTCAGACACTAGAGGGCACTGTCAGGAAGGAGGTTCCTGGAGCATGCAGCCTCTCCTCTCTATACAGTGGGTTGTACTGGTGTGAGAGCAGCGAATGGCGCAGCAACACGGTCAAGATCACAGTGAGCTGTGAGCCATATCTGTATCACTGATGTCTGATACATTAGCAGCATTGTGATAATGTAGTTGGGGGGAAATAATGCCATGTGTCTGTGGAAACTGAGATTATGCATAAGAAAGCAAGTAAGATGCATTATATGTAACGGTCTATGTATCTGTATCTGTAGTGTCTTCTCTTGTGTCTCACAGATGGTTCCATGATCATTGTCGGCCCTGCTCACCCTGTCACAGAGGGAGATCAGGTGACTCTGCATTGCCGGTACTGGTTCCACAAACCTAACCTGACCACCTTCTACAAAGACGGAGTAGAGGTTGTTCTGAACGTCACAGAGATGACCATTGACAATGTGAACGGTGCAGACGAGGGCTTCTACAAGTGTGCTGAACCTGAGGAGAAGTTGGAGAGCCCAGAGAGTTGGCTGTCTGTGAGAAGTAAGACCAAACGTTTGGGCACAACTGCGGCCCAAATATTTTACTGCCTCCCAATACTGCTTGAAATACAGATGAACTTCATTTTACGTTGCGTTGCTTTTAATACCTTTATTTTAGGGAACTCCACCTCAGAAGAGAGGAAGACATTGTCCTCTGAAGGTACAGTGTCTACACATAAAACCCTTTAATCACCTCAACCCCCCTCCTCCAACACACACGCGCACGTGCCTTATATGGTTTCATGTTTTGCCCCATTCAGGTACCTGGATATGGGTGTTGCTGTTCTGTTGCATTGTGGTTATCCTGTTGCTTATTCCTGTTGTTATGTTACTGGTTCGTCACTACAGGTTAGTAGTTATTACCAACAAATATCTCTGTTTACTAATCATATTCAATGGACATAAAAAATAGAAACACTCTGTAGTAAGCAGGAAACTCTGTATGTGTCACTAACCCATCTGTTATTGGGTTCAAGGTTGCGTATGTGGTGCACCCGCAGCTGTTTCTCCTCCAAAGAAGGGACACCCCCAGGAGAGGCACCCCAGACCAAGCAGGATGTGACTGAGGTACAGTGGGATCTGGGCTGGATGGAGATGGCCAACCTGTTGGACAAGCAGCAGTACCCTGCCACTGCCAGCTAAACTCTACCACTCAAACCAGAGACTAGTGTGCTTAACACTGTACAGAACATACCAGAGGAGGCTGGTGGGAGAAGCTATAGGAGAACAGGCTCATTGTAATGGCATAAGTGAAATAAATGGAACCGAGTCACACGTGGTTTCCATATGTTTAATGTGTTTGATACTGTTCCATTTATTCCATTCCAGCCATTACAATGAGCCTGTCCTCCTATAGCTCCTCCCACAAGCCTCCTCTGGTACAAACATATTAATTATCCTTTGTATCTGTTTCTCACTGCTTCTGTTTCTCACAAGAGTTTTTCTTTTATCTGGTCAAATTAAGAAATAAAGAGGATGTACAGTATAAGTTAAAAAAACGATTGTGTACAAGCACAATATTTCCATATGTATCATTAAAGTCACTCCATCTTCATGTTACACCTGTTGGTGAACTACTAATGAGTATCAGAAATGCTGTTTCTGTACAGAAAATCCCTTCCATTTACTGTAAGGTACCTATCTACTTATGAATAGGCTTTCACTTGGCTGCTTGAGAATTTGAAAATAGAAAGGTGTGAAATAGTAATCTTACTGCAGAAAAAAAATTCAATTTAATGTGAAATTTGAGGCTTACTGGGAGAAAATTCATTTTCACCGATATCTGCACAGCTCTAGTGTAACAGTATAACATTAGACCGTCCCCACGTGCGAACCAGGGAGCCTCTGCACACATCAACAACAGTCACCCACAAAGCATCGTTACCCATCGCTCCACAACAGCTGTGGCCCTTGCAGAGCAAGGGGAACTACTACTTTAAGGTCTCAGAGCAAGTGACGTCACCGATTGAAATGCTATTTAATACTGTCAAAACAGAAGAGTGATTGCAACAGCTGATTGCAACAGCTGGTGAGTTTTACAATACTTTCAAATGTATTTTACTCACATTATTGTCCTATTTTTTAATTGGTATTTAATTTCCAAAAGCATTGACTTGAGAGTTAAATCTCTCAAATAGTAAATATAAGAATATACACAACCACAGTTTTGCTTGTTTAAAGGGATGCAACCCTTTTTTTCAATTTTCGCCTAAAATGAAATCCCCAAATCTAACTGCCTGTAGCTCAAGCCTGTAGCTTAAGCAAGGGTATGCACATTCTTGATGCCATTTGAAAGGAAACACTTTGAAGTTTGTGGAAATGTGAAATTAATGTAGGAGAATATAACACATTAGATCTGGTAAAAGATCATCCAAAGAAAAAAACCTGTGGATTTTTTTTTTACCATAATTTTGAAATGCAAGAGAAAGGCCAAAATGCATTATTACAACCCAGGTGCAATTTAGATTTTGGCTACTAGATGGCAGCAGTGTATGTGCAATGTTTTAGACTGATCCAAGTAACCATTGTATATCTGTTCAAAATGTTGTATCATTACCACCCAAATGTGCCTAATTGGTTTATTAATACATTTTCAAGTTAATAATTGTACACTCTCTTCAAACAATAGCATGGTATTATTTCACTGTAATAGCTACTGTAAATTGGACAGTGCAGTTAGATGAACAAGAATTTAAGCTTTCTGCCCATATCAGATATGTCTGTGTCCTGGGAAATGTTTTTGTTACTTACAACCTCATGCTAATCGCATTAGCCTACGTTAGTTCAACCGTCCCCCAGGGGGGACAACAATCCCGTAGAGGTTTTTAAACAAATGTGGTTTCTACTGACAATTGAGATGTACAAATGTTGGCATATGGGGACGACAAGCAGATAAGAGACAATCCTTACTTAATTTCAATTAAGACTTTAATGAGCAAGCAACGACGGACATAGTCAATATAACTATTTGTTGAGCACTTTTGAAATGTACAGCGACAGAATTCAGAACATGGGGCTGTTCTTACAGTGTACTCCTTGTACAAGTTAGAACCGTATGATCAAATCAAATCAAATCAAATTAATTTATATAGCCCTTCGTACATCAGTTGATATCTCAAAGTGCTGTACAGAAATCCAGCCTAAAACCCCAAACAGCAAGGAATGCAGGTGTAGAAGCATGGTGGCTAGGAAAAACTCCAGAGAAAGATCAAAACCTAGGAAGAAACCTAGAGAGGAACCAGGCTATGTGGGGTGGCCAGTCCTCTTCTGGCTGTGCTGGGTGGAGATTATAACAGAACATGGCCAAGATGTTCAAATGTTCATAAATGACCAGCATGGTCAAATAATAATAATCACAGGCAGAACAGTTGAAACTGGAGCAGCAGCACGGCCAGGTGGACTGGGGACAGCAAGGAGTCATCATGTCAGGGAGTCATCATGTCAGGTAGTCCTGAGGCATGGTCCTAGGGCTCAGGTCCTCCTTGAGAGAGAGAGAGAAAGAAAGAGAGAATTAGAGAGAGCATACTAAATTCACACAGGACACCGGATAGGACAGGAGAAGTACTCCAGATATAACAAACTTACCCTAGCCACCCGACACATAAACTACTACAGCATAAATACTGGAGGCTGAGACAGGAGGGGTCAGGAGACACCTTGGGCCCATCCGATGACACCCCCGGACAGGGCCAAACAGGAAGGATATAACCCCACCCACTTTGCCAAAGCACAGTCCCCACACCACTAGAGGGATATCTTCAACCACCAACTTACCATCCTGAGACAAGGCCGAGTATAGCCCACAAAGATCACCGCCACAGCACAACCCAAGGGGGGGGGGGGGGGGGCAAACCCAGACAGGAAGATCACATCAGTGACTCAACCCACTCAAGTGACGCACCCCTCCTAGGGACGGTATGAAAGAGCCCTAGTAAGCCAGTGACTCAGCCCCTGGAATAGGGTTAGAGACAGAGAATCCCAGTGGAAAGAGGGGAACCGGCCAGGCAGAGACAGCAAGGGCGGTTCGTTGCACCAGAGCCTTTCCGTTCACCTTCACACTCCTGGGCCAGACTACACTCAATCATATGACCCACTGAAGAGATGAGTCTTCAGTAAAGACTTAAAGGTTGAGACCGAGTTTGCGTCTCTCACATGGGTAGGCAGACCATTCCATAAAAATTGAGCTCTATAGGAGAAAGCCTTGTCTCCAGTTGTTTGCTTAGAAATTCTAGGGACAATTAGGAGGCCTGCATCTTGTGACCGTAGCGTACGTGTAGGTATGTACTGCAGGACCAAATCAGAGACATAAGGCCGGAGCAAGCCCATGTAATGCTTTGTAGGTTAGCAGTAAAACCTTGAAATCAGCCCTTGCCTTGACAGGAAGCCAGTGTAGGGAGGCTAACACTGGAGTAATATGATCACATTTTTTGGTTCTAGTCAGGATTCTAGCAGCCATATTTAGCACTAACTGAAGTTTATTTAGTGCTTTATCCAGGTAGCCGGAAAGTAGGGCATTGCAGTAGTCTAACCTAGAAGTGACAAAAGCATGGATTAATTTTTCTGCATCATTTTTGGACAGAAAATGTCTGATTTTTGCAATGTTACGTAGATGGAAAAAAGCTGTCCTTGAAACAGTCTTGATATGTTCTTCAAAAGAGAGATCAGGGTCCAGAGTAACACCGAGGTCCTTCACAGTTTTATTTGAGATGACTGTACAACCATTAAGATTAATTGTCAGATTCAACAGAATATCTCTTTGTTTCTTGGGACCTAGAACAAGCATCTCTGTTTTGTCCGAGTAGACAAAACATATGCTAGTAGAAAGTTTGCAGCCATCCACTTCCTTATGTCTGAAATATATGCTTCTAGCGAGGGAAATTGTGGCTTCACCATGTTTCATTGAAATGTACAGCTGTGTGTCATCTGCATAGCAGTGAAAGTTAACATTATGTTTTCGAATGACATCCCCAAGAGGTAAAATATATAGTGAAAACAATAGTGGTCCTAAAACGGAACCTTGAGGAACACCGAAATGTACAGTTGATTTGTCAGAGGACAAACCATTCACAGAGACAAACTGATATCTTTCCGACAGATAAGATCTAAACCAGGCCAGAACTTGTCCGTGTAAACCAATTTGGGTTTCCAATCTCTCCAAAAGAATGTGGTGATCGGTGGTATCAAAAGCAGCACTGAGGCAGGGAAGTCAGACGCAGGAGAGTCAAACGGAGTGTAAAATGGAGTCTTTAAATAATGTCCAAGTAACATGCTCCATAAAAACTAAAGATTTATGGAAAATTCAACTCTGAGGGGCTCACATGGATGCGAGTGTGACATCACAAGTGAATATCTGAGATGTGTTTGGGGGGTGTCAAATTTGGAACCATTTGTCTTGACTGGTGTTCAGACAGCACAGTGGTAGAGAGACATGTTGCATAGAAGCCTGTCTGATTAAATGACTGCATTCATGTGAACAGTCTCATGACATATCCCCTGTGTGTGTAAGATGCCTTTTCCTCCCTTTATCCTCTTTTTATCATTGTCATCTGTTTGTTCACTGTTTTCTTCTGTGTTGAAATGTGTGTAGCCATTCACTTTGGCTTAAAGTATCAGATTGTCTATTACTTTTAGAAAGTTAAAAGGGAAAGTCCTCTGTGGGCTGAAAGTTTAGTTTGAAGGTTCGACACAAGTTAGGCTATTCGTGGTTTAGATTTTGACATTGAATAGATAGTTTGACATGTGCACACACAATGCTACAGTAAGCAACTAAGCGGGACATACGCCACTGAACTGATTCTATTATGGGAAATGGGATGGGCCAATTTGGGGAAAGTGCCCAGACTGACTGACTTCATACTGTATCAATGGACGAGGGAGGGGAGGAGAATGAGGAGGCAAGGAATGTTTTTCTACTGTCTATCTCATAATCTTGAGTTTAAAAGTGCTCTCAAAGAGGATACTAAGTAGTTCAACACAGTGTGAAGACTGCACAATCTGTGAAGAAGAGAGGACATGCACAGCATACAACGGCAATATTATTTTGACCTGCACACAGGACTGTTTAGTCAGCGGCTGCCAGTGGGGATTCAACAAACACTAACCCATCTGAGAACTCAACGCATGGATTACAAAGTAAGTGAATATCTGTAAATGTCTGACAGTTAAAATCATGATTCATGAATTCAATTAATTCTCATCCAGATAGCCTGCTGTTTTTAAACTTAGTGGTGTTTGACACATTGTGAAATACAATTCACTATGTCTCTGTTCACACCGTGAGTCACAGATCATCTCATCCAGTTTGAGGAAAAGGATGGGAGATGAAACTATGTCTTTGGTCGGGGTTCACCTGTGATTGGCTTCTGGCAAAGTAACATGCACCTTGAACTAATTTGTTTGGCCAATCAATTAGTGGCTTTATCAGCAGTCTATACAAGTTGTTCAGTGTCAGATAGATTCCCAACTTTATAACAAATGTATTTGTCCACGTTGAAGAACATTGTAATTTAAAGAATAGAAAAACAGATTTTCACAGAACAGAAAGGGTGACTAAGGAAAAGGACAAAAAAAACAGTATGACACGGTGTGGTAATTAGCTAGATTATTGTCTGTGCTTATTGTATGATATAGTGCTTACTGTGTGTCATTATAGTGAATTGGTCTGTTATTTTGTGACCTGCCTTATTTAATTGCTATTTTTAATTGCTCGTTTTCTGCAGTATTATGTCAGAAAGGTAATAACAAAGAAACAAATAATTAAAAAATAAATTGTTATTGGTCGTGCACAGATTTTGCAGATGTTATAGCAGGTGCAGCGAAATGCTTATGTTTCTCGCTCCAACAGTGCAGTAATACCTAACAATACAAAACAATACACACAAATCCCCAAATAAAGCAATTAAAAAAGTTCAGAACAATAATAGCAAAGTCTGGAATATAAATATATATGTATATATACAGTATATATAGCACTTGTAGGCAAGAGTTCACTCACATGCATACACCTCACCAGCCTACAATACTTGACTTACAGTATGACTATCTCAACCTCTCTCTTCAGTCCCACCCTCATCATATAAATACATACATCTACCATATAAATACATACATCTACTACACTAGACACTACTGCACATATACCACCTACTGTAGCTGTATCCAAGCCTGAGAGCAAACCCTATCAACAGTGACTGCTGTACAGTACTGTATGTAATCACGTCTACCAGGTGAGAGTTCATGCTTCAACGGTCTACTCCTTTCTTTGTATCAGTCAAAGTCTAGCCATGCCTAACCAACAGACTTCTGAAACATGCTCACAGCCACAGGCAAAACATTCACTCCTGGCAGATTAGATGGTGAGCATATTCTTTCAGCTCTGGATAAGTGAAAGTGATTCCTCAATTGCATTGGGGTGTGGTTTCTGGCCCTCCCTTGTTTCACAAAATGTCATAAAAAAATATTTAGCTGCAGTGACTCAAGCTCTGAGGTACACTCCTCCACACTTAGCGGCAATTCATTAATTGTACATTTCCGTCTGTCCACTGTATGTAATAATATTGTACTTACAAGCTAGATACAACACAGAGCAGGTCTACTGGACATGGCTAAATGCCACCCAGCAAGCTGGACATTCACCCATTCTCAAATGGAACACATTCCCATTCCGTACAATCCTGCCCTCAACCCGTTCATATTTTTGGCACTGGGGCAGGTGGTGTACTTCTTACCCTATCATTGTGTATATGTATGAGCATGTGTCCGTATGTCTTTAATGGTTTGTGTGTGTGTGTACATATTATGTGTTTGAATGTACAGTATGTGTACATATCTATGTGCATACCGCTTGTGTCGGGATTCAAGTTATTGTTGCAGTAGTTAGGTATTTCCATTTTTAGTTAGATTTCCTATATCCCACTTTTCCACTTATACATCTCAACAGTTGCTCAATTTCTATTATGAATTCATAATCAGTGTAATGTTTTCTCACTCTCCCTTTCCCAGTTGTTTCTCAGTCTGAGGGCAGAGGTGTTAAGTGTATTAGTAATGAAGAAGAAGCATTCCTTTCTTTCTCTGCCTATAATTTATCTTCCATTTCTCCACTCCTTTCTTTGATTGTCCTCATTGGCACATAGGTAAGGAATGAGCCGGCCCTCTTCCAGTGTTACCTCATTGAGACTGTGATCTGTCACTATGTAGCAACAGTTAGTGAGAGGCAAGAATGCATACAGAGTGTGGGAAAGACTTTCAGAGGGACTAAAGAAGTGACTGGATAGGCCTCTACAAAGAGGATTATGAAAAAGTTGGATAAGAATGAAGAGTTAGATGAAGGAGCAATAGGACAGGAAAACAACATACACACATGATAAGGAGATGCTAGTTAGCTTTCATGCACTCATGCGAGCACAACATTTGATTTGTGATGCAAATTGACCAATTATAACGACATCTGTTCAAAAGTTATCGGATGGATCTGGATTGATGACAGAGTACTAAGCACAAGCAAAATTACAACAATACATGCTCCTATGTTTTTTTAAATTCTCAGGATGCCTGTGGAAATGCTGTCAGTCAGACACTCTCTGTCTAATGTGGGTAGGTTCCCATCAGTCACATTGGGATGGGGGCAGGATGAGCCAGAGAAGGAGGAACCAGAGGAGGAGAACACAGAGGAGGGGGCGTGTCGACAATGGTTGCGTAAGATCTGTCCTTGCTGCTGTCAAAGACTGAGCGATGATGATGACATCACAGATATGGTCGTGACTGGGATCCCGGATGTCGACAACAATGCAGGGACAAATGGCGACAAGCCAGTCACTGGTGAAAGTGAGCTCGAAGGTAATTTACTCTTTTAAAACTATCATTATTACTACGCTAGACGTTGTGGCATTTGTGACAAAATGGTTGACATTAAAATGGCCTTCCTTCATTATATCCCTGTCTCAGAGCTGTTGTTGACAGTGCGGTCCATAGACCTGATGAAAACCAAGACGGGTCTGAACCGCCTGGAGCATCACACAGACCGTTACTATGGCGATGACCTCATCATCCGCAGGGGGAATACCTTCATGATGTGGCTTGACCTCTCACGACCTTACTACCCCAACACAGACAGACTCCACCTGGAGCTTAAGACAGGTCAGTGAGACATTCTGCAGAATCATGATAGGCTACTATGACTCAATGGCCTCGTCGTCCCCCTTCTGGGAATCCCTAGGGCTAATAAGTGCACATGATAACAGCAAGCCCTTTATAATCAATCATGCAAACTCTGAGAGTAACTTTAAGTGGTTGTGTGTTTACGGGTATGAGTGTGTGTGCTTCTTTGTGTGTGCTTGTGTCTCTGAAGCCCTGTGCCTCCACTATGTTTTGGTGGTTATCGCCATGGTAACTGATTCATCCATGTGGTTGGTGGCAAGTCTCCAGTGTTTTAGAGGAGAATATCTCACAGTCCTGCTCAAATCCCCTCTTTCCACTGAGGACTATCGCCTACCATAAACAGCTTTAATAACCACCAACCAGCTCACCAACTCAATTCACAATGCCCTTTCAGCTTCTTGATTGTACACTTTATCTTAGAGTATGAGTGTGTACCATACTGTATGAGGAGATCTTAAGCTTGCTGGGTGGTAGCCAGTGTATTAATAGACAGGCAGCAAATCACCGTCTACGCCATGCTGGTATTTATAGAACAGCAACATGCAGGACAGATACTGTATGGAGCTTTAGAATGAGTATACTGTGGGTGGACTGTAGGTGTGTGTGTGTGTGTGTGTGTGTGTGTGTGTGTGTGTGTGTGTGTGTGTGTGTGTGTGTGTGTGTGTGTGCGTGCGTGCGTGCGTGCGTGCGTGTGTGTGTGTGTGTGCGTGCGTGCGTGTGTGTGTGTGTGTGTGTGTGTGTGTGTGTGTGTTTTGAGGAAGATATAGTTTCGCTACTTGTTTTTTCAAGCACACCCTATTGTGGCAGGACAGCACATTTGGTTCCTTGGAAGTTTTGGGAACGTACAGAATGTTTTTGGTTTCACATTGGTTGTGGGAACAAAGCCATACGTTTCCTGACTGGTAAAACTGCATGTTTTTTAAATGTTCTGAGAACAAAAGTGAAAGTCTTGCCTGTCCTGGGAATGTTTATTTTAATAGGTTGCAGGGAGGTTTTACTCTGGTTCCTTGAACGTTTTCTATAAGGGCACAAGGCCAGACCCAGACACGGGAGGCAGATGTTCTTTGATATGTATTATATTCCAAAAGGGTAGGCAAGAAAATGGTCATGGACAGGAAAAAGGTCAAAACCAGTTCAGATTCCAGGAGGTACAGTGTGTCATGCAGGCTCGAGGTCAGGGCAGGCAGGCAGGTACAGAGTCCAGAAACAGGCAAGGGTCAATACCGGGAGGACTGGCAAAAGAAAATAGAAATGGCAGGAGCACGAGAAAAACACGCTGGTTGACTTGAACAGACAAGACAAAGTGGCACAGTGTCAGAGTCGTGTGTATAGGTGGCAGGGAAGTCAGGCCCAGGAGAGTACAACGGGTGTAATGGAGTCTTTTTAATATATGTCCACTAAACATGCTCCAAACACTAAATGTACATACACAATAAACATGGGTACGAGGGCCCGTCGCGCACCTATACAAACATAAACAACACTGACATAAAACAATCTCTGACAAAGACATGAGGGGAAACAGAGGGTTAAATACACAACAGGTAATGAATGAAATTGAAACCAGGTGTGTAGGAAGACAAGACAAAACCAATGGAAAATGAAAAATGGATCAATGATGGCTAGAAGACCGGTGACGTCGACCGCCAAGCATCGTCCGAACAAGGAGAGGCAACGACTTCGGTAGAAGTCGTGACACACAGAGAGACAGGAAACACAAGGATAAATACACCGGGGAAAATAAGCAATACCTGGAGTGGGTGGAGACAATCACAAGGTCATTTGAAACAGATCAGGGCGTGACAGTACCCCCCCCCCTCTCGGGACACCACCTGGCGTCCTACCTGGGTGCATACCTGGCTGACCGAGGTGTTGGCGGTGAAAATCGGCAATGAGGGCCAGGTCCAGGATGCCCCTTGGTTGAACCCTCAGGAGGCGTCTGGGTGGGATGGGCCTAGAACAGAAGACAGAGGACTGTGAGACACGGGCTTAATCCTGGACACATGAAAAATAGGGTGATCACAGAGGATACGGGCAACAGCTGTGGGACTGATGACTCTAAAAATGGGGAAAGGACCAATTATTATTATTATTATTTTTAATTTTACCTTTATTTAACCAGGCAAGTCAGTTAAGAACAAATTCTTATTTTCAATGACGGCCTAGGAACAGTGGGTTAACTGCCTGTTCAGGGGCAGAACGACAGATTTGTACCTTGTCGGCTCGGGGGTTTTTGAACTTGCAACCTTCCGGTTACTAGTCCAACGCTTTAACCACTAACCACTAGGCTACCCTGCCGCCCCATGAAACGGGCGGGTTAGTTTTTCGTGCATCTACCCGGAGGGGTCGGTCCCGAGTGGACAACCATACCCTCTGCCCAACCCGATAGCGAGCAGCCAGAGTCCGGTGGCGGTCCGTTTGTCAACAATACCTGGAGGTGGTCTTGAGAAGACCCGCCGAGCTCTTTTCCAGGTAAGCCGACAGCGGCGGACGAACATCTGGACTGAAGGTATGTTCACATCAACTTCTTGCTCTGGGCTGATACCCCCATGGAGCATTCGAAGGGGGAGAGTCCAGTAGCCAAGTAGGGGAGAGTGTTCCTGGCATATTCCACCAGGATCAGTTACTGACTCCAGGTGATGCGATTACTGGCAACAAGACACCAGAGTGCCGCTCCGACTGGCCGTTAGATTGGGGATGAAACCCAGATGACAGGATGGCTCACGACCCGATAAGAGTGCAGAACGCCTTTCCAGATTTGGGACGAGACCTGAGGACCCCGGTCCGAGACAATGTCAACCGGGAGTCCATGGATTCGGAAGATGTGCTGCACCATAAGCTGGGCCGTCTTCTTGGCTGAAGGTAACTTCGGGAAGAAGGATGAAATGGGCGGCCTTGGAGAATCTGTCAACCACCGTGAGGATGGTGGTGTTCCCATCTGACGGAGGAAGCCCAGTGACAAAATCCAGGGAAATATGGGACCAGGGGCGATGAGGGACAGGGAGTGGCTGTAGGAGGCCAGACGGAGCTTGCCACAGAGTCTTGCTTTGCGCATATACCATGCATGCGGTGACGAAGGTCGAGACATAAGGAACCATGATGGACCACCAGACGCATTGATGAAGTTCCACGAGTGCCAGGATGACAAGTAAGCCTGGAAAAGTGAGCCCATTCCAGGACCTGAGGCCAAACCGAATCAGGAACAAACAGCCCAACGTCATAATTCCTCTCCGAAGAGTTGAGACATGAAGGCACAGGGATGTAGCTTTTGGTCCTGGACGGATCGCTGGGAAACAACGGCCTGTCGATCCTGTCGATCCTGCTGCGGTGAGGGAGCCCGATGATCTGGTGGGGCATGACGTGGGATGGAAACCTGTCGAGCCAGCCAGGGCGTGGAAGCCCGACGAGCTGGCTTAGGCACCCCCGGTTCCATCGGCGGCAGAATCCACCCCGTCAATAACAAAACCAAAAAAACTCCTGGGCCGGCTGGGCGAACAAGACCTGACGATCCTGCTGAGGCCCGAATGGGGATGGGCGCCTTCCGAGCCAACCTGGGCAAGGAAACCTCTTGAGCCAGCTAGGGCGTGGAAGCCCGACGAGCTGGCTAAGCACCCCCGGTTCCATCGGCAGCGACCCAGGACCGACATCATCACCAACCGGAACGCCAGTACTCCCCGATGCTTTGTGTGTTGGCTGCTGCATTCTGTCACAAGGATGACACTGGAGAGGCGAATCAGATACGGGGAGTCAAACATTTAATAGGGAACGAGACAGGAACAGCGTCAGCACATGGGTAACACAGACATATCACAATCAATGCAGCAGCGGGAACAGAGCTGGGGAACTGACAATATAGGGGAGGTAATAAAACAGGTGATTGAGTCCAGGTGAGTCCAATATCGCTGATGCGCGTGACCAGGGAAGGCAGGTGTGCGTAAATGATGGTGGCAGGAGTGTGTAGTGCAGGGCAGCCTGGCGCCCTAGAGCGCCGGCGGGAAGAGCGGGAGCAGGCGTGAGAGCAAGTATAACTGATCAAATGATGAAAGACAAGCATTGTAATTTTGTGGAAGAGGTGAAAAAGTATTGTTGTCTATTAACAATGACAAGCCACCAAGGTCTGTCAACTTGGATGGAAAATTACTGAGGATAATAGCAAACAATATTACCACTCCTAGTTGCCATATCTTCAATTTAAGCCCTCTAGAAAGTGTGTGCACTCAGGCCTGGAGGGAAGCGAAAGTTAATCCCTTACTTAAGAATAGTAAAGCCCCCTTTACTGGCTCAAATAGTCGACCAATCAGCCTGTAACCAACCTTTTAGTAAACTTTTGGAAAAAATTGTTTTACCAGATACAATGCTATTTTACAGTAAAAAAAATGGACAATAGACTTTCAGCACGCTTATAGGGAAGGACATTGAACAAGCACAGCACTTACACATGACTGTTGATTGACTGAGAGAAATGTACGAAAAAAAGATTGTGGGTGCTGTTTTGTTATTGTTATTATTTTGATATTATTGTTCATAGTCTTTTGCTGGAAAAATGTATGTGTTATGGCTTTACACCCCCTGCTATATTGTGGATAAAGATTTCCCTGCCTAAATCACCACAGAGTGTGTTCGGAAGCCTTTTCAACAAAATCCAGGTAGAATCAGATATTTCCAGGGCAGCTGTCTAGATCCCTTACTTTTTTCCATCTTTACTAACGACATGCTACTTGCTTTGAGTAAAGCCAGTGTGTCTATGTATGCGCATGACTCAACACTATACACGTCAGTTACCACAGCGACTGAAATGACTGCAACACTTAACAAAGAGCTGCAGTTAATTTCAGAATGCATAGCAAGGAATAAGTTAGTCCTAAATATAATAAAAAACCAAAGCATTGTATTTGGGACAAATCATTCACTAAACCCTAAATTTCAACTACATTTTGTAATGAATAATGTGGAAATTGAGCAAGTTGATGTGACTAAACTGCTTGGAGTAACCCTGGATTGCAAACTGTCATGGTCAAAACATATTGATAATGTCATGTCTTATTATGTCTGTTCCTGTCCTTTCTCTTCACTCTGTCTCTCTCTGCTGGTCTTATTAAGTTACCTTCTCTTTCTCTCCTTCTCCAGCTGTTCCTCATCTCCCCTAACTACCTCGTTCACCCTCTCCCCACCTGTTCCCTTTTTTCCCTCTGATTAGGGCTCTATTTCTCTCTCTGTTCCTGCTACTTTCGGTGTCAGATTCTCGTTTGTGTTTCTCATGCCAGAAGCAAGCTATCGTCTCGTTTGCTTCCTCCTTGTCCTATCCTGTCGGAGTCTGCCTGGCAGGTGCATCCTGTACACTTCTAACTGTCTTTCGTTTGCACTGTGTCCAGTTCATCTGATGCTATGTGTGATCAGGTACCACCGTTCCTCTGTGACCCGCACCGACCCAGAGCGACCTGCAGCCTGTCGCCGCTACCCAGCTATTCTCCTCTGCTGCTAAGACGGGGACTCTCTAGCTATTCATCAGAGGGACTTTATGTTTCATTTGTCGCCCTCTCTGCGGGTAGTCTATTGTGCCATTGACAACGTCGGAAGAGGATCTATGCCATTCCTGTTTTCTCATTAAAGAACTCTGTTTCTGTTAAACCGCTTTTGGGTCTTCACTCAAGTGTATAACAGAAGAATCTGACCAAAAATGGACCCAGCGACTCCGGATCCTTTTCACTCCGCCGTCGAGATCCAGGGAGCGATGCTAGGCAGACACGAGGAGGAATTGTCTGCTGCTCGACATGCCGTTGAGACCCTGGCCGCCCAAGTCTCCGACCTCACAAGACAGATTCATCAACTCCACCTCGATCCACCGCCCACTTCCAGGGTTTCCGAGTCTCCGGAGCCCAGAATCAATAACCCGCCGTGTTACTCTGGGGAGCCCACTGAATGCCGCTCATTCCTCACTCAGTGTGATGTGGTGTTTTCTCTCCAGCCCAACACTTACTCCAGGAGCACAGCTCGCATCGCCTACGTCATTTCTCTCCTTACCGGACGGGCGCGTGAGTGGGGCACGGCAATCTGGGGGCGAGGGCTGAGTGTATTAACCAGTATCAGGACTTTAAGGAGGAGATGATACGGGTTTTTGACCGTTCTGTTTTTGGGGAGGAGGCTTCCAGGGTCCTGTCTTCCCTATGTCAAGGGAATCGATCCATAACGGATTATTCTATTGAGTTTCGCACTCTCGCTGCCTCTAGTGACTGGAACGAGCCGGCTTTGCTCGCTCGTTTTCTGGAGGGTCTCCTCGCCGAGGTTAAGGATGAGATTCTCTCCCGGGAGGTTCCTTCCAGCATGGACTCCTTAATAGCACTCGCTATTCGCATAGAGCGACGGTTTGATCTTCGTCGCCGAGCTCGTGGAAGGGAGCTCGCGTTCTCCGTTGCCCCCCTCTCCGCATCACTGCCACCTGCCGCATCACTGCCACCTTCCTCCGCCGGCTCGGGTTCTGAGCCTATGCAGCTGGGGGGTATCCGCATCTCGGCTAAGGAGAAGGAACAGAGAATCACCAACCGCCTCTGTCTCTACTGCGGCTCCGCTGGTCATTTTGTCACTTCATGCCCAGTAAAAGCCAGAGCTCATCAGTAAGAGGAGGGCTACTGGTGAGCGCAACTACTCAGGTCTCTCCTTCAAGATCCTGCACTAACTTTCCGGTCCATCTCCGCTGGACCGGTTCATCTGCTTCCTGCAGTGCCTTGATAGACTCTGGGGCGGAGGGCTGTTTTATGGACGAGACCTGGGCTCGGGAACATGACATTCCTCTCAGACAGTTAAGGGATCCCACGGCCTTGTTCGCTTTAGATGGTAGTTCTCTCCCCAAGATTCAGCGTGAAACGCTGCCTTTAACCCTCACTGTCTCTGGTAATCATAGCGAAACCATTTCTTTTTTAATTTTTCGTTCACCTTTTACACCTGTTGTTTTGGGCCATCCCTGGCTAGTTCGCCATAACCCTTCTATTAATTGGTCTAGTAATACTATCCTATCCTGGAACGTCTCTTGTCATGTGACCTGTTTAATGTCTGCTATCCCTCCTGTTTCCTCTGTCTCTTCTTCACAGGAGGAGCCTGGTGATTTGACAGGGGTGCCGGAGGAGTATCACGATCTGCGCACGGTGTTCAGTCGTTCCAAGGCCACTTCTCTCCCTCCACACCGGTCGTATGACTGTAGTATTGATCTCCTTCCGGGAACTACTCCCCCCCGGGGTAGACTATACTCTCTGTCGGCTCCCGAACGTAAGGCTCTCGAGGATTATTTGTCTGTATCGCTCGACGCCGGTACCATAGTCTCCTCCTCCTCTCCCGCCGGAGCGGGGGTTTTTTTTGTTCAGAAGAAGGACGGGTCCCTGCGCCCCTGCGTGGATTATCGAGGGCTGAATGACATAACAGTTAAGAATCGTTATCCGCTTCCTCTTATGTCTTCAGCCTTCGAGATCCTGCAGGGAGCCAGGTTTTTCACCAAGTTGGACCTTCGTAACGCTTACCATCTCGTGCGCATCAGGGAGGGGGACGAGTGGAAGACGGCGTTTAACACTCCGTTAGGGCACTTTGAATACCGGGTTCTTCCTTTCGGCCTCGTTAACGCTCCAGCTGTCTTTCAGGCACTAGTTAACGACGTCCTGAGAGACATGCTGAACATTTTTGTTTTCGTTTACATGGACGATATCCTGATTTTTTTCACCGTCTCTCCCGATTCATGTTCAGCACGTTTGACGCGTCCTCCAGCGCCTTTTAGAGAACTGTCTTTATGTGAAGGCTGAGAAGTGCACTTTTCATGCCTCCTCTGTCCCTTTTCGGTTCCGTTATTTCCGCTGAGGGCATTAAGATGGATCCCGCTAAGGTCCAGGCTGTCATTGATTGGCCCGTTCCTAAGTCACGCGTCGAGCTGCAGCGCTTTCTTGGCTTCGCGAATTTCTATCGTCGTTTCATCCGTAATTTCGGTCAGGTGGCAGCTCCCCTCACAGCCCTTACTTCTGTCAAGACGTGCTTTAAGTGGTCCGTTTCCGCCCAGGGAGCTTTTGATCTTCTCAAGAATCGTTTTACATCCGCACCTATTCTTGTTACACCTGACATTTCTAGACAGTTCGTTGTTGAGGTTGACGCGTCAGAGGTGGGCGTGGGAGCCATTCTTTCTCAGCGCTCCCTCTCTGACGGCAAGGTCCACCCTTGCGCGTTTTTCTCATCGCTTATCGCCGTCGGAACGTAACTATGATGTTGGTAATCGCGAACTGCTCGCCATCCGCTTAGCCCTAGGCGAATGGCGACAGTGGTTGGAGGGGGCGACCGTTCCTTTTGTCGTTTGGACTGACCATAGGAACCTTGAGTACATCCGTTCAGCCAAACGACTTAATGCGCGTCAGGCTCGTGGGGCTCTGTTTTTCGCTCGTTTCGAGTTCGTTATTTCTTATCGTCCGGGCTCAAAGAACACCAAGCCTGATGCTTTATCTCGTCTCTTCAGTTCTTCTGAAGTCTCCACCGACCCCGAGGGGATTCTCCCTGAGGGGCGTGTTGTCGGGTTGACTGTCTGGGGAATTGAGAGGCAGGTAAAGCAAGCACTCACTAACACTACGTCGCCGCGAGCTTGTCCTAGGAACCTTCTGTTCGTTCCCGTTCCTACTCGTCTGGCCGTTCTTCAGTGGGCCCACTCTGCCAAGTTAGCCGGCCACCCCGGCGTTCGGGGTACGCTCGCTTCCATTCGCCAGCGTTTCTGGTGGCCCACTCGGGAACGTGACACGCGTCGTTTTGTCGCTGCTTGTTCGGTCTGCGCGCAGACTAAATCCGGAAACTCTCCTCCTGCCGGCCGTCTCAGACCTCTTCCCATTCCCTCTCGACCGTGGTCTCACATCGCCTTAGATTTTATCACCGGACTGCCTTCGTCAGCGGGGAAGACAGTTATTCTTACGGTTGTCGATAGATTCTCTAAGGCGGCTCATTTTATTCCTCTCGCTAAGCTCCCTTCTGCTAAGGAGACGGCCCAGATCATCATCGAGAATGTTTTCCGAATTCATGGCCTTCCGTCAGACGTCGTTTCGGACAGAGGCCCGCAGTTCACGTCTCAATTTTGGAGGGAGTTTTGCCGTTTGATTGGGGCTTCCGTCAGTCTCTCGTCCGGCTTCCATCCCCAGTCTAACGGTCAAGCCGAACGGGCCAATCAGACTGTTGGTCGCATCTTACGCAGCCTTTCTTTTCGTAACCCTGCGTCTTGGTCAGAACAGCTCCCTGGGCAGAGTACGCCCACAACTCGCTTCCTTCGTCTGCGACCGGTCTATCTCCTTTTCAGAGTAGCCTCGGGTACCAACCTCCGCTGTTCTCATCTCAGCTCGCCGAGTCCTGCGTCCCCTCCGCTCAGGCTTTTGTCCAGCGTTGTGAGCGCACCTGGAAGGGGGGTCAGGTCGGCACTTTGCCGTTATAGGGCGCAGACTGTGAGAGCCGCTAATAAGCGTAGAACTAAGAGTCCTAGATATTGTTGCGGTCAGAGAGTATGGCTCTCCACTCAGAACCTTCCCCTTAAGACAGCTTCTCAAGTTGACCCCGCGGTTCATTGGTCCGTTCCGTATTTCTCAAGTCATTAATCCTGTCGCAGTGCGACTTCTTCTCCCGCGATATCTTCGTCGCGTCCACCCGGTCTTCCATGTCTCCTGTGTTAGGCCCGTTCTTCGCGCCCCCGCCGTCCCCCCCATCCTTGTCGAGGGAGCACCTATCTACAGGGTCCGTAAGATTTTGGACATGCGCCCTCGGGGCCGTGGTCATCAGTACCTAGTGGATTGGGAGGGGTACGGTCCTGAGGAGAGGAGTTGGGTTCCCTCTCGGGACGTGCTGGACCGTTCGCTGATCGATGATTTCCTCCGTTGCCGCCAGGTTTCCTCCTCGAGTGCGCCAGGAGGCGCTCGGTGAGTGGGGGGGGGTACTGTCATGTCTTATTATGCCTGTTCCTGTCCTTTCTCTTCACTCTGTCTCTCTCTGCTGGTCTTATTAGGTTACCTTCTCTTTCTCTCCTTCTCCAGCTGTTCCTCATCTCCCCTAACTACCTCGTTCACCCTTTCCCCACCTGTTCCCTTTTTTCCCTCTGATTAGGTCTCTATTTCTCTCTCTGTTCCTGCTACTTTCGGTGTCAGATTCTCGTTTGTGTTTCTCATGCCAGAAGCAAGCTATCGTCTCGTTTGCTTCCTCCTTGTCCTATCCTGTCGGAGTCTGCCTGGCAGGTGCATCCTGTACACTTCTAACTGTCTTTCGTTTGCACTGTGTCCAGTTCATCTGATGCTACGTGTGATCAGGTACCACCGTTCCTCTGTGACCCGCACCGACCCAGAGCGACCTGCAGCCTGTCGCCGCTAACCTGCTATTCATCAGAGGGACTTTATGTTTCATTTGTCGCCCTCTCTGCGGGTAGTCTATTGTGCCATTGTCAACGTCGGAAGAGGATCTATGCCATTCCTGTTTTCTCATTAAAGAACTCTGTTTCTGTTAAACCGCTTTTGGGTCTTCACTCAAGTGCATAACAGATACAACAGTAGCTAGGATGGGGAGACGTCTGTCCATAATAAAGCACAGCTCTGTATTCGTAACAGCACTATCAACAAGGCAGGTCCTACAGGCCATAGTTTTGTCGTACCTGGTCTACTGTTCAGTCCTGTGGTCAGGTGCCACAAAGAGGGACTTAGGAAAATTGCAATTGGCTCAGAACAGGGTAGCACGGCTGGCTCTTGGATTTACACAGAGAGCTAACAATAATAATACGCATGTCAATCTCTCCTGGCTCAAAATTGAGGAGAGATTGACTTAATTTACTACTTGTATTTGTGAGATATGTTGAATGCACAGAGCTGTCTGTTTGAACAACTGGCACACATTTTGGACACCCATGTATACCCGCAAGACATGCCACCAGAGGTCTCTTCACAGTCCCCAAGTCCAGAACAGACTATGGGAGGTGCACAGTACTACATAGAGCCATGACTACATGAACTCTATTCCACATCAAGTAACCCATGCAAGCAGTACCTTTACGGAACAGAGGGGACTGTGAAGGCACAGACACATGCATACAAACATATGTACAATACACACACGTACACATGGATTCTGTGTTGTAGATATGTGGTAGTAGAGTAGGGGCCTGAGGGCACACACTTAATATGTTGTGAAATCTATTGTTAATGTATAACTGCCTTAGTTTTGCCGCACCCCATGAAGAGTAGCTGCTGCCTAATGGTGATCTGTAACAAATAGAAATACCCCATAATGAAAAAAATATTTTTTAGACTGAAATATTACATTTAAATAAGTATTCAGATGCTTTACTCAATACTTTGTTGAAGCACCTTTGGCAGCGATTACAGCCTCGAGTCTTCTTGGGCATGACACTACCAGCTTGGGGAGTCTATATTTGGGGAGTCTTCTCTGCATATCCTCTCAAGCTGTCAGGTTGGATGGGAAGTGTCACTGTACAGCTATTTTCAGGTCTCTCCAGAGAAGTTTGATCGGGTTCAAGTCAAAGCTGGGAAGGTTCTCCCATCTCCACAGAGAAACTCTCGGGCTCTGTCAGAGTGACCATTGGGTTCTTGGCTTGGTTTTTGCTCTGACATGTACTGCCAACTGTGGGACCTTATATAGACAGGTGTGTGCCTTTCCAAATCATGTCCAATCAATTGAATATACCACAGGTGGATTCCAATCAAGTTGTAGAAACATCTCAAGGTTGATCAATGGAAACAGGATGTAGAGCCACCTTTTGCAGCAATTACAGCTGCAAGTCTTTTTGGTATGTCTATATAACCTTGGCATATCTAGTCACTGGAAGTTTTTCCCATTCAAGGCAAAACTGCTCCAGCTCCTTCAAGTTGGATGGGTTCCACTGGTGTACAGCAATGTTTATGTCATACCACAGATTTTCAATTGGATTGAGGTCTGGGCTTTGACTAGGCCATTCCAATACATGTAAATGTTTCCCCTTAAACCACTTGAGTGTTGCTTTAGCAGTATGCTTAGGGTCATTGTCCTGCCGGAAGGTGAACCGCCGTGCCGGTCTCGAATCTCTGGAAGACCGAAACAAGTTTCCCTCAAGAATTTGCCTGTATTTAGCACCATCCACCATTCTTTCAATTCTGACCAGTTTCCCAGTCCCTGCCAATGAGAAACATCCCCACAGCATTGATGCTGCCACCACCATGCTTCACTGTGGGGAGGGTGTTCTCGGGGTGATGTGAGGTGTTGGATTTGCGCCAGACATAGTGGGTTTTTTATGGCCAAAAATATAAATTTCAGTCTCATCTGACCAGAGTACCTTCTTCCATATGTTTGGGGAGTCTCCCACATGCCCTTTGGCGAACACCAAACGTGTTTGCTTATTTTTCTCTTTAAGCAATGGCTTTTTTCTGGAGGAGTGTACAGCTTAAAGTGGTCCTATGGAGAGATACTCCAATCTCTGCTGTGGAGCGTTGCAGCTCCTTCAGGGTTATCTTTGGTCTCTTTGTTGCCTCTCTGATTAATGCCCTCCTTGCCTGTTCTGTGAGTTTTGGTGGGCGGCCCCCTCTTGGCAGGTTTGTTGTGGTGCCATATTCTTTCCATTTTTTAATAATGGATTTAATGGTGCTCTGAGAGATGTTCAAAGTTTCTGATATTTTTTATAACCCAACCCTGATCTGTACTTCTCTAAAACTTTGTCCCTGGCCTGTTTGGAGAGCTCCTTGGTCTTCATGGCGCCGCTTAGTGGTGTTGCACACTCTAGGGCCTTTCAGAACAGGTGTGTATATATACTGACATCATGTGACACTTAGATTGCACACAGGTGGACTTTATTTTAACTAATTATGTCACTTAAGAAGGTAATTGGTTGCACCAGATCTTAATTAGGGGCTTCATAGCAATGGGGGTGAATACATATGTGCGCACCACTTTTCAGTATATATATATTTTTAATTTTTGAAACTTGTTTTTTATTTTTTCACTTCACCAATTTTGACTATTTTGTGTATTGTCCATTATATGAAATCAAAATCAAAATCCATTTAAATTACAGGTCGTAATGCAACAAAATAGGAAAAACGCCAAGGGGGATGAATACTTTTGCAAGGCACTGTAGAACTCCTTTGGGAGGGAATACATTGATGGGGTTTATAACTAAGTACAGGAAATGAGCTAACGTGTGTCTGTGAAAAGTTTTATTACGATATGCAACTCTTGTTTTTGGCAGCTTTGCCAACATTTTTTTCATGATAGCAACAAATGACAGCAACTTCATGTCATTTTTTGCAAAAAGTGATCAATTCAGTTAAAATAGGAGTAAGAGATATTGCACCACAGAATTACACCACATTTTGTTCTTATCCCACTGAGTAATATGTCTGTGTGTTTATGGGACAGGATCCCTGCCTACAGTGGCAAAGGGCACCCATGTCATCATCCCATTGGTTGAGGAGCTGGAGGATGACCGTTGGGAGGCCAAGATCGTGAAACAGGATGGCAACAGGATCAAGCTGTCTGTTAACTCCCAGCCCACTGCCATGATTGGCCGATACCAGCTCACTGTGGCAACGCATAGCCCGAAGGGCAAGGCCACATCTACACATGACCCAGGGAATGACATCCGCATGCTGTTTAACCCTTGGTGTGAAGGTGAGAGAGAGAGAGATTAAATTAGTTAATACAAAGAGAGCTTATCACTGTTCTCAGCCCACTGACTTTTAAAAATAATACTCACACCCAACATAATAGATCTCCACCCTTATTTCAGGCTGATGTTAAAGGAATTAAATTGCTCTATGTTTTAATACCCAATTAAAATTAAACACTCTGTCAATTCATAAGGATTTGTAAGACCCTTATTCTATAATAATGGACAGAGCCCAATCTTAAAGTCAGACAGAAGAGTTTATTCACGAGAGTACTGAATATGATACAGTTTACCACAGGTTATAAACTGAAAATGACGTCATTAGTTTCAGCACCAACAAGTGCCATCTCCGTTCCAGTACAAAGGCTGTATCTCAAGCCTTCCCACATCTGTCTCCCTACCAATTTAATATAATTTACGGCTGAGCCAAGGTTTTCCGGTGTAGATAAGCATTCTAGCCAGTCTGAAGATTTAGTTAATTCATTCCTACCAAGGAACAGATCGTCATTGTTCTAATCCTTGATTCATTCACACACATTATATTCTGTACTAAGATCAAGAAAGAAAATTCATACATATACAGTAACATAATAGTATTCTGATTAGTACATATACAGTAACATAATAGTATTCGTATTAGCATATCCTGATTGAAATGTATATATAATTAGTCATCATTGATAAAAATTCCCTTAACATATCCACCATTTGATTAAATATTACACATCCAATAACACATGTAGTTATATTGTAATATTAAAAAGCCTATTTCTATTTTTATTATAGATACTTCTTGTCATCAAAACATCACCTAAACATAACCCACTACTTGCATTCGCCATGACTGTTTCTCAGGCCTACATCAGAATCATAACTCTTCTTATCAGGATTTTCGTTACAATCTTCATTAAAAAAACGGTCTAATATTGAAACAGGATACAACCTTGCCTCCCTAAACATCAAAAAATGGTCTCCTCCTCCCTGCAAATGAAGGATCCAGATTTGTCCACTTGTTCTGTAGACATGCATTCAGCACTCCACGGGTCAGAACCTGGAATCCGCTGGTACCTCACCATCTATTGACATCGATTTCTCCAGAGTCCTGGAAATAAGGCCTCATACACAGGGAATTAGACAACAGCCCATAAAACTAACACAGTCACACAGGTGAATGTAGCCCATAATAGAGTGATCATAATATTTTTTCCATTTTCCGAACATACTATTAGTCATTAAGCCAATTAGTCAGAGAAGTATCCACCCCAGAGTTTTCTGTCAAACCGTGAGCCAGGGTGGTCAAACCAGCTGAGGCTTCGGGCACTGATTCGTCCGGAGCTGTGTTATTTGGGATGTAAGCACAAACATGGTCCCGATAATCACGCATACTTCTCCCTTTTCAGCCAATAACATATCTAATGCAATTCTATTCTGCCAAGCCATCAGGCTGGTTGCTTCAGTCTGTTCTAAAACCTTTAATAGCATCTCTGGTATAATTGTTAAAGCGCTGTTGATTATAATAAATATAATTAATCCAGTCCACGTTCTTATTGAGAGTAGACCACCCGGAAATGCTTAACTCTAATCCTGCTAGGATCCGATTTCTTGCTTTGAACTCACCTGGCACCCCCCGTGGAACCCCAATGTTATCAATGTATACTTTGTCATCAAGAGACCCAGAAGGAGTAGCTCTTTTCTCCCATTTGGCTAAACTTCATGTCTTGGTGTTGAATGAGTGTGAGAGGCATTCCCAAATGTACAAGGGAGCATAATCCTGTCCAATCTGCCTGGTAACACCACACCCTGACATAATTTCCCAAGAGTACTGTACCGGGCCAAACGGTAATAATCTCCTCCGGTCACTGTAAAGGGAGGAACCTGTGGATATAAATTGTGCAAGTCAATGCAACTGTCATTATCTGGCATTCCTGCTTTCGTGAACAGCTTTACCATACTGGCCTAAACTCCTCTACCCAGAACCATACTAGGGTGTCGACCAAGACCTGGTCATATCCATCATACCACAACCCTAGATCCTCCTTAATTTCTGTTTGAAGGGTTAGACGTATCTTTATGCAATACATCCCTCTCTCCGGATTACAATCAAAAACTCTCACCTTCACTATACTCCACCTCCTTCCATACTGGGTGAGTGGATTCATATAGCCCTCTCTCTCCAAATGAGCTATGACCTGTGTCCACGATCAATATGGGAACCTGCACCGATATATGCCATAATAGCTCAGAGTCCTAGACTGCCATGTAGTTAGAGACCCCATTTGGTCTACATAAAACTCCATTGAGAGATCCTTCCCAACCTCTACTCTAACTTCCTGTCTACCCAGATCTAGGGATCTCTTATGCTTGTTTTGGAACAAAATCCTCATCATCTAAACCATGGGTCAAATTACCACTCTCCGCATACTCAAGTAGGACGTGCTGTATCAGGAATATGGCACCCACGATAAGACAGCTCAGACGAACAGCTTCCATGTGAAGCCCCACCCTCTCCCTGAGAACACATCACTAGCAAGAGCCAGACACACCTTCACTTCTATGAACAAAAACAGGGGTGATAGGACAGGGAGGATTACTTCATTCGAGAGATGGCCCCCGGAATTCTGTTAATTCCAGTTCTCCTCTCGAACACTGTTTATTGTTTGACAGTGTCGGTGTGTCTTACCCTCCCGCCCTGCGATATGAATCCGGGTAGCTCTTTCAGCTAGCTGTCACCAGGAGTCCTTGGTATGGAACAGTAATTCTTTTCTCTCCTATCTCTCAAAATGCCACTAAGCGTCTCACTGTTTGACTATCTAAAATCATTGATTTTAGAAAAAACATGTCTATAAGTGGCAATCTCTAAAGTCCTTACATTTCCTTAATCAATCAATCTTAATCCTTACAATAATCCTAAATCACCACAGATGTCCTATATTCCTGTTAAATTTAATAATATTTAAAAAACCTCATACTAGTTAAACAGAGCCAAAACAAATGCTAACCATATCAAAATCCTTCCTACACTTACAAGCTCTTTCCTTCAGGGATCCTCAGTATTCTATCTGACAATAACATGAATTTAATATATGTTGCATAGTGTGGTATACCTTCTCTACAGTCATTTATCACCCCTATTTATTCTCAATGATAAATATAATTATTTCCTGTTGTAATATCAAATCCATAAAAGCCAATTCAAAAACTTCACAGCTAATATTGTAAAACAGAATCCTGAAACACTTTCTCTTCAGTGATTCAAACAATAATTCTAAACCCCAAACTAAAACTACATTATAATTAATTTACCTTAAAATTAGTAACCCAACTGACCACAATTCATTATACAAATGGCTCTCCCCCGGGGCTGATCAGACCCCAAAAGATAGCCATGATGAGGTCCATAGGTCATACCACCCTTTTATAGTCATGTTTCATACTACCTTAGACATATTAAAGAACCCTTTATCCTTAAAAAAATGCACTTGTGTAATTAAAACTCATAAAATAAAAACTCATAAAGTTCCATATGTGAGCGTGCCTCTTTAAAATTCCTTTGCATTAAAACAAATAGTCCTAACAAATGTTTTATGTGTATATATTTGCAAACCTTAATGGATAATCAAAACTTCCTTTTTCAATTTGGTCGTTTATGGCCGCTATCTCCCCCACTCTCCCCAAGATTATAATCACAGGAAACATCTAAAAGTGAGACACCTAAACCTCAATTTTCCCAGAAGAACACAACACGCCTAACTAGCATTCACTATGCTACTTCGATTCAGAAACTCAAAAGTGAACTATAAACTAAACCTACTGATAATTCCCCTTTGACTCAAATCATTAATCATAAATTTTAAACAACATCTATGTATATGTTTACTTAAATGAACATGCTACACTTAGATACAATTAACCTGATAACATTATTATCCAATGTATTACTTTTTCCCTCTGCCGCAAATGTCGTACATTTCTCAGTGTAAGAAATCTGCAATTTAATCCAAGATATTTAATAAAAATGCAATCGCATTCTCCCATGGCGCCTTCAACTTACGTATTTTAGATAACTTCCATCCGTCCCGGGATAAGGAATCCTACTTAAACACACCAGAATACAATGTTTAACTAAGTTAAATCAAACCCTAAAATTGACCATAACCAGTAACCAAATAAACAAACCACTTTTATCAGCAAAAAAACAAACTATACAAATGTTCACTACTATAATGCTTCAGATGACAAAATTACTCAGAGACTCACGTTTACATCTGCTAGTTCCTCAAGAAAAAAACAACTTGCCCCTGTTACAGATGTCTACGTATCAGGGGAAAAGCTCAAATAACCAAATCTAACCTAGCTAATTTCCCGAAACATATGCAATTATGTTTTTCTATAGAGTTTGCTTTTCCACATTAATACCCTAACATTGTTCTACATAATGGAAACAGTGCTCAAATTCACTGGTGTTACATAAACAATCAAACCAGGAATCAATAACCATCAGAATCCATTATCATGATGTTTTACGATTCAGACATCCAGTCTCCCTTTCTCATAGCCTATTACAGTCCAAATAAACGCCACAAATCTATGATGCCCACCTAGCGAATCAGCTGCTAGTTTTTAGCATCTTTCCTGACGACTCACAAACTACTTTTAAAAATGTATTTGGACATTTTTATCAACTTCTGAAAAGTGACTCAAAACAATAATGCACACATTTTCCTTCTAAAAGACAAACAATTTTCTCCGTTACCCCTAGTCACAACATAATTTCCGTGGCGACAAAAATGCCTTGCGAGTGATGTCATCAACAAGCGCTCAACCTCGACCCAATCCGTAACGACTTTCAATGAATTGTAAATAATTGTTGTTCGATAAACCAAACCTAATTTATCACATCTGTTCAAATCTTGAATTATAATTTACAACCCCAACCAATATCTCTAAATTCGCTAATTTTATAAAAACATTTCGATGGGCATAAATCATAATTGTCTCTTTGTTATTATTTAGAATTCATTTTGATTTAACTAAACTGTCTCGTCTTTGACTTAGTATTTTAATTACGACTCTATTCCCAATACGTTATTCACTTGTCTAATTAAAACTCCTAATAATCCATATGTGAGTGTACCCCTTTAAGATATCTTGTCTCTGGGAACAGGGAAATCCCCTTAACCCAAACTTTTACTACAACAACGAAACCTAATAATATAATAATAATTATGATAATCCCTTCACATCATTCGTTTTAAATCCCTCGATGTTTCATGTAACTCATTCAGTCTATCTTCAAATTGTCGTCCCAAAATATTTTATACACTGCCATACACTCAAACCACTGTGATAAACGTGCACTGTCCCTTTAAGATAAGACATTTACTTGTTCCCCGTAATGAAAACAGATAGTGTTTTTAGAATACGTTAACTTCTTGTTCGAATTCACTGGCGTTACCTAACCAAAAATCAATACTCGGGAAAACAATCGCAACTTTTTACGATTAAACTATTCTTACCTATTTTATAGTCCAAAGCGTTGCACTATATAGCCCCATTGAATGCCTAGCAGTTCTGTTGCTAGCTGTAGCATCTTTTCAGACTATCCTTACGATATTTCGCTCCTTTAAAAAAAAATGTATTTGGAACTTTTAGCCACTTTTGAAAAGTAACTCTAAGCTATAATGCACACATTTTCCCTCTAAATGCCACAACCCATTTTCTCTGTTTAAATGTATCGTATGTCCGTTGATTCATAAAAATATAACATTCTGGTTATCGTATCTCTCTGTTATTCCCTACATTTAACTTTAGGTGACTTTCTCTTCTATAATACATTTATTTAGATGCGACTCCCATCTCAATACATTATTCTAGCAGATCATTTTGGGCAAAATAGCGTATTACAGCGAAATTGTCTCGCCATTATTTTTAATGACTTCTTTTTTCAATTCAATCTAAAACACATATTAAACGTTCAGTCTATGTCTTTCACGAACACTAGCGACCGTATTTTTTCAGGCAAAACATACAAATAGATGAATTACAATCTAAAATCAATTTTAGTTAACCGCCTCGGCTGGGAACTGAACCGTGGACTGCAGTTTGTAAGACTGCTACGCTCACCACTATACCACCCTCACTATGGAACTGACTGAGATTCTCCGCAAATAGACCCATTTTCTCTGTTTAAATTTGTAACTCCGGCCTCTGGACAACAGAAAATAGCCCTAATTTAACGACCCAAAGTTTTCTCTCAGTTAGGATTCTCCTTAATCTCGCTCTCTTTGTATCTGACCCTTCTTTATTTTCTGATTGTCGCCTCTGACCTTCCCCTCAGTTAAATTACAACATTGGTGACGACGTTTGCAGGGAGTGTTACACTCCCGGGCGAAATGTCCAATTTCTTTACAATTAAAACATTTTATATTTCTCTTTTGACTCACCTTATCCACTTTTCTCGACTTTATTCCCTTTACTAACTCTATTATACCTCCCTCGGCTTCAGCAGGGTTCACATATATGGGTGCATATGTGCAGCCGTATTCTTACAGCCACTATTTCCTCGACTGGATTACCTCTGTATTCTTGGTATAATCGAGAAGGATATAGTTTGTTACCCTCACCTCCACCCAATTGGTTAACTTTTTCATCTGCGGGAGCGGAGGGCAGCGCCTCTTGACTCGTTAGATTTAAAATTGTCTGCGCCCCCAACTCTCTTTTTTGCTTCTGAAAGCCAAACGCCGGCTGTGTATAACCCCTGTTTATTCTGCTTTTTCACATTTTTTCCACATTCCTTATGTATCTCTTATATAAGTGATTCCAGCTTTTCTACATTTAGATGACCATCAAAATCATATTTCTTTCTCCATCTTAGACCGAAATCAATGTTTCTCTTGTCTCTCTGTTCCATATAACGCTCGTCTCCCGTTAGTTCCGGCACTTCCTTTGAGGAATTTCCACCCATTCTTAATCCTTACCGTTACTAGTAGTTATAGTATTTAATCTCCGTTAACCTTTCCTTAGATATTAATTTCTTTCAGCATTGTACAGGTTCAATTATTCTGTTCGCCAAGAATTACCCTGCCTTCTGACCAAGCCTAATTTATCCTCACTTGTTTTATATCTATCTGCTACTTCTTGGTAGTCAGACTACTTCCCATATACAGATAGACTACTCAGGTTCAAACTTTATTTAGGTATGTTTTTTAAATTAATGGCTATTCTATTTGTACGGAACAAGCGTCCTAATTCTCCAATGTGTACTATATCTCTCCTTAATATCCTTCCGGCTTGCAAAACCAGGATTTATTAAGCTCTAGTTTATTTATGGTAGTGCACCTTACCACAGGTCAATTTCAGACCTGTTTCCTTCCTATCGATTTTGGTTAAAACACAAGGTAGAAACCCGTTGTATTTGTTCAGAATATTCAAGCACCTATCATTGATTAAATCCAAACTCCTTTATAACATTTAATCAAAGAAATATCCTAAATAATCCCTCCCAAATTCGAGAATAAAGGCTACTGACCTGCTGCCGACTGGGAAAAGCACTGTTCTTTTGGATCTAGTCACCGTCCCTGTCTTCTGGGGTGTATACCGGCCTGTTTTTTTAACCTCAATTCAGAGGCCAGGTCTTAACTAACGTGCACGGCGTACGACCTCCAGATGGCAGGGACGAATATTTAGATCCGGCTCGAAGGACCAATTTGTTAAAGGAATTAAATTGCTCTGTTTTAATACCCAATTAAAATTAAACTGTCAATTCATAAGGATTTGTAAGACCCTTATTCTATAATAATAGACAGAGCCCAGTCTTAAAGTCAAACAGCAGAGTTTATTCACAAGAGTACTGAATACGATACAGTTTACCACAGGTTATAAACTGAAAATGACGTCATTAGTTTCAGCACCAACCAGTGCCATCTCCGTTCCAGTACAAAGGCTGTATCTCAAGCCTTCCCACATCCGTCTCCCTACCAATTTAATATAATTTACGGCTGAGCCAAGGTTTTCCAGTGTAGATAAGCATTCTAGCCAGTCTGAAGATTTAGTTCATTCATTCCTACCAAGGAACAGATCGTCATTGTTCTAATCCTTGATTCATTCACACACATTATATTCAGTACTAAGATTAAGAAAGAAAATTCATACATATACAGTAACATAATAGTATTCTGATTAGTACATATACAGTAACATAATAGTATTCTGATTAGTACATCCTGATTGAAATTATACATAATTAGTCATCATTGATAAAAAATTCCCTTAACAGCTGATGACATGACATGATGGAATTGTTTTATTTTTGAATAACTGAATCTGACCGCTCTCTCTCTTCATCAGATGACACGGTGTACATGGACGATGAGGATGAGAAGAATGAGTATGTCCTGAATGACGTCGGCAGGCTTTACTATGGCACAGAGAACCAGATTGGTGCAAGAACATGGAACTATGGACAGGTGAAGGAACATAAAGATTGTCAGTCAGGTGATGGGAAAATGTGGCCTGAGTAAGTCAGGCCCAACTACTTATTTCTAACATTGTCAATGCTTCTCTCTCTCCTTCCATCTCTACCTCTCTATTTCTCAGTTTGATGAGGGGATCCTGGATGCCTGTCTGTATGTTTTGGAGAAGAGTGTAACCCCCCCTTCAGGCTGGGGAGACCCTGTCAATGTAGTCCGAGTCATTTCAGCCATGGTGAGTTCTCCTCGCAAACACAAGGTGTCTTAAAAACCTCACACTATTACCTCTAACATCACTTCTAAGTCCAATCAATGTCCAACCAAACTGGCACCTCCTTATTCCAACTCTAAACTGAATCCAATGTGAACCTGTAATCTCCTTCATCCCAGATCAACTCCCCAGATGATTGTGGGGTCGTGGAGGGTAATTGGTCAGGGAAGTATGTGGGAGGGACTTCCCCTACAGCCTGGAGTGGCAGTGTGGACATCCTGAAGAAGTACCAGAAGGACGGAGGCATACCAGTCAGATATGGCCAGTGTTGGGTCTTCTCTGGGGTCACTACCACAGGTTAGTTACTGTATGTGTGTGTTTGTACATGGTCAAATCAAATTACTTTTATGAGAGGGTGCTAGGTTGATATGCATTGACCCCTATCCTCTCACCATCCGATCTCTTTCAGTATTGAGGTGTTTGGGCATTCCATCCCGTAGTGTGTCCAACTTCAACTCTGCCCATGACACAGATGTCTCCCTGACAACAGACGTGTACTTCAATGAGAATTTGGAGTCTATAGATCACCTCAACACTGACTCCATCTGGTTAGTAGAATACAGTCACACTCTGACACAATATCTCATTCAGTGTATCATCTTAGTCATGTCATCACACACCACTCTTACAATATGGATTTACTAGATTCCATCAAAATTATAACCAATCCCTCCATCATTTCTGTCTTTAGGAACTTCCACGTGTGGAACGACTGTTGGATGGCTCGTCCAGACTTGCCACCAGGTCATGGTGGCTGGCAGGCAGTAGACTCCACCCCCCAGGAGACCAGCCAGGGCACCTTCCGCTGCGGCCCTGCCTCCATCACCGCCATCCGCAACGGACAAGTGTTCCTCAAACATGACTCACCCTTCATCTTTGCCGAGGTCAGTCTAGTCTAGTGCGTCTTCCTCTTTCTTCCTTTGTCTTTCCTGAGATGTAAGTATCACACCTCTCTCTGCTTGACCTCAGCTTTCCATGCTAACAGGGTACGTTTCACAAATAATCTTCTGTCTATCTCAGATGCACAGGGATGACCTCACATGCCCCTGTCAGTCTCAGCTGTCCTCCATCTCGACTATCTCTACCTTTCTCTTCCTGCTGTACCTGTCCTGTAGGTGAACAGTGATAAGATATACTGGCAGAGGAACCTGGATGGCACCTTCACCCAGATCCACAGTGAGAAGAATGCAGTGGGCCACTGTATCAGCACCAAGGCTGTGGGCTCAGATGAACGCAACGATATCACACACCTTTACAAGCACCCAGAAGGTAGCTTCACATAGCTGTGCAAACACTGACATGCATTGTTTTATTACACACGTATACAAGCAGACTCCTGTACAAGGCAAGCACCCAGAAGGTAAAATGCATTAATTCCCACTTTATTGTCATTCTATCAGGCACAGAAGAGGAACGCATTGCTGTGGAGACTGCCAGTCGCTATGGTTCCAAACCAGATACCTACTCCTCTCCAATCGCTGAGGATATATCAATAGAGGTGACCATGGATGGGGAGGGGCCACGCATGGGGGGAGATGCAGAACTGAACATTGTCATGCGAAATGCTAGTTCTCTACCACGCACTATCAACCTCCACAGCCAGGTGGCAGTCATGTACTACACTGGCGTGCTCAAGGCCACCGTCAAGAAGGACGAAACGCCTGTGGAGCTGCTAGCCAATGAAGGTGAGCCAATGAATATATTGTATTACACATCAGTGACGTTCAGTCAGTGTTATGTATTGCATGCCCAGGTGTTTCTGATCCCTAGTCCTGTCCTGTCCCCCTCTCCTAACAGTGAAGACCCTGGAGTGGATCCTTGAGTACCAGCACTATCAGGACCAGCTAGTGGACCAGGCTGCTCTGATGCTGACCCTATCAGTCCGGGTCACTGAGACACAGCAGGTCCTTGCCACTCAGTTCAGCTTCCGCCTCCGCACCCCTGACCTCATCATTAAGGTGAGACAAAACTACACAGACTGAATTAATCCTATCTACAGCATTTTTCTTTCTGTATATAATCTGTCTTT
Source organism: Oncorhynchus masou masou (assembly GCF_036934945.1). Taxonomy (NCBI): domain Eukaryota; kingdom Metazoa; phylum Chordata; class Actinopteri; order Salmoniformes; family Salmonidae; genus Oncorhynchus; species Oncorhynchus masou. Next base: position 88,303,307 of record NC_088235.1, on the reverse strand, counting down.
CTCTGTGTCTGATATTGTCTTCTGATAAAATATGATTCAGAGATGTTCTGTCGTGGTAACAGTTTCCTATACTTTTCCCTCCTAGCCGGTAGGGGGGGCTGTGGTGGGGAAAAAGATGGCGGCTGAGATTTTCTTCACTAACCCTCTGCCACGCACACTGAAGGGAGTGGTGTTCCATGTGGAGGGACTGGGCCTGCAGAGTGTTCGACAGATCGCTGTTGGGTGAGAAACAATTATAATTCTGTTCATTATCTGCAGCTTCATCTAAGCACGGCTTTAGTCCTTATGACTCTGAAGGTGCACAATGTGTGACGTATGTTGTCACTGTTCTTTTATGTTCTGAACAAGCACAGGTCTGAGTGTCTCTCTCATCTCCTCTCTCAGTGACGTGGCCAGTCGCTCCTCTGTGACTCTGACGGAACACTTTGTTCCTACTCTACCTGGATCCAGGAAACTGGTGGCTTCTCTGGACTGTAAGCAGCTCACACAAGTTCACGGCGTCGCCAACATTGATGTCAAGGAGAAATGAGCCTTTGGACACCATAGACCCCTTTTGGTCTGCTTTACTATTGAGGCATAATCACTGTGGATGACAGAAGACATCACCACCCTCTCCTCTTCCATACCAGAGCACTGATGTTGCTATTGAGGTCATTATGATGTTTGAAAGTACAGTCTAAGTTTGAGACACAGGAAAACCAAACACCATGCAAGACAAACCTTTTCAATCATCATATGTTTCCACTTGAGGATTCCTGTCCCTTATATTGAAAGTTTTTTCATCCCTTCCACTCAATATCAGATTGGACCTGTATAATGTGCCTTGGAAAGTGCCTAAGCATATGTTTGCAGTCTTTACAAGATTGGTATTAGAACTTGTATAATTGCATGACATTTCAAAATGTATCTTACCTACTGAACAGAGCACAAGCTACAGTATATGACACATGGGAACAATAATGTTTGTTTAGTATGCTGTACAGTAAAGCACAAATACTGTGTACAGTGGTTTGGTATGTTGCCAGAGCATTGTATATCTATGACAAAATCATCTTTTTCACAGATATTATTTTCTAACACTTATTAGAAGGGGTATGTGTTACCTTACACTCTACATTTGAATAATGCTATGGTGTTATTAACTCGTAAAACATTGTTGATTTTAAGAGATCAGTTCTTTTAAACATACAGGTAACTGCCAAAATAAAGGAAACACTTGAGTAAATGAGGAATACATTGTATATTGAAAGCAGGTGAATCCACACAGGTGTGGTTCCTGAGCAATTGACATTCCATTATGCTTAGGGTCATGTATAAAAATTCTGGGCAGGCCAAGTTGCCCATTATTTTGCTACCATGATTATGCCCTCATAGGATGAAAATGCCCCCATCCACAGGGCACGAGTGGGCACTGAATGGTTTGTTAAGCATGAAAATTATGTAAACCATATGCTATAACCGTCTCAGTGACCAGATCTCAACCCAACACTTATGGGAGATTCTGGAGCAGTGCCTGAGAGCGTTCTCCACCACCATTAACAAAACACCAAATTATGGAATTTCATGTTCAAGATTGGTGTCGCATCCCTCCGATAGATTCTACAAGTGTCTGGAACTCTATGCCAACGCACATTGAAGCTGTTCTGACAGCTCGTGGTGGCCCAACATCCTATTAAAACACTTAATGTTGGTGTTTCCTTTATTTTGGCAGTTACCTGTATATCCACCTGTATTTATGCACGACAGTGTAACTGTCTAAAAGTAATTCTATGTGAAATTGATGAACATGAGTGTATTATGAAGTCAAGTTAAAGATGCTCCAGCCCAGGTTTTGTAGTAAAATCAGCTAGCTTTTCTAAATGGCAGCTTTGGCACTTAACAAAATTAACAACCCTGAAGTGTCACAAACTGATGTAATGGCAGCTACATCCCAAACAGTAGTCTGCAACTGCATTAACTGTTTGAAAACAGAAAAGATATTGTATTTATGTGATATTTACATTTTTATACTGTATTATACCATGTAAGTAAATGATTTCACTTCAATATTTTGCCCTTATTCTGTATGTGTGAGAGAGCGAGCAAGAGGATAGGATGAACTTTGTCCCTGAGGGGGAAATTATCTTAGGCACACAGTGCGAGAGAGAGAAAGTGTTATAGTGACAGAAACAGGTCTACACAAGTACAATATTTGGTTGGGAAACCTCTCCCCTCCACCTTGCTGCAAAACATAAATTATTAGTGACCCTCCTTTGGACGGTTAATTTCTACACATTTTGCTATGGGGCATAGAGAAAATGTTGCAGTTTTTAAACATGTTTTCTGCAATTCTACATATTTTGCCATTGGGTAGTGTGAACATTTTATAACATATTTCATGCAATTCTACTATTTTGCAATGGGGCAGAGATAAAAACTAAAAAAAACTATCTGTTTTAAAGCTAAGTTCCTGCAATTTCACATATTTTACCATGACTTATGCCATGCTAATATGATATTGGAGTGAGAGTCAGTAACAAAATTAATGGGGGCCACCTGGAGGTCAGGGCCCTTGGCACGTGCCCCATCAATATTCGGACTCGATTACTACAAGTTTAGATAGTCTAGCCAGCTAACTACGAATAAAAAAATTGTAAGATGACATGGCTGATTGAGTGACTGTCAGTGACTGACATAACAAGAAAAACTGCTGAATGATGCACAACCAAATGTCAAAATTGCACCTGGTGTATTCTACTATTCTTACACTTATAAGTTGAGACCCCTACTGAGTTCCTGATTGTCACTTATGCCTGTAGCCGGCCCTGCATACACATACAGTGCATTCAAAAAGTATTCAGACCCCTTCACTTTTTCCACATTTCTTTACAGCATTATTCTCATAAGGGAAAAAAACATTTCCTCCTCAATCTACACACAATACCCCCATAATGACAAAGCCAAAGCGGGTTTTTAGAAATGTTTGCAAATGTATTAAAAAACAGAAAAAGCTTTTTTACATACGTATTCAGACCCTTTGCCTTGAGACCCGAAATTGAGCTCAGGTACATCCTCTTTCCATTGATCGTCCTTGAGATGTTTCTACACAGGAGTCCACCTGTGGTAAATGCAATTGATTGGAGATGATTTGGAAGGGCACACACCTGTCAATATAAGGTCCCACAGTTGACAGTGCATGTCAGATCAAAAACCAAGCCATGAGGTTGAAGGAATTGTCCGTAGAACTCCGAGACAGGATTGTGTCGAGGCACAGATCTTGGGAAGGACACCAAACAATTTCTGCAGCATTGAAGGTCCCCAAGAACACAGTGGCCTCCATCATTCTTAAATGTAAGAAGTTTGGAACCACCAAGTCTCTTCCGAGAGCTGTCCACCCAGTCAAACTGAGCAATCGGGGGAGAATGGCCTTGGTCTGGGAGGTGACCAAGAACCCGATAGTCACTCTGACAGAGCTCCAGAGTTCCTCTGTGGAGAAGGGAGAACCTTCCAGAAGGACAACCATCTCTGCAGAACTCCACCAATCTTTATGTTAGAGTGGCCAGGCGGAAGCCACTCCTCAGTAAAAGGCACATGACAGCCAGCTTGGAGTTTAAGCACACAGCCAAGAATACTCAACAGGAGTGGCTTCGGGACAAGTCTCTGAATGTCCTTGAGTGACAAGAGACTTGAACCCGATCGATCGAACATCTCTGGAGAGATCTGAAAATAGCTGTGCAGCGACGCTCCCCATCCAACCTGACAGAGTTTAGGGGATCTGCAATGGGAGAAATTTCCCAAATACAGTTGTGCCAAGCTTGTAGCGTCATACCCAAGAATTGAGGCTGTAATCGCTGCCAAAGGTGCTTCAAGAAAGTACTGAGTATAGGGTCTGAATACTCATGTAAATGCTTTTTTTTAATAACTTTGCTAAAATGTCTAAATACCTGTTTTTGCTTGGTCTTTATGGGGTATTGTGTGTAGATTGATGGGGGGGGGATCATCAATTTTAGTACAAGGCTGTGAAGTAACAAGCTGTTACTAGAGATCTGAGTCAGTTTGTTGTCAGCAGCCATTCAATGTTAGTGATGGTTGTTTATCAGTCCTTGAGATAGAAGCTGTTTTTCAGTCTCTCGGCCCCATGTTTGATGCACCTGTACTGACTCAAGGGGTTGTTGTCCTTGATGAGCTTTTTGGCCTTCCTGTGACATCAGGTGCTGTAGGTGTCCTGGAGGGCAGGTAGTTTGCTCCCGGTGATGCGTTGTGCAGACCTCACTACCCTCTGGAGAGCCTTATGGTTGTGGGCGGAGCAGTTGCTGTACCAGGCGGTGATACAGCCTGACAGGATGCTCTCAATTGTGCATCTGTAAAAATTTGTGAGTGTTTTTGGTGACAAGCCAAATTTCTTCAGCCTCCTGAGGTTGAAGATGCGCTGTTGCGCCTTCTTCACCACGCTGTCTGTGTGGGTGGACCATTTCAGTTTGTCCGTGATGTGCACGCCGAAGAACTTAACACTTTCCACCTTCTCCACTACTGTCCCGTCGATGTGGATAGGGGGGTGCTCCCTCTGTTTCCTGAAGTCCACGATCATCTCCTTTGTTTTGTTGACATTGAGTGTGAGGTTATTTTCCTGACACCACAATATGAGGGCCCTCAACTCCTCCGTGCAGGCCGTCTCGTCGTTGTTGGTAATCAAGCCTACCACTGTAGGGTCGTCTGCAAAGTTGATGATTGAGTTGGAGGCGTGCATGGCCACCTGGTCATGGGTGAACAGGGAGTACAGGACAGGGCTGAGCGGAATGGAGATGTTGTTTCCTACCCTCATCACCTGGGGGCGGCCCGTCAGAAAGTCCAGGACACAGCTGCACAGGGCGGGGTCGAGACCCAGGGTCTCGAGCTTAATGACAAGTTTGGAGTGTACTATGGTGTTAAATGCTGAGCTGTAGTCGATGAACAGCATTCTTACATAGGTATTCCTCTTGTCCAGATGGGTTAGGGCAGTGTGCAGTGTGATTGCGTCGTCTGTGGACCTATTGGGGCGGTAAGCAAATTGGAGTGGCTAGAAATAAAGTCAAGATACTATAATGGTGATCTTACTGTCAGGACCCGGTTACGAACCTGGGTCTCCGGAGTGAGAAACAGTCACTTAACCAACTGAGCCACGAATAGTCAGCAGAACCCAGAAGATGAGGCAGACACAGCAGTACTTAAGACAGTGTATTTAATAAAGTAAAAAGGAGAAGTCCTTAAATACAAAAATGGCAAATCCAAAAGGTGGTAGGAATAGCACAAAAAAGCCTCAAGAAATACTCAAAAACAAAAACAGAATTCCACAAGAGCATCCACCGGAATCGACAAGAATACACAGAACACTAGGGCTGGGTGCTAACATACAAACACAGAGCACAGAACTGAAGGAAACTAAGGGTTTAAATACAATCAGGGTAAACGAGGCACAGGTGCAAATAATAATGGGGAACAAGGGAAAAAACATAAGGTCAAAAAGCACAATGGGGGCATCTAGTGACCAAAACCCGGAACAACCCTGGCCAAATCCTGACACTTACTGTCAGTCATGACAACCTCTTGAAAAGAGAACCTTAAAAAGTCACATAACTCACACAGTAGGCTGTATAATATAAATAAAATGAAGCAGCATCATTAAATCAGTGAAACTTTGTTAGGCTACAATGTCGCAGATGCTCTGCACAACTCCATTGAACTCCTCAGCATAGACATTGTGAGCTGCTCCTTCAACCATCTGAGTCTAAGAAAGAAAAAGGGAGGCAGTGTGAGGTTCAGCTTTCCATTTCACTCTCTGATTTCAATATGGGTTTGGCAGTGATTTCTTATTTACATGTTTTCTCCTTCCACAATGAGTGATTGGTGTGTTTTTACACTCCATCTCACCACAGCGCAGGTGTAGCTCCTTCTAGAGCATCAACCTGAAGATCACTGATCAACCCCCCAGAGTTACCAGGTGTCTTGAAAGCACCATAAATCCAGAGAATGCCAGGCAGATGACAAAATTTGCCCACAAAGGACCGCCGTGCCACCTTCCTGTTCAAGTGAGCACAGCACAACAAGGCGAGTCCAAAAATGTATTGTATGCTGCTGCATAAATTATGTAATATGCCAGGGAGATGTAATGTTGGGAGATGTAACTAATGTATGTTGTGTAGTAAGCTGTTAGTAGCCCATGTATGTTGTGTATGCTCACCCAGCTGTTAGTAGCCCATGTGCCTCATCCTAATAATTTGGTCCCTTTTCCCCTCATAACTTAGTCTACTGTTCTGACTTGGTGGTGCACATTTAACCTATAGCCTGTATCAGAGAAATGTCATCAGTCGCGTTGTACAAAACTGGCGATAGCTTTCCGAGCTAAAGGATAGTCGTGGTTTGCTGAATACTAACGTTAGCTAGTGAGCTGGCTAACTTCTGGATAGCTTCTGTTGTGGATTTCGGATATGAGGTGAATAATACTTTTGGAGAAAAAAAACAGATCCGCACCACATTTGGTGAGGCGGGTTGCAGGAGAGTGTTTTGAAGTTGAGTTTTTAGAAAAAAATATAGAAAAAGACAAAAAGATACAAAACATATATACACGGGACAAGACGAGGACGTCTGACTACGCCATCTTGGAAACCTTGAAGAAGCTATAGAAATAGAATATAAACGCAATAGAAGAGTTGTTTCTTGTACTATTGTCTCGTGTCTTTAGAGAACTGTTTCACTTTGATGTACTTTTTCTTCTGTCCTTATTTTGTCTCTTTTCTTCTCTTAACTAGATCTTCTTTGTTAGCTAGCTAGCTTCTTCCAGGAGAGTCCCTAGCAACTGCTTAGCAACTGGTAAACAATTTAGCTAGCTAAGGTAACTACAATTTTATAAAAAAGTTACTTTTTCCAAAGCCTATCTTCTTTGTTTGTTGCTTGTTTTGTCTCCAATTCAGGCTTGCCGTTCTTTTGCTTTTTCCAATGTACTTTTTCAGTAGCTGCTGCTCAATTTGGAATCCGGAATAGTCCTTATCCCTTGCTTGTTAGCTAGTCAACTATGGCTATTTGACATCTCTTTGTATATATCCATAAAAATTATGCCCGTTGATTCATGATTTTGACTGGCTGAGAAATACTGCCGGTCTGTCTCACCCAGACTCCCAATATGTTCCGTACTATGGGACTGCTGGAGATCGAATTTGAATAAACAATGTTGCAAATGTTGGAGAGACAGACAGCAAGGTTTATACAAATCTCCACTGTTGAAATACATGTTAGTCTAAAAGAAATGTGAGATAATGCCTAGATGATTTTTATAGTGGATATCAAGTTTATTAATTGCCTGGCTGGGCTGATGAGACAGTGGATTGCACAGTCAGATGGAACAGAGTAAATAGGCATTTCAAAGTAATATATTTAGCCAGTGGTCATTTGTGGATTATAAACTGGGTGGTTCGAGCCCTGACTGCTGATTGGCTGACAGCCGTGGCATATCAGACTGTATACCACAGGTATGACAAAACATGTAATTTTACTGCTCTAATTAGATGGTAATCAGTTTATAATAGCAATAAGGCACCTCAGGAGTTTGTGGTATATGGCCAATATAACAAGGCTAAGGTTGTATCATGGCATTCCGTGTTGCTTTGTGCCTAAGAACAGCCCATAGCCTTGGTATATATGGACCATATACCACACCACCTCCGGTCGTGTTGCTTAAATAGACACAGGCTGGAATGCAGTTTTAACTAATCAGCGTTCAGGATTAGACCCACCCATTGTATAAAACGGCATGACAACGAACGCGATTGGTCGACGGTCTGCTGGGTGGGGTTTTATATGTCAAATCAAATTGTATTTGTCACGTGCTGAATACAACCGGAGTAGAAATTAAATGTTTGCATATGAGCCTGTGTTTCCATTCATTGTCCAATTTAATTCCTATCGCATCCTTTCTGTAATATCTCTGGTTAGGGTTTAGGACTCTGAGGTATAGGTTTAGGGTAGGGACGTCCCAAGGATTCCGGATAACATTAACCTTTTTCCGTTCGCAGTTTTGCAATAGACGAAACGTTTGGCAGCAGAATCGGCGTAATGAATACACCCCAGTTTCAGTGACACGTCATTTTTGTGCGGCATCTGACGGAAGCGACTTGCATCCTGATTCTCTTTGCACGTTGAGGCTTTTGTTAATAAGAAAACATGTCTAACTCGGTAATTTCAGTTATTTCTCGATTCTTGGAGGAATACAGGACCAAAACATCGAATAAATTGAAAGTGGTCGACGCCTACCTTTTCTACATCTTGTTAACTGGCGCATTGCAGTTTCTGTACTGCTTGCTGGTTGGCACCTTCCCATTCAACAGCTTTCTGGCCGGGTTCATATCTTGTGTTGGAGCCTTCATCCTGGGAGGTAATATAAACACTCAACTGTAAATGTATTTGCATAATCTTGTGATATTCAGCTGTATTGTACATCAGTGAGGCCAACCAATGGCAGCCACCATTATTGGAAATGGTTTCTGATCAACTCACCCCATTTTTTTCTGGCCTGCCTACAGTCTGCCTGCGTATCCAGATCAATCCAGATAACAAAGGAGACTTCCTGTCCATCTCCCAGGAGAGGGCCTTTGCCGATTTCTTATTAGCCCACACTGTCCTGCACCTCGTGGTCATTAATTTTATTGGTTGAGAAACAAATTATTTGAACCCTCAGACCAGGTGTGAACAGTATGCACAAAGTACATCTTCACAGTAATTGTTATCCAGTGTTATGAATCTGCATGTTACTGACATGATTCTTGTTAATTTCATTTCACAGATTAACAACAGACTTGACCAAAATGCACCTGTCACCTCAAGACAACATTCATACAATAAGATTTTGCCTCCCTAATTTACCCTAACTGTAAGTGCATGGGCCGATCAATAATGACTGTGATAATACCCACATCTTCTACAAATTTCTGTCACTCAACTGTCAGTTTCTAAAAATAATTATTTTGTACTGTTTGTATGATTGTTGCAAACCACTTGAGATTATTGAAATAAAATAAAAACAATTGTTGAAGAGTTGTGATTTTAATGGAATATCTCTTTAGCATTATTGATAATGATTTTCTGAGCAGACCATTCAATCACTAGGACTGGAGACAACTCCCCAATCGGACTTATTCTAAAGCTACTTGAACTGTAGGGCTGTTTCATACTACATGTGTATGACCTAATAATTAGCTATAAACAGCAGTATTCAAATATAAAATGCATGCTAAATTCCCAGATTCTTTTTTTCTCTGACACCCTCCAAATCTGTCTATTTCATAACTAATGTAATGATTACACCTTTATTAATTGCTAGCAATCAAAACTTGGCCAAGTCTGTTCATCTTGGTACATTGATCTAGTTCAAAATAAGGCAAAAGTAAACACGTTGTCCCCCACGAATGATGCAGAAATAAGCGAAAGAAAAGGGACAGCTCTCCACACGACCTTTTCAATAAGTCTTGCGAGAGCTTGGTAAGTATGTTCTGTCTCGTATGACTGAGTATCACTAACTATGATGCAACAATTTTAAGAAGAGGCAACCGTAAACACGAATAATAAAGGTTTCCGAGTTCGTGGCATTTATCAAGACAGACCTTTTTCGTTATCTGACGCAACTGTAGAGCAGTAGGATTCACTTTCGTATATGCCCAGCAGAAGGCAGTAAAATACATTTTAAAGGGAAATAAAACACATTTACAGACTTTGTAGCTAGTATTTTGGTCTTTTCAAGATTCCGTATGTGCAACTACAAACATATTCCCCGTCCCCCATATACTTCCAGAGAAAGGTTTCTATACCGTTTTGATACTTCTGAAAGCATCCATGTAACTGGTAAAGATATTTTCTACACATATATTTATATAAACTATGATCGTTATAATATTGTTGACAAGTTGGTGTGTAGCCGCTATTCAAGCAATATGCTAGTTATAACTAAATATTTAGAAAAGCTAGCGGCAGCCAACTTGCTAGCAATTGTAGTTAGCTTGGGCATTTTCACATACCGGTAGCTTTAATAAAGAGTACATTTGGAAACTCTGGGTATAAAGAGCCATGAAGACGAACGTGTGAAGTTCATAAGAGCATCAAAGTAGATGTCAAATGAAAGCTAAGAGTGTGTGTGCCTCTGTTCCTTCATAATCTAATGCAGCTGGATATCTTTGTGAATCTATTCAGACTTTAGACTGTTCGAATCCACATCCACTTGAAAGCGTTTTGCTACACAAACTCTAGGGGAAGAGGGATACACACACTTTCTCAAATGCAGATATCTAAGGAGTAAATCAGTGAATTGTAAACGTATTGATAGTAGTAATCTTGTAATAATGATTAATTAAATTGTTTGCCAGTCATTTCACTCAAATGTATTATTCACAGATTGTCACCATGCCACTGACAAATGCTGAAAAGCAAAGAAGATACAGGCAAAGACTAAAGGAGAAGGGGAGTTATGAGGAGGTCAAAGAAAAAGACAGGAGGAGGCACAGTTTGAGAAAAGCAAAGGCTAAAAGCCAAGGAAAATGTATGTTTCTAGTGTTTTGTGAGTTTGATCAATTACCCTTTCAATGTATATTTCCATACAAATGATTTATAACTTTGTGTACCTATTTATGCTGCATCATCACAAAGAGAATGACATTCAAATCCATAATTTATTTCTGTGTCTAGAACAACGCAGGGACCCATCATTTCATTCCGTTACCATAAATATGTTACCTGGTGTTAATCCACTTCTTAATAACCAGATACTTTTTTGTATAACTAAGTTGTCATATCACAAAGCTGACACCCCATTCTTTCAGCAGACATCTTTTAATCTTATTTCAGAGCAGATATTTACGTTTTTGGAAAACTTGGTCACACATTTTGGGGAATTTACTTTTGCTCTTAGTAATGTCCTGTTTATATTTGCTGTTTTATTCTATTCCTTACTCTGTATGTGTCCTTGGATCTTGAAAGGTGCAATAACATGTATTATTATTATTGACAGGGCATGAGTTTCATCATCATCTGCTGAAGATGGATCAATATGGGAGATATGAAAGCAGTGGTCAGCCAGAAGAGCTTTTTGTAGGTTAACCCACATTTTTATCCATTCTTCAAAATGAGAAGCAGTTAATTATACCATATCTAACACAATTGGCTGTTAAACAAGTTCTATTGGTCAAATAGTTTATTTCCCTAACCCCAACCATGGTCTGTTTAGGATCACTCACTGCTTTGGAGGCAGGTCAAAGAGGAGGCTGAAGAATGTGAGATTCAGCAGAGCCAAGGGTCAGCAGTTTCATTAGGAGTTGAAATATCCCAGGTTTGTCTAAAGGAGGACCCAATTGAACAAGATCCCTCCTTTGATACAGTTTCAGACATCCATGGAGTCACAGAACAAGAGCGTGTACATAAACGCATGAAGTATCTCAAAGTAAAGGTAAGTGGCTATATCCTTAACTGTGCAAGCTTTGTTACAAGGCACAGAGTTATTGTTAGAAATAAAATGATACATTAATTAATTATGTTTTCTCCGTGTCAGGTGCTGCCTTCTCTAGTCCCAGTCAAAGAGTCTGAAGAATGCTCCCTTGTGCCAGTAGATGAAATTGCCTCAATTACAGTGAAGGACGAAGAGAATGAAGACTGGTTGAAGTCAGAAGATGAGGATCTTGTGAAAGTGTCAGTGCCTTGGGAGCTGTTGGAAACATCACCATCATCATCATGTTCAGATACAGAGGACAGTGATAATGTGCGGGTGAGTTCAAACATTTAATAATAGACTGAGTGAAATAGACACCCTTTGAGATGTTTTGTAAAGTTAGGTTTGTGTGCATTATCTCTTTAGCTGTGCATGTCAATGGGCCTCCTAATGATATTTTATGGATGTTATGGAAAATGTCATGTTTCTTTCTCTGATAGCACATGGACACAAAAACACTCAGGAGAAAGTGGCCAAGAGCTGCTGTGGCCATTCTACCACAGGATCCCCTGGATTCAGAGGTGGAAGACCTAAGTGACTCAGAGGATGATGACCTAGAGGATATTCCAAAACCAGGAGATCTGGAGGATGAGTCCCCTTCTAAGCTTACAAAAGGAGATGCTTCCCAATACCCTAAAACCGCAGAGTCTCCCAAGAGAAAGAAGAGAAAAAGCAGAAATGTAATTATATTGGTTCCTACAGACACATATAACCACAATCTCGACACAGTTGTAAGCCCATTTAATTCTAGTTCCTTCAAAACACAGCCAAGACATCTGCTTTGGAAGAAGGCCGACATAGATTCCTTCCAAGTTCCAGATCCAGTGTTTGTGGCACCACAGTGTGTTCAATCCCCCTATCAATATTTCAAGATGTTATTCACTGATCAGATGATTGCACACATTGCTGAGCAGACCAACCTTTACTCTGTTCAACAGACTGGATCCGCAATCAACACAAACTCTGGAGAAATTGAGGATTTCTTGTCTATGCTTCTCTACATGGGTGTTTTTGACTTTCCAACCTTTGTGGACTACTGGCATTCTGACTCTCGCTTCCCACCTGTGGCTGATACCATGTCTGTGAGAAGGTTCCAGTCACTCTGCAGGTTTCTTCACTTCAATGACAACATGCAAAATAATCACAGTCCTGACCGCTTCTACAAGATCCGACCTCTTTTTAACATGCTGCGTCAACAGTGTCTCCTCATACAGTCAACCAACAGGCAAAGCATAGCTGAAGTCATGGTAGCTTACAAAGGCACCAAAGCAGGAAATCTTCGTCATTACAAATCTAATCAGCATGACAAATTTGGTTTTAGGTTATTCTGTCGGGGCAGTTCTTCAGGTATTATCCATGACCTGCTACTGTACCAAGGGGATACAACATTTCTCAACAGTGGGCTAGATGAAGATGAACAGAATCCTCTGCTGAGTACCAAGGTTGTCACCACCCTCTGTACATCTATTGCAGAGCCAGAGGCTACAGTTGTTTTCTGTGACAACTACCTCATCAGTCTTGACCTGGTAAAGTCCCTGCAGGCCAGACTGGGTGTGAGGTGTATTGGCACTGTGAGAGCAAATGGCACAGGTGGAGCAACTGCAATGGATGACAAGGATCTTGCAAAGCTAGGGCGTGGAGCATACGACTACTGTTCTCAAGAGGGGGTGATTGCTGTCAGGTGGTTGGACAAAAAGAGTGTCTCAATACTAAGCAATGCATGTGGAATTGAACCTCTGGGGTATGTTAGGCGGTTCTGTCGGGAGACCCATCAAAAGATTGATATCACATGCCCATCAGTCATGTTGGCTTACATTCAAGCAAAGGAGGGCATCGATCTGTCTGATATGCTGGTGCGTCTGTACAAGACACCTATGAAGGCACGCCGGTGGTACCTACCTCTGTTTGGATACATCCTTGATCTGTGCATTGCCAATGCTTGGCTGATGTACAAGCGGGACTGTGACCTTCTCAAGGAAAAACCAGTGCACCTAAAAAGGTTTCGTTTGTCTGTGGCAGGGACTCTAAAAGTAGTCAACAAACTCCCAACCAGGGTTGGCCAACCATCAGTTCCTCCAAATCCACACACAACTCCAAAGCGGCTGAACAATCCCAGAGCCTTACAGCCTACAGCAGATGTCCGTTATGACTGCCTTGGACACTGGCCTATCTTTGGGGAACAGAGAGGAAGGTGCAACCTGTGCGTCAAGGGCGTCTCGAGGTGGAAGTGTTCCAAGTGTGGTGATGGAAAGTTGTTTTTGTGTCTGAACAACAAGCAGCAGTGCTTTGTGTGTTATCACCAGAAGTGATCATTATCAGAGCACAATAATATTATGTTGGCTTTTTGTTACATAAAAAAATATTTTTTCGAAAACATTCGTTTTTGTTGTTTTCCTATTATATGGAAGTTTCCATGAAGTTGATGGACAATCTAATTGTTCTCAGTGTTTCAACATTGATACTGTTAATTGTGTCCATTTTTGCTGTTACTGTGATGCCTATAATTTGGACTACCATGAAGTAAAGGTTACTTTTTTACTTATGTTTTACTTCACTTGAACATGTTTTTGTATTATTGTTTCATAATGACATGTACATTTACTAAGGTTTACTGAATTATTATAATTTGTGTTGCACAAATAAAAATGCGCTACTTGTTTCTCACTGTTGCCTCTTTGTTCAGAAGTTTATTTTTTCCACTAGTTTTTTTGACTATTTTGCACCCTACCTATACTGAACAAAAATATAAAACACAATATACAACAATTTTACTGAGTTACAGTTCATACAACAAAATCAGTCAGTTGAAATAAATAAATTAGACCCTAATCTATGGATTTTACATTACGGGGTAGGGGCACAGCAAATCAGAATTAGTCTTCCCCACAAAAGGGCTTTATTACAGACAGAAATACTCTGAAATAGTTTCATCAGCTGTCCAGGTGGCTGGTTTCAGACAATTCCACAATTCAGCCAGATGTGGATGTCCTGGCGTGGTTACACATGGTGTGCAGTTGTGAGGCCAGTTGGAAGTACTGCCAAATTCACTAAAATGACCTTTGAGGCAGCTTATTGTAGAGAAATTAACATTCAATTATCTGGCAACAGCCCTGGACATTCTTGCATTCCATGCCAATTGCACACACCTTCAAACCTTGAGGCATCTGTGGCATTGTGTTGTGTGACAAAACTGCACATTTTCGTGGCCTTTTATTGTCCCCAGAATAACCCGCACCTGTGTAATGATGTGTAACCTTAATTTAACTAGGCAAGTCAGTTAAGAACAAATTCTTACTTACAATGATGGCCTACCGGGGAACAGTGGGTTAAGTGCCTTGTTCAGGGGCAGAACGACAGATTTTTACCTTGTCAGCTCGGGGATTCGATCCAGCAACCTTTCGGTTACTGGCTCTAACCACTAGGCTACCTGCCGCCCCGATCATGCTGTTTAATCAGATTATTGACATGACACACCTGTCAGGTGGATGGCAAAGGAGAAATGCTCACTAACCGGGATGTCAACAAATTTGTGCACAAAATTGGAAAGAAATAAGCCTTTTGTGCGTATGGACAATTTCTGGGATCTTTTATTTCACCTCATGAAACATGGGACCAACCCTTTACATGTTTATTTTATATTTTTGTTCAGTACTCCCAAGTGGGTGAGCCTATGCCCCCCAGGCCCACCCATGGCTGCACCCATTGCCCAGTCATGTGAAATCTATAAATTAGGGTCTAATTAATTAAATAAAACTGGCTGATTTCCTTCTATGAAATGTAACTCAGTAAAATCTTAGAAATTGTTGCATGTTGCATTTATATTTTTGTTCAGTATAGCAAACATAGTAGCAGCATATGTGAAACTGTGTGGTGTCAATATGCATGCGTGACACAGGAGTTTGGTGTCACCTTAATTGGGCAGAACGGGCTCGTGGTAATGAATGGAGCAGAATCAGTGGAATGGTATCAAATACATCAAACATGGTTTCCAGGTGTATGATGTCATTCCATTTACATCGTTCTGGGCATTATTATGACTCCCCTCAGCAGTCTCTTGTAAATTGTGTGTTGGCATGTCAGTGTAAGTATGTGTGGGTAGAGTCCAGTGAGTGTGCATAGTCAGTGCAAAATGCAGGCCTAGATAGTATTCAGCCAATTAATGAAGGTTATTTTTTGCCTGAACTGAATCTCCCCTCATCTCTGCTTCAAAGGAGCATGACGTTTCAAGAGGGTTGAAGATCGTAGCAGTACATCATTGCATCCAACTATGGCACCTGCTTGACTATGCTTTTTCCACGTTGGGCAGTAAATCAGTGGATGGTACTGATTTAGAAAGTTGTTTTTGGCATCACTGAGCAGTGCCCATTAAATAATTAAATCCAATTGTTAGACTCTACCACCAACTCCAAATCAAACCCAAACATGGATTTGATGTTCTCGCTTTTGTTAAGGGTTGTGTCAATTGAATCTGATATCAGGATAAATATGACACTGAGTCACCTTATTGTATACTATGTATTTTTCATTAGCTAAGCAATAAGTGGTAAATGCAATTTTCGTATATACGGGCTCTCTGTCCCACCTCGCAGGGCAAACAGAGAACTGACTTGTTCCTGACAAAGATATTATAATATACTCTGACAAAAGTAGTTCCTGCTTCCAAGCCGGCCTGTCAGAGTAGAGACTGGTTGTGGTTTAAACTCACTCAGCCTATCGTTGATTGTTGGCGCACAGGCTGGTCCCAGCCCCCTAGGCGCTTCAGCGGTCAGTCGTTGTAGTTGTGTAGAATATCTATGCGCCCGTGCTCGATACAGTTATAAAGCACCTGGCTCATGTTCTCTAACAAAATACAGTTTGTTCCCTACACTACGTTCTGTATGTGTCTGTTTTGATGTTATTCTGTATTTTTCACGAGAAAGGCCCATGGCCCTGAAACTGTTAACAATGTCTCAAGTCAGCTGTGTTGCATAACACATATACCCACACAAGCCAACAGCAAATATTATTCCATCACATATGATATGGTAAGGGCTAAAGTGTATAACACAGAACCTCACACTTTGCGTGCACACCTGTTTGTTCCAGCTAATCAGCCTCGCAATATGGGCACTTTGTTGACGCAAAGAGAAAGTGGAATAGAGTGCGCGGGCAAACATTGCTATCCATGTTTGGTTTTGATTTGGAGGAGGTTGGTAGCATCTAACAACTGGATTTAATGGCTCCATGGGCACTGCAAATGACGACTTCCTAATCAGAACCGTCTACCACTTACGGATATACTTTCGGACGTAGTAAAAGTGTCGCCAAACAGGCACTGCCCGGCAAATAACTCTCATACAACCTGGATAGATATATTGTGTTATATTCTCCTACATTCAATTCACATTTATATAAACTTCAGTGTTTTCTTTCAAATGGTACCAAGAACATGCATATCCTTGGTTCTGTGCCTGAGCTACAGGCTGTTAGATGTGGGTATGTCTTCAGGCGGAAATTGAAAAAAGTAGGGGGTAGCTCTAAGAGGATTTATAATTATTAATAAAGCCACATGCAAACATGCTCTCTCTTTTGTTTTCTTGAGTAAGGCAGCTCCAACATGCAGGTGTTTCAGCCTAGCTCAGTGCTTTCTGCGGTGCTGGGGCAAGCCAGCAGAAAATAGAGCGTTGTGCCGCGATTGGCTTAGTATTCTGTCACTCATGGGGACACCAAATCACCGCCAAGTCTAAGGGTAGAGCTAGAAAACTCTATCCCCTTGGGTGCTGCCATAGAGTTACATTAGAAGTGCCCATCCAAGAAGGTTCAAGGTCATTGGCCACAGAATGACGTCAAATCACGTTATATGTACAGTAGCTTTGATTGGACTGATCATGTCAACATAATACTTTCAAAATCTTAGCTAGCAGTCATCATCATGAATCAAGTCGCCAATCTGCTGGCAAATCATGTTTAATCCTTGTCATATGAAGATAAAGAATGAAGAGAAATTATAGATAAAATGTATTGGTGCTCATCGGCCATTGGACATAAACATTACACAAGTTGGAAATCGCAAATTCAACAATGAGTGTTTTGTAAGGAATCTGTGACAGTGGCTAACTGCAAGCATTGCAAAGCAATCACTAGCCTGCTAATCAGGGGAGTGGCTGTATGGTCCCAAATCTGGGATTTAGGGGCTCTTTTCCCCAAATAAAAATGATAAACATTCAGCATTGGCCATGCTATGAATGAAGCATGGTTTGGGCCCTGCTCAAAACAACTTAACTCGGAACTACGAAAATTTGACTTCAGTGAATTCCAGTCAAATGGGAAATCGGGAATAAACGAGCTCCATTAGACCTCTTTCCAGCAAAGACGCGCGAGACTCTTGGCTGCAGTAAGAAAACCATCGCCATCTGCGCTCATTCAAAACAGCCTAGATTTACGTTATTACTTCTAAACAAAACTTTTTGGGGTTATCATGCAATTATGTTTTGATTCTCGATTGAACAGTCAATAATATTATATTTGAATGTGATCTTTGTAAAAAAAAAAAAAAGACATTTTACTGCTTGGAGTGAAAGTGTAAAAAAAATACTGTTGATTTGCGATGATGACACAAACATATTAAGCAAGACATTCATACGAGCCTTAAAATCCAAAATTAGTATGACAAGCACTCTTAAGGAACATCTAAATATATGTTGTTTTTTTTGCTGGCTTTCTGTAAAAACTCCCCCATGTTCTGCCACTAACTTTCGCCCATTGCCTTCGTGCCGCAATGTTTGCAAACACAGAAAGGGGTCTAACGGGGGTTCCGTTCTAGTTGGTACATTGGTCTCGTTCAAATTCATTGAACGTTATTTTTATCCAAGAAGGTTTCGTTCTTTTGACGTGCCAATTGCAGGGAAGTATGATTCACTTTCATGTATGTACAGCTGAGGTAGCAAAAAAATTGCCTTTAAAGGTAAGGAATGTATTTTCAAAATCTGGTATTTTGGTCTTTTCGAGTTTCCGTATGTGCAACCGCAATAATATTCCCCGAGTCTCGGATACTTCTGAAAACATCCATGTTACTGGTAAATATATTTTTATGCGTATATATTTATCTAAACATATATGAACTTTATTTGATAACAAGTTGGTTGTGTAACTAGCTGTAGAAGCCATCATTTTGCCAAATAGAATCGGATTATCTAGCTAGAATATAATATCTAGCTACAAGCCAACTTTAGCTTTTGGGCATTTCCACGAACTATTTTACAGCAATATAAATAAACGCAACATGCAACAATTTCAAAGATTTTACTGAGTTACAGTTAATAAGGTAATCAGTCAATATAAATACATTAGGCCCTAATCAATGGATTTCACATGCCTGGGAATACAGCTATGCATTTGTAGGTCACAAATACCTACATAAAAAAAGGTAGGGGCGTGGATCAGAACCAGTCAGTGTCTGGTGTGACCACCATTTGCCTCATGCAGCACAACACATCTCATTCGCATAGAGTTAATCAGCCTGTTTGTGGAATGTTGTCCCACACCTCTTCAATGGCTGTGCTCAGTGGCTGAATATTGTCGGGAACTGGGACACGATATCGCACACGTCCAAAGCATCCCAAACATGCTCAATGGGTGAAATGTATGGTGAGTATGCAGGCCATGGAAAAACTGGGACATTTTCAACATCCATGAATTGTGTGCAGACTACAGAGCCTTGCATTATTATGCTGAAACATGAGGTGATGGCGGCGGATGAATGGCACGACAATGGGCCTTATCACGGTATCTCTGTGCATTCAAATTGCCATAAATTGAAATGCAATTGTGTTCGTTGTCCATAGCTTATGCTTGCGCATACTATAACCCCACCATTGAGCACTCTTTTCACAACGTTGACATCAGTAAACTGTAAACCACACGACGCCATACCCAATGTTTGCCATCTGCCCAATATCGTTGAAACCGTGATTCATCCGTGCAGAGCGCACTTCTCCAACGTGGCAGTAGCCATCAAATGTGAGCGTTTGCCCACTGAAGTCAGTTACAACTCCGAACTGCAGTTTGGTCAAAACCCAGGTGAGGACGATGAGCTTCCCTGATGCGGTTTCTGACAGTTGGTGCAGAAAATCTTTGTTTGTGCAAACCCACTGTTTCATCAGCTGTCTGAGTGGCTAGTCTCAGATGATTGTTTGTGAGGCCGTTTGGATGTACTGCCATATTCTCGAAAACTACTTTGGAGGTGGCTTGGGGTAGCGACATTAACATTAAATTCTCTAGCAACTGCTCTGGTGCACATTCCTACACTCCCTCAAAGCTTGAGACATCTGTGGCATTGTGTTGTGACAAAACTACACATTTTAGTGGGTTTTTATTGTCCCCTGATCATGCTGTTTAATCAGCTTCCTGATATGCCACGAATGTCAGGTGGATGGATTTTTTGGGCAAAGGAGAAATACTCAAACTGGCATGTAAACACATTTGCGTACAAAACTGGAGAGAAATAAGCTTTTTGTGTATACATACTCTTTGGGTCCATTTTTCAACCTGCTAGTGGACATTTGGAACCTAAATTAGCCATAGCTCTGAGTGAGCAAAGTTAAGCTAGCATAATGATAACTTGCACAGGATTTTAACTTCTCTATCAAACATTGAGAGAATGGTGCTGGATTGGATAGCAGCCATTTTACTGGTTGGCGGGGGTGCTGATCTTAACTGTTTTTGTACATAACGTTTCCTCCATTTCCTATGACCGAAAAGAGCTTCAGAACAGCGATCATTAACGTGGACATGATGCTCACCCCCGGACCAGGCCCTAATGCTTGATTATTAGTTGATTATTGAATCAGCTGTGTAGTGCTAGGGCAAAAAATGAAATGAATTTGGTAAAGCCTGGAGTAAGCGTAGCTGGGGAGGAAGTGTAGTTTGTCGACTGGAGGCACACACAGTATATGGATCTGTGCAAATGCAGCTGTGATATCATTGTGGATCTATCCCTCTTTGGACTTTTTGAATCCATATCCACTTGAAAGTGTTTTGTATGGAAACTATGAAGACGGTCACTGATTGGCTGGGGGAGGAACACACACACACAGGTGTGTGTGTTTGTGATTTAGCAAATGCAGTTGATTTCAAGGGGTGAATTAATTGATTGTAAACATCTTGATACTAATGTTAGTGTTGTAATAAAGAGTAATTCACATGTCCATCAGTCATTCCACTCAAATTGTTTTTTTTTCACAGATTGTCACCATGCCACTGACAAATGCTGAAAAGCAAAATAGGGAAGTTAAGGTCAAAGAGAAACTTTGGAATTGCCCTTAAGTTAACATCAGGGGGGAAGGTAGCTTCATGGTTAAGAGCACCGGGCCAGAAACCGAAAAATCGCTAGTTTGAATCCCAGAGCTGACAAGGTACTTAATCCTAATTGATCTAACTCAACATTTGGGTGGTTTGTTTTGGTATTGACAGGTCACGAGTCTGTTCATCTACTGAAGATGGATCAATATGGGAGATGTGAAAGCAGTGATCAGCCAGAAGAAGTTAACCCACATTTTTATTTGTTCTTCAAAATGATTAAATATTTAGTTTTACATCTAAACTAATCGGCTATCCATTAACAGGTTTTATTGGTCAAATTGAGTTTATTCTTCTAACACCAACGGTGGTCTGTTCTAGGATCCCTCACTGCATTGGAGTGAGGTTAAAGAGGAGGCTGAAGAATGTCCAATTTCAGCTGTGTTGTTAGGCGTTGAAACATCCCAGGTTTGTCAAAAGGAGGACCCCGATGAACAAGATCCTTCCTTTGACACGGTTTCAGACATACATGGAGTCACAGAGCAGGAGTGTGGACATAAAGGCATGCCACATCTAAAGGTAAGTATCTCTTTTACACTGCAAGCCCACTTACAAGGCCCAGAGGTGTTAGAATTACAGTACCAGTCAAAGTTTGGACACCTACTCATTCAATGGTTTCAAAGTAGCCACCCTTTGCCTTGATAACAGCTTTGCAAACTCTTGGCATTCTCTCAACCAGTTTCACCTGGAATGCTTTTACAACAGTCTTGAAGGAGTATGCTGAGCACCTGTTGGCTGCTTTTCCTTCAGTCTGCGGTCCAACTCATCCCAAACCATCTCAATTGGGTTGAGATCGGATTATTGTGGAGGCCAGGTCATCTGATGCAGCACTCAATCACTCTCCTTCTTGGTCAAATAGCTCTTACACAGCTTGGAGGTGTGTTTTGGGTCATTGTCCTGTTGAAAAACAAATGATAGTCCCACTAAGCACAAACCAGATGTGATGGTGTATCGCTGCAGAATGCTGTGGTAGCCATGCTGCTTCAGTGTGCCTTTCAATTCTAAATAAATCACTGACAGTGTCACCAGCAAAGCACCATCACACCACCTCCTCCATGCTTCACGGTGGGAACCACACATGCAGAGATCATCCGTTCATCTACTCTGCAGCTCATGAAGACAGTGGTTGGAACCAAAAATCTCAAATTTGGACTCATCAGACCAAAGGACAGATTTCCACCGGTCTAATGTCCATTGCTCATGTTTCTTGGCCCAAGCAACTCTTCTTCTCATTGGGGTCTTTTAGTAGTGGTTTCTTTGCAGCAATTTGACCATGAATCTCAATATCAACTGTTCAGATGTCTCTTAATTGAACTCTGTGAAGCTATTAATTTGGGCTGCAATTTCTGAGGCTCTAATTAACTTATCCTCTGCAGCAGAGGTAACTCTGGGTCTTCCTTACCTGTGGCGGCGATCCCATGAGAGACAGTTTCAGCTCTTGATGGTTTTTGCAACTGCACTTGAAGAAACTTTCAAAGTTCTTGACATTTTTTGGATTGACTGATCTTCATGTTTTAAAGTAATGATGGACTGTCATTTCTCTTTGCTTATTTGAGCTGTTCTTGCCATAATTTGGACTTGGTCATTTGCCAAATAGGGCTGTCTTCTGTATACCACCCCTACCTTGTCACAACACAACAGATTGGCTCAAACACATTAAGAAGGAAAGAAATTCCACAAATGAACTTTTAACAAGGCACACCTTTTTAATTGAAATGCATTATGAAGCTGGTTGAGAGAATGCCAAGTGTGTGCAAAGCTGTCATCAAGGCAAAGGGTGGCTACTTTAAAGAATATTAAATATAACATATATTTTGATTAAAAAACAAAGTGGTTTCTACTTGATTCCAAATGTGTTATTTCAGAGTTTTGATGTCTTCACTACTATTCTACAGTTTAGAAATTAGTAAAAAATAAAGAGAAACCCTTGAATGAGTAGGTGTGTCCAAACTTGTGAGTGGTACTTTGTTTTCTCTGTGTCAGGTGCCGCCTTCTCCAGTCCCAGTCAAAGAGGAGTCTGAAGAATGCTCCCTTCTGCCAGTAGATGAAGAGGAAGTTGCCCTATTTACAGTGAAGGAGGAAGTTGCCCTATTTACAGTGAAGAAGGAAGAGGATGAAGACGGGTTGAAGTCAGAAGATGAGGATGTTGTGAAAGTGCCAGTGCCTTGGGAACCGTTGGAAACATCATCATCATGCGCCGATACAGAGGATACAGAGGACAGTGAGATGGAAAGTGATAATGTGCAGGTGAGTTCAAGCATGTAATAACGTACTGAGTGAAATACACACTTTGAGATGCTTTGTAGGGTTAGCTTCTTGAAGGGCCATAATAAAAGTTAATTCATTCCACTTGTTGTTTTCACCATTCTGCACCCTACCTATTATACGCTGTGTACCACAAATCTAGTTTCAGTCTTCATTCTTTCTGCCACTATGTGACTGCATATGGTGTGGGCTACTGACATATATAAGAAGTAGGCAAGGTATCGGTGTGGCGACAATGTCTAAATTTAAGCCTATAGCTTCATAATGAAGTTAAGATTTCACAAACACAAAGCATAGCTTTCTTGAGCAGCTACTAGCTTGAGTGCTGGGCCTAGTTAGTATTCAGCCAATTCTTAAAGGTAACCCACTGGGCAAAAAACTTCTTGAATCAATGCAATTTGGCAATGTATTGTGACGTGGCTTCAGAAAGTATTAATTCCCCTTTACTTGTTCCACATTTGGTTTTTACCGCCTGAATTCAACATTTATTCAAAAAAAAATTTCTCACCCCTCGACCCACAATACCCCATAATGACAAAGTGAAAACATGTTTTAAGAAAATTTAGCAAATTTATTGAACATGAAATACAGAAATGTCTCATTTACATAAGTATTCACACCCTTGAGTCAATACATGTTAGAATCACCTGTGCAGAGAATACAGCTGTGAGTCTTTCTTGGTAAGTCTAAGAGCTTTGAACACCTGGATTGTACAATATTTGCACATTCTTTTTTTAAATCTATTATTCAAGCTCTGTCAAGTTGGTTGTTGATCTTTGCTAGACAGCCATTTTTCAAGCCAATTTGAAGTCAAAACTGTAACTAGGCCACTCAGGAACTTTCCATGTTGTCTTGGTAAGCAACTCCAGTGTAGATTTGGCCTTAAGTTATTGTCCTGCTGAAAGGTGCGTTTGTTTCCCAATGTCTGTTGGAAAGCATACTTATTTTGTTGTTGCCTTGAGCTTGGCTCTATTCAGTTTCCTTTTTATCCTACAAATCTACCTCGTCCTTGCCGATGACAATCATACCCATAAAATAATGCAGCCACCACCATGCTTGAAAATATGAAGAGTGGTACTCCATGATGATGTTGGATTTTCCCCAAGCATGACACTTTGTATTCAGGACATGAAGTTAATTACTTTGACACATTTTTGGCAGTTTTACTTTTGTGCATTATTGCATGTTTTGGAATATTTGTATTCTGTGCAGGCTTCCTCCTTTCACTCTGTAGTTACTCCACAATACTAAGCTAAATGACAATGTTGTTGATCCATCAACAGTTATCTCCTATCACAGCCATTAAACTCACCATTGGGCTCATGGTGTAATCCCTGAGTGGTTTCCTTCCTCTCTGGCAACTGAGTGGGAAGGACGCCTGTATCTTTGTAGTGACTGGGTGTATTGATACACCAGCCAAAGTATAAAGAAGAACTTCACCATGCTCAAAGGGATATTCAATGTCGGCTTTATTTACAAATGGAACCTATTGGCAGATGGGTAAAAAATGTAAGGCATTATTGGAAAACCTCCCTTTGTGTTTGAAATTCACTGCTCAACTGAGGGCCCTTGAACAAAAATATAAACACAACATGCAACGATTTTACTGAGTTACAGTTCATATAAGGAAATCAGTCAATTGAAATACATACATTAACCCCTAATCTATGGATTTCACATGACTGGGCAGAGGCCCACCCACTTGGGAGCCAGGGCCACCCACTGGGGAGCCAGGCTCAGCCAATCAGCCTGAGTTTTTCCCACACCAAAAGGCTTTATTACAGACAAATGCTCCTCAGTTTCATCTGCTGTCCTGCTGGCTTGTCTCGCACGATCCCGCAGGTGAAAAAGTCGGATGTGACTGTCCTGGGCTGGCATGGTCTGCTTTTGTGACGCCGGTTAGACGTACTTACAAATTCTCTGGAGGCGGCCTATGATAGAGAAATGAACACAACATTCTTGTAATCAGCATGCCAATCACACGCTCCCTAAAATCTTGTCGTGTTGTGTGATAAAACTGCATATTTTAGTGGTATTTTATTCTACCCTACCAAGCAAAAAGGCAGTAACTGATCATAGTGTGGAACTGAGAAAAATGGCTTTTATTTACCTTGGTTTCACAGTAACATTTTTGCAGTTATTGCTAACATGACCCCAATTTTCTCCAAAACACAATACAATAGAGGCAGGATACTTGTCCACATGATTAAGCATGTATTTAATGTAGCAGAAATGACATTGCTCATTTGGTCCAAAATTAGTTTGTTACTGCCTTTTTGGTTGGTAGGTCAGTATTGTCCCCAGCGCAAGGTGCACCTGTGTAATGATCATGCTGTTTAATCAGCTTCTTGATATGCCACACCTGTCAGGTGGGTGGATTATCTTGGCAAAGTGGAAATGCTCACTAAGAGGGATGTAAACGAATTTGTGCACAAAATATTAGAGAAATAAGCTTTTTGTGCATATGGAACCTTTATGGGATCTTTTATTTCAGCTCGTGAAACATGGGACCAACACTTCCATGTTGAATTTATATTTTTGTTCAGTATATGTGTGGGATACAGAGATGAGGTAGTCATTCAAAAATCATGTTAAACACTATTGCACACAGAATGAGTCCATGCAACGTATTATGTGACTGGTTTGGCACATTTTTACGGCGGAACTTATTTAAGCTTGCCTCAAGAAAGGGGTTGAATACTTGTTGACTCACGATATCTCTGCTTTTCATTATTAATTAATTTAAAAAAATGTCTATAAACATAATTCCACTTTAACATTATGAGTGACACATTTGACATTTTTGGGTGACTGGAGTCTCTGACAATCTTATGGGAATTCCTCTGACACCTCCTATTATTTCGGTCCTGGGTGGCAGGAAGCTTGGCCCCAGTGATGTGCTGGGCCATTCGCACTACCCTCTGTAGCGCCTTATGGTCAGATGCCGAACAGTTGCCATACCAGACGGTGATGCAACCGGTCAGGATGCTCTCAATGGTGCAGCTGTAGAACCTTTTGGGGACCCATGCCATATCTTTTCAGTCTCCTGATGGGGAATAGGCTCTGTCGTGCCCTCTTCACGACTGTCTTGGCATGTTTGGACCATGATAGTTCTTTGGTGATGTGGACACCAAGGAACTTGAAACTCTTGACCTGCTCCACTACAGCCCCGTCGATGTTAATGGGGGCCTGTTCGGCCCGCCTTTTCCCGGAGTCCACGATCAGCTCTTTAGTCTTGCTCACATTGAGGGAGAGGTTGTTGTCCTCGCACCACACGGTCAGTTCTCCGTAAACCTCCCTATAGGCCGTTTCATTGTTGTCGGTGATCAGGCCTACCACTGTTATGTCGTCAGCATACTTAATGATGGTGTTGGAGCCGTGCAGATGTGGCCAAGTTCTTGACACAAACCGGTGCACCTGGCACCTACTTCCATACTCAGTTCACTTACATTTTTTGTCTTGCCCATTCACCCTCTGAATGGCACACATGTCATGGAAAGAGCAGGTGTTCATAATGCCTTGTATACTCAGTGTAGATGACAACTAAACCAAAAATCTGACATTGTTATTCAATTGTTCTTTTAGATATTTGAAAGCATAGTGATTACACATTGGGAATTCAACAAACTTCTGGCTGTCTTTTTGAGCGGGTGAATAAAGGTTAATCTCTCATTGATCAACCTTATATTATTTAAAAAAATCCACCTTGAAATTACATCGTGTGCCCAGTGGGAACTGACTTTCTGACTGAACTGAATCCCCCCTCATCTCTGCTTCAAAGGACTGTGAAAACCATGAGCTTGATGTTTCAAGAGGAGTGAAGATTAAAGATTGCAGTAGGACATCATTGGATCCAGGGACGGTACCAGATACAGATGACAAAGCTAATGCTGTTGATTTCAGTGAGTACCATTGGTTAGGTGGGTTGCAGTTACGGTGTAGATATAATAATGTGTTACATGTAAATTACAAAAGTTTCATTGCTCATTAACTATCTCACTGGGCACAAACATCAATTCAACATCTATTCCACGTTGGTTCAACGTCATTCCATTGAAATGACATGGAAACAACATTGATTCAACCAGTGTGTGCCCAGTGGAATGGCTCTAATGAAGTAGAACTTGAGTTCATTTGATGTTCTTCTCACTTTCCTGTAGGTGGCTTTGAAGGGGGGTCCTCCTTCTACCCCTGCCCCCATTGTGCAATCGGCTTCACCATAGAACGCTTTTTCCTTGGGCACCTGAAGAGGGACCACCCTAAAGATTACATTGAAATGCTGAAGACTGGGAAAATCAAAGCCTATAAAAGAGGGAGTTTACGGGTGACCCCAGCCACATGCCCGCAATGTGGCAAGAGCTTCACCAATAAATATGTTATGCAAACGCATCAGAGGACTCATGCAGGGAAGAAATCTCATCACTGTGCAGACTGTGGGAAGAGCTTTGTCTACGCTGATGCACTTAAAAGACACAGATGGACTCACGCTGGTGAGAGCATATAAATGCTCTCGAGTGTAGCAAAAGATTCAGCGGACGAACCAGTCTGACCAGCCATGAAATTATCCATACAGGAGGGGGACCATTTAAATGCTCTGTTTGGGGAAAGAATTCAATCAGGGCGTAACTTAAAACGTCACCAACGATTCTGTGTAAAGACCGAGTAAACAGAAGAAGTGAGTAGGTGTCAGAGGATTGCAATAAAGAACATATTATAAATATATAATAATGTAACTGATGTAATACACTGCCACCTAATTAAGTATGTTATTGGTCTAGTTGAAAATGTAAAACATTCAAGACAGGCCTTTTCCTTATCTGACGTAGGATTCATGTAAATGTATGCCCAGCAGATGGCAGTAAAATACATTTTAAAGGAAAATAAAATATTTTAAAATTGGTCTTTTCGAGTTTCCGTATGTGCAACCTTAATAATATTCCCTGAGATTTAGATATGTCTATGTAACTAGCAAGCAGGTAAATATATTTTCCTTGTTTATATGAGCTTTATTGCCATTTGATGACAAGTTGGGCTAACTATCCATCTGTTTGCCAGCTATAACAGATCACTTTAGTTAGCTAACGGTAGCGAGTATGCTTTAGGGCAATTCCACGTACTAGTACAGTACCGGTATAACAAAGACTAGCCATACATGTTTGAAGGCTAGGTATTACGAAGGACCCATTAGGACCAAAGTGTAGTTCATAGGAGCATGTCAAATGAAAGCTAAGAGTGCGTGTCTGTCGTACTTCATTATCAAATGCAGCTGGGATATCATTGTGGAGCTAGCTAGCTATCCCGCTTTGGACTTTTCGAATCCACCTCCACTTGAAAGCGTTTGACTTAATGAGGTTCTCATATTAGCAAGCGAGGAACAATTACAGTTGTGTGTACTTTGTCGAATGCAGTTCTTGAAGGGGTGAATTAATTGATTGTAAACATCGTGATACTAACATTAGTGTTGTAATAAAGATTAATTCAATTGTCCATCAGTCATTTCACTCAAATGTATTATTCACAGATTGTCACCATGCCACTGACAAATGCTGAAAAGCAAAGAAGATACAGGCAAAGACTAAAGGAGAAGGGGAGTTATGAGGTCAAAGAAAAATATTTTAAACGGAATGTGTTTTAAATCACAGGCTAAAATACAGAACATGTATGTGTTTTTTAATTTACCTTTTAAAATTTAGAAACACATTGCTAAAAGAAGAAATTACCTTGTTGAGAGCATATATTACATATTTCTACCTCTACATTCATGATGATGTAGCCTGAATAGTTAATGACATTCAAACCCATAATTGATTTCTGTGGAGTACAAATCAGGGATCAATGATGTCATACCATTACCATAGTTCTGTTACTGTGTGTTAATCCACTTCACTTGATGTAGTTTGATAACCAAAGGTTGTTTTTCAAACTAAAGTTGATATTGCTGACTGCCCATTCTTTTTGCAGACATCTTTGAATTATAATTTGGAGCAGATAATTACTTTTTTGGAAAATGTCACGTAAAGAAAAAAAGATTCATACCGTCATTCTGTTACCAAACTTGGCATCTGCCCAGTTCTTTAATAAACCATACCACTCTATGCACAATTAGTACTTTTAACAATGCCCCCTGAAAATGTACTTAAACTTTGCACTGAATTGTTTTTGTTTGACATTCATTTAAAGTGAAACGTCTGACTCGGTATAATTCTGTTATTGTGGAATTGTCCTTTAGCTACCATCATCATTGGTGTCATTGTTGACTTTCATATGGGCTTTGTTGATCCTTGTGATCTAACTAAACATTTGGGTGGGTTGTTTTATTGACAGGTCACGAGTCTGTTCATCATCTGCTGAAGATGGATCAATATGGGAGATATGAAAGCAGTGGTCAGCCAGAAGAGCTTTTTGTAGGTTAACCCACACATCATGCATTCTTCAAAATGAGAATCAATTTCATTATTCAATATCTAAAACGAGCGGCTGTTCATTAACAAGTTCTATTGGTCAAATAGTTTATTTCCCTAACCCCAACCATGGTCTGTTCTAGGATCCCTCACTGCATTGGAGGCAGGTCAAAGAGGAAGCTGATGAACTCCAGATTTCAACTGTGCCATTAAGAGTTGAAACATCCCAGGTTTGTCAAAATGAGGACCCGGATGAACAAGATACCTCCTTTGATCCACTTTCAGTCATCCATCGAGTCACAGAGCAAGAGTGTGGACATAAAAGCATGACTTACCTCAAAGTAAAGGTAAGTGCCTCCTTAACACTGTGCAAGCCCATTTACGAGGCCCAGAGTTATTGTTAGAATGATGATGCTGAATGAATGATTCTTTTCTCTGTCAGGTGCTGCCTTCTCCAGTCCCAGTCAAAGAGGAGTCTGAAGAATGCTCCCTTCTGCCAGTAGATGAAGAGAAAGTTGCCTTAATTACAGTTAAGGAAGAAGAGAATGAAGACTGGTTGAAGTCAGAAGATGAGGATGTTGTGAAAGTGCCAGTGCCTTGGGAACCGTTGGAAACATCATCATGCTCAGATACAGAGGATACAGAGGACAGTGAGATGGAAAGTGATAATGTGCAGGTGAGTTCAAGCATGTAATAACGTACTGAGTGAAATACACACTTTGAGATGTTTTGTAGGGTTAGCTTCTTGTAGGTTCAAACTAAAGGTGTCTTCATTCCTAGTTGTTTTGACCGTTCTGCACCTTACCTATTAAAAGCTGTGTACCACAAACCTAGCTTTCAACCTTGATTCTTTCTGCCACTATGTGACTGCATATGGAGTGGGCTACTGACATATACAAGAAGTAGGCCAGGTATAGGTATGGTAACAATGTCTAAATTTAATCCTATAGCTTCATAATGAAGTTAAGATTTCACAAACACAAAGCATAGCTTTCTTGAGTAGCTACCAGCTTGAGTGCTGGGCCTAGTTAGTATTCCGCCAATTTTTGAAAATACTGTATCTGACTTTCTGACTGAATACCCGCCTCATTTCTGCTTCAAAGGTCTGTGAAAACAATGAGCATGATGATTCAGGAGCATTGAAAATTGAAAATTGCAGCAAGACATCATTGGATCCAGGGATGACACTAGATACAGATGAGAAAGCTAATGCTGCTGATTTCAGTGAGTACCATTGGTTGGGTGGGTTGCAGTTACGGTGTAGAGATATAATAATGTGTTACATGTACATAACACGTTTCATTTCTCAATAACTGTGGCTCTAAAATTAAATAAGTGTAGTTCATTTGATGTTTTTATCTCTGTCCTTTAGGTGACTGTAAAAAGGGGTCCTCCTCCTTCTACCCATGCCCTCATTGTACGCTCGGTTTCACCATAGAACGCTTTTTTCACGGGCATCTCAAGAGGGCCCACCCTGAAGAGTACATCACTCTGCTAAAGTTTCGGAAAATCATAGCAACCCAAGCCACGTGCCCACAATGTGGCAAGAGCTTCTCCAATAAATATGTTATGAAAACACATCAGAAGAGTCACACAGGAGAGAAACCATATCACTGTGCAGACTGTGGGAATAACTACGTCTTCGCTGATTCACTCAAAAAACACAGATGTGGGAAAGGATTACGAAGACAAACCCATCTGACCAGCTATGAAATGATCCCCACAGTAGAGAGACCATATACATGTGTTCAGTGTGGAAAAGGATACAGATTTCAAACCCAACTGACTAGCCATGAAAAGAGCCACACAGGAGAGAGACCATATAAATGCTCTCAGTGTGGAAAAGAATACAGAAGACCAGCCCATCTAAAAAGACATCAAATGACCCACACTGAAGAGAGGCCATTTGATTGCCTCAGGTGTAAGAAGTCATTCTACCGGCCGGAAACTCTAAAAGCACACCAGAAAACCCATACAGGAGAAAAGCCTTATCGATGCTCTCTGTGTGACAAATGTTTTGGCTTTTCCAGAGACCTTAAGAGACATCAGTTGACACATACAAGGGAGACCCACACTGGACAGAGGTACTATGATGTCCACGAGTGTAATAAGTCCTCCGGCCAGCTGGAAATTCTCAATGCACACCAGAAAACACACAAAGTAGAAAAGCCTAAGCCTTATCAGTGCTCTCAGTGTGACAAATGTTTTGGCTTTTCCAGAGATCTTAGAAGACATCAGTTGACACATACAGGGGAGAAACCGTTTAGTTGCCCCCAATGTGAAAAATGTTTCGGTAGGAAATGGGAATTGACGTACCACCAACGGACACACAGCGGAGAGAGGCCTTATCACTGCTCTGAGTGTGGACAGAGCTTTAGCCTAAGGGGGAACTTTAAACGCCACCAGCAGAGCCACACAGGGAAGAAGACGTTTCACTGCACTCAGTGTGACAAGAGTTTCTTCAGAGCGGCTCACCTGAAAACCCATCTCCTCATTCACAATAGAACCAAAACAGTGGTCTGCTCTAACTGTGGGAAAGGGTTCAACCATGACGGGAACTTAAAACGTCACCAACGATTCTGTATGAAGACAGAGCAAAATTGTAATGCACCCCCATCTGTAGAAGTACAGATATGATATAATAATGTAATACAATGCCATCTAATTACAAGTCTGTTCTTCTTGGTACATTTATCTCTAGTTCAAAATCATTCAAGAGACAGGCCTTTTTGTTCTCTGACGACTGTAGGGGAGTAGGATTCGCTTTCATGTATATATGCCCATTAGGTGGCAGTAAAATAGGAAAGTATTTTTACATGTAGTGGTACTTTTTACTTTTCGATATTCTGTATGTGCAACCGCAATAATATTAGCTGACCCTCCGATACTCCTGAAAATCATCCATGTAACTAGCTAAAGGTAAAGATATTTCTGAATATATATATATATATATATATATTAAACATATATGAGCTTTATAAAGCCATTTGAGGACAAATTGGGTGTGTAGCTGACTATACAAGCCTTGTGTTGTGCCAGATAGAATAAATTAGGGCAATTCCACATAGCGTTACTAGTTGTTTCAAATAGGGCGCTAGTACGGTATAACAAAGATAGTAGCTAGCTATGTATGTTTGAAACTGTTTTAAAGACCCATGTGGACCAACATGTGAAGTTCATACGAGCACCAAGTTGGGTGTCAAATAAAAGCTAAAAGTGTCTGTTTGTCTGTGTGTGATCTGTTATAATAAAATGGAGCTGCGATATCTTTGTGGATCTATCCCTCTTTGGACATTTCTAATCCACCTCCACTTGAAAGCGTTTGACTTCAGGTCATTGATTGGCAAGGAAGAACACAAACATAGTTGTGTGTTTCAAATACAGTTGTTGAAGGGGTGAATCAATTGATGGTAAATATATTGATAGCAGTGTCGTAATAAAGATTCATTCAATTGTCCGTCTTTTCACTCAGATGTATTATTCACAGGTGTCACCATGCCACTGACAAATTCTGAAAAGCAAAATAGACTAAGAAGAAAATGTAGGTTTATGCTTATAAATAAAAATCTATTACACTTTTAAAGGTCCATAAGATGACATGACCTTTGATGAGAGCATATATTACCTGATTTCTACCACTAACTATTTAGGCTACATCATCATGAATAGAATGTCTTCAAACTTTTTTAACAAATCAAAAACTGAAAAATTTGGCGTGCAAAACATTGGATCATTCAGAGATCCTCACTGAACTTCTGGAGAGAGTTTGCTGCACTGAAAGTAAAGGGGCTGAATAATTTTGCACGCCCAATTTTTCAGTTTTTGATTTGTTAAAAAAGTTTGAAATATCCAATAAATGTCGTTCCACTTCATGAGTGTCCCACTTGTTGATTCTTCACAAAAAAATACAGTTTTATATCTTTATGTTTGAAGCCTGAAATGTGGCAAAAGGTTGCAAAGTTCAAGGGGGCCGAATACTTTCGCAAGGCACTGTATATGATAAACAGGGAGTAGCAGCCGTGTAAAAGAGGGGTTGGGGGAGGCACACAATACAAATACTTCGGGTAACCATTTGGTTACCTGTTCAGGAATCTTATGGCTTAGGGGTAAAAACTGTTGAGAAGCCTTTTTGTCCTAGACTTGGCACTCCGGTACCGCTTGCCATGCGGTAGTAGAGAGAACAGTCTATGACTGGGGTCTTTGACAATTTTTAGGGCCTTCCTCTGACAACGCCTGGTTTAGAGGTACTCGATGGCAGGCAGCTTTACCCCAGTGATGTACTGGGCCGTACGCACTACCCTCAGAAGTGCCTTGTGGTCGGAGGCCGAGCAATTGCCGTACCAGGCAGTGATGATGTTGCAGCTGTAGAACCTTTTGAGGATCTTAGGACCCATGCCAAATCTTTAGTTTTCTGAGGGGGAATAGGCTTTGTTGTGCCCTCTTCACAACTGTATTGGTGTGTTTGGACCATTCTAGTTTGTTGTTGATGTGGACACCAAGGAACTTGAAGCTCTCAACCTGCTCCACTACAGCCCTGTCGATGAGAATGGGGATGTGCTCCTTTTCCTGTAGTCCACAATAATCTCCTTAGTCTTGGTTACATTGGGGGATAGGTTGTTATTCTGGCACCACCCGGCCAGGTATCTGACCTCCTCCCTATAGGCACAGGGACTATGTTGGTCTACTTGAAACATGTTGGTATTACAGACTCAATCAGGGACATGTTGAAAATGTCAGCGAAGACACCTGCCAGTTGGTCAGCACATGCCCGGAGCACACGTCCTGGTAATCCCCGCAGCCTTGTGTATGTTGACCTGTTTAAAGGTCTTACGTCGGCTACGGAGAGCGTGATCATACAGTTATCTGGAACAGCTGATGCTCTCATGCATGCCTCAGTGTTGCTTGCCTCGAAGTGAGCATAGAAGTGATTTAGCTCATCTCGGAGGCTTGTGTCACTGGGCAGCTCACGGCTGTGCTTCCCTTTGTAGTCTGTAATAGTTTGCAAGGCCTGCCACAGCCGACGAGCGTCGGAGCCGGTGTAGTATGATTCAATCTTAGCCCTGTATTGACGCTTTGCCTGTTTGATGGTTCGTCGCAGGGCACAGCGGGATTTCTTGTAAGCTTCTGGGTGAGAGTCCTGCACCTTGAAAGCGGCAGCTCTACCCTTTAGCTCAGTGCGAATGTTGCCTGTAATCCATGGCTTCTGGTTGGGGTATGGACGTACAGCCACTGTGGGGATGATGTTCTCGATGCACTTATTGATAAAGCCAGTGACTGATGTGGTGTATTCCTCAATGTCATCGGAAGAATCCCAGAACATGTTCCAGTCTGTGATAGCAAAACAGTTCTGTAGTTTAGCATCTGACCACCTTTTTATAGACCGAGTCACTGGTGCTACCTGCTTTAATTTTTGCTTGTCAGCAGGAATTAGGAGGATAGAGTTGTGGTTGGATTTACCAATTGGAGGGCGTGGGATAGCTTTGTACGCGCCTCTGTGTGTAGAGTACAGGTGATCTAGAATTTTTTTCCCTCTGGTTGCACATTTAACATGTTGATAGAGATTTGGTAGAACTGGTTTAAGTTTCCCTGCATTAAAGTCTCCGGCCACTAGGAACGCCACCTCTGGGTGAGTGGTTTCCTGTTTGCTTATTTCCTTATACAGCTGACTGAGTGCGGTCTTAGTGCCAGCATAGGTTTGTGCTGGTAAATAAACAGCCACGAAAAGTATAGCTGAGAACTCTCGGCAAGTAGTGTGGCCTGCAATTTATCACAATATACTCTACTTCAATGTGTTTGTTGCATTTTCAATTCTACCCATAGTTTTGTCACAAAAACTGTTGCTGTTAAATAATGAGATGTAAGGCCACTAGCATTTTCGGGCGCCAGGTTCTTGTAAGGCAGGGTTTACACATAGACACACAACACCAGTCCAAGTGAAGGGTTAAACTGGTTTATTACTATCAGGCTTTGGCAGCGTTCTTGAGATACAAAAGCCAAAACAAACATAGTAAACACTTCGCCACCAGTGGAACGACGTCCGCCAAGCTTTGTCTTTGGGAGTTAATTCTGTGTTGAAATACTATTTTCCTTTGTTCTTTAAAACCTCCTTTTCCACTGTGTACTCTGTCTCTCCAATAACCTTCACCTGCCGGGGTCAAAAAACTGTGTGTTTACATGCCGTTGTAAGAAGGAAAACGTATGATGCTGACGGACTGTTCACATGCTGTTTCCTAATTCAATAAAGCCACACAAGTATGGTGGTGACCATCAAATCAAATTTTATTTGTCACATACACATGGTTAGCAGATATTAATGCGAGTGTAGTGAAATGCTTGTGCTTCTAGTTCCGACAATGCAGTAATAACCAACGAGTAATCTAACCTAACAATTCCAAAACTACTACCTTATACACACAAGTGTAAAGGGATAAAGAATATGTACATAAAGATATATGAATGAGTGATGGTACAGAATGGCATAGGCAAGATGCAGTAGATGGTATCGAGTACAGTTATACATATGAGATGAGTAATGTAGGGTATGTAAACAATGTGGCATAGTTTAAAGTGGCTAGTGATACATGTATTATATAAAGATGCAGTAGATGATATAGAGTACAGTATATACAGTGGGG
This sequence comes from Oncorhynchus masou masou, assembly GCF_036934945.1. Classification (NCBI taxonomy): domain Eukaryota; kingdom Metazoa; phylum Chordata; class Actinopteri; order Salmoniformes; family Salmonidae; genus Oncorhynchus; species Oncorhynchus masou. The sequence continues at coordinate 88,267,191 of NC_088235.1, read as the reverse complement.
CAAAAAAAGTATTTAGTCAGCCACCAATTGTTCAAGTTCTCCCACTTAAAAAGATGAGAGAGGCCTGTAATTTTCATCATAGGTACACTTCAACCATGACAACCAAATCCAGAAAATCACATTGTAGGATTTTTAATGAATTTATTTGCAAATTATGGTGGAAAATAAGTATTTGGTCAGTAACAAAAGTTTATCTCAATACTTCGTTATATACCCTTTGTTGGCAATGACAGAGGTCAATTGTTTTCTGTAAGTCTTCAGAAGGTTTTCACACACTGTTGCTGGTATTTTGGCCCATTCCTCCATGCAGATCTCCTCCAGAGCAGTGATGTTTTGGGGCTCTTGCCGGGCAACACGGACTTTCAACTCCCTCCAAAGATTTTCTATGGGGTTGAGATCTGGAGACTGGCTAGGCCACTCAAGGACCTTGAAATGCTTCTTACGAAACCACTCCTTTGTTGCCCGGTCGGTGTGTTTGGGATCATTGTCATGCTGAAAGACCCAGCCGCTTTCCATCTTCAATGCCCTTGCTGATGGTAGGCTTTGTTACTTTGGTCCCAGCTCTCTGCAGGTCATTCACTAGGTCCCCCTGTGTGGTTCTGGGATTTTTGCTCACCGTTCTTGTGATCATTTTGACCCCACGGGGTGAGATCTTGTGTGGAGCCCCAGATCGAGGGAGATTATCAGTGGTCTTGTATGTCTTCCATTTCCTAATAATTGCTCCCACAGTTGATTTCTTCAAACCAAGCTGCTTACCTATTGCAGAATCAGTCTTCCCAGCCTGGTGCAGGTCTACAATTTTGTTTCTGGTGTCCTTTGACAGCTCTTTGGTCTTGGCCATAGTGGAGTTTGGAGTGTGACTGTTTGAGGTTGTGGACAGGTGTCTTTTATACCGATAACAAGTTTAAACAGGTGCCATTAATACAGGTAACGAGTGGAGGACAGAGGAGCATCTTAAAGAAGAAGTTACAGGTCTGTGAGAGCCAGAAATCTTGCTGGTTTGTAGGTGACCAAATACTTTTCCATCATAATTTGCAAATAAATTCATTAAAAATCCTACAATGCGATTTTCTGGATTTTTTTTCTCATTTTGTCTGTCATAGTTGACGTGTACCTATGATGAAAATTACAGGCCTCTCTCATCTTTTTAAGTGGGAGAACTTGCACAATTGGTGGCTGACAAAATACTTTTTTGCCCCACTATAGATATGAGATGAGTAATGAAGGGTATGTAAACATTATATTAAGTAGCATTGTTTAAAGTGGCTAGTGATATATTTTTACATCAATTTCCATCAATTTCCATTATTAAAGTGAGCTAGAGTTGAGTCAGTATGTTGTCAGCAGCCACTCAATGTTGGTGGTGGCTGTTTAACAGTCTGATGGCCTTGAGATAGAAGCTGTTTTTCAGTCTCTCGGTCCCTGCTTTGATGCACCTGTACTGACCTCGCCTTCTGGATGATAGCGGGGTGAACAGGCAGTGACTCGGGTGGTTGTTGTCCTTGATGATCTTTATGGCCTTCCTGTGACATCGGGTGGTGTAGGTGTCCTGGGGGGCAGGTAGTTTGCCCACGGTGATGCATTGTGCAGACCTCACTACCCTCTGGAGAGCCTTACGGTTGTGGGCGGAGCAGTTGCCGTACCAGGCGGTGATACAGCCCGACAGGATGCTCTCGATTGTGCATCTATAGACGTTTGTGAGTGCTTTTGGTGACAAGCCGAATTTCTTAAGCCTCCTGAGGTTGGAGGCGCTGCTTGCGCCTTCTTCACGACGCTGTCTGTGTGGGTGGACCAATTCAGTTTGTCTGTGATGTGTACGCAGAGGAACTTAACTTACTACCCTCTCCACTACTGTCCCATCGATGTGGATAGGGGGGTGCTCCCTCTGCTGTTTCCTGAAGTCCACAATCATCTCCTTTGTTTTGTTGACATGAAGTGTGAGGTTATTTTCCTGACACCACACTCCGAGGGCCCTCACCTCCTCCCTGTCGGCCATCTCGTCGTTGTTGGTAATCAAGCCTACCACTGTAGTGTCATCCACAAACTTGATGATTGAGTTGGAGGCGTGCATGGCCACGCAGTCGTGGCCAGTCGTGGCCATGCAAAAGTACAGTTATGGGTCTCATCATCATGTTCTAACCGGACAACATTATAGTGGGCAGATCCGGTCAGAGTCAGTATAAGTGTACTAGGGGTGAGGGCATTCATAGCCAACCGCTCAGACGAGCTCCAGCTAGACATTTTTTCATGGTATCTCTACTATAGCAGGTCAGAATACGAAGGACCATGAAAATAATTTTGGTCGCTAAATCCGGCAAGACCTGGGGCGGCAGGGTAACCTAGTGGTTACAGCATTGGACTAGTGACCGGAAGGTTGCAAGTTCAAACCCCCGAGCTGACAAGGTACAAATCTGTCGTTCTGCCCCTGAACAGGCAGTTAACCCACTGTTCCTAGGCCATCATTGAAAATAAGAATTTGTTCTTAACTGACTTGCCTGGTTAAATAAAGGTAAAAAAAACAAAAAAAAACAAAACATGAAGATAATTTCCAGTGGTGATTTTAGCATGTAAATCTTGGCGGGGCTAACTCCCCAAAGTGCTCGCAAAGCCACTACACAACACAGCACTAATCAATACATAAATTGCACTATAAGGGTGGTAGATGGTGCCCACAAACTGTTAGGGCCTACATAAACCTGTCCCAACACCTTACCACTGCTACACCTGGCTATAAGCGGAGCCTTGTCTGGCAGCGAAATAGTTAATTCAGTCTAATTTACTGCCTTTAAAAAAACATAGCTGACTTGCTTAAACAAATGTGGTTTCTACTGACAATTGTGATGTACAAACTATGGCATAAGGGGATGACGAGCGCATAAGAGGCAATCTGTCATTTCGATTAAGACATGACGGACATAGTCAATATAACTATTTGTTCAGCACTTTTGAAATGTACAGCGACAGAATTCAGAACATGGGCCTTTCTTACAGTATTCTCCCTGTACACCAAGTCAGAACTGTAGGATAAATAAAGGGGGTGAGATGGACATTTTTATGTTTGTGCCTTTCTAATAATAAATTTCTGTGTTATGTTTGTATAAATCAATTTCTGTGTTCATGCAAATGACTGATTGAACAAATCCTCATTTTCAGGATGTGCAATTTGGCAGTACGCCCAGAACCTTCGAGAAAGGGGAATCTCAGTTTCAAGGTGTCAGCTTAGAGAGAAGAAGCCTTGTGAGGTATCGGTCTGTCACATTCATGACCCAGTATTAGTTGTCACATGAATGAAGCAAACATTGATTATGAATGATGAATAAGCTAAATCATGCAAATATAACTTGTCAGTATATAAGGGAACTAATATGACTGCCCCGTTAGAGCTCGTAACAGACATTCACCATGGTGCATCAAGTTTGCTGGAACCTGTCCTGCTCGCTGACAATAAACAATGATTCAATTAAGATTGACTGAATGTCCCTGTGTAAGAATTTCCACCATGGGCATATAAGCAGACAATGAAAGCTCTAACAATATTCAATGATGACATTTCTCCAAGTCAGGACAGTAGGCAAAGGGAAAATGAGGGGAAAAGGGACCAAATAATAATCATTATTATTAGGGTGAGGCACATGTGCCTACTACACAACATATACTTAGTATTACTTTCTTAGCTACAGTATATATATCTCCCTGGCATATTACATAATTTATGCAGCAGCACACAAGACCTTGTTGTGCTGTGCTCACTTGAACAGGAAGGTCGGGTGGCGGTCCTTATGGGCAAATTTTGTCATCAAAGTCTCAGATTCTCTGGATTTATGGTGCTTTCAAGACAACTGGGATCTCTGAAAAGAACAAGGTCAAATCATGACGTCAGTGATCTTCAGGTCGGAGATCTAGAAAGAGGCCCGAGTTCCCAACTTGGAATTCCGAGTTGGATGACCATTCAAAACATTTTCCCTGTCGGAGCTTGTTTTTTTCAGAGTTGCCAGTTGTCGTAAACTCACTGAAGTCTGAGATTTCCCAGTTGTGAGTTTCCAGTTGTTTTGAACACGGCAGAAGTCATGCTGTATGGACAGCATGGCCAATGTTGATTGTTTATCCTTTTAAGCATGGGAAAGAGACTCTTAAACCCAGACTTGGACTACACAACCACTCCAATGAATAGCAGGCTAGTGATTGCTTTGCTATGCTTGCAGTTAGACACTGATTCCTTCCAAACCACTCATTGTTGAATTTGCGATTTCCAACTTGTGTAATGTTTATGGCCGATGAGCACCGATACATTTTTATCTATAGTTTCTCTTTATAATTTCTCTTCATAAGACAAGGCTTGAATAGGATTTGCCAGTAGATTTTCAACTTGATTCATGATGACTGCTAGCTTGCTAGCTAAGATTTTGAAAGTATGACGTTGACATGATCAGTCCAATCAACGTTATGGTAGATATAACGTAATTTTATCTGTGGCCAATTAACTTGAGCCTTCTTGGATGGGCACTTCTAATGTAACTTTATGGCAGCACCCAAGGGGCCTGAATTTGAGTTCTCCCCGTAGATTGTGTAGTGCTGTAGTGTCCCCATGAGTGACAGAACATTGAGTCAATCACGGCGCAAGTAGAGAACATTACCAACCCCTACGCTCCGTATTTTCCACTGGCTGCCCCACCATCACAGAAAGCACTGAGCTATGCTGAAACCCCTACATTCTGAGCTGCCTTACACAAGAAAACAAAGAAGAGACCATGTTTGTATGAGGCTTTATTAACTCAATATTTTTTTTAACATTGTTTGCAAACAAATATGTGACACGTATTCATGCCAAAATAGCAATTCAAAACAGATGGGGGGGGCTTAGCTCCAGCTAGGAGCTAAGAAGTGTAAGAAGTCCTCCTGCCAGCTGGAAATTCTCAATGCACACCAGAAACTGTGTCAAACATGTTTGGGCTTTTCCAGAGATCTTAGAAGACATCAGTTGACACAAACAGGGGACAAATTGTTCAGTTGCCCCAAATGTGAAAACATTTTCGGGAGGAAATGGGAATTGACTACCCCATTGGACACAGTGGAGAGAGTGCTTTCCATTGCTCCTGAGTGTGGACAAAGCTTTAGCCTAAGGGGGAACTTTAAATGGCACCAGCAGAGCCACACAGGGAAGAAGACATTTCACTGCAATCAGTGTGACAAGTTTGTATGGCTCACCAGATAACCCATCTCCTCATTCACAGCTGAACAAACAGTGGAAACAACTGTGGGGAAAGGGTTCAATCAGGATGGGAACTTAAAACCTCACCAACGATTCTGCAAAAATACCTAAGTGGCAGTATAGATATGATCTTTTCAATTGAACCTTTATTTAACTAGGCAGTTAAGAACACATTTTTATTTACAATCCATCCATCCTGCCCTGCCTTTCTAAAGTCTTCTAAAGCCAAGTTAACAAACAGATCACTGAACATTTCGAATCCCACCGTACCTTCTCCGCTGTGCAATCCGGTTTCCGAGCTGGTCAGGGGTTCACCTCAGCCACGCTCAAGGTACTAAACGATATCATAACCGCCATCGATAAAAGACTGTACTGTGCAACTGTCTTCATCGACCTGGCCAAGGCTTTCGACTCTGTCAATCATCGTATTCTTATCGGCAGACCCAACAGCCTTGGTTTCTTAAATGACTGCCTCGCCTGGTTCACCAACTACTTCTCAGATAGAGTTTAGTGTGTCAAATCTGAGGGCCTGTTGTCTGGACCTCTGGCAGTCTCTATGGGGGTGCCACAGGTTTCAATTCTTGGGCCGACTCTTCTCTGTATATATCAATGATGTCGCTCTTGCTGTTGGTGATTCCATGATCCACCTCTACGCAGACGACACCATTCTGTATACTTCTGGCCCTTCTTTGGACACTGTGCTAACAAACCTCCAAACGAGCTTCAATGCCATACAACACTCCTCCTAGATTTCTCTATTGTGTTATTGACTGTATTTCTGTTTATCCCATGTGTAACTCTGTGTTGTTTTTTTGTTGCACAACATTTAAAAAAAAAATTATGGCATACCCGGGTCAATCCCTAAAAACGCTGGGCCAATTGTGCTCCGCCCTATGGAACCCCCAATCACGGCCAGTTGTGATACAGCCTGGAATTGAACCAGGGTCTGTATTGATGCCTCGAGCACAGAGATGCAGTGCCTTAGACCGCTTAACCACTCTTTAATGAGTAGGTGTCGGAGGATGGGAATAAATAATAAATTATGAATATATAATAATGTAGTACAGTACCACCTCATTAAGGTTCTGTTATTCTTGGTACATTGGTCTCTGTTTCATAATCATTCAAGCTAGGCCTTTTCGTTATCTGACACAACTGTAGGGCAGTATGATTCACTCTCATATATGCCCAGTAGGTGGTAGTAAAATAGGAAAGTGTTTTCAAACTCGGTGGTAGTTTGGTCTTTTTGAGTTTCCGTATATACAACCACAATAATATTCCACGACCCTCCGATACTCCTGTTAAGCATCCATGTAACCAACCGAAAGGTAAATATGTTTTATGTATTTATCTAAACATATGAGCTTTATAATATTGTCATTTGATGACAAGTTGGGTGTGTAGCTAACTATTCAAACCATCTGTTTGCCAGCTATAACTAATCTAGCTAGTTAGCATAGGGCAATTCAATTTACTAGTGCTTAACCAAAGATGGTGCTCGTACCTTATAACAAAGAGTGTAGCTATAACGTTACGTGTTTGAAAACTGGAGGTATAAAACCCCATAAAGACCGACATGTGAAGTTTATAAGAGCATATTGGGTGTCAAATGAAAGCAAACAGTGTCTCTCTGTGTGTGGTCCTTCATAATAAAATGTAGCTGGGATATCTTGGTAAATCTATCCCTCTTAGGACATTTCGAATACAACACATCCACTTGATGGCTTTTGTCTATGAAGAGGGTCTCTGATTGGCAGGAGAGGGACATACAGTTGTGTGTCCTTTCTCAAATGCAGTTTTGAATGGGGAATCAATTGATATCATCTTGATACTAGTAGTTCTGGAATAAAAATGGATTCCATTGTATGGAATACAATTCCATCCTTCATTCCACTCATGTATTATTCACAGATTGTCACCATGCCACTGACAAATTATGAAAAGCAAAGGAGAAGGAGTATTATGAGGAGGTAAAGTAGAAACATAAAAATTAATATATGTTTGAGAAAATCACAGGCTAAAAGCCCAAGAAAATAGATTTATTGTGTTGAGTTTTATTAATTACCCTTTCAGATGTCCATACAAATTGCTAAGTTATTACCTTGATGAGAGCATAAATGACCTATTTCTTCCTTTTTGTACCTATTCAGGCTACATCATCATGAATAGAATTACATTAAAATCCATAAATTTGGGGCCTCCCGGGTGGCGCAGTGGTCTAAGGCTGTGCCACCAGAAACTCTGGGTTCGAGCCCAGGCTCTGTCGCAGCCGGCCACGACCGGGAGGTCCATGGGGCGACGCACAATTGGCCTAGCGTCGTCCGGGTTAGGGAGGGTTTGGCCGGTAGGGATATCCTTGTCTCATTGCGCACTAGCGACTCCTGTGGCGGGCCGGGTGCAGTGCACGCTGACCAGTTCGCTAGTTGTATGGTGTTTCCTCCGGCACATTGGTGCGGCTGGCTTCCGTTAATTAAGAAGCAGTGCGGCTTGATTGGGTTGTGTTTCGGAGGACGCATGGCTCTCGACCTTCTTCTCTCCTGAGCCCGTACGGGAGTTGGAGCGATGAGACAAGACAGTAACTACTAACAATTGGATACCATGAAAAAGGTGGTAAAAAAAAATCCATAAGTATCCATCACTGTGTAGTACAACTCAGGTACCCAGGATGTCATTCTGTTACCAGTGTTAATCCACTTCACTTAATGTAGTTTGATAATCAAACATTTTTTTCAAACTAAAGTTGGCTTTAAAGCAGACTGCCCATTCTTTCTGCAGATATCTTTGAATCAGAGCAGATATTTATTGAAGCCCATTCCCGCCACCGCAAATTAATAAAATGTTGAGATATAATGTCAAACATTTTAAAATACTAAATCTAACTCAAAAGTTTGAGATAGTTGACCATTCTTATAGGATATGTTTCTTAATTTGTAACATTGTGTGGGAATTCCACAGATGTCCCCACAGGTCCCAGAGTGGTGGGCGGGGGGGCTGTTTTCCTGGGGCCCAGAGTTTTTCAGGATCTGGTAGGCTAACCTAACAAGGTAAAAGTCTGGACCCTAGTTGTAGGGTATGACATAGTAATAAATACACTGTAAAACGGTTTTAAATGGGCTATGGTGGACCAGATTTAAAATATATATATATACACACACACACACACAATAACTGCGATTGGGCATTACAACTAACAGGGCTCTGAGCTTGATTTATGCAGGTTTACATTTCACATTGCTTTTGGGTTGTAATCATATTTTAATGCTTGCATGAATATCACGCTGAATATATGTTCATGTCATTGTCACCAATCAACTGCATTACACTAAGAAATAATTCAAATGTAGATGCTAACGAATGCTAACCATAAGTTAATGTATCCGATGGTTAGCTAGCATGCTCGCAGTTACTGCTACGTCCTAAATAAGTGTTTGCAGCAATAACAGCTCAATTTAATCTAAGCAACTGTCTTTAACAACAGTCCTAACAACATGTAGGGCTTTTAGAACATAACATGTATTAGAAAATGTACAGGCAAATCACTAGTCTCTCATGATTGAAGCCTGTATCATTGTTGCTAATATTAGCAATGCTAGCTAGCTAAGTAGCTAACCCAGCTGCTGCATCTGAAATAGTGTTTTCAACAATAACAGCCAAATACAGCCTAAGCGACTGTCCAAGCAACCATCCAACAACACTGTAGGCCTACTGGAACAGTAGGCAACATGCAACAATTTCAAAGATTTTACTGAGTTACAGTTCATATAAAGAAATAAAATAAAATGTTATTTGTCACACGGGGCAAATACAACCTTGTACAGTGAAATGCTTACTTACAAGCCCTTAACCAACAATGCAGTCTTAAGAAAGATACCTAAAAAAGAAGAGCAGTGGCTTCTTCACTGGGAATGTGATGAAAGAAATAAAAGCTGAAATATATATTTTTCTCTACTATTATTCTGACCTAAGACAGGGAATTTTTATTAAGATTAAATGTAAGGAATTGTGAAAACTGAGTTTAAATGTGTTTGGCTAAGGTGTATGTAAACTTCCTACTTCAACTGTACACCACACCTAATCATTGAAGTGTTTTTCTTTATTTTTTACTATATTCTACGTTGTAAAGTAATTGTGAAGACATCAAAACTGAAATAACAGGTATGGTATCATTTAGTAACCAAAAAAGTGTTTAAAATATCAAAATGTATTTTATATTTGAGATTCTTCAAATAGCCACCCTTTGCCTTGATGACAGCTTTGCACAGTCTTGGCATGCTCTCAACCAGCTTCATAAGGTAGTCACCTGGAATGTATTTCCATTAACAGGTGTGCCTTCTTAAAAGTTAATTTGTGGAATTTCATTCCTTCTTAATGTGTTTGAGCCAATCAGTTGTGTTGTGACAAGGTTGGGGGGTGGTATACAGAAGATAGCCCTATTTGGTAAAAGACCAAGTCCTTTTTATGGCAAGAACAGATCAAATAAGCAAAGAGAAACGACAGTCCATCATTACTTTAAGACATGAAGGTCAGGAGGGGACTGAGCAGCAGGGGACTGAGCACGCACCCCTGAGGGGCCCCCGTGTTGAGGATCAGAGTAGTGTGTTGTTACCTACCCTTACCACCTGGGGGCGCCCCGTCAGGAAGTCCAGGATCCAGTTGCAGAGGGATGTGTTTAGTCCCAGAGTCCTTAGCTTATTGATGAGCTTTGAGAGCACTATGGTGTTGAACGCTGAGTTGTAATCAGTGAATAGCATTCTCACGTAGGTGTTCCTTTTGTCCAGGTGGGAAAGGGCAGTGCTGGAGTGCAATAGAGATGGCATCTTCGGTGGATCTGTTGGGGCGGTATACATATTGGAGTGGGTCTAGGTTTTCTGAGATAATGGTATTGATGTGATCTATGACCAGACTTTCAAAGCACTTCATGGCTACAGAGGGTGGGTGCTACGGGTTGGTAGTCATTTAGGCAGGTTACCTTAGTGTTCTCGGGCACAGGGACTATGGTGGTCTGCTTAAAACATGTTGGTATTACAGACTCGGACAGGGAGAGGTTGAAAATGTCAGTGAAGACACTTGCCAGTTGGTCAGCGCATGCTCGCAGTACACGTCCTGGTAATCCATCTGGCCCTGTGGCCTTGTGAATGTTGGCTTGTCTAAAGATCTTATGCACATCGACTGCGGAGAGCGAGATCACACAATCTTCCGGAGCAGCTGGTGCTCTCATGCATGTTTCAGTGTTATTTGCCACGAAGTGACATTAGAAGTAGTTTAGCTCGTCTGGAAGGCTTGTGTCACTTGGCAGCTCTCGGCTGTGCTTCCCTTTGTAGTAGAGGCCGACCGATTATGAATTTTCACCACCAATACCGATTTATTGGAGGACCAAAAACAGCAGATGACGATTAATCGTCCCAATTATATATTTGTAATAATGTCAATTACAACAATACTGAATTAACACTTATTTTAACTTAATATAATACATCAATAAAATCAATTTAGCCTCAAATAAAAAATGAAACATGTTCAATTTGGTTTAAATAATGCAAAAACAAAGTGTTGGAGAAGAAAGTAAAAGTGCAATATGTGCCATGTAAGAATGCTAACGTTTAAGTTCCTTGCTCAGAACATATGAAAGCTGGTGGTTCCTTTTAACATGAGTCTTCAATATTCCCAGGTAAGAAGTTTTAGGTTTAGTTATTATAGGAATTATAGGACTATTTCTCTCTATACCATTTGTATTTCATATACCTTTGACTATTGGATGTTCTTATAGGCACTTTAGTATTGCCAGTGTAACAGTATAGCTTCCGTCCCTCTCCTCGCCCCTACCTGGCTCGAACCAGGAACACATCGACAACAGCCACCCTCGAAGCAGCGTTACCCATGCAGAGCAAGGGAAACAAATACTCCAAGTCTCAGAGTGAGTGACGTTTGAAACGCTATTAGTGCGCACCCTGCTAACTAGCTAACCATTTCACATCGGTTACACCAGCCTGATCTCGGGAGTTGATAGGCTTGAAGTCATAAACAGCGCAATGCTTGAAGCATTGCGATGAGCTGCTGGCAAAACGCACAACAGTGCTGTTTGAATGAATGCTTACGACCATGCTGGTGCCTACCATCGTACAGTCAGACTGCTCTATCAAATTACAGACTTAATTATAACATAATAACACACAGAAATACAAGCCTTAGGTCAATATGGCCGAGTCCGGAAACTATCATCTCGAAAACAAAACGTTTATTCTTTCAGTGAAATACCATTCCATATTTTATCTAACGGGTGGCATCCATAAGTCTCAATATTCCTGTTACATTGCACAACCTTCAATATTATGTCATAATTACGTAAAATTCTGGCAAATTAGTTTGCAACGAGCCAGGCGGACCAAACTGTTGCATATACCCTGACTCTGCGTGCAATGAATGCAAGAGAAGTGACACAATTTCACCTGGTTAATATTGCCTGCTAACCTGGATTTCTTTTAGCTAAATATGCAGGTAAAAAAATATATACTTCTGTGTATTGATTTTAAGAAAGGCATTGATGTTCATGGTTAGGTACACGTTGGAGCAATGACAGTCCTTTTTCGCGAATGCGCACCGCATCGATTTATATGCAACGCAGGACACGCTAGATAAACTAGTTTTTATTTATTTATTTTTATTTCACCTTTATTTAACCAGGTAGGCTAGTTGAGAACAAGTTCTCATTTACAACTGCGACCTGGCCAAGAGAAAGCATAGCAGTGTGACAGACAACACAGAGTTACACATGAAGTAAACAATTAACAAGTCAATAACACAGTAGAAAAAAGGGGAGTCTATATACAATGTGTGCAAAAGGCATGAGGAGGTAGGCGAATAATTACAATATTGCAGATTAACACTGGATTGATAAATGGTCATGTAGAGATATTGGTGTGCAAAAGAGCAGAAAAGTAAATAAATAAAAACTGTGGGGATGAGGTAGGTGAAAATGGGTGGGCTATTTACCAATAGATTATGTACAGCTGCAGTGATCGGTTAGCTGCTCAGATAGCTGATGTTTGAAGTTGGTGAGGGAGATAAAGGTCTCCAACTTCAGCGATTTTTGCAATTCGTTCCAGTCACAGGCAGCAGAGAACTGGAAAGAAAGGCGGCCGAATGAGGTGTTGGCTTTAGGGATGATCAGTGAGATACACCTGCTGGAGCGCGTGCTACGGATGGGTGTTGCCATCGTGACCAGTGAACTGAGATAAGGCGGAGCTTTACCTAGCATGGCCTTGTAGACGACCTGGAGCCAGTGGGTCTTGCGACGAATATGTAGCGAGGGCCAGCCGACTAGAGCATACAAGTCGCAGTGGTGGGTAGTATAAGGTGCTTTAGTGACAAAACGGATGGCACTGTGATAAACTGCATCCAGTTTGCTGAGAAGAGTGTTGGAAGCAATTTTGTAGATGACATCGCCAAAGTCGAGGATCGGTAGGATAGTCAGTTTTACTAGGGTAAGCTTGGCAGCGTGAGTGAAGGAGGCTTTGTTACGGAATAGAAAGCCGACTCTTGATTTGATTTTCGATTGGAGATGTTTGATATGGGTCTGGAAGGAGAGTTTGCAGTCTAGCCAGACACCTAGGTACTTATAGGTATCCACATATTCAAGGTCGGAACCATCCAGTGTGGTGATGCTAGTCGGGCAAGCGGGTGCAGGCAGCGATCGGTTGAAAAGCATGCATTTGGTTTTACTAGCGTTTAAGAGCAGTTGGAGGCCACAGAAGGAGTGTTGTATGGCATTGAAGCTCGTTTGGAGGTTAGATAGCACAGTGTCCAATGACGGGCCGAAAGTATATAGAATGGTGTCGTCTGCGTAGAGGTGGATCAGGGAATCGCCCGCAGCAAGAGCAACATCATTGATATATACAGAGAAAAGAGTCGGCCCGAGAATTGAACCCTGTGGCACCCCCATAGAGACTGCCAGAGGACCGGACAGCATGCCCTCCGATTTGACACACTGAACTCTGTCTGCAAAGTAATTGGTGAACCAGGCAAGGCAGTCATCCGAAAAACCGAGGCTACTGAGTCTGCCGATAAGAATATGGTGATTGACAGAGTCGAAAGCCTTGGCAAGGTCGATGAAGACGGCTGCACAGTACTGTCTTTTATCGATGGCGGTTATGATGTCGTTTAGTACCTTGAGAGTGGCTGAGGTGCACCCGTGACCGGCTCGGAAACCAGATTGCATAGCAGAGAAGGTACGGTGGGATTCGAGATGGTCAGTGACCTGTTTGTTGACTTGGCTTTCGAAGACCTTAGATAGGCAAGGCAGAATGGATATAGGTCTGTAACAGTTTGGGTCCAGGGTGTCTCCCCTTTGAAGAGGGGGATGACTGCGGCAGCTTTCCAATCCTTGGGGATCTCAGACGATATGAAAGAGAGGTTGAACAGGCTGGTAATAGGGGTTGCGACAATGGCGGCGGATAGTTTCAGAAATAGAGGGTCCAGATTGTCAAGCCCAGCTGATTTATACGGGTCCAGGTTTTGCAGCTCTTTCAGAACATCTGCTATCTGGATTTGGGTAAAGGAGAACCTGGAGAGGCTTGGGCGAGGAGCTGCGGGGGGGCCGGAGCTGTTGGTCGAGGTTGGAGTAGCCAGGCGGAAGGCAAGGCCAGCCGTTGAGAAATGCTTGTTGAAGTTTTCAATAATCATGGATTTGTCGGTGGTGACCGTGTTCCCTAGCCTCAGTGCAGTGGGCAGCTGGGAGGAGGTGCTCTTGTTCTCCATGGACTTCACAGTGTCCCAGAATTTTGTGGAGTTGGAGTTACAGGATGCAAACTTCTGCCTGAAGAAGCTGGCCTTAGCTTTCCTGACTGACTGCGTGTATTGTTTCCGGACTTCCCTGAACAGTTGCATATCGCGGGGACTATTCGATGCTATTGCAGTCCGCCACAGGATGTTTTTGTGCTGGTCGAGGGCAGTCAGGTCTGGAGTGAACCAAGGGCTATATCTGTTCTTAGTTCTGCATTTTTTGAACGGAGCATGCTTATCTAAAATGGTGAGGAAGTTACTCTTAAAGAATGACCAGGCATCCTCAACTGACGGGATGAGGTCAATGTCCTTCCAGGGTACCCGGGCCAGGTCGATTAGAAAGGCCTGCTCACAGAAGTGTTTTAGGGAGCGTTTGACAGTGATGAGGGGTGGTCGTTTGACTGCGGCTCCGTAGTGGATACAGGCAATGAGGCAGTGGTCGCTGAGATCCTGATTGAAGATAGCGGAGGTGTATTTGGAGGGCAGTTGGTCAGGATGACGTCTATGAGGGTGCCCCTGCTTACAGAGTTAGGGTTGTAATATCATCAACCATGTGTAGTTAACTAGTGATTATGATTGATTGATTGATTGTTTTTTTATAAGTTGCGACGAGCAAACCCGTATCCGGGAGCGTAATCATAGCCTCAAAGCGCATTAGCATAACGCAACTTTTCCTATTCATGAAAATCGCAAATGAAATGAAATAAATATATTCAAACACAAGCTTAGCCTTTTGTTAACTTCTTGCGTCGAGCAATCCCGGATCCGGGATCCTATTTATAGCCTCAAGCTCATTAGCATAACGCAACGTTAACTATTCATGAAAATCGCAAATGAAATGAAATAAATATATTTGCTCTCAAGCTTAGACTTTTGTTAACAACACTGTCATCTCAGATTTTCAAAATATGCTTTTCAACCATAGCTAAACAAGCATTGGTGTAAGAGTATTGATAGCTAGCATAGCAATAAGCCTAGAATTCAGCCAGCAACATTTTCACAAAAACAAGAAAATCATTCAAATAAAATAATTTACCTTTGAAGAACTTCAGATGTTTTCAATGAGGAGACTCTCAGTTAGATAGCAAATGTTCAGTTTTTCAAAAAATATTATTTGTGTAGGACAAATCGCTCCGTTTTGTTCATGTTTGGCTATGAAAAGAACCTGTATCCAGTTATAGCCTCAAGCTCATTAGCATAATGTAACGTTAACTATTTATGAAAATCGCAAATGAAATGAAATGAATGTGCTAGCTCTCAAGCTTAGCCTTTCCTTAACAACACTGTCATCTCAGATTTTCAAAATATTCTTTTGAACCATAGCAAAACAAGCATTTGTGTAAGAGTATTGATAGCTAGTGTAGCATTTAGCGTAGCATTTAGCGGGCAACATTTGCACAAAAAACAGAAAAGGATTCAAATAAAATCATTTACCTTTGAAGAACTTCGGATGTTTTCAATGAGGAGATCTCAGTTACATAGCAAATCTTCAGTTTTTCCTGAAAGATTCTTTGTGTAGGAGATATCGCTCCGTTTTGTACATCACGTTTGGGTACCAAAAAAACCTGAAAATTCAGTCATCAAAACGGCGAACTGTTTTCCAAATTAACTCCATAATATCGACTGAAACACGGCAAACGCTGTTTAGAATCAATCCTCAAGGTGTTTTTCACATATCTCTTCATTGATATATCGTTCGTGGATGTCTATTTTCTCCTCTGAATCGCTTGGAAAAAGACGTGCAGTTGAAGATGACGCACCAATTTCGACGGAGGACACCGGGCGGACACCTGGCAAATGTAGTCTCTTATGGTCAATCTTCCAATGATATGCCTACAAATACGTCACAATGCTGCAGACACCTTGGGGAAACGATAGATCGGGCAGGCTCATTCCTTGCGCATTCTCAGCCATATAAGGAGACAATGAAGAACAGAGCCTCAAAAATCCTGCTCATTTCCTGGTTGAAGTTTCATCTTGGTTTCGCCTGTAGCATCAGTTCTGGGGCACTCACAGACAATATCTTTGCAGTTTTGGAAACGTCAGTGTTCTCTTTCCAAAGCTGTCAATTATATGCATAGTCGAGCATCTTTTTGTGACAAAATATTGCGCTTAAAACGGGCACTTTTTTTACCCAATAATGAAATAGCGCCCCCATAGATGTAAGAGGTTAACAACGCTGTCATCTCAGATTTTCAAAATATGCGTTACAGCCAACGCTAGACAAGCATTTGTGTAAGTTTGTTATGGCATAATGCTATGCTAGGCTCTGCTGGCAGCAGGCAACATTTTCACGAAAATAAGAAAAGCAACCAAATTAAATCATTTACCTTTGAAGAACTTCGGATGCTTTCACTCAGGAGACTCCCAGTTAGATAGCAAATGTTCCTTTTTTCCAAAAATATTATTTTTGTAGGCGAAAAAGCTCCCGTTTCTTCACCATGCTTGGCTGAGAAATCGACCGAAAAATGCTATAAACTATAACGCCAAACTTTTTTCAAAATGATCTACTTAATATCGACAGAAACACGGCAAACGTTGTTTAGGATCCATCCTCAAGGTGTTTTTAACAAATATATTCGGTAATATATCCGTCGAGGCAGTTGGTTTCTCATAAGAAGCGATTGGAAAAATGGCTACCTCAGTATTTTATGCAAGGTTTTCTGCGGGAGACACCATGTGACCACATGCCATATATGGTCGCTTACAGCCATTCTTCAAGGGAAATGCCTAAAAAGACATCACAATGCTGTAGACACCTTGGGGAAAACGTGGAAAACGTAAGCTCATTCGTAGCTCATTCACAGCCATATAAGGAGTCATTGGCATGAGGCGGTTTCAAAAAATGTGGATTTTTATCTGGGTTTTGCCTGTAACATCAGTTCTGTGGCACTCACAGACAATATCTTTGCAGTTTTGGAAACGTCAGAGTGTCTTCTTTCCAAAGCTGTCACTTTTATGCATAGTCGAGCATCTTTTCGTGACAAAATATCTTGTTTAAAACGGGAACGTTTTTCATCCAAAAATTAAAATAGCGCCCCCTAAATCCAACTGGTTAATGCTAGCTAGCAACTTACCTTGACTTCTTACTGCATTCGTGTAACAGGCAGGCTCCTCATGAGGCAGGTAGTTAGAGCGTTGGACTAGTTAACCGTAAGGTTGCAAGAATGAATCCCTGAGCTGACAAGGTAAAAATCTGTCATTCTGCCACTGAACAAGGCAGTTAACCCTCCGTTCCTAGGCCGTCATTGAAAATAAGAATGTGTTCTTAACTGACTTGCCCAGTTAAATAAATAAAAAATCAGACAAATCAGAATGCCGATTTTCTGATTGTTATGAAAACTTGAAATCGGCCATAATTAATCGGTCGACCTCGACTTTGTAGTCTGTAATGGTTTGCAAGCCTTGCCACATCCGACGAGTGTCAGAGCCGGTGTAGTACGATTCGATCTTAGTCCTGTATTGATGCTTTGCCTGTTTGATGGTACGTCGGCGGGCATAGCGGGATTTCTTATAAGCATCTCAGTTAGAGTCACACTCCTTGAAAGCGGCGGCTCTACCCTTTAGCTCAGTGCGGATGTTGCCTGTAATCCATGGCTTATGGTTGGGGTATATACGTACAGTCACTGTGGGAGCCAGTGATTGATGTGGTGTACCCCTCAATGCAATCGGAAGAACCCCGGGAACATATTCCAGTCTGTGCTAGCAAAACAGTCCTGAAGTTTAGCATCTGCTTCATCTGACCACTTTTTTATTTATGTAGTCACTGGTGCTTCGTGCTTAAATGTTTTGCTTGTAAGCAGGAGTCAGGAGGATTGAATTATGGTCAGATTTGCCAAATGGAGTGCAAGGGAGAGCTTTGTATGCGTCTCTGTATGTGGAGTTAAGGTGGTCTAGAGTTATTTTCCCTCTGGTTGCACATTCAATATGCTGGTAGAAATGAGGTAAAAACGGATTAAAGTTTCCCTGGAGCGCCACCTCTGGATGAGCGTTTTCCTGTTTGCTTATGGACGTATACAGCTATTTGAGTGTTGTCTTATGAGTTTGGAACCACCAAGTCTCTTCCTATAGCTGTCCGCCCGGCCAAACTGAGGAATCGGGGGAGAAAGGCCTTGATCAAGGAGGTGACCAAGAAACCGATGGTCACTCTGACAGGACTCCGGAGTTCCTCTGTTGAGATGGGAGAACCTTCCAGAAGGACAACCATTTCTGCAGCACTCCAGCAATCAGGTCTTTATGGTAGAGTTGTCCAGATGGAGACCACTCCCCAGTTAAAGACACATGACTGCCTGCTTGAAACAATATTCTCTGGTCTGATGAAACCAAGATTGAACCCCTAATCCTGGTTTTGCTTTGTCATTATGGTGTATTGTTTGTCGATTGTTGAGGGGGGAAAACAATTGAATCCATTTTAGAATAAGGCTGTAATGTAACAAAATTTGGAAAAAGTCAAGGGGTCTGAATACTTTCCGAATGCATTGTATACTTAGGATATCGCTTTTCAACACTAAAAGTTTTTAAAAAATCGCTGGAGCACATCTTTAAACTTTGCAATTAATTGTTTTTGTTTGACATACATTTCAAAGTGAAAAATCTCAATCTCAGCATAATTCCGTTACTATGGAATTTCCCTTCGCTTACGTCAACATCGGTGCCGTTGTTGACTTTCATATGGGCTTTGTTGAGCCTTTTGATCTTATTTAACATTTGGGTGGTTTGTTTTGTTATTGACAGGTCACGGGTCTGTTCATCATCTACTGAAGATGGATCCAATGGATAAGTATGGGACATATGAAAGCAGTGGTCAACCAGAAGAGCTTTTTGTATGTTAAACCATATTTTATGCATTCTTCAAAGTGAGAAACAATTACATTTTACAATAGCTTAAACAATCGGCTATCCATTAACAAGTTTTATTGGTCAAGTTGAGTTTTTCACCAACCATGGTCTGTTCTAGGATCACTCAGTACATTGGAGTGAGGTTAAAGAGGAGGCTGAAGAATGTCCGATTTCAGCTGTCTCGTTAGGAGTTGAAACATCCCAGGTTTGTCCAAAGGAGGACCCTGATGAACAAGATCCCTCATTTGACACAGTTTCAGACATCTATGGAGTTACAGAGCAAGAGCATGGACATAAAGGCATGACATATCTCAAAGTAAAGGTTTGTATCTACTCAACATTTTGCAAGCCCACTTACAAGCCCAGAGTTGTTGTTAGAATTATGTTTTTTTGTGTCAGGTGCCGCCTTCTCCAGTCCCAGTCAAAGAGGAGTCTAAAGAATGCTCCCATCTGCCAGTAGATGAAGAGGAAGTTGCCTTAATTACAGTGAAGAAAGAAGAGAATGAAGACTGGTTGAAGTCAGAAGATGAGGATGTTGTGAAAGTGTCAGTGCCTTGGGAGCTGTTGGAAACATCACCATCATCATCATGTTCAGATACAGAGGACAGTGAGATGGAAAGTGATAATGTGCAGGTGAGTTCAAGCATGTAATAACGTACTGAGTGAAATACACACTTTGAGATGTTTTGTAGGGTTAGCTTCTTGTAGGGTCAATTTGAAAGTTTCTTCATTCCACAAGTTGTTTTGACTGTTTTGACACCCTACCTATTAAAAGCTGTGTACCCCAATCCACAAACCTAGCTCTTGGGCCAAGTTAGTATTTCCCCAATTCTTGAAGGTAACTGACTTTCTGACTGAACTGAATCCGCTTCTCTGTTTCAAAGGACTGTGAAAACCATGAGAGTGACATTTCACGAGGTTTAATGATTGAAGATTGTAGCAGGATTGATCCAGGGATGACGCCAGATACAGATGTGAAAGCTAATGCTGTCGATTTCAGTGAGTACCATTGGTGGGGTGGGTTGCAGTTGTGGTGTAGATATAGCTGCGGGAAGTAGTCTGGGGGTGGGGGTGCTGTGATTGTTTTGAAGTGGGGGGGCGCAGATTTTTTGGGGGCCAATGCTGAAGACGTCTATATCAGGGGTTCCCAAAAATGTTCAATCAAGGCCACCCTTTCAGCATTGGGGAACATCCTTTTACATCAACCTAAAACCCCAAACATCAAGCAATGCAAATGTAGAAGCACGGTGGCTAGGAAAAACTCCCTAGAAAGGCAAGAACCTAGGAAGATGCCTAGAGAGGAACCAGGCTCTGAGGGGTGGTCAGTCCTCTTCTGGGTGTGCCAGGGGGAGATTATAACAGTACATGGCCAATATGTGTAAATGTTCATAGATGACCAGCAGGATCAAATAATAATAATCACAGTGGTTGTAGAGGGTGCAACAGGTCAGCACTTCAGGAGTAAATGTCAGTTGGTTTTTCATAGCCGAGCATTCAGAGACAGCAGGTGCGGTAGAGAGAGACGAAAACAGCGGGTCTTGGACAAGGTAGCACGCCCGGTGAACAGGTCAGGGTTCCATAGACGCAGGCAGAACAGTTGAAACTGGAGCAGCAGCACGACCAGGTGGACTGGGGACAGCAAGGAGATATCAGGCCAGGTAGTCCTGAGGAATGGTCCTAGGGCTCAGGGAGGAGAGGGAGGGAATTAGAGCATACTTAGGATAAGGACACAGGATAAGATATAAGGATAAGATATATAACAGACTGACCCTAGAACCCAGACACAAACTATTGCGGCCCCATCAGACGATACCCCCTGACCCGGCCAACCAGGCAGGATATAACCCCACCCACATTGCCAAAGCACAGCCCCCACACCTCTAGAGTGATATCTTCAAATCACCAACTTACTACCCTGAGACAAGGCTGAGTATAGCCCACAAAGATCTCCCCCATGGTACGAACCCGAGGGGGGCGACAACCCGGACAGGAAGATCATGTCAGTGACTCAACCCACTCAAGTGATGCACCCCTCCTGGAGATGGCATGGAAGAGCACCAGTAAGCCAGTGACTCAGCCCCCATAACAGGGTTAGAGGCAGAGAATCCCAGAGGAGACCGGGGAACCCTCCAGGCATAGACAGCAAGGGTGGTTTGTCACTCCAGTGCCTTTCCGTTCACCTTCACACCCCTGGGCCAGACTACACTCAATCATAGGACCTACTGAAGAGATGAGCCTTCAATAAAGACCTAAAGGTCGAGGCTGAGACTGCTTCTCTCACATGGATAGGCAGACCATTCCATAAAATTGGAGCTATATAGGAGAAAGCCCTGCCTCCAGCTGTTTGCTTACAAATTCTAGGGACAATAAGGAGTCCTGTGTCTTGTGACCGTACAGTATGTGTCTTTTATGTCCAGCATGACCAAATCGGAAAGATAGGTAGGAGCAAGCCCATGTAATCCTTTGTAGGTTATCAGTAAAACCTTGAAATCAGCCCTAGCCTTAACAGGAATCCAGTGTAGAGAGGCTAGCACTGGAGTAATATGATCACATTGTTTGTTTCAAGTCAAGATTCTAGCAGCCGTGTTTAGCACTAACTGAAATGTATTTAATGCTTTATCCTGGTACCCGGAAAATAGAGCATTACAGTAGTCTAATCTAGAAGTGATAAAAGCGTGGATTAACTTTTCTTGTGTCATTTTTGGACAGAAAATTTCAGATGTTTGTAATGTTACGTAGATAGAAAAAAGCTGTCTTTTGAAATAGTCTTGATATGTTCGTCAAAAGAGAGATCGGGGTCCAGAGTAACGCAGAGGTCCTTCACAGTTTTATTTGAGATGACTGTACAACCATCAAGATTAGTTGTCAGATCCAACAGAACATCTCTTTGTTTCTTGGGACCGAGAACTAGCATCTCTGTTTTGTCTGAGTTTAAACGTAAAAGATTTGCCGCCATCCACTTCCGAATGTCTGAATAACAAGCTTCCAGTGAGGCCAATTTTGGGACTTCACCATGGTTCATCGAAATGTACAGCTATGTATCATCCGAATGACATCACCAAGAGGTAAAATATATAGTGAAAACAATAGTGGACCTAAAACAGAACCTTGAGGAACACCGAAACGTACAATTGATTTGTCAGAGGGACAAACCATCCACAGAGACAAACTGATATCTTTCCGCAGAAAAGATCTAAACCAGGCCAGAACTTGTTTGTGTAGAACAATTTGGGTTTCCAATCTCTCCAAAAGAATGTGGTGATCGATGGTGACAATCGCAGTGACCGGGCAACAACTCTTACAACTTCAACTATTGAATCCTGCAAGATAATATTCTTAATTATTTAAACTACCTTTTTTGCCAAAGCAGAGATGCTGAATAGTTGTTTTGCCTGCACTACAAATGTTATTGGTCCGCTAATACTAGTAAAAGGCCCAGTGCACTACTTTTGTGGGGTGGGGTTTTCTTCAAAAAATACGATTTTGTTTGTATTAATATTATTTTTTTTCAGATCTTTTTAAGGGGTTGCTGCAGCACCTTCAGCATCCCTACTTTCGGTGTCTATGGGTATAGAGATAAAATAATGTGTTACATATACAGAACACGTGGCACGTTTCATAGCTCAATAACTATGGTTCTATTTTTGATGTTTTTTTCTCTTTCCTTTAGGTGAATCTAAAGGGGGGTCCTCCTTCTACCCATGCCCCCATTGTACACTTGGTTTCACCATAGAACGTTTTTTCCATGGGCATCTCAAGAGGGCCCACCCTGAAGAGTACATCGCTCTGCTGAAGTCTGGGGAAATAATAGCAACAAAAAAAAAGTGTTCACAGCTGCCCCCAGCCACATGCCCGCAATGTGGCAAGAGCTTCTCCAATAAATATGTTATGGAAAAGCATCAGAGGAGTCACACAGGAGAGAAGCCATATCACTGTGCAGACTGTGGGAAGAGCTACGTCTTTGCTGATTCACTCAAAAAACATAAAAAAAGATGTGGGAAAGGATTCCGAAGACAAACCCAACTGACCAGCCATGAAACGATCCCCACAGGAGAGAGACAATATAAATGCTCTCAGTGTGGAAAAGGATACCGAACACCCGCCAGTCTAAAAGCACACCAGAAAACCCACCCAGGAGAAAAGCCTTATCAGTGCTCTCAGTGTGACAAATGTTTTGTCTTTTCCAGAGACCTTAAGAGACACAGATGGACTCACACTAGTGAGAGACCATATAAATGCTTTGAGTGTGGCAAAGGATTCGTCGAACAAACCCAACTGACTAGCCATGAGCTTATCCACACAGGAGAGAGACCGTATAAATGCTCTCAGTGTGCAAAAGGATACCGAAGACCAGCCCATCTAAAAAGACATAAAATGACCCACACCTAATGATTGCCTCCGGGGCAAGAAGTCATTCTACTGGCTGGAAGATTTGATAACTTGGAACTTTGATATGCCCGTAGAGTATATTAACTCTGGAACTTTGATATTCCTGTAATATACAGTGCCTTGCGAAAGTATTCGGCCCCCTTGAACTTTGCGACCTTTTGCCACATTTCAGGCTTCAAACATAAAGATATAAAAGTGTATTTTTTTGTGAAGAATCAACAACAAGTGGGACACAATCATGAAGTGGAACGACATTTATTGGATATTTCAAACCTTTTTAACAAATCAAAAACTGAACAATTGGGCGTGCAAAATTATTCAGCCCCCTTAAGTTAATACTTTGTAGCGCCACCTTTTGCTGCGATTACAGCTGTAAGTCGCTTGGGGTATGTCTCTATCAGTTTTGCACATCGAGAGACTGAAATTTTTTCCCATTCCTCCTTGCAAAACAGCTCGAGCTCAGTGAGGTTGGATGGAGAGCATTTGTGAACAGCAGTTTTCAGTTCTTTCCACAGATTCTCGATTGGATTCAGGTCTGGACTTTGACTTGGCCATTCTAACACCTGGATATGTTTATTTTTGAACCATTCCATTGTAGATTTTGCTTTATCTTTTGGATCATTGTCTTGTTGGAAGACAAATCTCCGTCCCAGTCTCAGGTCTTTTGCAGACTCCATCAGGTATTCTTCCAGAATGGTCCTGTATTTGGCTCCATCCATCTTCCCATCAATTTTAACCATCTTCCCTGTCCCTGCTGAAGAAAAGCAGGCCCAAACCATGATGCTGCCACCACCATGTTTGACAGTGGGGATGGTGTGTTCACGGTGATGAGCTGTGTTGCTTTTACGCCAAACATAACGTTTTGCATTGTTGCCAAAAAGTTCAATTTTGGTTTCATCTGACCAGAGCACCTTCTTCCACATGTTTGGTGTGTCTCCCAGGTGGCTTGTGGCAAACTTTAAACAACACTTTTTATGGATATCTTTAAGAAATGGCTTTCTTCTTGCCACTCTTCCATAAAGGCCAGATTTGTGCAATATACGACTGATTGTTGTCCTATGGACGGAGTCTCCCACCTCAGCTGTAGATCTCTGCAGTTCATCCAGAGTGATCATGGGCCTCTTGGCTGCATCTCTGATCAGTCTTCTCCTTGTATGAGTTGAAAGTTTAGAGGGACGGCCAGGTCTTGGTAGATTTGCAGTGGTCTGATACTCCTTCCATTTCAATATTATCGCTTGCACAGTGCTCCTTGATGTTTAAAGCTTGGGAAATCTTTTTGTATCCAAATCCGGCTTTAAACTTCTTCACAACAGTATCTCGGACCTGCCTGGTGTGTTCCTTGTTCTTCATGATGCTCTCTGCGCTTTTAACGGACCTCTGAGACTATCACAGTGCAGGTGCATTTATACGGAGACTTGATTACACACAGGTGGATTGTATTTATCATCATTAGTCATTTAGGTCAACATTGGATCATTCAGAGATCCTCACTGAACTTCTGGAGAGAGTTTGCTGCACTGAAAGTAAAGGGGCTGAATAATTTTGCACGCCCATTTTTTCAGTTTTGGATTTGTTAAAAAAGTTTGAAATATCCAATAAATGTCCTTCCACTTCATGATTGTGTCCCACTTGTTGTTGATTCTTCACAAAAAAATACAGTTTTATATCTTTATGTTTGAAGCCTGAAATGTGGCAAAAGGTCGCAAAGTTCAAGGGGGCCGAATACTTTCGCAAGGCACTGTATATGTTATGTAAAGTTCAACAATATATTGAAAAATTTGCTACATCGAAAATTATATATATTCAATATTTATGTTTTAAAATATTTATAAATTAAAAGGTTTGCTGTGTCTGTCAGCGTAGTGTCCAGAACATGGAGGCGCTACCAGGAGACAGGCCAGTACATCAGGAGACGTGGAGGAGGCCGTAGGAGGGCAACAACCCAGCAGCAGGACCGCTACCTCCGCCTTTGTGCAAGGAGGAGCAGGAGGAGCACTGCCAGAGCCCTGCAAAATGACCTCCAGCAGGACACAAATGTGCATGTGTCTGCTCAAACGGTCAGAAACAGACTCCATGAGGGTGGTATGAGGGCCCGACGTCCACAGGTGGGGGTTGTGCTTACAGCCCAACACCGTGCAGGACGTTTGGCATTTGCCAGAGAACACCAAGTTTGGCAAATTCGCCACTGGCCACTGTGCTCTTCACAGATGAAAGCAGGTCCACACCTAATGATTGCCTCCGGGGTAAGAAGTCATTCTACTGGCTGGAAGATTTGATAACTTGGATATGCCCATAGAGTATATTAACTCTGGAACTTTGATATTCCTGTAGTATATATGTTATGTAAAGTTCAACAATATATTGAAAAATTTGCTAAATCGAAAAGAATATATATTCAATATTTATGTTTTAAAATATTTATAAATGAATGTTAGAAATTGTTATTTAAATCAAAATCAGCTGGGCTTGACAATCTGGACCCTCTATTTCTGAAACTATCCGCCGCCATTGTCGCAACCCCTATTACCAGCCTGTTCAACCTCTCTTTCATATCGTCTGAGATCCCCAAGGATTGGAAAGCTGCCGCAGTCATCCCCCTCTTCAAAGGGGGAGACACCCTGGACCCAAACTGTTACAGACCTATATCCATCCTGCCCTGCCTATCTAAGGTCTTCGAAAGCCAAGTCAACAAACAGGTCACTGACCATCTCGAATCCCACCGTACCTTCTCCGCTGTGCAATCTGGTTTCCGAGCCGGTCACAGGTGCACCTCAGCCACACTCAAGGTACTCAACAATATCATAACCGCCATCGATAAAAGACAGTACTGTGCAGCCGTCTTCATCGACCTTGCCAAGGCTTTTGACTCTGTCAATCACCATATTCTTATCGGCAGACTCAGTAGCCTCGGTTTTTCGGATGACTGCCTTGCCTGGTTCACCAATTACTTTGCAGACAGAGTTCAGTGTGTCAAATCGGAGGGCATGCTGTCCGGTCCTCTGGCAGTCTCTATGGGGGTGCCACAGGGTTCAATTCTCGGGCAGACTCTTTTCTCTGTATATATCAATGATGTTGCTCTTGCTGCGGGCGATTCCCTGATCCACCTCTACGCAGACGACACCATTCTATATACTTTCGGCCCGTCATTGGACACTGTGCTATCTAACCTCCAAACGAGCTTCAATGCCATACAACACTCCTTCCGTGGCCTCCAACTGCTCTTAAACGCTAGTAAAACCAAATGCATGCTTTTCAACCGATCGCTGCCTGCACCCGCATGCCCGACGAGCATCACCACCCTGGACGGTTCCGACCTTGAATATGTGGACACCTATAAGTACCTAGGTGTCTGGCTAGACTGTAAACTCTCCTTCCAGACTCATATCAAACATCTCCAATCGAAAATCAAATCAAGAGTCGGCTTTCTATTCCGCAACAAAGCCTCCTTCACTCACGCTGCCAAACTTACCCTAGTAAAACTGACTATCCTACCGATCCTCGACTTCGGCAATGTCATCTACAAAATTGCCTCCAACACTCTACTCAGCAAACTGGATGCAGTTTATCACAGTGCCATCCGTTTTGTCACTAAAGCACCTTATACCACCCACCACTGCGACTTGTATGCTCTAGTCGGATGGCCCTCGCTACATATTCGTCGCCAGACCCACTGGCTCCAGGTCATCTACAAGTCCATGCTAGGTAAAGCTCCGCCTTATCTCAGTTCACTGGTCACGATGGCAACACCCATCCGTAGCACGCGCTCCAGCAGGTGTATCTCACTGATCATCCCTAAAGCCAACACCTCATTTGGCCGCCTTTCGTTCCAGTACTCTGCTGCCTGTGACTGGAACGAATTGCAAAATCCCTGAAGTTGGAGACTTTTATCTCCCTCACCAACTTCAAACATGTGCTATCTGAGCAGCTAACCGATCGCTGCAGCTGTACATAGTCTATTGGTAAATAGCCCACCCATTTTCACCTACCTCATCCCCACACTGTTTTTATTTATTTACTTTTCTGCTCTTTTGCACACCAGTATCTCTACCTGTACATGACCATCTGATCATTTATCACTCCAGTGCTAATCTGCAAAATTGTAATTATTCGCCTACCTCCTCATGCCTTTTGCACACAATGTATATAGACTCCCCTTTTTTTGTACTGTGTTATTGACTTGTTAATTGTTTACTCCATGTGTAACTCTGTGTTGTCTGTTCACACTGCTAAGCTTTATCTTGGCCAGGTCGCAGTTGCAAATGAGAACTTGTTCTCAACTAGCCTACCTGGTTAAATAAAGGTGAAATACATTTTTTTTTTTAAATACAAAATATTACTCATATTACAGAGCAAGCGGTAAAGCTTCATATCACACCAATTTTGGTTTTGTAGCACCTACAGATGAAACATTATGGAGTCTTATAGGAGGCCTACTGTAGGTAAGGCCAAATTGCCACATATTCCAACTTCAATTCATGTTTTCTCAATTATGCTTTCAGATGCAAATATCAAATATAGGTCAACAATGCTTCCTCCAAAGGACCCTTCTATGGATTAAATTTCATGAAAATCCCCCCAATTATTTTTTGTTCTTAGAGTTTATCAGTGCTCCGTGACAAATGTTTTTATTTTTATAGAGATCAGTTGACACATAAAGTCGACGTGTGTGAGCCAGTTTCCCACTCTGTCCAATGGCAAAGTTGGCACAAAACAAAAGTGACGTAATTAAGCATGTGTAGTAATGAGTAGGATTCTGTGTTTTCCCATGCAAATAGTAATTGCTTTTTATAAACGTGTTATCGGCCATCCTAATGATAACCCATTTATTTTCTGGAGAAGAGATGTATGTTTCTGGAAGATGTGTCATGCTGCCTTGTTGACAACATGACCAAACAACGCACATTAGGCTACTTTTCGATTTGAAAAGGGTGCTCTTCCCTACCCGCTTTCGATCAATGACGTCATGAGCCAGTGTAAAAGAACTCCCTCAATGTGAAAAATGTTGCGGTGGGAAATGGGATTTGACATACCACCAACGATCACACAGCGGAGAGAGGCCTTATCACTGCTCTGAGTGTGGACAGAGCTTTAGGTTAAGGGGGAACTTTAAATACCACCAGCAGAGCCACACAGGGAAGAAGACGTTTCACTGCACTCAGTGTGACAAGAGTTTCTCCTCATCCACAGTGGAATCAAAACACTGGTCTGCTCTTACAGTGGGAAAGAGTTCAACCAGGATAGGAACTTAAAAAAACGTCACCAGCGATTCTGTATAAAGACATTAGAGCACCCCCATCTGTGGAAGTACAGATTTGATCTTTAGTGAGTAGGTGTAATATGAATTATTAAGTCTGTTACTATTGGTACGTTGGTCTCCAGTTCAAAATCATTGAAGATAGGCATATTCGTTCTCTGACACAACCGGGTCTTTCTATAAATGATGGGGCCAATGTGTGACATTGGGATCAAATTTTCAAAATAAAAATGATTTTCATGCAGTTCCACATGTGTACTTAGAGGAATAAAAGTTAATATGTGCAAATTGACATACATCTCAGCAGGCTTCATACAGACATTGGGAAGTCAAATTCAAGGACTTTCAGGGAATTCTTCAAGCACTTAATTTACATTTTCAAGAACTTCAATGTTATACAATTGTATCATTTACACACTGCTCAAGAAATAAAGGGAACACTTAAACAACACAATGTAACTCCAAGTCAATCACACTTCTGTGAAATCAAACTGTCCACTTAGGAAGCAACACTGATTGACAATAAATTTCACATGCTGTTGTGCAAATGGAATAGACAACAGGTGGAAATTATAGGCAATTAGCAAGACACCCCCAATAAAGGAGTGGTTCTCCAGGTGGGGACCACAGACCACTTCTCAGTTCCTATGCTTCCTGGCTGATGTTTTGGTCACTTTTGAATGCTGGCGGTGCTTTCACTCTAGTGGTAGCATGAGACGGAGTCTACAACCCACACAAGTGGCTCAGGTAGTGCAGCTCATCCAGGATGGCACATCAATGCGAGCTGTGGCAAGAAGGTTTGCTGTGTCTGTCAGCGGTGTGTCCAGAACATGGAGGCGCTACCAGGAGACAGGCCAGTACTTCAGGGGACGTGGAGGAGGCCGTAGGAGGGCAACAACCCAGCAGCAGGACCGCTACCTCCGCCTTTGTGCAAGGAGGAGCAGGAGGAGCACTGCCAGAGCCCTGCAAAATGACCTCCAGCAGGACACATGTGCATGTGTCTGCTCAAACGGTCAGAAACAGACTCCATGAGGCTGGTATGAGGGCCCGACGTCCACAGGTAGGGGTTGTGCTTACAGCCCAACACCGTGCAGGACGTTTGGCATTTGCCAGAGAACACCAAGTTTGGCAAATTCGCCACTGGCGCCCTGTGCTCTTCACAGATGAAAGCAGGTTCACACTGAGCACATGTGACAGACGTGACAGTCTGGAGACGCCATGGAGAACGTTCTGCTGCCTGCAACATCCTCCAGCATGACCGGTTTGGCGGTGGGTCAGTCATGGTGTGGGGTGGCATTTCATTGGTGGGCTGCACAGCCCTCCATGTGCTCGCCAGAGGTAGCCTGACTGCCATTAGGTACCGAGATGAGATCCTCAAACCCCTTGTGAGACCATATGCTGATGCGGTTGGCCCTGGGTTCCTCCTAATGCAAGACAATGCTAGACCTCATGTGGCTGGAGTGTGTCAGCAGTTCCTGCGAGAGGAAGGCATTGATGCTATGGACTGGCCCGCCCGTTCCCCAGACCTGAATCCAATTGAGCACATCTGGGACATCATGTCTCGCTCCATCCACCAACAGACTGTTGCACCATAGACTGTCCAGGAATTGGCGGATGCTTTAGTCCAGGTCTGGGAGGAGAACCCTCAGGAGACCATCCGCCACCTCATCAGGAGCATGCCCAGGCGTTGTAGGGAGGTCATACAGGCACGTGGAGGCCACACACACTACTGAGCCTCATTTGGACTTGTTTTAAGGACATTACATCAAAGTTGGATCAGCCTGTAGTGTGGTTTTCCACTTTAATTTTGAGTGTGACTCCAAATCCAGACCTCCATGGGTTGATAAATTTGATTTCTATTGATCATTTTTGTGTGATTTTGTTGTCAGCACATTCAACTATGTAAAGAAAAAAGTATTTAATAAGAATATTTCATTCATTCAGATCTAGGATGTGTTATTTTAGTGTTCCCTTTATTTTTTTGAGCAGTGTATAATTGTACACAGGGCCTAATATAGACACCCACCAAAAAAAGAATGCAAAAAGTGTAAAAAAAGAAGAAAAAGAAGGCCATTATGCCTGACTTAGATCGGATGCATTCCAATTTTTCTGTAGCCTCTGTGGCCAACGACCCAGGCACACATAATAATGCCATGAATAGCGGTAGCATTAATCTCACCATTTGAATCTCGCCATCGCTCTTTTTGTACTGAACAAAAATACAAAAGTTAAATGTAAAGGGTTGGTCCCATGTTTCATGAGCTGAAATAAAAGATTCCAGAAATCATTCATATGCGCAAAAATTATTTCTCTCAATGTTTTTGCACACATTTCTTTACAACCCTATTTGTAAGCATTTCTCCTTTGCCAAAAATAATCCATCCACCTGACAGGTGTGGCATATCAAGAAGCTGATTAAACGGCATGATCATTACACCGGTGCACCTTGTGTTGGGGACAATGAAAGGCCACTCTAAAATGTGCAGTTTTGTCACAATACCATAGAGGTCTCAAGATTTGAGGGAGCGTGCAATTGGCATGCTGACTGTAGGAATGCCAGAGAATTTGTTTGTTTCTTTACCATGACTGCCTCCAACATAATTTTAGAGAATTTGGCAGTACATCCAAACAGCCTCACAACCGCAGACCACTCACAACTCATTCTGATTTGCAGGGCCTGGCTCCCCAGTGGGTGGACCTATGCCCTCCCAGGCCCACCCATGACTGTGCCCTTGCCCAGTCATGTGAAATCCATAGATTAGGGCCTAATGAATTTATTTCAATTGACTGATTTCCTTCTATGAACTGTAACTCAGTAAAATCTTTGAAATTGTTGTGTTTATATTTTTGTTCAGTATATAATGAAAAGGTGACCAAAAACCAGATTCCTATTTTAAGGGACGGATTTGTATGGAAAGCCAAGGGGAAGGGAACATTATATGTTGTCATCCTCATAATAACCATGCGTGGTTTAACCGAAACAGAATAGTACCCTTCAACTGAAGCAGCGGGATACTAACGAGTGTCCACATCTCTCATAATCATACCATTACTATACTTATAATGGTTTAGGACCATCACGTGACGTCCTGACGACTGGTAAAACAGGCTTGCACCCACGTGCTAATCTACGTTACTTTTGCCCCTAGCTCACGCCCGGGAGGCAGCCCATTTCCAAAATGAATGCAATCCCTTTTTTCCCTGGGAAACTCCTCCCGCTTGGGCAACCTGTGTCAGATAATCAAATCCATTCAATATCTCATGTGAAGTCTTCCAAAAACACTTTTGCACATGAATTCACATGTGAAATTTCACTTGCAAGTGACTTCACGTGAAATTGTACAAATGTTAAGTGTTCCAAAAGCACATTTTCACACGTGAAATGCGATGTGTAGTTTCATGGTATCACATGTTGAAATTTTGCATCTCCATATCACATTCATTTAACATGAGATCATGTTCTCACATGTTGTCACGTGTAGTTTCATATTACCACATTGCTTCACATGTTGGACATGTTATCACATTAACTTCACATGTGATCACACAAGAACTCACTTGTTCACATGTGGAATGCATTAGTTTTTTCCATAATGGACACCACAAACATTAAATTGTTTAGTCCAGATGTTGTTTAGTTTTCTATTGTTTAGTTGAGAAGTGCCAATTAATGGAATGTTAAAATAATGAAAAATAAAAATATTTTTATTATTTCTGCTGCACAAAATGTTAAACATGGCAATGTTGTTCTCATGTTCTCAATAAAGGCTTTTAATATTTCATTGCATGTCATGATTGATGAATCTTTTTCAAACTGTTACATTTCACCGCAAACCCTATTACAACTGACCCCTTAAGTGGGGTATATTGTAACATTTCACTCCTTATATCTGAGACAGTCACAACTTGTCTGTTTGATTCAGAGACACAATACCTATACCAATTTATAGCAGAGCCTTTTTAACAAAGCCTTTTTAATTCTATGTGCTGTGCATTTTGCTAAGATATTTGGATCACAACACTGTAGTGTAAGGGGCCTCCAGTTTTTAGATAGACTGGCTCTTTAAACTTACCACACCTGGGTCCAGATTCAGTAATAGTGAAATCAAACCTTCTTGATGAGTACCTGATAGTTTACAACTTTTATAGGAGTGGTTAAAACATGATAATAGTGGATATTTGAGTAGATCAAAAAAAGGTTTAATATACCTCAACTGTTATGCTATCCAGCCCTGGAATTTTCCCTATAGCCTAAAGGCTTTAATTGCATCAAGACGTTTTTCTGTACAGCTGTTCATTTTACACTATTCTTATTCAAAGAATACTTACAATTAACTTCAGTTAGTGGAACTGGAGGAGACTGAAATGAGAACGAATGCTTAAAGTACTTTGCATCCTCTTTCAAAATATAATTTGGTGAATCAAGGAAGACTCCATTTGTAATAAGTAAATACTTTTTCCTAGCATTTCTATGAATTTTTCTAAATGTTTCATCCAATTCGCTTTATTTTTTATAATACATGTACTGTTATTTCTTATTTCCTTTATTAATATGAAGTCCTTTTACCTACAGTCGTGGCCAAAAGTTTTGAGAATGACACAAATATAAATTTCCACAAAGTTTGCTGCTTCAGTGTCCTTAGATATTTTTGTCAGATGTTACTATTGTAACACTGAAGTATAATTACAAGCATTTCATAATTGTCAAAGGCTTTTATTGACAATTACATGAAGTTGATGCAAATAGTCAATATTTGCAATGTTGACCCTTCTTTTTCAAGACCTCTGCAATCCGCCCTGGCATGCTTTCAATTATCTTCTGGGCCACATCCTGACTGATGGCAGCCCATTCTTGCATAATCAATGCTTGGACTTTGTCAGAATTTATGAGTTTTTGTTTGTCCACCCGCCTCTTGAGGATTGACCATAAGTTCTCAATGGGATTAAGATCTGGGAAGTTTCCTGGCCATGGACCCAAAATATCAATGTTTTGTTCCCCGAGCCACTTAGTTATCACTTTTGCCTTATGGCAAGGTGCTCCATCATGCTGGAAAAGGCATTGTTCATCACCAAACTGTTCCTGGATGGTTTGGAGAAGTTGCTCTCGGAGGATGTGTTAGTACCATTCTTTATTCATGGCTGTGTTCTTGGGCAAAATTGTGAGTCAGCCCACTCCCTTGGCTGAGAAGCAACCCCACACATGAATGGTCTCAGGATGCTTTACTGTTGGCATGACACAGGACTGATGGTAGCGCTCACCTTGTCTTCTCCGGACAATCTTTTTTTCCGGATGCCCCAAACAATCGGAAAGGGGATTCATCAGAGAAAATGACTTTACCCCAGTCCTCAGCAGTCCAATTCCTGTACCTTATGCAGAATATCAGTCTGTCTCTGATGTTTTTCCTGGAGAGAAGTGGCTTCTTTGCTGCCCTTCTTGACACCAGGCCATCCTCGAAAAGGCTTCGCCTCACTGTGTGTGCAGATGCACTCACACCTGCCTGCTGCCATTCCTGAGCAAACTCTGTACTGGTGGTGCCCCGATCCCACAGCTGAATCAACTTTAGGAGACGGTCCTGGCCCTTGCTGGACTTTCTTGGGCGCCCTGAAGCCTTCTTCACAATAATTGAACAGCTCTCCTTGATGTTCTTGATGATCCGATAAATGGTTGATTTAGGTGCAATCTTACTGGCAGCAATATCCTTGCCTGTGAAGCCCTTTTTGTGCAAAGCAATGATGACGGCACCTGTTTCCTTGCAGGTAACCATGGTTGACAGAGGAAGAACAATGATTCCAAGGACCACCCTCATTTTGAAGCTTCCAGTCTGTTATTCGAACTCAATCAGCATGACAGAGTGATCTCCAGCCTTGTCCTCGTCAACACTCACACCTGTGTTAACGAGAGAATCACTGACATGATGTCAGCTGGTCCTTTTGTGGCAGGGCTGAAATGCAGTGTAAATGTTTGTTTTTTAACACACAAAAAACAATCAGTTGGGGACACGAAAAATGTCTGCCTTCTTCTCTGGCGCCACTTTAGGGTACGTGTTTCTTCTGCTCCAGAGTCCAACGGCGACGCGGTTTACACCTCTCCAGCCGACGCTTGTCATTGCTCATGGGGATCTTAGGCTTGTGTGCGGCTGCTCAGCCATGAAAACCCATTTCATGAAGCTCCTGACGAACAGTTCTTGTGCTGATGTTGCTTCCAGAGGCAGTTTGGAACTCAGTAGTGAATGTTGCAACCGAGGACAGCCGATTTTAACGCTCTATGCGCTTCAGCACTCGGCGGTCCCGTTTTGTGAGCTTGTGTGGCCTACCACTTCACGGCTGAGCCTTTGTTGCTCCTAGATGTTTCCACTTCACAATAATAGCACTTACAGTTGACTGGGGCAGCCCTAGCAGGGCAGACATTTTACGAACTGACTTGTTGGAAAGGGGGCATCCTATGATGTTGCCACGTTGAAAGTCACTGAGCTCTTCAGTAAGGCCATTCTACTGTCAATGTTTGTCTGTGGAGATTGCATGGCTGTATGCTTGATTTTACACACTTGTCAGCAACGGGTGTGGCTGAAATAGCCAAATCCCCTAATTTGAAGGGGTGACCACATACTTTTGTATATACACTACCTGTCAAACGTTTTAGAACACCTCATTCAAGGGTTTTTCTTTATTTTTACTATTTACTACATTGTAGAATAATAGTGAAGACATCAAAATTATGAAAAAACACATATGGAATCATGTAGTAACCAAAATGTGTTAATCAAAATATATTTTATATTTGAGATTCTTCAAATAGCCACCCTTTGCCTTGACAGTTTGCACACTCTTGCAATTCTCTCAGCCATCTCAATTTGGTTGAGTTTGGGGGATTGTGTAGGCCAGGTCATCTGATGCAGCACTCCATCGCTCTCCTTCTTAAAATAGCCCTTACACAGCCTGGAGGTGTTTTGGGTCATTGTTCTGTTGAAAAACAAATGATAGTCCCTCTAAACCCAAACCAGATGGGATGGCGTATCGCTGCAGAATGCTGTGGTAGCCATGCTGGTTAAGTGTGCCTTGAATTCTAAATAAATCACAGACCGTGTCACCAGCAAAGTACCCCCACACCATAACACCTCCTCCTCCATGTTTCACGGTGGGAAATACACATGTGGGAAATACACAACCCTCCAAATGGTCTTATACTCCCCTATCATCTTGGCGATCTCACTGCAGAGTTACAGGTCAGGGAGTCAAAGGGCTAATCCTTAGGGAGAAATCCTGACCATCCAGCAGACCCAATCTGGTAAGATTTGTTATTGAAGCAAGACAGACAAAGAAAACAAGAGTAATACATATATATCACTCGAGGTGGGGAAAACTTCATTTCTTCTGGAGTAACTGTCAACCTTTACCAACATCTCTTTTTTCCTTTTACAGGCAGGCATCTGAAGAAAATGTATTTGCATATTTATATAAGGGCACCAGGGGACTGGTAATTCCCCCTTTGGACACATGACTCACATGATCACAGAAATTGATTTATAGAACAGCACATGAATAGAACACTGAAATTAGTTAGAAGAAAAGCACAGGTATAAAATGTCCATGACAGTGTAGAAATATAATAATGCGTTTCATTGCTCATTATCTATGGGTCTATAATGAAGTAAACTGTAATTAATTTGACAAGTTCTGTCTTTCCATTAGGTGGCTTTTAAGAGGTGACCTTCAACTCCTGCCCCCATTGTACAATCGGCTTCACCATAGAACGCTTTTTCCACAGGCACCTGAAGAGGGGCCACCCTAAAGATTACATCGCAATGCTGAAGACTGGGAAAATCAAAGCCTATAAAAGAGGGAGTTTACGGGTGACCCCAGCCACATGCCCGCAATGTGGCAAGAGCTTCACCAATAAATATGTTATGCAAACGCATCAGAGGACTCATGCAGGGAAGAAATCTCATCACTGTGCAGACTGTGGGAAGAGCTTTGTCTACGCTGATGCACTTAAAAGACACAGTTGGACTCACACTGGTGAGATACCATATAAATGCTTGAGTGGGGAAAGGATTCAATCAGGACGGAACTTAAAATGTCACCAACTATTCTGTAGAAGTACAAATATGATCTTTAGTGTGTATGTGTCAGAGAATGGCAATAAACAACGTTCTGAATATATAACTAGATGGTAATTGTACATGGAGTACAAATGATGGGACTTGCTTTCACTCTTTAAAATTACTTTTTGTGGTAGGTATTTAAAAGGTTTTACTTTAGTATTTAAAGCAAAGCAGTTTAAAGTATGTATGGTTTATAAAAACATTATAGTAGTGATACTGTCTGCAGTAGTAATGGTGGTGACTAGTTATAGTTGAAAAAGTAGGTAGATGAAAAGTTTGAATAGCCCGAACATATTAAAGTCAGTTTGTTGTAACAAGCTTGAATGGTTTAAGAGTTACTGTTGGTGTTGTTTTTAATGCAAATGTATATAGTGATAGATGATTCAGAAAAAAAATAAGAATTTGAAGTTAGGACAGCGTGAACATGTGAAAGTTGGTTTGGTGGCTTCAGCTTGAATGGTTCAAGAAAGAATGTTGCTGAGTTATTTTACGCAAATGTATATAGTTATAGTTGATACAAGTTCTAAATGATTTGAAGTTAGGATAGCCTGAACATGTGAAAGTTGGTTTGGTGTATGTAGCTGGAATGATTTAAGAGTTACTGTTGGTGGGTTATATTATGCAAATGTATATAGTTAGAATTTATAGCGCAGATCAGAGCTTGACCAGAGCTAGTGCAATGCAGAGCTAGCTAGCTATGCCCATGACCAGAACTGAACCAGAGCTAGTGCAGACCAGAGCAGTTGTTGTGGTCACAGTAGTGCTCAGTAGTTTTGTGCACAGTAGTTGTGGTTCAATAGTTGTGGTCAGCAGTTGTGTGGTCAGTAGTTGTGATCAGTAGTTGTGTAGTTCTGGTCTAATTATGGTGGTTAATATTTATGGTTAATAGTTGTGTGGTTAATAGTTGTGTGTTCAGAAGTTGTGTGGTTGTGGTCAGTAGTTGTGTTGTTGTGGTCACTAGATATGGTCAGCAGTTGTGTGGTTGTGGTCAGAAGTTGTGTGGTTGTGGTCGGTGGTTATGGTCAATAATTGTGGTCAGTAGTTGTCAGTATATATGGTCAATAGTTATGGCTAGGTGCTTGTGGTCAGTAGTTGAGTGGTCAGTAGTTGTGTGGTCTTGGTCCATTGTGTGGTCTTGTGGTCTTGGTCCGTCACTAGATGTGGTCAGCAGTTCTGTGGTTGTGGTCAGATATTGTGTGGTTGTGGTCAGTAGTTGTGTGGTCTGTAGTTATAAGGTCAAACGTTGTTGGTTCTGGTCAGAAATTATGTGGTAGTGGGCAGTAGTTGAGTGGTCAAAAGTTGTGGCATTGTGGTCAGTAGTTGAGTGATCAAAGGTCCTCAAATGTGGTAAGTAGTTATGTGGTCAAAAGGTGTGTGCTTGTGGTCAGGAGTTTTGTGGTTGTGATCAGAAGTTGTGTGGTTGGTCAGAAGTTGTGTGGTTGTGGTTAGGAGTTGTGTGGTTGTGGTCAGTAGGTTTATGGTTGTGGTCAGTAGTTGTGTGGTCAGAAGTTGTGTGGTTGTGGTCAGTAGTTGAGTGGTCAGTAGTTGAGATCAGTTGAGTAGTCAGTAATTGTGATCAGTAGTTGTGGATAGGTGCTTGTGGTCAGTAATTGTGGTGGTCGGTAGTTATGTTGATTTAGATGTGTGATCAGTAGTTGTTTGTTCAGAAGTTGTGTGGTTGTGTACAGTAGTTGTGTGTTTGTGGTCAGAATTTGTGTGGTTATGGTCAGTGGTTGTTTGACATTGTTCCTCAAATGTGGTCAGAAGTTGTGTGGCTGTGGTCAGTAGTTGTGTGGTCAAAAGGTTTGTGCTTGTAGTCAGTTTTGTGCTTGTGGTCCGAAGTTTTGTGGTAAGTAGTTGTGTGGCTGTGGTCACTCGATGTGGTCAGCAGTTGTGTGGTCAGTAGTTATGTTGTCAAAAGTTGTGTGTTTGTCAGTAGTTTTGTAGGTGTGGTTTTGGTTGTGCGGTGTGGTTTTGGTCCGTATTTTTGTGCTTGTGGTGAGAGGTTTTGTGGTTGTGGTCAGAAGGTCTGGAGTTGTGGTCAGTAGTTTTGATGTGGTCATGGTTGTATGTTTTAATCAATTTTCTAAAACCTGCCTTGGCATGCTCCTATTCACATCATGTTGGCCATGGTGCTGTTGGTGATTGTTGTTTTGGCTGCAGTGAACATATATAGATCTGGGAATAGTAAGTGCTGTCCTCCAACTTTAGAAAGTGTCTTTCTCCTACAAAATAAATTAATCAAATATGTTTTGAACATACTCTTTTTCATGTGTTACCCTGACAAAATCATTACTGTTACAAAGCTACCCCCTCTCTCTCTTCTCTCCTGTCAGATACCAGACCTGTGGAAGGAGAGATGATGGAGCCAGTGATAAATCAAGATCAATATAAAAAAATACTGTAAGTTTGCTTTAATGTCAACCAAAATACTTGTACAGTAAATGAATTGGAGCAATAGCATACAGTAAGCTAGAGAACAGATTAATAAAATACAAGAAGCATAACACAATTTCGTCTGTTGTGGCTGCAAAATCATGAAAAACCATTCAAATGAATTGTCATCGTTTGAGCACATATACAGT
Organism: Oncorhynchus masou masou; assembly: GCF_036934945.1. Classification (NCBI taxonomy): domain Eukaryota; kingdom Metazoa; phylum Chordata; class Actinopteri; order Salmoniformes; family Salmonidae; genus Oncorhynchus; species Oncorhynchus masou. Next base: position 88,228,035 of record NC_088235.1, on the reverse strand, counting down.
AAATAGAAATCACATGTAATTAGCTAACATTACAAAACAATGTCGTTGTTTTTGAAAGATTTTTTTTTTTTGTCCATTAAAATAACATAAATTTTAAATACAGTGTAGACATTGGTAATGTTGTAAATGACTACTGTAGCTGGAAACGGAGGGTCTGGATTTTTTTATGGAGTATCTACATAGGTGTACAGAGACCCATTATCAGCAACCATCACTCCTGTGTTCCAATGGCACGTTGTGTTAGCTAATCCAAGTTTATCATTTTAAAAGGCTAATTGATCATTAGAAAACCCTTTTGCAATTATGTTAGCACAGCTGAAAACTGTAGTTCTGATAAAGAAGCAATAAAACTGTCCTTCTTTAGACTAGTTGAGTATCTGGAGCATCAGCATTTGTGGGTTCGATTAAAGGCTCAAAATGGCCAGAAACAAAGAACTTTCTTGTGAAACTAAATAGAACCCGCAAAACACCAGTCTCAATGTCAACAGTGAAGAGGCGACTCCGGGATGCTTGCCCTCTAGGCAGAGTTCCTCTTTCCAGTGTCTGTTTTTTTGCCCATATTCATCTTTTATTTTTATTGGCCAGTCTGAGATATGGCTCTTTCTTTGCAACTCTGCCTAGAAGGCCAGCATCCCGGAGTCGCCCCTTCACTGTTGAGGTTGAGACTGTCTTCACTTTAACCATGCAGAACCTGCAGACTCAGGACACAGGAGAGTATGTGTGTGTTGTGGACAACAGAGGAACCCCCTGCTACATGGCATCTCTGTCTCTGACTGTCACTGCAGGCAATATAGTACTTATTAGGGGTTCACACCTATTGTTATTCTTAGATTATTTGTTTCCTTGACATGGTCAAATAGTTCAAGAATCAATTAACTTTTTTTCTAATTTGGCACACAGAAACTAGAGGCTATGAGTAACTTGGTCAAAAAGAATGGTACTGGTTGGCTTATAGGTGGCGCTGTTATAGGCAGTCTCACTTAAACACTCATACGCACCGCCCCATTTGACCCAGAGACTTGAAACTTTGTATGTAGGTGCCTTTCCTCATGCTGAACAAATTTGGTCCATCAGGATAGATTTTGGAAATGTTGGAAAACCTTTGAAAAATGTATTCTCATGAACCATATGTCCAAATAATGTTATATGTAGGCCCATGGTACATATCTTAACTTAGTTTAAGAAGAGAAAAGTGATTGGTTAAGAGATGACTTAGTTAGAAGTCAGAATCACTCCAAATGTGGGGTTAACACAATAGTCACTAAAGAGTTTGAGAAAATAACATTGATGCATATCAGTAGATACATATTAGCACATAGGCTAATATGCTAAAATATGCTAAAAATATATTTTTAAATCTTCATGAACCATAGGGCCAAATTTGGAATGTAGGACCATGGTACATTCCTTAACTTAGTTTCAGAAAAGGTAAGGGATTGGTCAAAAGATGGCTGAGTTATTGACAAATCAAAAATCTGATTTTATGTGTCAATTTAAACCAGTGTAAATCCACTCCACAGTGGCTTATCAACTTGAACATTTTCATCTCTGTCACAGATGTCCCTAAGATATGAACCACATTGAATTTGGTATTGATATGTAAAAAAAACAAGGAAACGATTAAGTAATTCTTTGCATATGTAACGCTAATCCTCAAGATCATCTACAATCATCTTCTCCTCATGAACCATACATCAGATTCACTCCAGATTTTGGATTGTTGCTGCATTCAAATATAGCCGCACTGTACCAATAGATGCACATTAGTACATATGCTAATGCTAAAAATACTTTAAAATTCTTCTCATCAACCTTAAGTCATATTGACTCCAGATTTGGTATATCGACTCAATGAATTAGTCTCTAATGAATTTGAGAATGATTAGCTGCGGCATTCAAAGACCGACACACTACACCACTAGATGGCACCATATCACACCAGGGCTATAAGAACTAAACCAATGGACATGGGGCCATGAGATTTGATATGCAAATCTTGGTTCCTACATGATAGAGTGCTTGCTTTGTTGTCCAACAAATCTTGTCCTTTCTGTCATCCTGTGACCCCTGTTCATTGCTTCTCGCAGCTATATGTCTAGTTAATCTACAGATTTTATTTACTCTTTCAGAATAAGATCTCATTAACACTTCTGTGTGATCCTCAAGAGTACGCTTGCTTTGTGTGTATCGTTTCTGTGTTTCCATACTCCAGGCTTCCCAGGTGTGTCAGTAAGGAGCAACATGGTGTCTGGTAAGAATGGGGACAGCATCACAGCTAAGTGTCTCTATAACAATATCCTGGAAGAGAGTGAGAAGATGTTGTGTAAGAACGGGACAGCTGCTGCAAACCGAAGCTCCTACCTCACTGCATAGGGAGAACAAGTGTCTCAGGACCGCGTCAACCTGCTTATCCATAGGGAGAATCGCACCTTCACTGTGACAATGAGACACCTGGAAATGAACGACACAGACTGGTACTGATGCATAGCAGGAGACCTCAGTCCTCAATGCATTCAACGCGTGTCAGCTGATAGTGAATCTGTGATGGTCTATCACATATCAGGCTTTGTCGTCCCCTTCAGATGACAAATAATGTAGTTGAAAAACCATTGTACTTTTTAAATATTTCATTTTCAAGAGAAATCTATTGAAGGAAGAGAATAATAGTCTTACTTATTTGTATTTCATTTTTTAACTAGGCAAGTCAGTTAAGAACAAATTCTTATTTTCAATGACGGCCTAGGAACAGTGGGTTAACTGCCTGTTCAGGGGCAGAACGACAGATTTTGTACCTTGTTAGCTCGGGGATTTGAACTTGCAACCTTCCAGTTACTAGTCCAATGCTCTAACCACTAGGCTACACTGCCGTGTCAAGCATGTGGTGCTTGCTGTCGAAATCTAATGAAGTACTTTTCCTTTCCTTTTGCAACAATATCTCCTCCAAACATGAACTTTGGTCTTGACTGAGAGAAACGGATGATGATAACCCAAGGTGAAGATGAAACCATTATTTTGTATTAGTGTAGATATACTGCAACAGTGATGCTAATTTGTGGAAATGTGTTGATGTTTTCTAGCTGGGACTGGGAGAGATATCTGGATATTCTGCTGAAAGTTGCTGTTGGCCTGGTATTTTTGGTTACCTAGGTTACCTAGTGGTGGCACGTAGACAACCTGTTGTCTACTGTCCTCTGCTGAGCTACATATCTCCTGGCTGATATGTTCAGAGATATCCTGCAGACCTGAGAAGTTCTGGACGAAGAACACATTTTTGGGGCAACCAGTTATTTTAATCAGACCCATCACTGATAAATTGGAACCCCCGATGGCATACAGAGACACTAAGATTCTTCAGCTCCTCTAAAGAGACACTTTTCTCATGGCGCTCGCTGCCCATGATTATCAACCCAACCTTAGTCATTTGTTCTCCTCTCCTCTCACTCCTCTCACACTGTCGTCAGTCCCACTCATAATTTCCCGGTGTGGGTAAGTCTCTGTGGCAGAACCATTTGTGTGACTTTCAGATCCCAGATGTACTGTAGGATCTCCCTGTTGTTCAGGGAAGTGCTGACATTGAACGCAGCCACATCACTATGTCGACTTTATGGAACCAGGCCCACCCAAACCTGGTCCTGCCCCAGTTAGGAGCAGCGATCTGAGGAAGTCCTTGATACGCTCAAGCTCCTGAGAGGTGATGCTCTGGGATCTGTCTTCCAGAACAATCATGATATTGATGGCAGCTCCCTGGGAACAGACTAACAGAACAAACATGAATTGCAAGTCTACCTAGTAGTTTAAAATATAATTTATAGGTTTTTCAGGATTTAACAAGTGACATCAATAAGGGACCATAGCTTTCAACTGGAAATTCAAATTGTCATCAACATTAATTTTAGGGGAAGGAAACCTGGGTAAAAATCCTACTCATTCACAATCCAGGCTGGTGTACAGTACCAAGTGGAAGTCAACACACTCCTTGCACAGTCTTCACATTTTGTTGCCATATAAATAAAACAAAACTTTGATTAAATTATATTTTTTTCCTACTCCGCTCTTTAAAAGTATATTTATTTTATTATTATATATATATATATATATTTTTAAACATTTAACGAAGATGTCTTGATTCCGCATGTCTTCACACCGTCCCCAAGTCAAGAACAGACTCTGGGAAATGCACAGTACTACAAAGAGCCATGTAACATGTAACTTAAGATGTAAAAGGCAGTAAAATATGATTTTAAAAAACAGATAAAACTACACTACTACACTACTTATGGAACATCGCGGACTGTGAAGAGACACACACAGGCACACACACACACATACATATCCACACAGGCGTGTGTTAATAAATCATCCATTCTGTTTGCAACAAGGTCGTCAGTAATACTGCAAGACAACATGGTAAAGAAATTTCCCTTTACTACAGACTTGGGTCAAATTCAATACTACACAACACAGAGTGAAATCCAATGTATTTTCAGGTATTTTGGTGGCAGCATCATGTTATGGGTATGCTTGTCAGTAGCAGGGACTGGGGAGTTTGTCAGGATCAAAATAAATATGAAAGGAGCAAAGCCCAGGTAAAAAAGTTATAGGAAATCCCACCTCAGTCTTTTGTAAACCCTGGGATAGTAGACAAAAGTAAATGCCAAAGACACACCATCATGGCTTTCTAAGAGCTGTTTAATATTCATGAGAAATTCAGAGACAAGGTTTGAATATTGCTGTCCGTCAATAATTCCCAACCAAACGTACTGAGCTTGAGTAAGTTTGATAAAAACAATGGATAAATGTTGCCATAGGTTTTGTGCAAAGTTAGTAGAATCTCATTCAAAATATTTCACAGCTGTAATGGCTGTCAAGTGCTTCCACCAAGTATTAACCCCGGGGTGTGCGCAATAAAGACATCATTGTTGTTTTATTTTGTATTAATTTAGTTTTAGTTCGATTTTTTTACTTTGAAAATTTAGTAGGTTGCGTAGATCGGTAGGAAAAACATCTAATTTATTCCCTTTTTGGATATAATTTTATGGCAGCAAAATGTGAAGACTGTGCAAGTGGTCTGTAGACTTTCACTAGTGATTGTAAGTACCTGTTGGGGTGTTGGACACCTTCTCTGCCAGGTGCCAGTGATCTTGAACAGATCTTGCTTTGAAGTGATTTCAATACCAATGGCCATGAGAGAAACACCATGTTTCCTCGGCAGCTTTGCTGACCTTTCCATGTCAAAGGGATCCGTGGCTTGTCCATCTGTGATGACCATCCCAATCTGGGGAACACCCTCAATTGCCCTGCTGCCTTTACCCTTCTGAAACAGAGCCACCATAGACCGCAAGGCCTTTCCAGTATATGTGTTACCTCCCAGTTGTAGAACAGTGTAAACTGTATACCCTTCAGGATTTCCCTTCTGGTCATATGGTCATTGAGCCTGAACACAACGTGTGGTGAGTTACTACACTTTATCAGGCCAATTCTGATATGGTCGGTGCCCGAAAAAAAAGCACAAACCACGGTATCCAGAAACTTCTTCATAATCATAAGGCCTTTTGGTGGTATGCCAAAAGAGTCCTCCATAAGTATAGCAACATCAGCCTTCACTCCCTGTGGGCAGACTGAAAAAAGGGTAGACTTGATGATAGTGTAACATTAGAAATTAACTAAATATAGTAAAACTATTGAAAATTATTATATATTGTACTACCTTCTCCCTGAGATTCTAACACTTTGGTGTGGTAGACAATCAGCAGGAAGGCAAATGTCCATTTTTTTGTTGAAAGACAATTTCAGACATTACAATAACTTCTATTTTATTACTTTATACAACACAATATCATTACTATGACTAAGTGTTGTTATATTACTTACCTGAGTCATCAAGAACACAAAATATAAAGATCTCCACTTTTTACCAGCAATTGTCACTCACTCAGAATTGACTGTTCACCCTTTAGAATGTAGGTTGTGGGAGACACAAACCTTCTCTGCCAGCAAAGTACTCATGTCCGTCCTCAGATCACAGCTCTTATTGTGATATGGAAGTATAATTGCCATGGTAACACAACACCCATGCACACACACAAAGAAGGATTCACAAATTATGTGTGAGTGTGATTACACAGCATTATCATTATCATCACTTAACTACACTACATTACCAAAAGTATGATTCATTCATCGGACTGCCAGATGGTGAAACGTGATTCATCACTCCAAAGAACGAGTTTCCACTGCTCCAGAGTCCAATGGCAGCGAGCTTTACACCACTCCAGCTGACGCTTGTCATTTTGCATGGTGAACTTAGGCTTGTGTGTGCGGCTGCTCAGCCATTGAAACCCATTTCATGAAGCTCCCGACGAACATTTATTGTGCTGACGTTGCTTCCAGAGGCAGTTTGGAACTCGGTAGTGAGTGTAGCTATGTGCTTCAGCACTCGACGCTCCCGTTATGTGAGTTTGTGTGGCCTACCACTTCGCGGCTGAGCTGTTGTTGCTCCTAGATGTTCCACTTCACAATAACAGTACTTAGAGTTGACCGGGGCAGCTCAAGCAGGTCAGAAATTTGACGAACTGATTTGTTGGAAAGGTGGCATCCTCTAATGGTGCCACGTTGAAAGTCACTGAGCTCTTCAGTAAGGCAATTCTACTGTCAATGTTTGTCTATGGAGATTGCATGGCTGTGTGCTCGATTTTATACACTGTCAGTGGCTGAAATAGCAAGGTGTCCACATACTTTTGTATATATAGTGTATTTCCTGTGAAACTCTCATAAATGAACAAAAAAACTGCTATGGTCCAACACTTGTGGTAAAAAGGATCCACTAGTTCAGTTGGTTACAATAGTAAGTTGGATGTAGAATATGCACGGGTGTCGCTAGACCATGTACTCTCAATTCACACTATTTTGAGAGCCTGACAGTATTGGATTTCCAGGTCTCCTGCTGTGAACAGAAACAAATGTCAATGGTGCTACTGCTCAATTTGTTTTCCATTTGCAAGTCCACCGCCGTCTCTGTCCAGGTTACTAAAACCTCCGTCGATTTTTCCCCAACATCTGCTAACCTTTTAAAAGTGCCCCAAAATCTTATTGACTTTCTCATCCCTTCAAAAAGCCATTCACACTAGCAGACTCCAATTATTATTTCCAAATGAACAGAACATGTTTTGATGGGTATATGTGAAAAGCCCTGCTGTTTCTGGTTGTTTATGTTTTGGGAAATGCTGCTAATTCTGTTTATGACAATATTGTTGCAGAAAATAGCCATCTATACAGACTCCACCCTCTCTATCTAGCCTTGTGTATCCACACCTAGCACCTGGCTACCACTGGACCTCTTGAGTAGGGCCCTGTGTTTAGGACACAAGGCTTTCAATAATTTTATTTTACGTTTTCCATACAGACAAAACCAACAATAACACGGAGCAATCGACATATACAAAATACAGACACATTTTTTTTTTTAAATGGCGAAAGATCCACAGTCCCCTCCCCGATTTTATCGCGGGGGACAAAAAAACAAACAAAAAATAGCAATGTCACTGTAATCTACAGTTTTTATTTTTGACAAATGTGCTTCCATGATAAAGAAAAAGCTTATTTCAATGTCCTAATAATTTCCCACCCCTCTCCCTATTCCACTTCCCGCCCAAACAAATTATTAAAAGTACTGATTTCCAATGGTACCAAAACAGCAACACTCAGAGGCTTGGTGGGTTATGGGTTGGCAATCCCCTTCAACAATATATTCACACACTGTTCTCCTATAAATTGAACCTACAGTGCTCCAGATATGACACAATCTCATCAACTCAATAGGCACAGATGTCAATTCAACATCTATTCCACCTTGGTTCAACGTCATTTCAGGACAAAAGTTAGTCTTTCCAGGGGAAACAACCATAACAGATTTCTGAGCCACCAGGAATTGTTTTGGTTTAGTGTCATCTATCCATGATTGAAGAATTGTTCATCTAGCAGCATAGCACATTAGATCAAATAGTTTTTATGACATTTCAGTGCAGGGTTAGCTGAGTGTAGACGCAGAAGGTATTGGAGAGGCTGTAAACCAATTGGAGAGCCCAAAATATTTGAAATTGCCCTTTTCACCTCTTTTCAGAAATCTTTAACAATAGGACAGTACCAGATGAGATGTGCATTAGTACCTTTCTGCTGCTTACATTTGGGACATACCCCAAAACATGCAGGGTCATATTTACAACTGTAGCTGATGAGTTGTATAGGAACAAAATATTTTCTTTGCATTGGCAAGAATAGCTTCCTATTCACAATTAGCGATGGTCACCCCAAAGTCTTGCTGCCATACATGTTTGCTGCTATCAGTGTTGATCTTGCCTATAGTAAAAAGACTGTTATATACGTTGCATTCGGAAAGTATTCAGACCCCTTGACTTTTTCCACATTTTGTTACATTACGGCCTTATTCTAAAATGGATGAAATATTTTTTTTCACCTCATCAATCTACACACAATATCACTAAGCATTCAGGTTTTAAGAAATTATTTAAAATGTATTAAAATTAAAAAACTGATATCAAATTTACATATGTATTCAGACCCTTTACTCAGTACTTTGTTGAAGCACCTTCAGCGATTACAGCCTCGAGTCTTCCTGAGTATGACACTTCAAGCTTGGCACAACTGTATTTGGGAAGTTTCCCCCATTCTTCTCTGCAGATCCTCTCAAGCTTTGTCAGGTTGGATGGGGAGTGTTGCTGCACAGCTATTTTCAGGTCACTCCAGAGATGTTCAATCAGGTTCAAGTCCGGCCTCTGGCTGTGCCACTCAAGGATTTTCAGAGACTCCTGCGTTCTCTTAGCTGTGTGCTTAGGGTTGTTGTCCTGTTGGAAGGTGAACCTTCGCCCCAGTCTGAGGTCCTGAGCACTCTGGAGCAGGTTTTCATCAAGGATCTCTCTGTACTTTGCTCTGTTCATCTTTGCCTCAATCCTGGCTAGTCTCCCAGTCCCCGCCGCAGAAAAATATCCCCACAGCATGATGCTGCCACCACCATGCAAGGTTTCCTCCAGATGTGACGCTTGGCATTCAGGCCAAAGAGTTAAATCTTGATTTCATCAGATCAGAGAATCTTTTTTCTCATTGCCTTTTGGCACACTCCAAGCGGGCTGTCATATGCCTTTTACTGAGGAGTGGCTTCCGTCTGATCACTATACCATAAAGGCCTGATTGGTGGAGTGCTGCGGAGATGGTTGTCCTGGAAGGTTCTCCCATCTCCACAGAGGAACTCTGGAGCTCTGTCAGAGTGACCACGGCCCTTCTCCTCTGATTGCCCAGTTTGGCCGGGCGGCCAGCTCTAGGAAGAGTCTTGGTGGTTCCAAGCTTCTTCCATTTAAGAATGATGGAGGCCACACTGAGTTCTTGGGGACCTTCAGTGCTGCAGAAATGTTTTGGTACCCTTCCCCAGATCTGTGCCTCGACACAATCCTGTCTCTGAGCTCTACGGAAAATTCCTTCGACCTCATGGCTTGATTTTTGCTCTGACATGCACTGTCAACTGTGGGACCTTACATAGACAGGTGTGTGCCTTTCCAAGTCATGTCCAGTCAATTGAATTTACCACAGGTGGACTCCAAGTTGTATAAATATCTCAAGGATGATCAATGGAAACAGGATGCACCTAAGCTCAATTTTGAGTCTCATAGAAAAGGGTCTGGATACTTATGCAAATAAGGTATTTCTGAGTTGTAATACATTTGCAACTATTTCTAAAAACCTGTTTTCACTTTGTCATTATGGGGTATTGTGTGCAGATTTTCTAACCCTTATTTTTTTAACCTTTATTGTTATTAGATTCTAACCTTTATTTAAAGATTTTGCATCAAACTGTCCCCTTTCCTTTTATGCCAGATGGTGTAGCACCATCCTTAGACTTTTTATTATTTAGTTAATATATTTATTCATTTAAGAAAGGCCTCAGCCTTTCTTTAACATTAGTACAGAACCCACTATTTAAAAAAGGTTTAAAAAGACTTCTGAAGTTTGTAATTTCCACATTGAAATTGAAGACTTGATTTACCCTTATGAAAAATGTATGAACCTCTACCAAAATGTCCATTAATTATAATTTGCATCATCATTCACATTTCCTGTTGCTGCATTATTATTTTCATGCTCTAGCAAACTGGCTCAAATTAAGATCCTACATCTGTATATTACCTCTGTGTCATCACCATGTTCGCAACAAAGTGATGTAGTAGGGGTAAACACATGGAAATCACACACACCAAGGAACACTTGATTTGGTATTACACTGAACTATTCTTTCACATTTCACTGAAAATAACAGTGAAAATCTTTTTCTACAGAGCACATTTACAAGTATACCAGTACCATTCAGATCTATAACTGGCAGAGACATGAAGCACTGATAAGATTTGAGATTTCCTCCCAGTCCTAGGAGCATCTGCACCTACGCTATTCACACCTGAATGCATTAGCAACAACACAACAAATATATCTACAACAACTAGTATTTCAATATTACAGTATATGTAGATTCACTTCTGAAATGTAAATACAAACACTTGGTTTTACCCTCTAAGTGCAAGTTTCAAACTTGGCACATAGAAGGATTTGATGTGTCTGAAACAATAAAACAGGGATATCAGTAATAACATTTTTTCTATCATATTTGAATAACAAAGACCAAAGTGAGTATCTAAAAAAGGGTTTCACACTACTATTCATGGCTGAGCTATGTACACAACATTCCACAATGCCTGAGGAAAAAAATCCATATCCATTTGCAGTAGTCTTCTCACTCCAGTGACTCCCAGCCAGCCATACGTTGCATCACTAGCAAGACTGGATCTCAATGTGAGGTTGGACAGACTGACGCTTGGGGCACAGTATCTTAGCAAAGGCCCTTCGGAAGCTGCTGTGGCAGAGAGGGTAAAGGAAAGGGTTAATACCAGAGTTCAGCCACAAGAGCCAAAACGTCACCTCGTACCAGTAGTGCTCCACACATCGCCCGCTACAGGCCGCTCGTATTATCATCAGTAGGGTGTAAGGTGCCCAGCAGATCCCGAAAATGCACACTATAATGGCCAGCGACTTGGCAATCTTCTTGTCGCGGGAGAGGCGGGAGCCCTCTGAGCTCCTGCTGGATGGCACGATGGGGGCCTGGAATTGGAGGAGCCTGGAAGTTTTCCTGCAGGAAGGGCCCTTGTTTCTCTGAATGAAGGTGTGTCCACTGCTGGGCTCCCCACTGGAGGATGGTGACAGTTCCTCGTCCTCCTCTATCACCTCTGAAACAGCGGTTGGCTCGCTCGATGATACTTTGCGAGTCTTGACAAAAAACACAGACAAGGTAGCACCCCCGTCCCTGAGACTGCCCCTGTCCCTGTGTGCCTTGGTGTCCTCCTTACGGATAGCCCTGCTCTTGTTCCTCTTCTGGATGTTCAGGTAGATGCACAGGTTGAAGAAGGTCACAGAGATAAAGGGGGTGAAGAACTCAAACGTAGACGCACTGAGTAGGAAGTACCAGGTGCAGTAGAACTCAGCGAAACACTCGTCAGGAGGGACGATGCTTTTACCCACAACCAGCTCCCAGAAGATAATAGCAGGGCCATAGAGAAGGAAGGCCAACACCCACACAGCCACCATCTTCACCACAGCATGGTGGGTCATGCTCCGCTGAGCTCTATATTTCACCTGGAAGTAGAGAAGTTAAGTGAGAAAAATAGCATACAAAACCTCACAGTAACATTTAATAATAATATCACCACATTTTTTTTAAATACAGATGTAATAAACTGCATAATCAATTCCATGTCTCTCAATGCAGGTAGCCTAGTGGTTAGAGCGTTGGACTTGTAACAGAAAGGTTGCAAGATTGAATCCCCAAGCTGACAAGATAAAAAATATGTTGTTCTGCTCCTGATCAAGGCAGTTAACCCACTGTTCCTAGGCCGTCATTGAAAATAAGAATTTGTTCTTAACTGACTTGCCTAGTTAAATAAAGGTAAAATAAATATAAACATTTGTAAAGGTGTATTGGATCCATTACTTTAAGGCCTTATTTGGATCTATGGGGGAGGTATTATTTCCTTGGGTGATAGGGTTCAAGAGCCCCTCCTCCATGGTGTGTCAGTGAAGCCAGAGGAGCAGGAGAGCTTTAGGCTGAGTGTGATACTGAATAATAATACAGGAGAGTGTGGAGGCACATCTGTCTGTCTGCTCTCTCTCTCCCTCTCATCTTCACCATTCTCTTCACCCAGGAATGAGCTTTTCACCTTCCATTTCCATTTCACCTTATCTCTCTATTTGCTTTGTTCATCTTCACCTCGCTTTCTCTGTCCCCGATTCCCTACCTACCTCTGTCTCTCGCAGTCTTTTTCCTGTCGATCAAATAAACAACAATTGCTGAGATGTCATCAAAATCAATGTCATCAAACTGAACAACTTGACTTTGTTGTTTGTCATGGCTGCGTCTAGGTATACTGACTTTGCTGTCAATCATGGAGACTGTGAGCACTGGGAGCAATAACAAGATCAAACATACACTCTACAGACAGGGGTTATTTTCCATCATTGTAACTCATTATCAAACACTACATGCAGCACTGTACTGTACTTGTTTTATTATGTATTAATATGTATTCATTGTTAATCAGGGAACCAGAAAGATATTCCGCTAGAAAACTTTACAACCACTGTAAAGTAACCTTCTAAACTTTGTAGAATGTTTGAATGTAAAAAACAATATTTTATTATGATAAAATATTGTATGACACATTCACTTATGCAGCTCCAGATAAAGTATAGTGACCCTTTACATACCCAAAAGCGAGAACCTACTGATACCTACCAGTCACAGATGTTCTGCATGTTCTTTACTATACATGTAGAGACTTTGAATATCTACATCAACATACTACATAAACATAGCTTTAATACTATCTGCATTTCATTCCTCTCTCAGGAAGCCATTGTGCTCATAAGCAAATGACCGAAACAGAAAATAGATTGGAGACATATTCTAAGAAAGTACATCGAACAATCAATTTTCCACCAAAACAATTGACTATTTTGCATTAGTCTTCAAATCAAACAAAGTCAAACAAATTCAAGTGACCTAGCCATTGAGAGCATTGGGCCAGTAACCGAAAGGTCACTGGTTCGAATCCCTGAGCTGACTAGGTAAAAAATCTGTTGATGTGCCTTTGAGCAAGGCACTTTACCCTAATTGCTCTGGATAAAAGTGTCAGCTAAATTATGTAAATGTAAAACTACAAAGAGCATTGATTCAAATGTGCTTTGTTTAACTTGTGAAAGTACACAGCAGCATTTACATTAGGACATAACTAGTTGACTTGCCGTACTTCCATTAAAAGTAATGTTGTTTCCATGTCCTTCAGTAAACTGTTTGTAAAGACTGCCTGTTGCATGAACCCTTGGGTTCATTAATCAGTGTCTTCTGTCTAGGTGGGTGAGTGCTTATATAATAGTTCATATTAAATTCCACAAGGAAATTAACTACAGCAGTTACAAAGTGACAAAACCCCTCTAGGGTCACAATAAGGTGGCAGTCTTGCTGGTGCTGTGTAAGAAATATCAATATTTGTATTGTCATGAACAATATTGATTGGCCAAAACTAGCATTTAAGATGAATGGTTGAGAGAGATTGGGCTATGATATCATGCTTAGAGAGTGCCCCTTCATAGGGCATTAAAACTATTTAGTTAACATTACATTTCTGAATGCTCTGCATAGTCACATGGAATATATATGAAGTACACACCCCTATGTATATATTTGGACAGTAAAGCTGTACTCCAGCATTTTGGATTTGACACCAAATGTTTTATATGAGGCGACAGTACAGAATGTCACCTTTTATTTGAGGGTATTTTCATGCATATCTGTTTTATCGTTTAGAAATTAAAGCACTTTATGTATCTAGTCCCCAATTTGAAGGTGTCATAAGTATTTGGACAAATTAATTTATAGTGTATTAAATTTAGTCTAAATTTTAGTTTTTGGTCCCGTATTCCTAGCATGCAATGACTACATCAAGCTTGGGACTCCAAACACTTGTTGGATGCATTTGGAGTTTGTTTTGTTTGTGTTTCAGATTATGGTTGTGCCCATTATAAATGAATGGTAAATCATGTATTGTGTCATTCTGAACACTTCTACATTCATGTGGATGCTACCATAGCCGCGGGAGGTCGTTTGGGGGTTGGGGTGCTGCATTTTTTTTGACGATGGAGGGGGGAGGGGGGTTCACTGAGAAAACAATGCTTGCACTGAATATGTCTATATCTGGTCTGCTAATACAGGACTAGTAAAGGCCAAGTGCACAACCTTTGTTAAAATATTTAAACTAAATGTACAGTATTTGAGTGTTTACCAGCATTTGCAACTTGAGTCTAATAATTATCTGTACTAAACAGTTAATCTGATATTACTTGTGGAATATAGAAATACTTGCTTGATATTTGTTTTCCAGTTTCATGAAACACATTGAAATGCAACTTATTTCAACGTGAAAACTGAAAAGGTCTATTCATTCCTTTTCCATTTTCCATTAAGTGGTTTGTAAGGATGGTATATTAATACTGCACAAATACTGTTATTTGATGAAGAAAAATGTTGAATTTGATGCAGATGTTTTGTGTCTTTGCCCATAGCTTTGCACCGTTTGATGTGGATGTTTGAGGAAAGGGTTTGTTCTTTGTGGATTCCATTATAATGACATCACAGAGAAATGGACAGGATTTTGTTCTTTGTGGATTCCATTAGAGACTCCGACAGCAGCGCCGGACAGGCGGGAGACTCCGACAGCAGCGCCGGACAGGCGGGAGACTCCGACAGCAGCGCCGGACAGGCGGGAGACTCCGACAGCAGCGCCGGACAGGCGGGAGACTCCGACAGCAGCGCCGGACAGGCGGGAGACTCCGACAGCAGCGCCGGACAGGCGGGAGACTCCGACAGCAGCGCCGGACAGGACAGGACGGGGGAGACTCCGACAGCAGCGCCGGACAGGCGGGAGACTCCGACAGCAGCGCCGGACAGGCGGGAGACTCCGACAGCAGCGCCGGACAGGCGGGAGACTCCGACAGCAGCGCCGGACAGGCGGGAGACTCCGACAGCAGCGCCGGACAGGCGGGAGACTCCGGGCAGCACTGGAGAGGAGGAAGGCTCTGGCAGCACTGGACAGACGGGAGCACCTGTACGGATGAGCCGGAGAGACAGCCTGGTGCGGGGGGCTGCCACCGGAGGGCTGGTGCGTGGAGGTGGTGACGGATAGACCGGACCGTGCAGGCGCATTGGAGCTCTTGAGCACCGAGCGTGCCCAACCTTACCCGGTTGAATGGTCCCGGTCGCCCTGCCAGTGCGGTGAGGTGGAATAGCCCGCACTGGGCTATGCAGGCGAACCGGGGACACCATGCGCAAGGCTGGTGCCATGTAAGCCGGCCCAAGGAGACGCACTGGAGACCAGATGTGTAGAGCCGGCTTCATGGCACTTGGCTCGATGCCCACTCTAGCCCGGCCGATACGAGGAGCTGGAATGTATCGCACCGGGCTATGCACCCGCACTGGGGACACCGTGCGCTTCATAGCATAACACGGTGCCTGCTCGGTCTCTCTAGCCCCCCGGTAACGACAGGAAGTTGACGCAGGTCTCCTACCTGGCTTCGCCATACTTCCTGTGAGCCCCAATACATTTTTGGGGCTGACTCTCGGGCTTCCATTCACGCTGCCGTGCTTGTTTCTCCAACTCCATTCTCCTGTAACCCTCTTTGCACTGCTCCAGCGAATCCCAGGCGGGCTCCGGCACTCTCCCTGGGTCGACCGCCCACCTGTCTATTTCCACCCAAGTCGTATACTCCAGACTTCGTAGCTCCTGCTGCCGCTGCCTGTCACCACGCCGCTTGGTCCTATTGTGGTGGATGATTCTGTAACGGCTTTCTTTATGTGAAGGAGAGTCGGACCAAAATCCGGCATGGCTATTGAGATTCATGTTTAATAAAACAAAGGAAACACAAATCAATACAAAAACAATAAATGTAACGTGGAAACCGAAACAGCCTAAACTGGTGCAAACTAACACAAGAACAAGAACAGGAACAATCACCCACAAAACCCAACACCAAACAGGCTACCTAAATATGGTTCCCAATCAGAGACAATGACTCACACCTGCCTCTGATTGAGAACCATATCAGGCCAAACATAGAACTAGACAAACTAGACATGAAACATAGAATGCCCACTCATATCACACCCTGACCAAACAAAACATAGAAACATACAAAGCAAACTATGGTCAGGGTGTGACATCGAAACAGTAAAACAGATGTGTATGAAAATACCTTCAAATAAAATGTGACATTCTGTACTGTCGCATCATATAAAACATTTGATCTCAAATCCAAAATGCTGGAGTATACAGACAAATAAAAAGTTTTAGCTTCACTGACCCTCCCCCCCAAAAACATAGGGCGTATAATATTTTTTATTTATCCAGGACGTTGAGGTATTTTACAAGGGAGACCTCAATACGATTGATAAAGCAATGTCCAGTTTAGTATTCAGACCAGAGTATCCAGGGATTGCATCCCAAAAGCAGATGAAGATCAAAGAGTAGCACGCAGGTCGACAAGGACCGAGCCACTTTGTCTGGACTTCCAACAGAGCTCATTCAGAGTCAGTGCCACCGCAACACGGTGCATCCTATCAAGACACGTATTAAAGGTAGACTCAGATGAGATGCGACATGCAATACTTGGCTCTCACACGGTCACACACAGTATCTTTACATGTGCACGGGTTTGCTTCAGTGGAGAATTTGAGCCTCGTGGTTCAACGCTCTTAGTTTTTGCGGAAATTGACCCATGCCGTTTACTTTCTGCATCTATGTCACGTCGCTGAGTCAACCCATTCTGCAGTACCTCTGTATTGGTAATGGGCCTTGTAAAGCAGTTGCGTGGTGGCAGGAGGGTCATATGAACAGTAAAACATGCAGTACCTGCATTTGAAACAGCATTTCAAATGTTACCGTGCATGTGGGTGCATGTGTGCACGTTGTGCATGCATGCCTGCATGTGGCACGGTAGCTCTCTATACTCACTGCTCTGGTGACGGAGAGGAACCGGTCATAGCTGATGAGGACTATGTTGAAGACAGAGGCAGTGCAGAGCAAGTAGTCCATGAGGAGCCACAGCTTACAGAGACCTCTGCCCAGCACCCAGCGGCCTGTCAGGTTGTAGGGGATGTATACAGGGATGCAGAATGCACCTGCAAGGACACACTGTATATAGACTGAACCCCGAACAATGTGTCCATAGCTCCATAATCAACGCCAGAATTCATTTTCACAGCAAATTAATTTCTAAACAAGCCTGCTGGCAAGTGGCAGCATTATGTGTGAAAAAGTATTGGCAGCATTGTGTGTGAAAAATTATTACCAAAGGTGTGTTGGGTTTTAATTTGCATTCATGAACCATCAATTATTCAAGAGCTCTATAAATCTGTTATAAATGTCCTTGTGGAAAACCTTTTGCTACGATTCTTTCAAAGTGAATGCAAAAAAAACCCATTTCTTTACTTTCACAATTATTGTCCATTATGATGGCACTTGACAATGTCTTATATAGCTTAATGAACAAAAAAATGGCATTATCCCACCAGAGCCATACTAGACAGACAAATAGATTAGATAGCAGACCCACAGACAGGATAGATCAAATAGATAAATAAAATAGACTACTCACCAACAAGAAAATCAGAAATGGCAAGGTTGAGGAAGAAGTAGTTGCTTTGATTTCGTAGGCTCTTGTCAACAATGAAAGCCAGGATAACAAGTGCGTTGCCAGCCACAACCACAACTACCAGAATAATCATAAGCACGGCAAGAATCACCATCATATAGCCCGGGTGAGCCGCTCCAGTTTCGTGGACTGTCCCCGTGTAGCCGCCGGGAGTGAAGTTGGTGCTTACATTAGATTCCAGGATATTAGCACCCATAGTTAATCTTATAATAAAACCATTACACTTGCCTTCGTTATGAAACTACTAATCAATGTGATTTCCATAGATAAATTAAAAGAGACGCAGAAAAGCGAATACGAAAGTCGTCTTGAAAATGAAAGCTGACTTCTGAATTAAAGGAATTTCTTCCGACAGATTTAAAACTATATTTGTCAGTGTCTGCTGTCGTGCAGGATGACGTGATTTATCCTGTCCTCAAAGGTGACCGGGCGGGTTACGGGAGCATAGGTTCGGCTTTATGCGCTACTTTTTAGTGAGCGACGCGAGCGCTTTGAATTCAGTGTGCAATGGAGAAGGGTGCGTCTATGGTATTATGGAAAACTAAATGAACCTACAGCGCGCAACGGTATATCTAGTAGGTTCTTTGTAGCGCATTTACTGTTCACTGCCCTGCACGGGAGCAAGAATTGTCACTGAAGAGTGTAGACTAGATGTGCATGGAAAACGAAACAGAATATTCTGATTGAAAAAGTATTCTACTTGGAATAAAACCATTGAATATAATGATGGCTGGATTTTTTTATCGAGGTAGCCTGAGAAAAGAAATCTAACACGGATTGAGAGTGTAAAATAATGTGGTTTCATGTAGCTTTGTTTTTGTGTAGATGTTCATCCTAGAATAAAACACACACAAAACAGGTGCACTTGACACATGGTTCCTGTCTGAGTATAGGCCTATGTCCCCGGACAGCTGGAAGCATCCCACGCTAACTCTGTAAGGGAAGTAAATTAAACTGTGGCCAAAACCATTCTGCAATTTTGCTTGACCACAGTTATGGTTAAATACTAGTGCATCAATACTGCAATGAAATGCACCTGTTTCCCAGGTTGAGTGGCTTAAATGTACCATTGTTCAATAAAATAAAAAGTGCCGAATTTGGTCCGAAGACTGCCTATTAGGAAACTCTGCTCTATGGTCTCTCTGTGTACTCTGGGCCAGTTTAATGCAGGGGCTTACCGGGGCTGAAGCCCCTGGGCCCGGCCCGTGGGGGGCCCAAGAGGAAAGGAAATATATAATATACTGAACAAAAATATAAATGCAACATGTGTTGGTCCCATGTTTCATGAGCTGAAATAAAAGATTCCAAAAATGTTCTATGCACAAAAAAGCTTATTTCTCTCAAATTTTGTGCACAAATGTGTTTATATCCCTGTTAGTGAGAATTTCTCCTGCCATGATAATCGAGCCACCTGACAGGTGTGGCATATCAAGAAGGTAATTAAACAGCATGATCATTGCACAGGTGCACCTTGTGCTGGGGACAGTAAAAAGCCATTTTAAAATTAGCAATTTGAAAGGCTGGTCATGGCTCACAACATCATTATCCCAAAAACCCTAGACCCAGTCCAATTTGCATACAGTCCCAAGAGATCCACAGATGATGCAATCTCTATTGCACCACACACTGCCCTTTCTCACCTGGACAAAAAGAACACATACGTGAGAATGCTATTCATTGACTACAGTTCAGCGTTCAACACCATAGAGCCCTCAAAGCTCATAACTAAGCTAAGGACCCTGGGACTAAATACCTCCCTTTGCAACTGGATCAATGGACTTCCTAACGGGCCGCCCCCCGGTGGTAAGGGTAGGTAACAACACATATGCCACACTGATCCTCAACACGGGGGTCCTTCAGGGGTGCGTGCTCTGTCCCCTCCTGTACTCCCTGTTCACCCATGACTGCATGGCCAATCACGGCTCAAACACCATCATTACGTTTCCCAATGACACAACAGTGGTAGGCCTGATCACCGACAAATATGAGACAACCTATAGGGAGGAGGTCAGAGACCTGGCAGTGTGGTGTCAGGATAACAACCTCTCCCTCAACGTGATCAAGACAAAGGAGATGATTGTGGACTATAGTAAAAGGAAGGGTGAGTACACCCCCATTCTCATTGACGGGGCTGTAGTGGAGTAGATTGAGAGATTCAAGTTCCTTGGAGTCCACATCACTAACGAACTGTCATGGTCCAAACACATCAAGACAGTCGTGAAAAGGGCATCCCACGCTAACTCTTCCCCCTCAGGAGACTGAAAAGATTTGGAATGGGTCCTCAGACCCTCAAAAGGTTTTACCACTGCACCATCAAGAGCATCCTGACTGGTTGCATCACTGCCTGGTATGGAATTTTGACTTTGATTAAATGTCAAGAATTGTGAAAAACTGATCTTAAATGTATTTGGCTATGGTGTATATAAACTTCCGACTTCAACTGTATGTACAGTTGAAGTTGGAAGTTTACATACACCTTAGCCAAGTAAATTTAAGCTCAGTTTTTCACAATTCCTGACATTTAATCCAAGTAAAAAGTCCCTGTTTTAGGTCAGTTAAGATCATCACTTTATTTTATTATTATTTCATGATGCCATCTATTTTGTGAAGTGCACCAGTCCCTCCTGCAGCAAAGCACCCCCACAACATGATGCTGCCACCCCCGTGGTCCACTGTTGGGATGGTATTCTTCGGCTTGCAAGCCTCCCCTTTTTCCCTCCAAACATAACAATGGTCATTATGACCAAACAGTTCTATTTTTGTTTCATCAGACCAGAGGACATTTCTCTAAAAAGTATGATCTTTGTCCACATGGGCAGTTGCAAACCATGTCTGGCTTTTTTATGGCAGTTTTGGAGCAGTGGCTTCTTCCTTGCTGAGCGGCCTTTCAGGTTATGTCAATATAGGACTTGTTTTACAGTGGATATAGATACTTTTGTACCTGTTTCCTCCAGCATCTTCACAAGGTCCTTTGCTGTTGTTCTGGGATTGATTTGCACTTTCGCAACAAAGTACACTAATCTCTAGGAGACCGAACGCATCTCCTTCCTGAGCGGTGTGACGGCTGCGTGGTCCCATGGTGTTTATACTTGCATACTATTGTTTGTACAGATGAACTTGGGACCTTCAGGTGTTTGAAAATTGCTCCCAAGGATGAACCAGACTTGTGGAGAACTACAAAATCTTTTCTGGAGTCTTGGCTGATTTGTTTTTATTTTCCCATGATGTCAAGCAACAGGCACTGAGTTTGAAGGTAGGCCTTGAAATACATCCACAGGTACACCTCCAATTCACTCAAATTATGTCAATTAGCCTAACAGAAGCTTCTACAGCCATGACATCATTTTCTGGATTTTATCCACCTCTGGCCTGCTCGCCTCCCTACCACTGAGGAAGTACAGTTCCCGCTCAGCCCAGTCAAAACTGTTCGCTGCTCTGGCCCCCCAATGGTGGAACAAACTCCCTCACGACGCCAGGACAGCGGAGTCAATCACCACCTTCCGGAGACACCTGAAACCCCACCGCTTCAAGGAATACCTAGGATAGGATAAAGTAATCCTTCTCACCCCCCCCTTAAATGATTTAGATGCACTATTGTAAAGTGGCTGTTCCACTGGATGTCATAAGGGGAATTCACCAATTTGTAAGTCGCTCTGGATAAGAGCGTCTGCTAAATGACTTAAATGTAATGTAATGTACAAGCTGTTTAAATGCACAGTCAACTTAGTGTATGTAAACTTCTGACCCACTGGAATTGTGATACAGTGAATTATATGGGAAATAATCTGTCTGTAAACAATTGTTGGAAAAATCACTTGTGTCATGCACAAATTAGATGTCCTAACCGACTTGCCAAAACTATATTTTTTTAACAAGATATTTGTGGAGTGGTTGAAAAACTAATTTTATTGACTTCAATCTAAGTGTATGTAAACTCCCGACTTCAACTGTATATACACACTCACACACACACATATACATACAGTATATACGAGCTGACAAGGTACAAATCTGTAGTACTGCCCCTGAGCAAGGCAGTTAACCCACTGTTCCCTGTGCTCCGAAGGCGTGGATGTCGATTAAGGCAGCACCCCACACCTCGCTGATTCAGTGGGGTTGGGTTAAATGTGAAAGACACATTTCAGTTGAAGGCATTCAGTTGTACAACTGACGAGGTATCCCCCTTTCCCATATATACAACCACAGGAAGACTCAGGAGTCCACTTTCAGTGAGTGTAGACAGGCTGCTGCTTCCACTCTGCTAATCAGATGGGAGGAGGAGTAGGTAGGGGGTCCATGTGGGTAACTGGGGGGCCTTGCGTTGATTGGGTGACTGATTAATACAATTAAAATAAAGAAACTGCATAATAAATAAATCTGACTTGTCAGTTGTGTTAGTCAGGGGCTGGGCCCAAGCCCGTAGTTACATGTTTTTATTTAAATTTTAAATCCAACCACAGGAGCCCGCTCTCAATGTTCAAAATTCAGCAGAGAGCATAATTTAGCCACAGGGGATCAATAGTTTATATAAAAAATTTTGGTTATGACAAGCACATAGTGGTATCTGCCAAAATTAAGGAAACACCAACATAAATGGTCTTAAAAGGGTGTTGCTGAACAGCTTCAATGCGCCTTAGCATAAAATCTACAAGTGGACTTAAACCATACAAGGAAAAAGCACCCCATACCATAAAATGTATAATTTGTTTACCCAAGTGTTTCCTTTATTTTGCCAGGTATCGGTATGCCTACAGTCAGGAAGGCTGCCGTTTGGACAGCATGTGTGCCATAGATATATAATCCATAGAAGAGTTTTGTAACCTCTTAAACCGACTTTCAAAATCCGAACGTTGCAAAACTATTTCCTGTATTTTTTGTCTTGCTAACCTAGTGGTGCGCACACTAAACGATGTGGTACAGATAAGGGTCACACACTACAAGATTCTTCACTTGGTCTTGAGGATTCTAGATACCATACTGTCTCAAGAAAACAATGATCTGGTTCAATTTAACGTAGCTACAACAAGCTGTGGCTGAAAGCAGCCTCAGATGTTTTAATCATATATTCACGCTTGCCATATAGAGTTGAAACATCTAGCCAAAATGTTGAATTGAATAACATTGTGAACTACAGAGCTGTAACGATTTGACACTTTGGCTTTGATTAAAGGCATGTACAAACGCATACCAGTAGTAGTCATCGCTCCATCTCGAGTCCACACATTTAGGGTGATGTGAAACAACGTAATCATCTCACTGGCTTCTTCTCAGGTGAGATCTCATTGGCTATTGCTCATCACTGTTCTCAAAACATGTCGTTGCACATCTCACACCACAAGAACATTGTAGATTTTGTGCGGATAAAATCAAACATAAAATATTGGGACCTCTGGGACTGCTCAAATATGAGCTCGGTAGCCCTCAGATTGCGTCTCTGAACTGCTTTAAATTAAACATACGTTGGTGACGGCCGCGCGCCCCGAGTAGGCAAAGACGTGGATTTTTGTCTCCGATCTCAAAAACTTGTCTGGGAAAGCTAAACTTCGGGCCGAAATCGTGTAGTGTACGCACGACTTTACCCTGATAATTTGACTGTTAAACTCGTGGTTACGCTATCAAAGGATGTCAGTCCTGACTTGAATGGGAACTACCATTTATGGATTGTATTTCAATGGTTGGTTTCGGCTGTCGGTTTGCCTTTTGCAGATTTCAAAATACAATCGAGGGAAAAACGTACAGAAAGAAAATACCTACTGCTGAAAAGAGAACACGAATCTGTCTGTAGAACCAATAGGAAAAAATGACTCCACAACTCCCAATTTGTAGCGAACAGCAGCACCGTTTTTCAAAGTAGATCATCTTAAAATAGGCTATTGCCACAACGAGTGCATCAGCCATCACAATAAGTAGCGTATGGTTTCATCTTCATCATTAGTAGAGTCAGTGTGCCACTGGAAATGTTATTTAGTATCCTACTGTAGCCTATGACATACAGTGCATTCGGAAAGTATTCAGACCCCTTTACCTTTCCCACATTTTGTTACGTTAAACACTTATTCTAAAATTGATTAAGTTGTTTATTCTCCCTCATCAATCTACCCACAATACCCCATAATAACAAAGCAAAAACAGGTTACAACATTTTTGCAAATCTATTAAAAATAAAACCTTAAATATAACATTTACATAAGTATTCAGACCCTCTACTCAGTACTTTGTTGAAGCACCTTTAGCAGCGATTACAGCCTCGAGTCTTCTTGGGTATGACGCTACAAGCTTGGCATACCTGTATTTGGGGATAGCCCTATTTGGTAAAAACTAAGTCCATATTATGTCAAGAACAGCTTAAATAAGCAAAGAGAAATGACAATCCATCATTACTTTAAGACATGAAGGTCAGTCAATCCGGAACATTTCAATAACTGAAAGTTTTTTCAAGTGCAGTCGCAAAAACCATCAAGCGCTATAATAAAACGGGCTCTCATGAGGACCGCCACATGAAAGGAAGACCCAGAGTTACCTCTGCTGCAGAGGATAAGTTCATTAGAGTTAACTGCACCTCAGTTTGCAGCCCAAATAAATGCTTCACAGAGTTCAAGTAACAGACACATCTCAGCATCAACTGTTCAGAGGAGACTGCATGAATCGGGCCTTCATGGTTGAATTGCTGCCATGAAACCACTACTAAAGGACACCAATAATAAGAAGAGACTTGCTTGGGCCAAGAAACACAAGCAATGGACATTAGACCGGTGAAAATCTGTCCTTTGGTCTGATGAGTCTAAATTTGCGATTTGTGGTTTAAAAGGCATATTTCTTTCCCCGGCCCTGTATGTGCTTCTATGGTCTCTCTGTGTAGTACTATAGACTCTCTCTATGCTCTCTACTAACACTTCCTTCCTAAAGACCCTTATGATGTTTGAGCCTCATTGGTCCACTTCAAAGAGATGAAAAATAACTGATGCATTACCATCCCTTTATTCTTTTACTCCAGGTTTCTTCATGCAAAAGTAAAATACTGATTTGATTTCCTCGCCCCAATTATGGAGATTGTTTTTACATCATTGTGAATCACCATATGAAAGGCATGTTGGATATGAAATTCAAATCAAGCATTTTCATGCAAAATGCCTCCCATCCTATTGACACTTCCCAATTGAATATATCTAATGTGTTACTACTATTGGTTTATTGGTTTATTCAGATCCCTATTAGCTTTTGCCGCAGTAGCAGCTATTCTTCCTGGTGTCC
Source organism: Oncorhynchus masou masou (assembly GCF_036934945.1). NCBI lineage: Eukaryota > Metazoa > Chordata > Actinopteri > Salmoniformes > Salmonidae > Oncorhynchus > Oncorhynchus masou. The sequence goes on along the minus strand of NC_088235.1, from coordinate 88,202,967 downwards.
ACAAAAAACACAAAACAGGACATGGAACAAAACACAGATTCACTGATAGATAAGGACAGTCACACTAACTTAAAATACAACAATATACCAGCAATACAACAAGAAAAAATATGTAATAAATGTACAAACAAAACAACAACGACAAAAAAAAACGTTTGTTAGTGTGTCTGTGTATGCTATGCGTGTGTTTAACCCCTCACAGTCCCCGTCAATCCATGAAATATTGTTTAATCATTTTTTTAAAGGTAATTTGGCTATTTGTCTGAGTAATTGGAGATAGAAGGGAGTTCCATGGCATCATTGCTCTGTAAAATACTGTGGTTTGCAGTGAATTCGTTTTGGACTTGGGGACTGTGAAGAAATCCCTGGTGGCATATGTATGGGTGTCTGAGCTGAATGTTATTTCATTATGCAGACAATCTGGATTTTTCCTCACAGTAATACTTCTCATAAAAACTAGAAGAGAAGCAGTTCCTCTCGTCAACCCTCAACCAGGAAAGACTGGCATGCTTGTTGTTGATGTTAGTTCTGTGTGTGCTGCTCTGTTTGAGCCAGCTGCAGCTTTGCTAGGTCTTTCTTTGCTGCTCTGTACCATATTACCAGACAGTAATCAAAATTAGGGCAAGAACAGAGCCTTAACAACTAGTACAGTTGATTTGTGTAAAATACACAAAGCATCTTTTTTATAACAGACATGCCCCTCCGCATCTTCACAACAACTTTGTCAATATGACTTGACTATTACAATTGACCATCCAATGTTATATGATTCAGCAGTCCATCAACCAGGTGGTGTGTTTACGTGTGTGTGTGCTATGGGAGACATACACTCAAACATCCTATTAGTAAGAAATACACTCAAACATATGTATGTATTGTAAAACTGACAGTAATGTGTACTGTCAGTTCATTTAAAGGTCCACTCTTATAATAATTTCCTTTTGAGTCAGGAGATGAAAACGATCTATACCCTGAGAATAATAATGTTCTTGCTACTGAAGGCCTTGGAAGTAGGCTTCACTCAGGCAAACACCATCACCCACAAGAAGAATCTCTGTTCTCCTAGAAGGCACTTAGTCAAACAGGAAACACATTAGCATGTACACAGTACACACCACAATTGTGTGTGTGGATGGAACACTGTATTTGAAAATCATTTTCGGATCACTAGGTTTTTGCAAAAAGCCATTATGCTCTCTAGTGTGCATTCCGCTGTCAGTGATTCAGCCAAAAGAGACGATCAGTTTAAGTATCATAGTAATATGATGTAATGACAGTTATTAAGTGATAACCCTGATGGAGAAATGGAAGAAACTATTATTATGTACAAAAATGAGCCTCTGAGATAATTACATGTTTCTTAGTGTTTGAAAATGTTGTGATATTAATATTGTTCTTTGGTCAGGAACTTTTATGTACCTATGAAAATCTACACCTATGAAATCTGTTAGATGTACATACTACCTTCAACACTTCTCCTATGGTGGCCTACATGTAATGTGTATGGAGGCCACCCAATGTCTTGTAGCCCGAGGGTTGATTGACACACCAAAAGTCAGAGAAGAGCAACAATATTGACAGGAGAGATGAGAAAAAATCTTAAAGAATAGAAGCAGCAGTGAAAAGTTGAATTGATATTCAACAGGTGTGATAGTGGATGACAAAAGCAGGGAGAAAGGCGTGCGTGCGCGTGCATGCGCGTGCGTGCGTGTGAGAAAGAGATGGCTTAAAACCAATCTATATCCAAAACCTTTTTGGCAGCAAGAATGGGTCACAGTCACAAGTAGGGCTGTGGTGGTCATGAAATGTTCTCAGCCGGTTATTGTCATGCCAAAGACTGCCGGTCCACGGTCATTTCCGTTAATTAACATAAACACGTTTAGCATCTCTAGGCCTCCACACATACAAGTCGCTGATGCACCTCTTTTCAACATCTACAGACCAATTGACTTTTTCCACATTTTGTTAGGTTACAGCCTTATTTTAAAATTGATTAAATTATTTTTCCCCCACACAATACCCCATAATGACAAAGCTAAAACACTTTTTTTTTTTAAATGTTTGCTAATTTATAATCACATTTACATAAGTATTCAGACCCTTTACTAAGTACTTTGTTGAAGCACGTTTGGCAGCAATTACATCCTCGAGTGTTCTTGGGTATGACACTACAAGCTTGGCACACCTGTATTTGGCTGTGTGCTTAGGGTCGTTGTCCTGTTGGAAGGTGAACCTTTGCCCTAGTCTGAGGTACTGAGCATGTTTTCATCAAGGATCTCTCTGTACTTAGCTCTGTTCATCTTTGTCTCGATCCTGACTAGTCTCGCAGTCCTTGCCACAGAAAAACACCCCCACACTATGATGCTGCCACCATCATCCTTCACAGTAGGGATGGTGCCAGGTTTCCTCCAGACGTGATGCTTGGCATTCAGACCAAATAGTTTAATCTTGGTTTCATCAGACCAGAGGATCTTGTTTCACATGGTCTGAGAGTCTGTCATGTGCCTTTTACTGAGGAGTGGCTTCCATCTGGCCAGTCCACCATAAAGGCCAGATTGGTGGAGTCCTGCAGAGACAGCTGTCCTTCTGGAAGGTTCCCCCATCTCAAGAGGAACTCTAGAGCTCTTTCAGAGTGACCATAGGGTTCTTGGTCACCTCCCTGACCAAGGCCCTTCTCCTCCGATTGCTCAGTTTGGCTGGGCGGCCAGCTCTAGGAAGAGTTGACACAAGAGTTGACACAATGCTGTCTCGGTGCTCTACTGACAATTCCTTCGACTTCACGGCTTGGTTTTTATTCTTACATGCACTATCAACTGTGGGACCTTATATAGACAGCTGTGTGTCTCATAGAAAAGGGTCTGAATACCTATGTAAATAAGGTATTTCTGTTTTTAATACATTTGCAAACATTTCTCAAAACCTGTTTTTGCTTTGTTTTTATGGGGTATTGTGTGATTATTAATTTTTAAATCCATTTTAGAATAAGGCTGTATGTAACGTAACAATGTGGAAAAAGTCAATGGGTCTGAAAACTTTCCGAAGGCACTGTAGTTGCCATGGTAATAATGACATCAAGGCCGTGAAAGCGAAACTGTCTCTGTTTCAGCATGATGTACAGGGAATTTGGAAATTAGATTGTATTGTCTGTGAAACCCAGATGATGTGTCCACTGAACTCTCAGACTGATTCAACAGTACTTTGGATGACAGAAGTTGTGGGGATTCAACCACAGCGGAACTCAAATATCAAAGCATCTAAATACAGGCGTGACAGAAGGGAGGGTGAGAGAAAGAGACTTTTTGGAAATTAAGACATTTTGGTTATAATTTCAGACATTCCTGAAAATTACAGCTATGCTCTTAGAAGGAAAATAAGATTTACAACAAATTAATGCATTTTCCTAGTCATGTATGCAGCCCTTTTTTAATTAATATAAATTACTCACATAATCAGTTTCATTATGGTTATGAGGAGATGGGCTTACTTTCCCTTAAGCCTGAATGTTCGACACTAACATTACATAGTTGCCATCAAATTCCCATTTCCAGTTTAAGGCACAACAAAACCTTTTTGAGATTGAAGTCCTCATAGAGGTCAGAAATGTCTGTTCGTTTCTGTAAACCTTTCAACAATATTACAGAGAGCATTGACAATGACTAGCATTCAGAGTATATCACTTTACTTTGTCTTCTTGCTTTTTGACTTTTTATTCTTCCCTCCAGCTTTGGATGCCTCATCCTGCAAAACAATAAAAGAACATTGAATAAAAGAAGGAAAATAGAAAAGACAAAGAGTACCACTTCATGACAAAGCTGGAAAACATACAGTAATTATCCTCAACCAGTGACTTGTTTACCTTATAATCAGCGTATTAGATGTATACGCCTTCAGTGTAGTTGCATAGCAAATGACTACCAATGTTTCACCTGAATACGCATATTCCCCTGATCTGAATCAAGAAATGAGATGTGACCATCATGTTGCATTCATTATTCCACAAGACCACATTGGCCAGACAACTCGCTGAATGAGGGAGAGCTTGGTTTGTTGTTTTGGAAAGCTTTGAAAGTCTGAAGAAGTGTTCTATTGAAAAAGTGTCACAGCCGGCCATGACCGTGAGACCCATGAGGCGGCGTACAATTGGACCAGCGTCGTCCGGGTTAGGAGAGGGTTTGGCCGGACAGCATTTCCTTATCTCATCGTGCTCTAGTGACTCCTTGTGGCGAGCCGGGTGCCTGCTAACTGAATTTGGTCGTTAGTTGGACGGTGTTTCCTCTGACACATTGGTTATGCTGGCTTTCGGGTTGAGCGAGTAGCGTGTCAAGAAGCAGTGCGGCTTGGCAGGGTTGTGTTTCGGAGGACGCATGGCTTTTGACCGTCGCCTCTCCCTAGTCCATAGGGGAGTTGCAGCGATGAGAGAAGACTAACTACCAATTGGATATCACGAAATCGGGAAGAAAAAGGGGTAAAAAAATGTATTCAAATATACAGTGCCTTAGGAAAGTATTCAGACCCCTTGACTTTTTCCACATTTTGTTACAATACAGCCTTATTCTAAAATGGATTAAATAAATCAAATCATGAGCAATCTACACACAATACCCCATAATGACAACGCAAAAACAGTTTTTTTTTTTCTGCAAACGTATAAAAAAGTTACACAGAAATACCTTATTTACATAACTATTCAGACCCTTTGCTATGAGACTCGAAATTGAGCTCAGGTTCATCCTGTTTCCATTGATTATTCTTGACATGTTTCAACAACTTGATTGGAGTCCACCTGTGGTACATTCTATTGATTGGACATGATTTGGAAAGGCACATACCTGTCTATATAAGTTCCCACAGCTGACAGTGCATGTCAGAGCAAAAACCAAGCAACGAGGTCGAAGGAATTGTCCGTAGAGCACTTTGACAGGATTGTTGTCGAGGCACATATCTGGGAAAGGGTACCAAACAATTTTTGCAGCATTTAAGATCCCCAAGAACACAGTGGCCTCCATCATTCTTAAATATAATAAGTTTGGAACCACCAACACTCTTCCTAGAACTGGCCTCCCAGCCAAACTAAGCAATCAGGGGAGAAGGGCCTTGGTCAGGGAGGTGACCAAGAACCCAATGGTCACTCTGACAGAGCTCTAGAGTTCCTCTGTGGAGATGGGAGAACCTTCCAGAAGGACAACCATCTCTGAAGCACTCCGCCAATCAGGCCTTTATGGTAAACTGGCCAGACGCAAGCCACTCCACAGTAAAAGGCACATGACAGCCCGCTTGAAGTTTGCCAAAAGGCACCTCAAGGACTCTCAGACTATGAGAAACAAGATTCTCTGGTCTGATGAAACCAAGATTAAACTCTTTGGTCTGAATGCCAAGCGTCACGCCTGGAGGAAACCTGGAACCATCCCTATGGTGAAGCATTGTTGTAGCAGCATCATGCTGTGGGGATGTTCTTCAGAGGCAGGGACTGGGAGACTTGCCAGGATTGAGACAAAGATAAACGGAGCAAAGTACAGAGAGATACCTGATGAAAACCTGCTCCAGAGTGCTCAGGACCTCAGAATGGGGCGAAGGTTCACCTTCCAACAGGACAACGACCCTAAGCACACAGCCAAGATAAAGCAGGAGTGGATTTGGGACAAGTCTCTGAATGTTCAGACCTGAACCCAATCGAACATCTCTAGAGAGACCTGAAAATAGCTGTGCAGCAACACTCCCCATCCAACCAGACAGAGCTTGAGAAGATCTGCAGAGAAGAAAGGGAGAAACTTTCCAAATCAGGTGTGCCAAGCTTTTAGTGTCATACCCATGAAGACTCGAGGCTGTAATCGCTGCCAAAGGTGCTTCAACAAAGTACTGAGTAAAGGGTCTGAATACTTATGTAAATGTGATATTTCAGTTTTTTCTTTAAATAGAAATTAGCAAACATTTCTAAAAAACTGTTTTTGCTTTGTAAATATGGGGTATTGTGTGTAGATGACTGAGAGAAAAAAAAAAAATTAATCAATTTTAGGAACGTATCAAAAATGTGGAAAAAGTCAACGGGTCTGAATACACACACACACACACACACACACACACACACACACACACACACACACACACACACACACACACACACACACACACACACACACACACACACACACACACACACACACACACACACACACACACACACACACACACACACACACACACAAAAGTTTGGGGTCACTTAGACATTTCCTTGTTTTTGAAAGAACAGCACATTTTTCATCCATTAAAATAACATCAAATTGATCAGAAATACAGTGAAGACATTGTAAATGTTGTAAATGACTATTGTAGCTGGAAGTGGCAGATTTTTTATGGAATATCTACATAGGTGTACCGATGCCTATTATCAGCAACCATCACTCCTGTGTTCCAATGGCACGTTGTGTTAGCTAATCCAAGTTTAACATTTTAATAGGAAAACCCTTTTGCAATTTTGTTAGCACAGCTAAAAACTTTTGTTCTGATTAAAGAAGCACAAAACTGGCTTTCTTTAGACTAGTCGAGTATCTGGAGCATCAGCATTTGTGGGTTTGATTACAGGCTCAAAATGGCCAGAAACAAAGTCCTTTTTTTGAAACTCATCAGTCTATTCTTGTTCTGAGAAATGAAGGCTATTCCATGCGAGAAATTGCCAAGAAACTGAAAATCTCGTACAACGCTGTGTACTACTCCCTTCACAGTACAGCACAATCTGGCTCTAACTAGAGTAAAAAGAGGAGTGGGAGGCCCCGGTGCACAACTGAGCAAGAGGACAAGTACATTAGAGTGTCTAGTTTGAGAAACAGATGCCTCACAAGTCCTCAACTGGCAGCTTCATTAAATAGTACCCGCAAAACACCAGTCTCAACATCAACAGTAAAGAGGCAACTCTGGGATGCTGGCGTTCTTGGCAGAGTTGCAAAGAAAAAGCCAATAACAAGAAAAGATTAAGATGGGCAAAAGAACAGACACTGGACAGAGGAACTGCATCCCGGAGTTGCCTCTTCACTGTTGACGTTGAAACTGGTGTTTTGTAGTTAAACATCATTCAGTTTAACTGAATCCGCTCTGACCTTGTCCCACTTTCCATAAATAAATAACATTTGTTTCAGATAAGTAGAGGAGAAAGTTTCCATTAGACTTTCAGATTAGATTCTGCTCCTGCTTATGTCAAAAGCTTTCCAACAACGAGGAACGTAAAAACAATTCCCCATCAAGCTTGATATTACAAACAAACATTTAAACTTATATATAGATGGAACATACATTTTGCACACAGTATTCATTTTGAATTACATCCAAGGTCTTGTTCAACATTCAGACTAAAGTCACTAAATGTATATACTTTAGTGTGGACTTATGCCAAACTTGGACACATTACTAATAGGGAGAGAGGGTCTCACCGCAGAGGATGTGTACCCCTCCTGGACCAGGATGTTCCTGGCAGAGTTGTTGATATGTTTGAAACGGTCTGGACCCAGCAGGATCCCTCCATACCAGCGAGACACAACCACCAGCACATTCCGCACATCCAGGATCTGAGGTAGAACAACAGAGTGGTGTTGACACAGAGGCACATGATGGATGTGGTAGCTACTGTATGTGTGGATGTTGATGATCGGTTTGGCATAGACTCAAATCACATGACAGATATGAATCACAAATAATGGCTGTTTGGGAATGATTATAAAACCGATGTTAAGCAATAAAGATAGGCATACAGACATGTTTTCCTCTCCCAAGATAAAGAGAAAATTGTTGTGCAAGGATTGCTCCCACGGCAAAATATAGATAACAGACTTAATAGCTGGCACCTTCCCTTAACAGATGATTTATGTCAACAAGTGTGCTTGGAGATTTGGATGAGCAACATTCTGGTCACTTGTCCATGTACCCAAGCACCTCCTCATGTGTCATATCAAAGAGGATGTGACGATTAGCAAGACGATTGAACGACCACATGTGACAGGGGATGACTAGTGAACACCCCCTGGAAGCCTGATTTCACCTTTGCAGCTGACACAGGACGCATCATAAAGAATAAGCCTTTATCCAGGAGAATATCTGCCTCGGTCCCTCCGCTGTCAATCAACAGCCCTCTACGCAGCAGGGGAGAATTTGGCTATGGGAGACCACGCCAATGCCATCTTTCTATTTACTGTAATAATAAACGTCTCCCTTTATTCTCTGCTCCGCACTTCACATTCGTACTGCCAAAATGAGTAAATGCTAAATTCAAAACGAAGAAGGGGTCTGAGAGGAAAATATATGAGAGAAAAACAGATTAAGAATCAGCCCTCAAAGTAAAGTGCCTGTCAGTGTTGAGAGGTTCAAGTAGAACATTAATCAGAATCTTACCCAAAAGCACCTGGGTGGTAGTGGTGGGGGTGAGCATTAGACTGAAGGCTCTTCTCTTCACTTGTTAGGTCAGATTCAGTGACAATGGAAGAATGATGACATACAGTCAGGTCCAAAATTATTGGCATCCTTGAGAAAGATGAGCGAAAAAGACTATAAAATAATTCAAATACTGAGCTATATTGTATGCTCAATAAATTGGGGATTTTTGTTTTTATACTAATAAAATTGCTCAAAGAAAGAGATTTTGTTTAACAAGTAATATTTTTTTACTCAAAAAGGTAGGGTCCAAAATTATTGACACCCCGTTTATCAATACCTTTTAATACATTTCTAAAATGTTTTATGAGTTGGAGAACATATTGGGAAGGATCTTAGACCATTCCTCCATACAGAATCTTTCTAGATCCTTGATATCCATTGTCTGCGGTTATGGACTGTCCTCTTCAATTCAAACCACAGGTTTTCAATGGGGTTCAAGTCCGAAGACTGAGATGGCCATTGCAAAATGTAAATGATAAATTGGGTGGTTCAAGCCCTGAATGCTATTTAAGCAATAAGGCACAAGGAGGTGTGGTATATGGCCAATATACCACGGCTAAGGGCTGTTCTTACGTACAACGTAACAAGGAGTGCCTGGATACAGCCCTTAGCCGTGGTATATTGGCCATATACCTCAAACACCCAAGGTGTCTTATTGCTATTATAAACTGGTTACCAATGTAATTAGAGCAATACAAATTAATATTTTGTCATACCTGTGATATATAGTTTGATATACCACGGCTGTCAGCCAATCAGCATTAAGGGATCGAACCACCCAGTTTATAATGCTTAATTAACCATTTCTTTGTGGATTTTGATTTGTGCTTGGGGTTGGGGTTATTGTATTACTGGAAGATCCACTTGCAGCCAAGTGTCAGCCTCTTGGCTAAAATGTCCTGCTACTTGGTAAAGTTCATGATGTCATTGACCTTAACAAGGGCCAAAGCACCAGGGTATGCAAAATAGCCCTAGAACATCAAAGATCCGCCACCATATTTTACAGTAGGTATGAGGTACTTTCTGTATACTTCCGTTTTTCGACACCACTGGTGTTTGTGGCCAAAGAGCTCATGTCATCTGAACCTCGCACCGTCTGGAGTTTGATAAACTGCATTCCTCGATTGGAACATGTGCTATGGTCATAAATCAGTCTCCATTGAACAGACTCAGTGCAACCTATAATCCAAAATCAGATTGTCCAGAGCATAGATAGAACAACGTCCTGTGGGGTTCAGGATGAACCATTCAGCTCAGTACAAATTCCTCTCAAGATGTCTTATCCCACTCAGATATTGCTATTGTTTTTGAAAAGGGGCTACCATCAAAGGCAGATTAATCTGAGAAACGTGTAAACAAGACTCTGGACTCCAGCAGAGAAATCCAATGAGACATTTCACTGTGGTGCACTCATAGTCTGACATTTGGCATTCTTGCAAGCTGATGTTATGGATGAATACAAATGCATGAAAACGATTTGATTGTTAGAGCCTCAGTCTGTACCCACTAATATTGACTGAAACAGGAATGAATGCTTGCTTGATTATATAATGGCATGAGTACTCGAATGGACATCAAAGATCAATCTTTAACTAGATATTCCAAAAAAAAAATCAAATACTATAAAATGATTTGGTGGAATGTGCTTTGTGGCTGCCCGAATGAGCAAGTACATTTTTTTCTTAAAGTCAGTGTTAATTTGCTTTGACTCTAGTGTTCCATTTGTACATGTGCATTTGCGGGTCACAACAAAAACGAAACCTACTTCAAGCCAAGCATCACACCGTCGTTCACTCAATTGCATTCCAGCCACTCCCTGCGCACACAAGCTCCCGATAGGCCAACACAAATAAATAAATGGCTATAAAAAAGTATGTAACTGATGAGTCCTAGGGTTGCCAACTGTCCCATATTAGCCGGGATGTTTCTTATATTGCGCCAAATTGGTTTGTCCCATACGGGATCCCTCTTGTCCTATATATTCATCCAATCACAGTATAGTTTAAACGCGCCAATTCCTGTAAAGTAATTTCTGTTGTTGTTCGGTCGGTTTGGCATATCAAGGAAATATGGTAGGGAATTATCAATTGGCCATGGAGGGGAGAATGACCTAACTCAGCATGCATCCACAGAAATGCACAAGAAGGCCCCCTAGCTAAAGGTGCTAGCAATATTGGTGCATTCTTCTTGACGTCTACAGCGGAAACTAAGAGAATTGGAAAGCACCACTCCATTTACCAGTTATTGAGCAGTGCCAACAATTGCATTCTGAAAGCTAATTACATAGCTTATAATGCCTGCAAGCACGCTTGTGTTCAGCTGTCAGTTGATATTGAGACAATTGTTTTAATGAGCTACAGCCACATATCAGTATCTGCTTCCCGAAGAGAGGAACTGCGTGAGGAACTGCATGCATTTTTCACCTTTGTTCACATTGAGTGGCGTGAAATTCTGCGACATGTTTGCACACGATGGCTCCCTCTTCATCCAGCTGTCGATCGTCTCCTGCAAAGCTGGCCAGGTCTTACTTCATACTTTAGGTCCCTTGAGGAGACCTGTCCTGTGGCACTGAAGCGGTATTTTTGAGTATGAAGAAAAAACAAAAGTAGCTGAGATGTATCTGTGCTTTTTCCACAATGTGGGGGGTGTTGATGACCAACTCGTAAAAAAGCTGGAGGAAACAATGCTCTGCATCACAGCTGATGGACAAACAATTGTCAAAGGTCAAAGCAGCAACAGGACTTTGTGAAGTTCTATGACGCTGTCATTACATACATTGACAAGTGGTTTGATTTCTCACCGGAAACTGAAACTGATCGGCCTCTATGAGCAGCTCTCCTTCCCTGACCTGGAGCAGGTGGTGGTGGCCCTCAACATGACAGAGACAGTCAGTATGGACCAACTCTATGAAGAGTGTTGTGCTAGCCGGGAGGAAATACAGAAAGCCAGACAGGATGCCACAAAAAGACAACTTGATCAACATGTTCAGGATTGTCTCATTTGTCCTCAGTGTGCCAGGCTCAAATGCTTTTGTAGAGTATTTTCTCTCTGATGACCATTAAATGGTCCGACTCAAGAAACAGATGCAGCACAGAGCTGATCAAAAATGAACTTCAAATATCTGTGAACTGTGACTTGTCATGTAAGGACTTCTCTCTGGCTATGCAAAAGGACAAAGGACTGCTTGAATCAGTCAAGTGCAACAAAAAAAACAAGTAGACTTGGTGAGTGACTCATACCCCTCTTTTCTATTTTAAATGTTGTTGTTTTTTGCTGTAAAGGCCCAAATTGTGATTTCTTTGATCATTCATTTTGAGGTTTACTCACATAAGTTTACATAATGATACAGTTTTAGTAAAGCTATAGACTAAAGGGAATATACAAATGTTTTGCCTTTCCAATTGAATACGAATATACACTGTATATTCATTCATTCATTCACACAACACCATACCCACACCGCCGTGGCACCGTGCACTGGCACGCCACCTTTATCCCTTATTTGGTAGTGAGAAAGTTGGCAACCCTACCGATGACATACACAAGCTACATTCCTTACCAAATGACAAACGTTTTATCACAAATTCAAAATGGACTGGTTGACGGAAGTAGGAAAATATGTTCCACAACAAGCTGCAGTTTTGGAATAATTGCTTTCCGTCTATCTTCCGCTTAAGCTACTTTGAAAACTGCTAGTGCCATTTAGAACTGGTTAACCTAGGCTTTAACCCCCCTAAGTAGACAAGTTCCATCAGAATCATTAAGCATAGGCCTACTCAGCAAACAGATGTTGTGGTCGTAATTCATCACCATGCAGTGCCCAATGTGGAATTGTTAATCCATTTGGAAAATTCCAAAGGACAGGCAGAATTAAAACACGTCTGTATATTAAAAACTTCTTAGAGCTGAGATCCCGCTAACGGGATCGATATGACAACAGCCAGTGAAAGTGTAGGGCGCCAAATTCTAAACAACAGAAATCCCATAATTAAAATTCCTCAAACAATCAAGTATTTCACACCATTTTAAAATATACACTTCTTGTTTAATCCTACCACAGTGTCCGATTTCAAATAGGCTTTACGGCAAAAGCACCACAACGATTATGTTAGGTCAGAGCCAAGTCACAGAAAAACACAGCCATTTTCCAGCCACAAAAATCAGAAATAGAGATAAAATTAAAAACTAACCTTTGATGATCTTCATCAGATGACACTCATAGGACTTCATGTTACACAATACATGTATGCTTTGTTCGATAAAGTTCATTTTTATATAAAAAAATCTCAGTATACATTGGCGCGTTATGTTCAGTAGTTCCAAAAACATCCGGTGATTTTGCAGAGAGCCATATCAATTTACAGAAATACTCATCATAAATGTTGATGAAAATACAAGTGTTATACATGGAACTTTAGATACACTTCTCCTTAATGCAACCGCTGTGTCAGATTTCAAAAAACCTTTACGGAAAAAGCAAACCATGCATTAATCTGAGTACGGCGCTCAGAGCCCAAACAAGCCAAAAAGATGTCTGCCATATTGTGCAGTCAACAGAAGTCAGAAATAACATTATAAATATTCACTTACCTTTGATAATCTTCATCAGAATGCACTCCCAGGAATCCCAGTTCCACAATAAATGTTTGTTTTGTTCGATAATGTCCATCGTTTATGTCCAAATAGCTCCTTTTGTTAGCGCGTTTTGGTAAACAAATCCAAACTCACGAAGCGCGTTTACTAGGCGCAAACGAAAAGTCAAAAGGTTCCATTACAGTCCATAGAAACATGTCAAATGAAGTATAGAATCAATCTTTAGGATGTTTTAACATAAATCTTCAATAATGTTCCAACCGGAGAATTCCTTTGTCTGTAGAAAAGCAATGGAACAGAGCTCGCTCTCACGTGAACGAGCTTCACGAGCTCAAGGCATTCTGGCAGACCTCTGACTCATTCCCGTATAATTCGCCCCCACTTCACAGTAGAAGCATCAACCAAGGTTCTACAGACTGTTGACATCTAGTGGAAGCCTTAGGAAGTGCAACATGACCAATATCCCACTGTATCTTCAATAAGGAATGAGTTGAAAAACGACCAACCTCAGATTTCCCACTTCCTGGTTGGATTTCTTCTCAGGTTTTTGCCTGCCATATGAGTTCTGTTATACTCACAGACATCATTCAAACAGTTTTAGAAACTTCAGAGTGTTTTCTATCCAAATACCCATATAATATCTAAATATTAGCAACTGGGACTGAGTAGCAGGCAGTTTACTCTGGGCACCTTATTCATCCAAGCTACTCAATACTGCCCCCAGCCATAAGAAGTTAAAAATAAAACATTTGTTTTAAAGACAGTAAAAATGAGTCTCTGCTTGCCACTCAGCATCCCGCTTGCCACTCAGCATCGAGTAAATCGGTCTTCTCACGTAAACGTCTGTAGCATCCGTACAGTTTGACATAAAAACCATTATGGAAAGAAGAGACTCTCACGATGGTGTTCTCTGTTTTACTCAGTGGTGGGCCGTCAGGGCCAGCAAGGCCTTCTCTGCTGGTCTAAACATCATCAGAATATAATTTTTTTACAAATATGTATTAAACTATTCCCAGAGTAAGAGTTATACTCTTCATTTCATAGCTTTCCTCTTGGTTGCACTGCTTCCAGCCCCAGGTTGAGATTTGGAGGGCTGGTCTTTATGTTAGATCTTTTATCCAATCATATTCAGCCATCATGTGTTGCCAGGGGTCTAAAATCTGCCCTCAGGCCTTCAGAATCAACAGTAAGGGCGCTTGTAGCTTAAAGTGAATGGAAATTTAAATTTAGTGTCAACCAATCAGCTTTAGAGTTGGCTATTGTACGCCTGCTGGCTGGCTCCAGTGTTACACAGGAGCCAGCTAGCAGGCGTAGTGCGTGCACGTCTTTTGATTGGATTACCAATATTGAGAGGCAGGTCCTATATGGGCAGGTCTATGCAGAACCTCAGAACTAGGAAACTGAATTTGATAAATAAATTAATTTGCGTACTACTAAGCTGTTTTTTCAACCCACAATGGCGGAAGGAGAAGATATCGATTTGGTCAAGGATATAATTATAACGCCATTCTCAAGACAAACATTTCAAAAAAAGTTAGACATTGTCAGGAGAGGTCGACGCCGACGCTACAAAGCCTGTCACAGGTGGGAAAGGGGTTTGTTCGCCACTTTCAAAGTTCCAACTACGAGCGCTATCAATGGCTCACAGGCTCCGAGAAGCACTGCAAACTGTACTGCTGGGAATGCCTATTATTTGCAAGTGATCGATTTGGTGTTTGGAGCCACACTGGCTTTGCAAACTTGAGTTGTCTAACCAAGGCAGCAACGAGACACCAAAGTACGGCTGGGCACTTACAAGCAATGGTGCTTTTGAAAACTTTTGGGGACACCCGAGTGGATCTACAGCTCAACGAACAAGTGCGCAGGGCAACGAAGCTGCACAATGAAAAGGTATTGTACTCTTCCCCTGCAATTCTCAGAATAAAAATGTCAATTTCAAGGTGATGCAACGCCTGGTTATACTGCGTTTCTGTCTAAATGTATAGTGTTTAGAGCCATGGCATCATAATGATGGTAATAAGAGGTGGATTAATTCGGGTGGGACTGTGTAGGACTTCACTGAAGGCCCAGGCCCCAGGCACGCCACTGGTTTTACTCTATGACCCCCATAAGTGTCACGGAACTTGTCTGAAGGTAACCCGTATGTTAAAAAAAAGATATTGTGTATATATATATATATATATATATATATATATATATATATATATACACACACACACACACACACACACACACACACACACACACACACACACACACACACACACACACACACACACACACGCACACACACACGCACACACACAGTGCATTCGACCCCTTAACTTTTTACACATTTTATTACGTTACAGCCTTATTCTAAAATTAATTAAATAATGTTTCTCCCCCTCATCAATCTACACACAAAACCCCTTAATGACAAAGGAAAAACAGTAAGTCTTTTTGCAAATTTATAAAAAATGAAACAGAAATAATAATATTCAGACCCTTTGCTATGAGACTTGAACAGGTGCATCCTGTTTCCATTGATCATCCTTGAGATGCTTCTACAACTTGATTGGAGCACCTGTGGTAAATTCAATTGATTGGACATGATTTAGAAAAGGCACACACCTCTCTATATAAAGGTCCCACAGTTGACAGTGCATGTCAGAGCAAAACCAAGCCATGAGGTCGAAGGAATTGTCAGTAGAGCTCCGAGACAGGATTGTGTAGAGGCAGAGATCTGGGGAAAGGTACCAAAAGAATTCTGCAGCATTGAAGGTCCCCAAGAACACAGTGGCCTCCATCATTCTTAAATGTAAGAAGTTTGGAACCACCAAGGCACTTCCTAGAGCTGGCCGCCCGGCCAAACTGAGCAATTGCGGGAGAAGGGCCTTGGCCAGGGAGGTGACCAAGAATCCGATGTTCACTCTGACAGAGCTCCAGAGTTTCTCTGTGGAGATGGGAGAACCTTCCAGAAGGACAACCATCTCTGCAGCACTCCACCAAGCAGGCCTTTATGGTAGACTGGCCAGAAAGAAGCCACTCCTAAGGAATGTTTTTCAGAGGCAGAGACTGGGAAACTAGTCAGGATCAAGGGAAAGATGAACGGAGCAAAGTACAGAGTGATCCTTGATGAAAACCTGCTCCAGAGCAGGACTCTTGGAAGATTAGTCCAAATTGGGACTAAAAGAGATCCAAATAAAATAAAATAAAATCCAGAGCGCTCAGGACCTCAGACTGGGGCGAAGGTTCACCTTCCAACAGGACAACGACCCTAAGCACACAGCCAAGACAATGCAGGAGTGGCTTTGTATTTTTTTTTTATAAATTTGCCTAAACTTCTAAAAATCCTGTTTTTGCTTTGGGTATTGCGGTATTGTGTGTAGATGGATTTGGGCAAAAAAACAATAATCCATTTTAGAATAAAGTTGTAATGCAACAAAATGTGGAAAAAGTCAAGGGGTCTGAATACTTTCCGAATGCACTGTGTTTCCTCAGCTTTCTTATCTCCAAGATATAGGACAAACACTGCAAAACCTTGATTCTTATGATTTATTTTTTGACTGTCTTTTTTGCCAATTATTAATGTTATTCAATGCGTTTCTCTGGGCTTTAGTAGTAAAGGCCAAATTCTATATTAGATCAAATCTTTTTTTTCATTCAAAAAGTCATAGTATGACCTTTTTTAAATTTCACCTTTATTTAACCATAGTATGACCATCTTAAAACAATTCCATATGACTAGCATACAGGGGGTGTTTCTTGTACATCAAGCTGCCTCACGCTACAGAAACAGGACATAGGCTCCTACCAAGGCTTGTGCATGGCTACTTATCAAATTGAATCTTAAATAGGATATATTGTACATTACCTTGGACTTAAGATTATATTCAAGTTATAAACAGGAGAGGGTCAGTGAACCTCAAGACCACAGAGGGTTGGTTTGAAAACGTAAAATGAGTCCTTGAGGCATAAGGCAACCGTGTGAATACTGAATGAAGCACGAGAGGGTACAGAGCAAAGTGGACATAGAGCAAAGCACCTGTAGTAAGTGAAGCAGTCGTCCTCCCGCTGCGGTCTCTCCATCATCCTCACAGTCCTGCAGGAAACTCTGCTTTTCTTCACAATATATCCTACAATACAGAGAATATAGGTTGTAGTTGGTTGGGACTTTTAGTATGAGAATGTACTTAAACTGCATGTCTCCTTGAAGGAAACTTTTCAATTCTCTGAATGTCAGCATCTCCTGTTGGGTTAATGACCACCCAGAAAGCATCAAGCATCTTATAAAGGCTCAATGTAACTCATTAAACCTAGCCTATTTACAGCACACATATTGTCAAATAACAATTGATCAACTGTGTGATTAGAGAGATATAAACCCACTGAATATTACAACTTGTTATGTATATTCAAAGCTGGATGCTCTACCTGTATGCATAAATATTGTGAGTGGCACTTGCAATCTTCTTGTTTTCAAACAGCTTGTCAAGAACCATTCTAACCTGAAACACAAAAACAAATCTGTTTGAATTGCCTCCTTTCCTCTAATCATACTCTTAACATTAGAAGTATGGTGGGTACGTCCATCCCTAAAGTACAACTTCTGCATTAAAGACAGAACGGTAGCCTACTCATCTGAGAACTCCTGTGTGGTGCATAAAGATGAGGGTAATCATTGATTCCTCTTCAAACAGATGGCATATCCAACAGAAAGACTAAGATAAAACCCCAAACAGGTTCGGTTGACTCCTACTCTTGACAATATATTAGGTAACTTTATTTCAAAAGTTTGTATAAACAGTTTTCTTATTAAAAAATGCCTACTTGTATATTGGGTGGGTAATCGTAATACTGAAAATGTACAGCATGTAAAAAGAGAACCATACAGTTGTGTAATAGTTAACTGTTAATGCTTATGGTACAATGTGCACTGTAATTACATCTACACAGTTCATGTACTCTCCAGGAAATTACATAATTATCACTGTCTAAATTGCAATTGATGGCAGGTTAGATATGTTTAAAGCAGCTCTTTCCGTTTTCATCCTGAGAACATTTAGCAGCAGGAGCACAGCCTGAGGATGTTTAGTTTTCCATATTGGAAGCACATTAGCATTGAAACTACATCCTCTCCACATGAGCTTTAACTCACAGCTTCTTCTCTCTCCCAACAGGGTAGCATTGTCTAGCATGATTTTGAAGATTTTAAGGCTTGTGATTTACTTCCCTAACTTGTTCTGTGATGGATGTGAGAATATGAATGTTTCATAGTCAGAGAGAGGAGGGAGACAGGAGAGGGCCTACACAGTACCTGTCTAGGTGTTACCACAGGGGCTAAGTGTGGTTGGAAGGTGCTGCGTCTTTCTGTTATCGTCCCCCCCAGTTTTATAGGAGGTAGTTCCTCATCTACAAAGATTTATAAACACAAAAATAAAAGGCACAAGTAAGAACCAATTAACACTGGATTAACACGTGGGCACCAAGCACAATTCAGTTTATATACAAAATGTAAACTGTTCTTTCCTTTCAGATACGATTATAATTAAGGCTTAGAAATGACTTGTTTTTTTATTCTTTCTCTATTCAAGAATATGCAGTCAGTGCCATACCACTTGAGTGATTTTCGAAGAGGTGTACATTCTCTTTGTTCAGCTTCAGATTGCGGTAATCAGGCATTTCTACATCATCCGCCACTTCCTCCTCCTCTGTTGCCATATTTCTCACCTCTGGTTGCTCCACTGTGAGAGAAGTAGAAAGATGGACAGGCTGTGAAATGAATTCAATGTGTATATGTGATTGTGTATCTTTGTGTCCCATGATGCGTTTGAGTGACTTTGAAGGTCCTTTCTGCCTTGACCATATGCCTAATTTACATGGACACCTACCACGCAGGTCCCATCTTCAGATAGTTACCATTGAATGACCGTAAAATGAACAAAATGTTCTAACAATGGGCCTCCCGGGTAGCGCAGTGGTTAAGGGACTCTGGGTTCACCAGAGACTCCACACCCAGGCTCTGTCGTAACTGGCCGCGACCGGGAGGTCCGTGGGGCAACGCACAATTGGCCTAGCGCTGTTCGGGTTAGGGAGGGTATGGCCGGTAGGGATATCCTTGTCTCATCGCGCACCAGCGACTTCTGTGGCGGGCCTGGCGCAGTGCGCGCTAACCAAGGTTGCCAGGTGCGCGGTGTTTCCTCCGACACATTGGTGCGGCTGGTTTCCGGGTTGGATGCGCGCTGTGTTAAGAAGCAGTGTGGCTTGGTTGGGTTGTGTATCGGAGGACGCATGAATTTCAACCTTCGTCTCTCCCGAGCCCGTACGGGAGTTGTAGCGATGAGACATGATAGTAGCTACTAAACAATTGGATACCACGAAATTGGGGAGAAAAAGGGGTAAATATTCAAAAATAATAATAAAAAAAATGTTCTAACAAGACAGATAAAGCCAATTAAGAGGGATAAGTAGAACAAGGGTTACTTTGAATGGTAATATACTGATATTTCTGGGGAAAATTATACTGAAAGGTACAGGTGTACTATACTAAAAAGTACATACAGTGCCTTCAGAAAGAAACTACCAAGCCCATAAAGATGACAAGCATACCCATAACATGATGCAGCCACCACCATGCTTGAAAATATGAAAAGTGGTACTCAGTGATGTATTGTATTTGCCCATTTACATTACATTTAAGTCATTTGGCAGACGCTCTTATCCAGAGCGACTTACAAATTGGTGAATTCACCTTATGACATCCAGTGGAACAGCCACTTTACAATAGTGCATCTAAATCATTTAAGGGGGGGGGGGGGGGGTGAGAAGGATTACTTTATCCTATCCTAGGTATTCCTAACATAACACTTAGTATTCAGTACAATTTCTTTGCAATCTTATTTTAGTGCCTTACTGCAAGCAGGATGCATGTTTTGAAAGCTTCCTTCTTCTCACGTTGTCATTTATGTTAGTATTGTGGAGTAACTACAATGTTGTTGATCCATCCTCAGTTTTCTCCTATCACAGCCATTAAACTCTGTAACAGTTTTTAAAAAATCACCATTGGCCTCATGGTGAAATCCCTGAATGGTTTCCTTCCTCTCCGGCAACTGAGTTAGGAAGAGGGCCTGTATTTTTGTAGTGACCGGGTGTATTAATACATAATCTAAGGTGTAATTAATAACTGCACCATGCTCAAATGGATATTCAGCATTATTAAATATATTTTTTATCTATTTATCAATACGTGCCCTTCTTCGCGAACTAGTGGAAAACCTCCCTGGTCTTTGTTGTTGAATCTGTGTTTGAAATTCACTGCTCGACTGAGGGAGCTTACAGATAATTTTACGTGTGGAGTACAGAGATTGGGTAGTCATTTAAAAATCATGTTAAACACTATTTTTTGCACAAAGAGTTCAGGCAATTTATGTGCCTTGTTAAGCAAATATTTATTCCTGAACTTATTTAGTCAAGATATTTCAGCTTTTAATTTTTTAATAATTTGTAAACATTTCTAAAAACATAATCCACTTTGACATTATGGGGTATTGTGTGTAGATTGTGTGTAGATCAGTGACAGAAAATCGGAATTTAATCCATTTTAAATTCAGTTTTTAAACAACAAAAATGTGGAAAAAGTCCAGTGGTGTTAATACTTTCTTGAAGGCACTGTACAACTACTATATTAAATATACAACGCATAACCAAATTATGCCGTTGAACTTTATGGTGCTATAATGATTATGGAGTCCATGAACATCTACAGTGGGGTCTGAAATTAATGACACCCTTGATAAAGATGAGCAAATATGTCTAACAATCATTCAAATACTGAGCTATACTGTATGCTCAACAAAAGAGATTTTGTTTTACAATAAATATATTTTTTTCTCAAAAAGGTTTTGAGAGGTGAGAGGAAAATGGCACTGATCCTTTTTCTAAAATGTTTAATGAGTTGGATAACACATTGGGAGGTATCTTAGACCATTCAATCCATACAAAATCCTTCCAGATCCTTGATATTCCACGTCTGCAGTTATGGAATGCCCTCTTCAATTCAAACCACAGGTTTTCAATGGGTTTCACATGCTTTCTAGACAACAGATGTAGACTAATGACTGGTTACTTACGGGTCAGTTTCCAACAATGCAGAGTTAAAGATAAACATCAAAAAATAGAAATAGTGACACAAGGAATAAATACACAGTGAATAATGAAAAGAAACAGAGTAAAAATAACATGGTACTGGTACTTCCAGTATATAGCCAAGTCGATGTGCAGGGGTACGAGTTTATTGAGGTAGCTATGTACTATATATATAGGTAGGGGTAAAGTGACTAGATAGGATAGATAATAGACAGTAGAAGCATATTTAACCCCTTTTTTGGGGTAGGCACAATCATGTTTTAAAACGGTGCCGGTTACCTTCAGATTAATCCCCATTTCATTGTGGATTAATATGTGTTTGTGATTATTGTCTTACTGGAAGATCCCCTTGCGGCCAAGTTTCAGCCCCTGGCAGAGGCAACCAGGTTTATCGCTAAAATGTCCTGGTACTAGGTAAAGTTCATGATGCCATTGACCTTAACAAGAGCCTCAGGACCAGTGGAAGCAAAATAATGCCATAACATCAAAGATCCTCCATCATATTTTACAGTAAGGGTTTTTTTTCTGCTTATGCATTGTCATTTCAACACCAAACCCACCACTGGTGTGTGGCCAAAGAGCTCAACTTTCATGTCATCTGACCAAAGTACCAGTTCCAATTCGAGTGCCAATGCCGTTTAGCAAACTCCAGACATTTACATATGTTAGATGAAATAATAATGTAGGTTTTTGGCCACGCACACCAGTGGTGGGATTGGCATTGAAATGAAAATGCATGAACAGAAATGAACCCCATACCTACTGTAAAATATGGTGGTAGACACAATGTAGCTCAGTATTTGAATTATTTATTTTAAGCTGTCATTTTTGCTCATTTTTATCAAGGGTGTCAATAATTTCAGACCCCACTGTATAGGCCTTTTCATCAAATAATCTCAAATCACTTCTCTGACAGTTTTTAATCTAGATAAGGATGCTTCCACAAGTAAAATGATTGCATTTAGAATAGTAGGAGTTCATTAAAAAGGGGAAAACTTTACAATGAGAATACATTTAAATGAAGGTTCAGAGGGCATTAACACCAACCATTTCCCAAATCAGTTGCTCGTTATGGAAGAGGACACAAGCTTCAATTTGAATACAAAATACAATTTTCAACTTGCCTTTTATACTTTTATGAATGTGCTCCAAACTGAATGATTTCCTCTAAAGCAAGGATGCTCTGTGACCTATACCCAGCATCTCATTTTCACAGCATACACATTCTCTGCTTTCTCCCATTTCAGTTGATCATAACAACTGTACAGAGAGAAAGAACATAATTACAATGATAGGACTGCATCCATATTGATGGATTCCATAGTTATTAATTGAAATAGTACTAAATTAAAGCACTGTGCTTAATTAGCTAACAAGTTTAACGGCTTTAGAAAACAGTGAAGAGTTAGAATAATATGGTATCCTGTTTTTCTTAGTGTTCAAAAAGGGGAATAAAAGGCATTAAAACTCATCCATTCATAGAAAACCATTTTCAAAGACAATACAACAAACAACCAAATGTACTTCTCTTTCCTCAGCCTCTTTAAAAAAATATTTGACAAAGGTTTTGTCACAGGCTCACAGCACTGAAAGCCATTACTCAGATACTGATCTTCATTCAGTTAAATTACAGAAACAGGAAAGAGGGCTTTTCATATACCACCCACCAAGTCTTGTGTTCATCTTATCACAATGATGCATGGGAGCACATCAAAGACCTGAATGAAAGACCCCAAGAATTCTGACTGTCATCTCCAAGAAAGGAAAGAGATTGAAATCAATCTTTCTCAATAGTTTTTCTGTCTGAGCTCATTGGCATTAATATATACCTTTATGAGGAAGGCAATGGGTGCACACTTTCATAATTGGATTTCTGGAGTTGGAAAAAATTATTTATTTACTGCCCTCTAGTGATAAAATAAAGCATACTATCAATCTGACGTGACATGCGATTCTCACCTGTGTCTGTGCTTTGGGATTTCTCCAGGAGGAACTCCCGGACCTTCTCCACCCAGAGGTAGAGGATGCTTTCCCCAGTGTTCTCCCTGTTAGGAAAGTCACCACTGGTTAGTTTGATGTCAGTGGAGACATATATACTCAGAGACATGGGTGAGACAGGGTAATGGACTGTAATCAGCAATACCGCAAGCTAACATGGCTTCACCATCAGGAAATCCATCTTTAGGTTAGCATTATGATGGAATCCCCTCCATGTTCAGGGGTAACTATTCTGTGCTTCATGTACAGTAGTCAGTGATTATGAAATCCACTCACACATAGAGCTCCTCAAGGCTGTTGGACAGGGTCTTTCTATCAGGGCCTCGCAACCATGCTGCACTGCATGAGGAGAGAAGGCAGAATATGTCTCAAATGTTAGTATTAATAATTAGCTTTTTTATGCCTGATACATGTTTATCAGAGGTAGTGTAAGTGTACTGTACTGTAAAACCCAACATGTAGACTTACTTTATTTGGTAGACAGGTGGTGCTGCACTCGGGTAATCATGTGGGAGAATGATCTAATTATGGAAATTAAACTCTTGAGTTATTGCTATCATACACTGCTCTGAAACGTTTTAAACACACAAAAATGTAAAAAACAATTACCTGTAAACATGCTTTCAGTTTTGGATAGTCTATATCATCCGTTATTTTGATGCAAAATATTCTTGCTGCTTCATCAATAACACACCATTCGTCACCGTATATGGAGGAAAGTGCCTCGACCTCTTCGATCTGATGAAGAAAATAGTGTAATATTGTG
Source organism: Oncorhynchus masou masou (assembly GCF_036934945.1). Lineage (NCBI taxonomy): Eukaryota > Metazoa > Chordata > Actinopteri > Salmoniformes > Salmonidae > Oncorhynchus > Oncorhynchus masou. The sequence continues at coordinate 88,179,065 of NC_088235.1, read as the reverse complement.
TTATAATAATAATAATGTAGTCATCTAAAAGCAAATTATCTATAAGCTTTCTCTCATGTCTGTTTTTATAGTTGAGTCAAATATATAAAAATATGAATCAAAGTACAAAATGGGTCATACTCTCCACTAATGTGAACTTCAGTCATGCCCAGCCCTGAGTTCTGTTCAACAGTAGGGTACTTACTTGAGATTGAAGATCCCCTGCATTCCCAACATCTATGTTTGCCATTAATTTATCCAAAGCAAGTAAGCAGACAAACACTTCAGTTCATACTTAGAAGTAGTAGTGTTACAGCAGTCTATTCGTACAGTATCAACACAAAATTAGCTCGATAAGAGGCTTGCTTGACATTCTGTATCACCAACTCAGCTGTTGCTCTGACAGGACAAAGAACCACTTCCGGGTCAAGGTTTCACGTACTACCAAAATAAGAGTCCTTATTTGAAACCAGTGATATATACATAATTGTTTGAAACACATGGTGCAATAAGTGGATTAATTAGCTAAACAAATATTATAGCAATCATCACTCATTTTAAATTCAAGAAATGTAAATCAATGTAAAATTCCATATCAATCACTTTCCCCCCACCATTTCATCTTTTGAACAAGGACTTTTACAATGAAATGTATTCACCTTTTGACCCGGAAATTGTAGTTTAAATCATGAACGCTTAATATGAATTACGAAAGGTCCTCTAGCTAGACGTTTTAAAACTTTGGGGAATTATCGCCACGTCTGCAACCCGTGGTCACAGCATATAGATCCTATTAAATTATTAATATAGGTTGTTCTAATTCCTAATTATATGGGCCACACACAATGATGTATATATACCCACCTCACCCAATTGTGTATATCTAGGCCTCACCACAGTTGGCAATATTAGGACTTTAGTTTTGTGCTTTCAAAATAAAAGCCCGAAGTAAAACGCTATGCGTATGATACGAATCAATATTTGTTTGCAATTTTGCATCGTGCATGATTTTAAGTTTTTATTGTCACCGGATACACCGGATAGGCGCAGTGAAATGTGTTCTTTTACAGGGTCAGCCATAATGTGGGCATTATAGTCATAGTGCATTGTGATACAAAAATATAACTACATCTGGGGAAAATATAAACTCAAGAGTGGGCTTACTTTTTATAAGATAAATAATATTATTATTTGGAGGACATTGAGAAATGTTTGGCGTCTATGTATATGAATGTAATGAACATTAAAATATTTAAAATAGAAAAATAGAAATCACTATTTGGAAGGATGCAGTTTGGAAATGTATTGACTAACTGTATTTATGTTGTATTGCGCAAATTTGGACTGTATAAAATAATATAGATTGTGTGTTTGTCCCTTTACAACTGGGACGATGTGGTGCCAATCGGTGCTGCTACGTCGACAGGAGAGCCACAGAGCTGAAAACCGATTGCTCGAGCTTCGCAGAGAGGGATGTAGCTGGGCAGGAAGCGCACAGTACAGGACACTCACTAGACATACTTCGTAGCTGTCAGAATATAGCTCAGTGTGTCAGTCACATCAGAAATATTACTTCACGTCATGGGAGAGATCATATTTGATCATATAATCACACAGCCTGGATGTTTTGTGTAACGGACACAAGAAGACGTGCCTGTAAAAGGAATTATTTATGGTTTGGGAAGGTTTTATGGGAGTAACTAGCTAGCAACTTTGCTGGCTCGTCGGAGGACATTTTGCAAGGATGCTACGGTGGATAAGGCAACAGCTGGTAAGTGAGCCTCTTTGCTAACTTGCTATATTTGCTAGTAAGTGTAACGTTACTTTGCTATTGAGAAAGACTTTGATGCACATAAAACAATATGATGTGGTTGTTTTTGAAGAGTTAAACATCCAACCAGAACTGGGTGCTGGTACCTAAGTTTGCTTAGTAGATAACGTTAGTCAGTAAGCTAGCTAGCTTGTTTGTTTACCAAACATTGGCGTGGCTAGCAGCGAACTAGCAGTAGGTACATGACGCCAGCCAGGCCCACTTATACATTCTACTCAAACTTATTTTGTCTGGCAAGTTTGTTCGCTGGTGTGCCTGATGATCTAGCTAGTAGTAGTTAAGCTGTTTTGACAGTAATAGTTATGCTAAAAACTAACCAGCCAGCTAGTGTACTATATATTTGGCATTGAACAGTTTTAGCCACAGATATGTAACGAGTCGTTATCAATGGTTAACTTCCTACTAACAAACTAGGAAGACATTCATTTTAGCCGCTGCATTGAAAAGCCAGACACGCAGGTATATGTTTAGAACTAGCCCAGCATTGCCGTTGTATCACGAAGTTTGCCTAAATCTTAGCCTCAACGCCTAGCTACCTAATTGTCTACAGCAGCATTAGCTAACTAAATCAGATTCTAGAAGGCTACGGCTAGCTAGAACATCTACTATTTTCTCTCAATGAATCAGGGTGAATATCCAATTCAAGATGAATTTTAATCAGTTCTATGGATTAATTGAAATTTGTATTAATGTGGCACTAACCGAGTCTTCATTTAGCATTTTTCAGAAATTCATTGAATTTCAATTAAACGTCCTGAATTGACCCTAAACTCAATAGTTAAATACATAGCTAGTGTACAGAAACAATCAAAACCAACTCTCCCCTTTTTGTCATGAATAATGAATGAATGCTTTTTTTAGTTGTGGTGCAGAACTAAAAAATCAGCCCGCTTGATGACCTAGCCCTAGTAGTCACTTATGGACTAACGTATACTAACATACTGTCTGCCACCCGCAGTAAGTGGAATTCAGACAACTGCTTAGCTTACAGTTCTTAATGAATACAGAATTTGAGAAGATTATAATGCAAGTGACTGCGCAGTGACCTTGATCTCATGTGAATGTTTGCTTTCAGGAAAAACAAGCGGCTGAGGGGAGTAGATATGAGTGATTTCATTGATATAAGTGTTTTCCAACTCCAGTCCTTTAGAACATCCAACAGTACACCTTTTTTTGTAGCCCTGGAACAACATTCCTCATTCAGCTCATCAAGGGCTTGATGACTAGTTGAACCAAATGTGCTTGTCCAAGGTTACAGTAAAAATGTATACTATTGGGTTTACTCAAGGACCAGGGTTTGGTAATGCTGATATAATACACCACGGAACATAACCTTCAGCCCATTCAATGAAAAGTAATCATAGAATGCTCAGGCTACACCAACCAGCCTAAACCACTGTATATCGGAATAAAATGACATGAGGTAATTTTCTTGCTAAATGGGAACGTGGCAGGGAATGCCCAGTCTGAGCTGACCTTTTGGAGCTATAGATTTGGATATTATGGCCAGGGGGGAGGGGGATGGCCAATCCTATCCCATCCCAGCTGCTGTTACCTGCACCACACTCAATCCCAGTCCTCACTTCATTAGCTTCACACTGATGGGGTGCCACTCACAGCTGTGCCATCAGACTGAGCCCCAGGATGTGAAAGACATTTTATTTTATCAGAAGGTTGTTTTTCATCATGAGAGCCATCTATAAGTTAGGGTATATCGATGAGTAATGGTAGTGCAGAGAGCAACAGTAGCCATTTCAAGTTTGATATTTTCCAGGACCTAGAAACCTACATTATATGATGACTACCTGGGGGTACAACTGTGTGAGGGATTTGTTTTTACTTGAGAAAATATTTATGTAATTGAGATTGTAACCTATGTCAGATTTGAAAGATTTTCAAATGCAGTAACCAATTATCCGCTTTGTTTTGGTGTCAACAGAAGTAAAACAGTCAGTTTTTATTTATTTATTTCACCTTTATTTAACCAGGTAGGCAAGTTGAGAACAAGTTCTCATTTACAATTGCGACCTGGCCAAGATAAAGCAAAGCAGTTCGACACATACAACGACACCGAGTTACACATGGAGTAAAAGAAACATACAGTCAATAATTCAGTATCAACAAGTCTATATACGATGTGAGCAAATGAGGTGAGATAAGGGAGGTAAAGGCCTTTTTTTGCCATGGTGGCAAAGTAAATATAATATAGCAAGTAAAAGACTGGAATGGTAGATTTGCAATGGAAGAATGTGCAAAGTAGAAATAAAAATAATGGGGTGCAAAGGAGCAAAATAAATAAAATTAAATACAGTAGGGAAAGAGGTAGTTGTTTGGGCTAAAATATAGGTGGGCTATGTACAGGTGCAGTAATCTGTGAGCTGCTCTGACAGTTGGTGCTTAAAGCTAGTGAGGGAGATAAGTGTTTCCAGTTTCAGAGATTTGTGTAGTTTTTTCCAGTCATTGGCAGCAGAGAACTGGAAGGAGAGGCGGCCAAAGAAGGAATTGGTTTTGGGGGTGACTAGAGAGATATACCTACTGGAGCGTGTGCCACAGGTGGGAGATGCTATGGTGACCAGCAAGCTGAGATAAGGGGGGACTTTACCTAGCAGGGACTTGTAGATGACATGGAGCCAGTGGGTTTGGCGACGAGTATGAAGCGAGGGCCAGCCAACGAGAGCGTACAGGTCGCAATGGTGGGTAGTATATGGGGCTTTGGTGACCAAACGGATTGCTCTGTGATAGACTGCATCCAATTTGTTGAGTAGGATATTGGAGGCTATTTTGTAAATGACATCGCCAAAGTCGAGGATTGGTAGGATGATCAGTTTTACAAGGGTATGTTTGGCAGCATGAGTGAAGGATGCTTTGTTGCGAAATAGGAAGCCAATTCTAGATTTAACTTTGGATTGGAGAGGTTTGATATGGATCTGGAAGGAGAGTTTACAGTCTAACCAGACACCTAAGTATTTGTAGTTGTCCACGTATTCTAAGTCAGAGCCGTCCAGAGTAGTGATGTTGGACAGGCAGGCAGGTGCGGGTAGCGATCGGTTGAAGAGCATGCATTTAGTTTTACTTGTATTTAAGAGCAATTGGAGGCCACGGAAGGAGAGTTGTATGGCATTGAAGCTTGCCTGGAGGGTTGTTAACAGTGTCCAAAGAAGGGCCAGAAGTATACAGAATGGTGTCGTCTGCGTAGAGGTGGATCAGAGACTCACCAGCAGTAAGAGCGACCTCATTGATGTATACAGAGAAGAGAGTCGGTCCAAGAATTTGAACCAGGCGAGGCAATCATTTGAGAAACCAAGGCTGTCGAGTCTGCCGATGAGGATGTGGTGATTGACAGAGTCGAAAGCCTTGATGAGAATGCTACCATAGGAGTGTCGGTTTACTGACTGCTCAACTCAGAGCATACTGAAATGTGCAAAGGAAACCGTATCTTACAACACTGTGTGAAACAACCTGTGGTTTACATACGTCTCAAGGCAGCCTTGAGCATTGCAGAGGGAGAGAAAGTGTGCAATTTGACATCTTATTAAGTTGCCATTAGTTTTTAATGAGCTTCTTCATGTTGTGGTTTGTTATTTAGAATTATTACAGCTCCTCATTCATTATCCCCTCCATGTAGCTGGGCTCTGGGTTTCCTTCATGCTGGTAGTTGCAGGCTTTGTTAGCGCATGAATTAACTTGATATTTCTTTCTAGGCATAGGAGGGTCATGTCAGACCAGGTGACAAAATGCATTTCATTGAAGTTGTAGCTTGTCACAGGTAGTAGGCAAACCTAACTATACTAAATACATTTTGTTTACCACTGTTTTGGTTACTACATGATTCCAAATGTGTTATTTCGTAGTTTTGATGTCTTCACTATTATTCTACGATGTAGAAAATATAGAAAAACCCTTGAATGAGTAGGTGTGTCCAAACTTTAAATTTTTCGCAGAACAAGGAGTTACTGTATGCAATGAGTTAGTAATTCCCTGGCCCAGACAGCCATATTGACACTTGTCTCTCAGAATACTGCTTAGTGGTCACACAATAATTTCCAGAAACTCTCTCAACATGCCTGCCTGGTGAAAAATATAACTCTCTGTGACATTGTCAGCTCACTCCCTCTAAAATTCTAGACAGCAGCACATACTGTATACATCACCTATGGTAACAGATGTTTGCTCACCAAGGAGGACAAAGACTGTACTTTTAAATGTGCTTGGGGGTTAACAGCAGAGGCAGATCATGAGATGAGAGCTTTTGCCTGGGTGCAGTGAACATGACCAAGATGGTGTGTGTGTAAGAGTGTTGTGCAAACACAAAGCCCATTGAGGAGGGCAGGCTGTGACGGTAATTGAATACATGTGTTGCTGTCTGGCCTCAGTGACGTGGCCAACTCATTCTCACACAGTGCAGGCAAGGAGTCCGTAAGCACCAGCCTATACGACAGAGTTTTACCTTGTTAGCTCGGTGATTCGATCTAGCAACCTTTCAGTTACTAGCCCAATGCTCTAACCACTAGGCTACCTGCCGCCCCCCTTGAACATTGTGTACAGAAATGTAATTTTAAGATAGGGCCAGCCTATAGCATTCTAGGATTAGTATTCTAGAGTTTGGGCCTCCCGGGTGGCTCAGTGGTCTAGGGCACTATATCGCAGTGCTAGCTGTGCCACCAGAGACTCTGGGTTCGCACCCAGGCTCTATCGCAGCCGGCCGCTACTGACAGGTCCAAGGGGCGAAGCACAATTGGCCTAGCGTCGCCCGGGTTAGGGAGGGTTTGGCTGTTAGCGATATCCTTGTCTCATCGCGCACTAGCGACTCCTGTGGCGGGCCGGGCGCAGTGCACGCTAACCATGTCGCTGGGTGCACGGTGTTTCCTCTGACACTGATGTGGCTGGCTTCCGGGTTGAATGCGTGCTGTGTTAAGAAGCAGTGCGGCTTGGTTGGGTTGTGTTTCGGAGGATGCATGGCTTTCGACCTTCGTCTCTCCCGAGCCTGTATGGGAGTTGTAGCGATGAGACAAGATAGTAAATACTAACAATTTGATACCACGAAAAGGGGGTTATTGACCAGCCCACTAGAGAAGTGTCATAGACTTAAATAGGCTAATTTGGTTTAACATATTCTGTTCAGTACAGTGCTTGGTCTCTGGCTGCAGGCTATATCCAGGCTATAATAATCTAGCCTAAGTGTTTTTCTGACAGATAATCAGGGTGCAAAATAGTGTTTGCAATCAATGTGTTAGTCCTCTTCACATTCACATTGCTATATTTAGAAAGGACCCAAGATCTTTTTCCAATATTCACTCCATGCACTCTGGAGAGCTAGATGTACCTACTTACATTTAGGAAGATAATAGATGGCATTTAGTTAGATGAACTTTGGCACCGCCATTTCCTGGTTGCTAAAATTCTAATAGTTTGCCTAATTTCAGTTTCTGACCAAGCAAGTATAGTGTAGATAATCATTATACCATCTAAACCCCTGTGAAATATCTTTCCCATAACCAAAAATATTGTATTTTCAGCCTGGGAGGCATAGAAATATTGCATAGAACAGATCTGCCGCGTAGACTTGTTTTCAATGAGAATGACAGATCTATAACTTTCATTTATATGCGAATTTGGTCAGGTCACCAAAGAAGTTATATATTGCAGCTTTAAAAGATGATCCATAATAATTGTAATCAGAAGATACTATTAACATGTAAATATTGTTAACAGAATAAATAGCAGAAAACTGCAGATGAAATAATACTGTAATTGAAAATTGCACACCCAATGTAGGCTACTGCCCCTAGAATATATTTTGTACCCTATGTTGTGATTCTCACCAAGTATGTTGGTGTCTTCTCACACTATTCAAACCACACAATTGAAAAAAAACGGCTTATGAAGCTCTCTTAGCTTATAGATCACATATTGCAAACAAATATTCTGAATTTAAAAACATATTTTAGAATTTCTGTGCATCCTTGACAATTATAGGCCTACCCCAAAATAGCACACCCTTTTTTCCCAGGAAACTGCACATCTTCTCTGTCTTGTGGCACCAATGTGAGAGTTTTAAGCAGGGGAACAGTGTTGCAGTAGTCTAGTGTGTGGTATGGGAAGAATGACAATGGAACCTGGGGAGCTTTGTGTTCACATTGCTTTAAAAAAGGGAAACGGACCACGGAATTCAAGCACACTGAACTCAAACCACCACTTGATGGTCTCACTTCTGAGGCTCTTTTTTGACTGGTCTGAGTTCATTTAGTGTTCACACTGCACAAAAAATAAAGCAAACCGCACTAAGTTCACAAAGATTGTCTGAAAGGGACAAAGTGTGAACACCCTAACTATTGAAAAACATTGTATAATTTTTCTGACCAGTCTCTAGATAAAAGTTGCCCATATTGGTTCTGAATGAGTGGTAGAAGTTTGACCTGTTCCTTAGCCCCTCCGCTCTCTCTCTCCTCCAGGGCTTTGACCCTCCCCATCAAAGTGACACCAGAACGGTTTACATCGCAAACCGCTTCCCTCAACATGGCCATTATGTCCCTCAGCGGTTTGCAGACAACAGAATCATATCATCCAAGGTAAGGCAGTGGTGTTGAACACCTAGGTTTTGTGTCAAGAGCAACAACAAATGTTCAAGTTACGCAACCATTTTATTTCAGTGCCAAACAACTCACACTTTGATGTTCTTGTTCTTTCCTCCCCTTCCGGCCCCCAATCCCCGCTTTAGTACACCGTTTGGAATTTTGTTCCCAAAAACCTGTTTGAACAGTTTAGAAGAATAGCCAATTTTTATTTTCTCATCATATTCCTGGTTCAGGTAAGGGCTTGCCTCAGCACCCCGTCTACCATATTTATAACTGTTACTGGCCTAAATACTATACTCTTACTAAATATTGTGCTAAAATTATTGCTGTGTGCACTTGAGCATACTGTGCCCGGAGGTCCCTAACAGCTAACCTTCGGTATTCATCGGGCTACTCTTAGAAGCCACACTTTGGTTTCTGCTTTCTGTGGCCGCCACTGTGTCCAATTCTAAATTTGTTGTTTCGTTATACTTAGTAAATATTCATGAAGCATTTTCTGCAATAAGAATGGCTTCAGCTTACGAATGGCCAGTGTGCTTTTATGTTAAATTAGGAAATAACACTATTGCCAACTGTTTTCTCCTTTGACATAATCTCTTTATTTTGCAGCTAATGATAGACACCCCCACTTCCCCTGTTACCAGCGGACTTCCTCTGTTCTTTGTCATCACAGTAACTGCCATCAAACAGGTGAGAGCAGTAACAGGTTTAATTCCTCTTTTCTTATCAACAGTAGATCCGAGAAATTGAATGTGGTTACTTATCAAACATACTGTAGTTTGTCTGGATGTCAGAATGTCTAGATGGTTAAATCTCATCCCTTCCACCATCACTCAGGGCTATGAGGACTGGCTGAGGCACAAGGCGGACAACGAGGTGAACGGGGCACCTGTGTTTGTGGTGCGCAGTGGCAGCCTCGTGCAGACCCGCTCAAAGAACATCCGAGTGAGTCACCGTGGTGTCATAATGAGTCCTGCCTTAACACTTAGCATACCCTACACCCACATTTCAGACAAAACGGCTACATTTCATGTAACTCCCACCTTTGGCTGGTGCTTTGTACTACTGTGTTAAAGATTTGTCAGAAAGCCAGGAATGTAAAACCAATGTACCACCCACAGTCTTAGGCGTTACATTCTTTGTTTAAATGTTGTTAGTCACTATTCCGTGTGAAATGTCTTCACTGGGTAGTTATTGAATAAGATGATTTGTTCCCAATTAACAAATGTTAGAGATGGCTAGCCAATGTTAAATATCAGCACTCTCCATTCATGTACTCTAATAATTCACAAGGTAAAATAAATCACACATTAAAGATGGAATCTGCAGTACGGCAAACACCCCAGTACATATTGTGCTCTTGTATAGCACGGGCAGTGATGTCTGAGGGGAAAAACTGTTTGTTTGCAGGATCTTCTTTGTTGTAATATCTCAAATGGGCGTGGCAGTTTCACCATTAAGTATTCTAGCTTTAAACTGCCAGAATAATATGTGATTTCAAGTGCTCTTTTAGTTTGTTTTTCTTTCACAGTTCTGCAGATGCAATGTGGCAGTTTTCACATGGGGAAATGTTTTCTCTTTTTAAAACCGTGCATGGTGGCATTCACTATTGAACTAGACTGTCTAGTCTTCAGAAAATATTGGATTCTGAGGTCGTGGATATCATGGGAGAGTTTTGCTCCTCATTAATCTGTTGTGACATGTCTGTCTGTGCTGTCTGCTCAGGTGGGGGACATAGTCCGGGTGGCCAAAGATGAGACGTTCCCAGTGGACCTGGTCCTCTTATCATCAGACCGAGCTGAGGGGACATGTCACATCACCACCACCAGCCTGGACGGAGAGACTAATCTAAAGGTTGGGCTTTTAATCTTCTGTCCCCACTCTCACTTTCTTTCTCTCTCTGAGCCCCTCCATGATAGCACTTGTGCAGTCTGAGACATCTCATGTTTTTGCCTGAGGCAATATATCTAATTATCTGCTTCTAATCAAAATGCTTGTCCCAAATAAGTTTTTTTAATCAATTTTTTTAAATTTTGTGAAATGTATTTTTTGTCAGTTTTTTTCGTGTGCAGCCTCTCTGTCATCAGCCTTCAGTTCCAGCTACTTGTATTTCAAATCAAATCAAATTTTTATTTGTCACATACACATGGTTAGCAGATGTTAATGCGAGTGTAGCGAAATGCTTGTGCTTCTAGTTCTGACAATGCAGTAATAACCAACAAGTAACCTAACTAACAATTCCAAAACTACTGTCTTATACACAAGTGTAAGGGGATAAAGAATATGTACATAAAGATATATGAATGAGTGATGGTACAGAGCAGCATAGGCAAGATACAGTAGATGGTATCGAGTACAGTATATACATATGAGATGAGTATGTAAACAAAGTGGCATAGTTAAAGTGGCTAGTGATACATGTATTACATAAGGATGCAGTAGATGATATAGAGTACAGTATATACGTATACATATGAGATGAATAATGTAGGGTATATAAACATTATATTAGGTAGCATTGTTTAAAGTGGCTAGTGATATATTTTACATTTCCCATCAATTCCCATTATTAAAGTGGCTGGAGTTGAGTCAGTGTGTTGGCAGCAGCCACTCAATGTTAGTGGTTGCTGTTTAACAGTCTGATGGCCTTGAGATACAAGCTGTTTTTCAGTCTCTCGGTCCCAGCTTTGATGCACCTGTACTGACCTCGCCTTCTGGATGATAGCGGGGTGAACAGGCAGTGGCTCGGGTGGTTGTTGTCCTTGATGATCTTTATGAACAGGGAGTACAGGAGAGTGCTCAGAACGCACCCTTGTGGGGCCCCAGTGTTGAGGATCAGCGGGGTCGAGATGTTGTTTCCTACCCTCACCATCTGGGGGCGGCCCGTCAGGAAGTCCAGTACCCAGTTGGTCTCGAGCTTGATGAAGAGCTTGGAGGGTACTATGGTGTTAAATGCCGAGCTGTAGTCGATGAACATCATTCTCACATAGGTATTCCTCTTGTCCAGATGGGTTAGGGCAGTGTGGTTGAGATTGCATCGTCTGTGGACCTGTTTGGGCGGTAAGCAAATCGGAGTGGGTCTAGGGTGGAGGTGATATGGTCCTTGACTAGTCTCTCAAAGCACTTCATGATGACGGAAGTGAGTGCTACGGGGCGGTAGTCGTTCAGCTCAGTTCCCTTAGCTTTCTTGGGAACAGGAACAATGGTGGCCCTCTTGAAGCATGTGGGAACAGCAGACTGGTATAGGTATTGATTGAATATGTCCGTAAACACACCAGCCAGCTGGTCTGCGCATGCTCTGAGGGCGCGGCTGGAGATGCCGTCTGGGCCTGCAGCCTTGCGAGGGTTAACACGTTTAAATGTTTTACTCACCTCGGCTGCAGTGAAGGAGAGTCCGCATGTTTTCATTGCAGGCCGTGTCAGTGGCACTGTATTGTCCTCAAAGCGGGCAAAAACGTTATTTAGTCTGCCTGGGAGCAAGACATCCTGGTCCGTGACTGGGCTGGGTTTCTTTTTGTAGTCCGTGATTGACTGTAGACCCTGCCACATACCTCTTGTGTCTGAGCCGTTGAATTGAGATTCTACTTTGTCTCTATACTGACGCTTAGCTTGTTTGATAGCCTTGCGGAGGGAATAGCTGCGCTGTTTGTATTTGGTCATGTTACCAGTCACCTTGCCCTGGTTAAAAGCAGTGGTTCGCGCTTTCAGTTTCACGCGAATGCTGCCATCAATCCACGGTTTCTGGTTTGGGAATGTTTTAATCATTGCTGTGGGAACGACATCTTCAACGCACGTTCTAATGAACTCGCACACCGAATCAGCGTATTCGTCAATGTTGTTGTCTGACGCAATACGAAACATATCCCAGTCCACGTGATGGAAGCAGTCTTGGAGTGTGGAATCAGCTTGGTTGGACCAGCGTTGGACAGACCTCAGCGTGGGAGCTTCTTGTTTTTAGTTTCTGTCTGTAGGCAGGGATCAGCAAAATGGAGTCGTGGTCAGCTTTTCCGAAAGGAGGGCGGGGCAGGGCCTTATATGCGTCGCGGAAGTTAGAATAACAATGATCCAAGGTTATGCCAGCCCTGGTTGCGCAATCAATATGCTGATACAATTTAGGGAGTCTTGTTTTCAGATTAGCCTTGTTAAAATCCCCAGCTACAATGAATGCAGCCTCAGGATGTATGGATTCCAGTTTGCAAAGAGTCAAATAAAGTTTGTTCAGAGCCATCGATGTGTCTGCTTGGGGGGGGAATATATACAGCTGTGATTATAATCGAAGAGAATTCTCTTGGTAGATAATGCGGTCGACATTTGATTGTGAGGAATTCTAAATCCGGTGAACAGAAGGATTTGAGTTCCTGTATGTTTCTGTGATCACACCACGTCTCGTTAGCCATAAGGCATACGCCCCCGCCCCTCTTCTTACCAGAAAGATGTTTGTTTCTGTCGGCGCGATGCGTGGAGAAACCCGCTGGCTGCACCGACTCCGATAGCGTCTCTCCAGTGAGCCATGTTTCCGTGAAGCAAAGAACGTTAGTCTCTGATGTCCCTCTGGAATGCTACCCTTGCTCGGATTTCATCAACCTTGTTGTCAAGAGACTGGACATTGGCGAGAAGAATGCTAGGGAGTGGTGCACGATGTGCCCGTCTCCGGAGTCTGACCAGAAGAACGCCTCGTTTCCCTCTTTTACGGAGTCGTTTTTTTTTGGGTCGCCGGCTGGGATCCATTCCTTTGTCCTGGGTGAAAGGCAGAACACAGGATCCGCTTCGCGAAAGTCATATTCTTGGTCGTACTGATGGTGAGTTGACGCTGATCTTCTATTCAGTAGTTCTTCTCGTCTGTATGTAATGAAACCTAAGATGACCTGGGGTACTAATGTAAGAAATAACTCGTAAAAAAAACAAAACTGCATAGTTTCCTAGGAACGCGAAGCGAGGCAGCTATCTTTGTCGGCGCCGGAAGTAAGTCATGGCTATTTGCAATAATGACATTAGAATGCAATGGGGGATGGAATCGCTTTCTCACTGAGGGGGTTTTAGCACCAGATTGGATTTTGCCTCTCAAGCAGTCAGTGATTCAGTGATTCAATTATAAATGTAAACCTAACAATTCTCGTGGCCTCTTTAACCTGTTCACCAGTAGACAAAGGCTGGTGCTGTAAGGGATGCATTCCTTTCTAAATCATTATAATGTACACTGCTATTTCTTTGCTTTTAAGGCTTACTGTCTCACTGTAAAAAGTATACTTCTATTCTATAAAAAGTGATATATTTGTCCCTCTCCTTGATTGTATCCTTACACTCTCTGTGGTCCTGTAGACTCACTACTCTGTGCCGGAGACGTTGGTGTCTCAGTCGGTGTCCAGGCTGGAGGCCCTACATGCTGTGCTGGAGTGTCAGCAGCCAGATGCTGATCTGTACAGGTACGGTACAGTCACCCTGCGCTCAATCGCCAGTCAGAACGCTGAGCTCTTCTTTCACTGACCCCGGAACTGAACAGGAATATTTATTATTTCTCACATTCACATTTCTACTGGCCGGAATGGAGGTCTTTTTTTAGGGTTGAATGACAGGACTGTTGGTGTTGCAGTTTCTCTGTTACTCACCCCACTCAGCAGAAATGCTTATACTTTCAGGTTTGTCGGGCGAATAACAGTAACACAACAAGGAGAAGAGATTGTAAGGTGAGATTGCAAAATTCGCCAATTCTAGTTTTTATCTGGGTTGCATGGGTGGAATGGCACATTGTTTCTATTTTCTGTTGGGAAAAAACAAGTTATTCTGTTGTATCATTCACTATTTGTCTCTGTGTCATTAGACCCCTTGGACCAGAAAACCTACTGCTTCGGGGAGCAAGACTAAAAAATACCAAAGAAATTTTTGGTAAGTTGCTTCTGGCTCTCATTGTTGCCATCCAAATTGTTGTCTGTCCTCAGTTATCCTCTGTTGAACTCAGTTTCCCAGTTGGTTGTTGTCTATGCAGGGTTCAGTAGAGTTCCACTCTTGATTTGCAGGTGTGGCAGTTTACACTGGGATGGAGTCCAAGATGGCCCTGAACTACAAGTGCAAATCCCAGAAGCGCTCTGCAGTGGAGAAGTGCGCATTAGGACATTTTGCATCTCGAAAACAACTCTGAACACTTCTGAGTTTCCTCTTCTCGGGTTTCAGGTTCATCTCTATGTACACCAGACAGTGTGTATCTTTGCTGTTTTTCCCTCAGGTCCATGAACACCTTTCTGCTCATATACCTGGGCATCCTGCTGTTTGAGGCGATCCTCAGCACCATCCTGAAGTACGCCTGGCAGGCTGAGAACAAATGGGACGAGCCCTTCTACAACCAGAAGACTGAGCAGGAGAGGAACAGCAGCCAGGTCAGTCACTGTCTGAGACTTTATTCACGCTGATACGTTATGGTCTATAACAGAGGATCTTAAATTTCATAGGATTCTTGGATACTTGTTACTTGCAAATAGTTTGTGGTTTTGGGGGATAATGTGTTGAAGGAGGTGGGAAGATGTATTACATTTTCAACATCTCTTGGTGTTGAAAATGCAGCAGTGGGTATGACTCAACGTATTGTGACAGGATATAAGCGAAAGTGCCTCTCACCCTGACAGTCAATAAGAAAGATGCTCTCCTCAAATCTCTGTTTGCTTTCCAATGAGGTCTCAAGCCATTTGTTGTGTGTTCATCTACCACCCACTTCCTTGTTGACAGATCCTGAAGTTCATCTCTGATTTCCTGGCATTTCTGGTCCTCTACAACTTCATCATCCCCATCTCGCTCTACGTCACTGTGGAGATGCAGAAGTTCTTGGGCTCGTTTTTCATTGGCTGGGACTTGGACCTCTATCACGAGGAGAGTGACCAGATGGCTCAGGTCAACACATCCGATCTGAACGAGGAGCTGGGACAGGTACGGGCACCAAGCACTTCGCTGTAGGTCTCAACGTCATAGCTGAGTTAGTTTGTGTGAGTGTGTAATGATCAGCCTCTGTTTATTTCTGTTCTAGGTAGAATACGTATTTACGGATAAAACCGGCACCCTGACGGAGAACGAGATGCTGTTCCGTGAATGTTCAATCAACGGTATCAAATATCAGGAAATCAATGGAAAGCTTGTACCTGAGGGAATGACGGATGACTCGCCTGACCGATCTGTGTCTCCTCTGGTAAACACCATTAACCTAACATATTGCCCAAGTGACTTGTGACAGTATTTATCCATTCACTGTCTGTCCATTCATGAAATATACAGGTTATGTCTGCATTTCTACCGATGTGTTATACTTGTGTTCATTGACTATCCTCCTGGCTTTGGCCCATCAGTGGTTTGATGACTCTAGGTACTGTACTCATGTCTGTCTTTGTCTCTCTCTGTCTATCACCTCTCAGAGTCGGGAGGAGTTGCTGTTCCTAAAGGCAGTGTCGCTGTGTCACACAGTGCAGATCAGCTACGAGCAGCCAGGCGACGGCCTGGGGGATCCCTTCTCCCACGCTAATGGCTTCTCCTCCCAGATGGAGTACTATGCCTCCTCGCCGGACGAGAAAGCACTGGTGGAAGCCACGAAAAGGTACCCAGGAGGATAGCTGTCATGACGTGCTGTTCAACCCATTTGTACGGTGTTGGTAAATAAAATGAATATCTATAGATATGACCAGTGCTGGTCTCCCAGATCTTTTTGGACATACAAGCACTCAGACAAATTAACATTTATTGAGACAAATGATTTTCAAGGTTCAGCACATTCCAGACCTAGCTGACCATGCATTACAGTTAGGATCATGTATGGGCAACAGTCTGCATGTTAGTATTTATGGTCAGCAATGTCACATGATCAAATTGAATTGCAGGATGGGGGTAACCTTCATTGGTAGCCACGGAGAAACTATGGAAATAAAAACATTTGGAAAGCCAGAAAAGTAAGTATAATTTTGTATGATTGAAGACTCCATGGCATTTGTGTAGATTATGAACCTGTACTGTGCATAACAAGTGATGTAATTCCTTGTCCCACAGGTTTAAACTACTCCATGTACTAGAATTTGATGCAAACAGAAGGAGAATGAGTGTCATATTACAGACACCCACAGGTATAGTGATTTATCTCCATATTAGACTTGAATGGCTCATTCATAAATGTTGTATTAGCATTTCATTACAGGAGGTCCTCTGTCGCTCAGTTGGTAGAACATGGCTCTTGCAACGTCAGGATAGTGGATTTGATTCCCGGGACTACCTATACTCAAAAAAATGTATGCACTTATGACTGACTGTAAATCGCTTTGGAATAAAAGCATCTGCTAAAATGGCATGTAATTAGATAGATGTTACCCACCTTTGATTTTAGTCCTGTAATGTGGTTTCAGTCAATTTCCCTGTATTTCATATCGGCCAAGACTGATTATAACAACTAATTTGCAATATATTTGGTCTATTGCTGTAGGGGAAAAAGTACTATTTACAAAGGGAGCGGAGTCGGCTATTCTTCCTTTTACTACAAGTGGAGAAATCAACAAAACAAGAGTACATGTAGATGAATTTGCCTTGGTGAGTATACCACATCAAATCATATTAGACTAGGAACTATTTCCAGCCCTTATGTGCAGCAGATTTTTACTATGCTGAATGCTGTCTTTTAATACCTGTACTGAAGAGCGCACCAGTGCAGCTGGGACACTTTCTGTCTGAAATTAACACATGGGTACTTGGTTGCTCATGGACACCCTCACATACCACATTTTCATTCCACAAGATTGGAGATACATTTCACACTTGTCTGAAAAAAGTCCCCACATTTTTCCATGTGTGGGCTCTCGATGGCGTATTTAAAATAAATAAATAAAATAAATAAATGTGTATATATATAGCACTGTAAAGATTACTTTTGGTCCTTTCCCCCCAGACTCCCCCACCAAAATCAATAAATCCTGCATCTTAACAGTCAATTTATCTAGACATCAGGATCTACTGAGAGATTGTTTTTGATGGCAGGTGTGTGGTTATTTGATATCGAGCCAGTCCCTGACAGCTTCTAATTTCTTTCTCTTTCCGCTCTTTCGTCCCCCCTCTCCAGAAGGGCCTGCGGACGTTGGTGGTGGCCTGCAGACACTTCAGTGTGGAGGAGTATGAGGAGGTGGACCAGCGGCTCCACAAGGCCCGCACGGCCCTGCAGCAGAGAGAGGAGAGGCTGGCCGAAGTCTTTAGCTTCATAGAGAAGGACCTGGAGCTGCTGGGAGCCACTGGGGTGGAAGACAAGTATGTCAACAACACTGTGGTGTATGTCTGGTCATGGGTTAGTTAATTGTGAAACCAAGCAATGTTATCTGAAAGGGTTGGGCTATTTGAACAATCGATCAGTAGAGTTTAACATATACAGTGCCTTCAGAAAGTATTCACACCCCTTGGCTGATTCCCTATTTTGTTGTTACAGCCTGAATTCAAAATGGATTAAATCAATTTTTTTCTGATCCATCTACACATAATACCCCATAATGACAAAGTGAAAACATGTTTTTAGATTTTTGAAATGCAGAAATATCTGTTTTAACATAAGTATTCATACCCCTGGGTCAATACATGTTAGAATCACCTTTGGCAGTGATTACAGCTGTGAGTCTTTCTGGTTAAGTCTCTAAGGGCTTTGCACACCTGAGGCATCATTTATCAATATTGCGTGGAAAGTAGTATTTTCGAACAGTTTCTAATGGAATTTAGAATGTTCGTATGCTTAGAAAAAGTAATTCGCACACCAGTACGAGAGAACCATTGATATAAATGCCAATTGTTCTTAACCTCGGTGCTCATGCAGGATTTTGGCTATTTGCATTTCTAAATGTCCCTAATTAACCAATAAGGGTCAGAATCATCCCTTTAAAGCCTGTGTGTAATATACAACGCTGTACCATGAAATGCATTGCAAGCAAAAAAAGCCACAGGAAATTTTTTTTTTTTCTCTGAGACTGAAATCGAAGTGCTAGTGTCAGTGTACTTCAAATAAGTAGGCAACACTCACCAATGAGCCATCCATCCTCAACAGCCCCCTCCTGTAGCCTTATAGGCCAACATTGCTGTTCTGCAGAATGAATTGAGTCGTGCGTATCACATGGCCACCGTGCCATCATATTCAGTAGCGTCTTTTGCGCATCAAATCAAATTTATTTATATAGCCCTTTGTACATCAGCTGATATCTCAAAGTGCCTAAAACACCAAACAGCAAGCAATGCAGGTGTAGAAGCACGGTGGCTAGGAAAAACTGCCTAGAAAGACCAAAACCTAGAAAGACCAAAACCTAGGAAGAAACCTAGAGAGGAACCAGGCTATGTGGGGTGGCCAATCCTCTTCTGGCTGTGCCGGGTGGAGATTATAACAGAACATGGCCAAGATGTTCAAATGTTCATAAATGACCAGCATGGTCGAATAATAATAATAAGGCAGAACAGTTGAAAGTGGAGCAGCAGCACGGCCAGGTGGACTGGGGACAGCAAGGAGTCATCATGTCAGGTAGTCCTGGGGCGTGGTCCTAGGGCTCAGGTCCTCCGAGAGAGAAAGAGAATTAGAGAGAGCAATATGTGCGGTGGCCAGTCCCCTTCTGACTGTGCCGGGTGGAGATTATAACAGAACATGGCCAAGATGTTCAAATGTTCATAAATGACCAGCATCACATAACCTCACATGCACATTAAGAGTGGAAGCTGTTTCTGTTCACATAGTTGCACTTGTTTTGGGATGGTGCTTTTATGGCAATGTGGGTGCTGTGTCTTTCTCCGTTTGTATTTAGGAACCCATTGATGGCAAAGAAACCCCTCTTGACTTCAACTTGTTGTGCGATAGTGTATGGAAATTGTATGTTACAGTTCGTTTTGCTGATGATTGCATCCAAAACATTATCTCATTGAGGGCTGTGAGATGCCAATCGGCCAGCACCGCGTGAAAAGTGCTAGTTGCCAAAAACACGAGGGTGGATGGCGCTTGGATGTGCACAGGAATGTCATGTTTGCCATTTTAAAGTAGGTCTCAAATCCTCACAAAGATCCTATAAGATTAGTTTGGGGAAACAATATCTGATGAGCCAATCTGTACTTTCTACAAAAAAAGTCCCATCTGTCTCTAAATACGCGCTCTCTGCGAAATGCAGTGTGTGCCAAATCTTCCAACAGAGCAAAATCAGCCTCTCATTCGATTTCAAAGTAGCTGTCTCTTATAGTATTTCAACAATGTTGTTTTCTTTCACACATGCCTCTAATTGAACTCATTACTGTACTTTATATGGATTATTATTGTAACAAGTGCACTGATGAGGTCAAATGATATGCTGCATGAATTCACAATAGAAATACAATGGAATCAAAAAATGATTTAACATGGCACTAGAGGCACATCACTTCCTCCTCTATTCCTTTCCCACAGATTGTTTACCTTAACAGATCATTGTGACTCATCACCTCCATGCAGCAGGAGCCTCCCTGGGCTGGGGGCTGGGCTTAGTCCTCCTGAACCTAATTCACTTAGCCAATCAAAC
This sequence comes from Oncorhynchus masou masou, assembly GCF_036934945.1. Lineage (NCBI taxonomy): Eukaryota > Metazoa > Chordata > Actinopteri > Salmoniformes > Salmonidae > Oncorhynchus > Oncorhynchus masou. Next base: position 88,159,158 of record NC_088235.1, on the reverse strand, counting down.
ATGACTCATGCCTTTCTGCATGCAGCCCTTGCAACGTGTCAGTCACCTAGTGTGCTGCTGAGCATAAAGACATTGCACACGTGCTGCTGGAATGAGATGGTGCTCTGAATTTTCGGATCTAGGCTCTGTTAAGATTGGTTAGAGGCAGATCTCTAGAAAGGATCAGGATCCAACATTCAAGCTAGTTTTTATGTGATTGTGTTAAGGGGCCTGTCAAAATAAAATGTGATTGGGCGTACGCATGCTCCAATAAAACAATAATGTAACAGGTTAACTGCCATCTGCATCTGGGTTGGTTTTGAGTACATCTTAAGGCGACTAATCATGTCTAAGCTGATTACAACATTTATTACATAGAATCCCTCAGACTGGTGTAGCTCCCTGTCAGTCACACATGCTCAACAGTGGCCATGGAGACACTGAAAATCAAATCAGTTTATTTGTCACATGCGCCCAATACAACAGGTGTAGACTTGGGGCTCCCAAGGGGCGCAGTGGTCTAAGACACTGCACCTCAGTGCTAGAGGTGTCACTACAGACAACCTGGTTCGAATCCGGACTGTATCACAACTGGCCGTGATTGGGAGTCCTATAGGGCGGCGCATAATTGGCCCAGCGTCGTCCGAGTTTGGCCGGTGTAGGCAGTCATTGTAAATAAGAATTTGTTCTTATTTAGTAAATAATTTCTTAACTGACTTGCCTAGTTAAATAAAAATAATAGACCTTACTGTGAAGTGCTTACTTGCCCTTAACCATCAATGCGGTTCAAGAAATTATTTACTAAATAAACTAAAGTAATAAAATAATAAGTAACGCAATAAAATAACAATAACAAAGCTATATACAGGGGGTAACGGTACCAAGTTAATGTACGGGGGTACAGGTTAATCAAGGTAATGTAGGTAGGGTTAAAGTGACTATGCATAGATAATAAACAGCAAGTAGCAGCAGTGTAAATAATCCAGTGGCCATTTGATTAATTGTTCAGCAATGTTATGGCTTGGGGGTAGAAATTGTTAAGGAGCCTTTTGGACCTAGACTTGGCGCTCCGGTACCGTTTGCCATGTTGTAGCAAAGAGAACAGTATGACATGGGTGACTAGAGTCTTGGACAATTTTTGGGGCCTTCCTCTGACACCACCTAGTATATTGGTCCTAGATGACAGGAAGCTTGGCCCCAGTGATGTACTGGGCAGTACAATCTACCCTCTGTGTAGCGCCTTACAGTCGGATGCCGAGCAGTTGCCATACCAGGAATTGATGCAACCATGCTCTCGGTGGTAGAGCTGTTGAACTTTTTGAGGATCCGAGGACCCATGCCAAGTCTCCTGAGGGGGAAAGGTGTTGGCCGTCCCTCTTTACGACTGTCTTGGTGTGTTTGTACCATGATAGTTTGTTGGTGGTGAGGACACCAAGGAACTTGAAACACCTCGACCTGCTCCACTACAGCCCCGTCGATGTGAATGTGGGCATGTTCGGCCCTCCTTTTCCTGTAGTCCATGATCAGCTCCTTTGTCTTGCTTACGTTGAGGGAGAAGTTGTTGTCCTGGCACCACACTGCCAGGTCTCTGACCTCCTCCCTATAGGCTGTCTCATAATTGTTGGTGAAGCAGATGCAGTCTGGGTTTGGTCAGTGGCAATCCAGGAGAGCTTCTGTTGACGTTTGAGTGTGTGTGTGCTTGCTCTGTAGTGAGACCCAGACAGACCACACCATCTGCCCGTGACGCAGCCCAGTCTCCTCTCTTCTCTCTCCTCTAATTAATTCCCCCTCCGGCGAACAAGGTGCTTATAGAACTTCTCGCTCAGAGGATGCTACTCTGCTCACCCCCAAAAAAGGAACGAGCCTCTACATTATTGAGGATATGATCAATCTTAAGCATCCTCTCTTAGCCTCTTAATCAGTCTGGCTTTTACCACCTAACTTTAACATTTCTATCGCAACGTCATCTCTGTATTCATACTGTAGTGCCGCTTGTGAACAACGTGCTTAATAGGGCTGTAACGACACCAGTATTGTAGACGTGGATAGTATCGACTATTCACCTCTACACTGATTACTACATTTCTTACATGGAATGCCTCAGCTAGGGCTGTGACGATACCAGTATAGCAATATTTTTTCCATGGCAAAAAAATGATAACACAAAGCAAACTCTTTGGTCCTTTAAAAACCTGTCATATGTAAAATATTGTATGCTATAGCTTGGGAAATAAATAAATGTGACTCTGGATGAAAACATAATGATGTTTGTTTCCAACATTAGGGCTGAATAATCAAATAACATGTTATTGGTTGCTTACACATTTTGCAGATCTTATCGCGGTTGTAGCAAAAGGCTTACACTACTGTTCAAAAGTTTGGGGTCACTTAGAAATGTCCTTGTTTTTCAAAGAAAAACACTTTTTTTGTCCATTTAAAATGACATCAAATTTATCAGAAATACAGTGTCGACATTTTTGTTGTAAATGACTATTGTAGCTGGATAATGTAATAACTACATAGGCGTACAGAGGCCCATTATCAGCAACCATCACTCCTGTGTTCCAATGGCATGTTGTGTTAGCTAATCCAAGTTTATCATTTCAAAAAGGCTAATTGATCATTAGAAAACCCTTTTGCAGTTAGTGGGGCAAAAAAGTATTTAGTCAGCCACCAATTGTGCAGGTTCTCCCACTTAAAAAGATGAGAGGCCTGTAATTATCATCATTGGTACACTTCAATTATGACAGTCAAAATTAGAAGAAAAAAAATACAGAAAATCACATTGTAGGATTTTTTTGTGTGAATTTATTTGCAAATTATGGTGGAAAATAAGTATTTGGTCAATAACAAAAGTTTATCTCAATACTTTGTTATATACCCTTTGTTGGCACTGACAGAGGTCAAACGCTTTCTGTAAGTCTTCACATCGTTTTCACACACATGCTGGTATTTTGGCCCATTCCTCCATGCAGATCTCCTCTAGAGCAGTGATGTTTTGGGGCTGTTGCTGGACAACAGACTTTCAACTCCCTCCAAAGATTTTCTATGTGGTTGAGATCTGGAGACTGGCCAGGCCACTCCAGGACCTTGAAATGCTTCTTACGAAAACAATCCTTCGTTGCCCGGGCGGTGTGTTGGGATCATTGTCATGCTGAAAGACCCAGCCATGTTTCATCTTCAATGCCCTTGCTGATGGAAGGAGGTTTTCACTCACAATCTCACAATACATAGCCCCATTCATTCTTTCCTTTACACGGATCAGTCGTCCTGGTCCCTTTGCAGAAAAACAGCCCCAAAGCATGAAGTTTCTACCCTCATGCTTCACAGTAGGTATGGTGTTCTTTGGATGCAACTCAGCATTCTTTGTCCTCCAAACACAATGAGTTGAGTTTTTACCAAAAAGTTATATTTTGGTTTCATCTGACCATATGACATTCTCCCAATCTTTTTCTTGATCATCCAAATGCTCTCTAGCAAACTTCAGACGGGCCTGAACATGTACTGGCTTAAGCAGGGGGACACGTCTGGCACTGCAGGATTTGAGTCCCTGGCGGCGTAGTGTGTTACTGATGGTAGGCTTTGTTACTTTGGTCCCAGCTCTCTGCAGGTCATTCACTAGGTCCCCCCATGTGGTTCTGGGATTTTTGTTCACCGTTCTTGTGATCATTTTGACCCCACGGGGTAAGATCTTGCGTGGAGCCCCAGATCGAGGGAGATTATCAATGATCTTGTATGTCTTCCATTTCCTAATAATTGCTTCCACAGTTGATTTCTTCAAACCAAGCTGCTTACCTATTGCAGAATCAGTCTTCCCAGCCTGGTGCAGGTCTACAATTTTGTTTCTGGTGTCCTTTGACAGCTCTTTGGTCTTGGCCATTTCTGGATTTTTTTTCTCTCCATTTTGTCTGTCATAGTTGAAGTGTTCCTATGATGAAAATTACAGGCCTCATCTTTTTAAGTGGGAGAACTTGCACAATTGGTGGCTGACTAAATACTTTTTTGCCCCACTGTATGTTAGCACAGCTGAAAAATGTTGTTGTCAATAAAACTGGAATAAAACTGTCCTTCTTTAGACTAGTTGTATCTGGAGCATCAGAATTTGTGGATTTGATTACAGGCTCAAAATGGCCAGAAACAAAGCACTTTCTTCTGAAACTCGTCAGTCTATTCTTGTTCTGAGAAATGAAGGCTTATTCCATGCGAGTAATTGCCAAGAAACTGAAATCTCATCATTTTTAAATTCCTCAAGCATACAAGTATTGTACACCATTTTAAAGATAAAATTCTCGTTAATCCAGCCAGTGTCTAATTTCAAAAATGCTTCACAGCGAAAGCACTACAAACAATTATGTTAGGTCACCACCAACTCACAGAAAAAACATTTTTTCCAGCCAAAGAGAGGAGTCACAAAAAGCACAAATAGAGATCAAATTAATCACTAACCTTTGATCTTCATCAGATGACACTCATAGGACTTCATGTTACACAATACATGTATGTTTTGTTTGATAAAGTGCATATTTATATCAAAAAAATTCATTTTACATTGGCGCGTTACATTCAGTAGTTCTAAAACATGCAGTGATTGTGCAGAGCGCCACATCAATTCACAGAAATACTCATCATAAATGTTGATGAAAATACAAGTGTTATAAATGGAATTAGAGATATACTTCTCCTTAATGCAACTGCTGTGTCAGATTTCAAAAAAACTTTACGGAAAAAGCAAACCAAGCAATAATCTGAGTACAGCAGCCAAAAAGATATCCGCCATATTGTGTAGTCAACAAGTCAGAAATAGCATTCTAAATATTCACTTACCTTTGATGATCTTCATCAGAATGCACTCTCAGGAATCCCAGTTCCATGATAAATGCTTAATTTGTTCGATAATGTCCATCATTTATGTCCAAATAGCTTCTTTTGTTAGCGCGTTTGTAAACAATCCAAACGCACGTTCAGGTCCAGTCGGACGAAAAGTTCAAAAAGTGATATTGCAGCCCGTAGAAACTTGTCTAACTAAGTATAGAATCAATCTTTAGGATGTTTTTATCATAAATGTTCAATAATGTTCCAACCGGAGAATTCCTATGTCTGTAGAAAAGCAATGGAATGAGAGCTAACGCTCTCGTAACCGTGCCTCAGAGCCTGTGGCACTCTGCCAGACACCTGGCTCAATCAGCTCTCATTTGCCCCCACTTCACAGTAGAAGCCTCAAACAAGGTTCTAAAGACTGTTGACATCTAGTGATAGCCTTAGGAAGTGCAATATGACCCCATTTACACTGTATATTGGAATGGCAAAGAGTTAAACTACAAACCTCAGATTTCCCACTTCCTGGTTGGATTTTTCTCAAGTTTTCGCCTGCCATATGAGTTCTGTTATACTCGCAGACATCATTCAAACAGTTTTAGAAACGTCAGTGTTTTCTATCCAATAGTACTAATAATATGCATATATTAGCATCTGGGACAGAGTAACAGGTAGTTTACTCTGGGCACCTTATTCATCCAAGCTACTCAATACTGCGCCCCTGTCACCAAGAAGTTATAAGTTATAAGCTTCCACCTGTGGTGGAAGGATGAAAATTGAGGTTGAAAGAAAAAGAAACTAACTCTGTTTCTTGTACTGCAATCAGTGCACGTACACTCACAGAAACCCTCCCTACTGTTTAACGTAAATGAACCACCTCTGGTTCTACCTTTTTCGGTCTTTTATATGGCAGAGAGGCTAATGTGCTGTGACTGGTGTTATGTCTGTGTCCCCAGGCTGCAGGAGAAGGTCCAGGAGACCATTGAGGCGCTGCGCCTGGCTGGGATCAAGGTGTGGGTGCTGACAGGGGACAAGCACGAGACAGCGGTCAGTGTCAGCCTCTCCTGCGGCCACTTCCACCGCACCATGAACATCCTGGAGTTGGTGCAGCAGAAGTCTGACAACGAGTGTGCCGAGCAGCTCCGACAACTGGCAAGGAGGTAGGACACTTTTACTCACATCTACCACCATGTTTCCCCATGATCTTCATGTCACTCACTCACTATGTCTGTGATCCATGTTGTGTCCTGGGTTGACTTGTCCACATGCCCTCATCAGCAGGTTGATGTATTCAGGGTAATCTACAAGTTTGGGTGCAATAAATAAGTATAGAAGTCAGAGATTAACGTCATATTTAGTGTTAAGGACAGTGCTCCAATGTTCACACTACACAGTGATTCTTTACATGCCAGAATGTTGTCAGAGCAGCTCTGGAACTTTCTGTTCTGTATCAGCACTGATACAGTCCCCTTTTCAATGGTCCTTGGCTTATTAATGGTGAAGGAGGAGTCTCGGTGCAGGTCCCCTGGGGGGAGATTATCATTAGGCACGATGCGCTGTGGGTGACTCAGTTTGGAAAGTGGAGAAGAGTTGCCAATACACTCAAACTGAATTTGAAAGATATTGATTTTTTTTGTAGAGGTAGTCACGACCCCAATCCTCCCACATACCACCCTTGCTGGGTGACAAATGATGGATATGGTTATGGGAAATCAAGACCATTAATGTTTTTATTAAATTCCATTTAAAATGGGTTGATTATGTTCGGAAATGATGCATAACCCTCCCAGTGATGGCCCATTTATGAGATGTAGTGTGTGTGTGTGTACACATCCTGTGTCGTGAGGACCTCCATGCTAAGGCTGTATAGTTATTTATACCTGCTCTCCTGTCTGTGTGTGTGTGTGTAGGATCAAAGAGGACCATGTGATCCAACATGGCCTGGTGGTGGACGGGGCCAGCCTGTCTCTGGCACTGCGGGGGCATGAGAAGCTCTTCATGGAGGTGTGCAAGAACTGCTCTGCCGTGCTGTGCTGCCGGATGGCGCCCCTGCAGAAGGCCAAGGCAAGTTCCCTTACTGTCACTGCTTCATGTCACTACCAACCTATTAGGGGTCTCCTTTATGAATGGAGCCAGAGAACGCCGCTATTCAGATTTTTCTCATGCTCTATCAAGAATTAAGAACAAATGTCTAAAGATGATTGTCTACTGACTATAACTTATATCCTAGTAGAATTAACATACTGTATGATTAAAACAGTGCACTCTTACAACTCACTCACAACCAGTGTTGGGGAACGTTACCTTTTAAAAGTAACTTGTTACTTTACAACATCACGACCATTGAAAGTAACTTGCAACGTTACTTACTATGGAAAGTAACTAATTAGTTACATTTCTTTTGCGTAACCAAAAAGAAAACCCTCTGAAGACGTGTTGATCATTCTTATGCCCAGTAGAGGTAATGTTAGCACACTACGTCTGTATCACTCTGTGCTATACCAACTCATGTAACAATGACAGACGCAATATCTCCTTTACAATATTTAAATACATATGTAAAAGGAGAGCTCAAATAGCTAACAAGGACATCTGGCAACCAATCTGTACCTGATACGAACTGGGTTATATGTAAATTGTATGTAAAACTAGGCCTGTACGACTACATTGTGAACTTTTAGTGCCCTTTTAACGTAAGCTAGCTAGCTACATCATATCAAGCCTGTTGTCTGGTTTGCTTGGTTATCTAGCTAATAGCCAATGCCATGGCAAGGAAGGTAGGAATTAAGCTAGCCTGTTATGCTAGCGACGATGCTAACAGTTTAGCAATCTAGCTAACATTAGCAAGCTAAATACATGAATCGCAGTCTGGCTTGCCCTGGCAGGTGTGTACAGCAGTTACAGCATGGTCACTATTATTATATTCAACATCTAGCTAGCTAGCAACATTAGCGATGCCAGCTGCACAGTCACATATTGGCTAGCGTAAACTCGTACATCGCCTTGGTCCGTACAATTGCCCTTATTTTAGCGCCCCCAAAAAACTTAATACTTCCAGATCAACTGTAATGCCAATACCATTGTAAAGCACAATTTCTCCCCTTTCCAAAATAATCAATTGCATGACTTAAACACTACCCGTTGCTGCATAATTCAACCAGGCAATGAGCCCCGTTGGGGCGGGTGGGGAAGCGAAACTAATGCGTGATAGTGAGACGGAGAGATGTGTGGGGAAAATAGCTTTTTTTCACTCGATCTGTCCAACTTATCACCTTATCGCCTCTAAAATGTAAATAAAACACTAAAGAGTTTATATAATGTGTCATTACATACCTATTTGACGGTTTGTGTCGAATTTGAATCAGGTTTTTAGGGCGGTGCTAAAGTGATCTTAGAAATAAACAGCGGCTTTGAGAAGGATGATGGCATGCAATGATGACTCAAAAAAATGACTAGGTATCCCCCCTTACCCCGTCACTGTCCATTTCTTGTTTTTAAAGGATGAGAGTAGGGGATGAGATTGTAAGACAGAAATAGTTGCTTTATGCGTGCTGTACGTTACGACATGACACGTCCAGACGTAACAAGAGGGTCTGTTTTTTTTTCGAATTTTCTCCAATACTATAGAGCCATTACCATTTCGATCAACGCTTGAATAGAAACCTAGTTCACACCCCAGATTTGTACGGAATGGGGTGAGTTTACGTTACCTAACAACGTGACATTTCTGGAGGAGGTGGAAACTCAATTCGAACTAGCCCACCAAGGCCAACCCGGATTCACTTCAAAGTGCCAATGGAAACAGGTCTTTAGTGCCCTTTCCTTTATGTTTATGGTGAAGATGGAGCTGGAGAAATAAGAAAGAAAAAGCTAAATAATATTGTTACAGTAACAACTTACTTATTAGAAAAAATAACTAAGTAACTGATTACTTTTTGTGGTAATGTTAGTTTTTCAATTTAAGTAATCTGAGTACTCTAACCCGTTACCTTGTAAAGCATTACCCCCAACACTGCTCACAACGGTGTGCGCTCTTGCATGACATGCACAAATTGTCTTAGCTATTAATCTTAAGAAAGTTATTTCAGTTTTATATTTTGGTTTCTCTGCTTTTTGTATTAGTGGTCAGTGATGGGGAGGGTAGATTATCTGACCAGTGCTGTGATTTTTGTCTGCAGTGTTACATTAAAGGTTAATTTCTGTGGACTTGCTCCTGGTCTCATTTGGACTGCTTATTAATGAGTATTTTATGCTGCTTGGCAGGTGGTGAGATTGCTGAAAACATCTCCAGAGAAACCCATCACTTTAGCCATTGGGGATGGAGCCAATGATGTCAGCATGATTCAAGAAGCCCATGTTGGCATAGGTAAATTCTTCACCCCATAAAATTACAATTGGGTCATTCCACCTCAAAAAGCACAGGAAAGAGGATTTCGATGCCCACCATCTCAGATTGTTCTAAAATCGTTTCTGTTAAGATTAGCATTCCCCCAAAATTATTTTGTTTAAATATAATTTGGTCTCTGACAAATTAAGCTGCACCCAAATTGGCCATTTTAATTTGTAGGATTCATATAATATTCAATAAATATAGTACCAAGCATCTGATTTGGACCAAACTTTATTCTTACAATGAATTAGACATGAGGAATCCAAAGAAATGGTCGAAAGCCACCCACAGACCTACCCACATCCCACGACAAATATCACCCCAAGTAGTATGGCGCTGCGGGTCAGAGCATTGTTTTTTCATATTATGTAATGTATTCAGTGATGTTTTTTTTCTGTTCATAGAAATTAGTCATTGTAGTCGATGGGTTTATGTCCCATCCTACATCCTGATATTACCAGGTTCTGACCACTAGATGGTGCTGTTCCTGCTATTAGGTGATATATTTGTTTAAGAACCCCCCTGCCTTGTTAAAGGGATCGTTCACCCAAATTACTAAATTGCATTGTTGTTTTTTACCCTGTAAGCAGTCTATGGACCAGATATGACAGCAACTCATGCTTTGCCAGGTCAAGGTAAACAGTGCCAATGGTCAATGGTACGTAATATTATAATTTGCGTGCTTTATGTCCATATCATCATGTCCAAATTTAATGTATCTAAAAATTGGATTGTGTAACTCAATGATGTTACTTATAGATGATTTGGATATGAAGTATGGAAGTGCTAATATAGGTACTATTGACTTGCATTGGATTTGTGCTACAAATGGAAAACATTTAGCATTTGAAACAGTGGCCAGGTAAACAAAACCAAAGTGTGGGTTACTCCCATACCTGGTCCATAGACTGCTTATGGGGTAAGAAAACCAATATGTAATTGGGATGAACGGTCCCGTTAACAATGGGGAGTTCTTTACATTTACATTGACATTTAAGTCATTTAGCAGACGCTCTTATCCAGAGCGACTTACAAATAACCTCTTGGAACTACCGGATCCGAGAGAATTGTCATCAACTGACACTAATTAGCATAACGCAACGGACAAAAAATATTACTAGAAAATATTCAAATTCATGAAATCACAAGTGAAATATATTGAAACACAGTTTAGCCTTTTGTTAATCACCCTGTCATATCAGATTTTGAAATTATGCTTTACAGCCAAAGCAAGACAAGCGTTTTTGTAAGTTTATCGATAGCCTAGCATGGCATTATGCCTAGCTAGCAGCAGGCAGCTTGGTCACGAAAATTAGAAAAGCAATCAAATTAAATCGTTTCCCTTTGAGTTTCGGATGTTTTCACTCATATGAGACTCCCAGTTAGATAGCAAATGTTCCTTTTTTCCATAAAGATTATTTTGTAGCTGAAATAGCTCCGTTTGTTCTTCACGTTTGGCTGAGAAATCAACCGGAAATTGCGGTCACGACAACGCCGATAAATATTCCAAATTAGGTCCGTAATATCGACAGAAACATGGCAAACGTTTTTTTTATAATCAATCCTCAAGGTGTTTTTCAAATATCTATTCGATAATATATCAACTGGGTCAGTTGGCTTCTTAGTAGGAGCGATAGAAACAATGGCCGCATTTGTCTATTACACACATCACTCTGAGAGCCACCAGCTGACCACTGACGCAATGTTGTCGCTCACGCTCATTTTGTTTTGTCTTGTGACACTAGACACATTAGGGAAGCCATAGAAAAAGGAATCTGGTTGATATCCCTTTCATTGCTCAGTAGGAACGCATAGGAACGCAGCGGTTTCTAAATAAGAGTCACTTCCTGATTGGATTTTTCTCAGGCTTTCGCCTGCAATATCAGTTCTGTTATACTCCCAGACAATATTTTTACAGTTTTGGAAACTTTAGAGTTTTTTTATCCTAAGCTGTCAATTATATGCATATTCTATTATCTGGTCCTGAAAAATAGCCCGTTTACTTTGGGAACGTTATTTTTCCAAAAATGAAAATAGTGCCCCCTAGTTTCAAGAGGTAACATTTTTTTTTTTTGCCTAATAGCAGGAACAGCACCATCTAGTGGTCAGAACCTGGAAATATCAGGATGTAGGATGGAACATAAACCTTCAATGACACATTTCTGTGAACAGGGGAAAACCGAATTCACTGAGAATACATTACATAGGATGAAGGACCAATACTCCGAGCCACAGCTTCATACCACTTGTTAAACATTGAGAACTAATGGCTTTTGACCACTTCTTTGGATTCCTCAAGTCTTAATTATTAATAGAAAAACATTTGGTCCAAATTGGATGTTAGATACTATAATGATTGAATATTATCTGAATCCTATAAATGAAAATGGACAATTTGGGTGCAATCAATTAGCTTAATTTCTCAGATCTAATTTTATTCCTGAATGCTTAGTTTCTGTAGTTAGAAACATAAGATATTTCAGAACAATCTGATATGGTGGGTGTCATGGCTTTCTGAAATGACATGGAACGTCAATTACTCAATATTGTATTTTGTTTGTAGTTTCAGTACAAGGTGGCTAATAACAGACTTTTTCATTTTTTTCAGGAATCATGGGCAAGGAGGGAAGACAAGCAGTACAAAACAGTGACTATGCAATAGCGAGGTTTAAATTCCTTTCCAAATTGCTGCTTGTCCATGGCCACTTCTACTACATTAGAATAGCAACCCTTGTACAGTACTTTTTTTACAAGGTGAGTTCGATGTTTAAGGATGCTTTGCAGTACCCTATACAATGAAAACCAATACAGGAGCTAGATGTTATTGTCTCAGGTCTAAATCCCTTTTTGTCTTCTTTTAGAATGTGTGCTTTATTACACCCCAGTTTTTATACCAGTTCTTCTGTCTGTTTTCACAACAAGTAAGTGTCTTTCAATGTCTCATTAGTTCTATTTGTTAATTTTTTTGTGGTCCCTTATTACTGTTGCTTTGTATCAGTGTAGTGTGTTCTGTGTGATAAACATCCCTGTTGTTCTGAAGGTAGCAAGTGTAGATTTATCTCCACTGAGGGATCAACATCTCAAACTGTCCAGCTTTGGATCATCAACATACAGTATAAATTAGCCAAATATCGTCACTAGTTGATGCTGGATAAAGAACGGAAGTGATTTTCTTTGGCAGGTGTATGTGCTGTGCTGTGCTGTACATGGCCCGGGGTTATGTGGCAACCTTGTCCTACCTCGTTTTTGTGTCCCTGTTTCCCCAGACTCTGTATGACAGCGTCTACCTGACACTCTACAACATCTGTTTCACCTCCCTGCCCATACTGGTGTACAGCCTGTTTGAGCAACTGGTCCATCCTCATGTGCTGCAGAGTAAGCCAGTGCTCTACAGGTAGGACATGGTGTTCTATTTGACATATTTTTTTCCATACAGAATGAGGCTGCACCTCCATTAGATGCATTTACCTGAAAACACAACAAGCATTTGATAACGGACAGTACCATCCGTTTTTGTCTCTCTACACCAACAGAGACATCAGCAAGAACTCTCTCCTCTCCTTCAAGACCTTTTTGTACTGGACACTGCTGGGCTTCTGCCACGCCTTTGTCTTCTTCTTTGGTTCTTACATCCTGATGGGGGAGGACACGTCTCTCATGGGGAATGGACAGGTGAGGGTGGCTGTACTGTACCATCTGCTCTACCTCTGGTAGTGGTCCGCTTGGAGGAGGAAGGGCCAGAGATCCACCTGGCTTGGCCTGACAGGGAACATGATTGTGAATGTTCTGTGCAGATCTCTGGGAATATTGATTGGGTGTTTTACCAAGACAGTAAAATGAAATATTGATATTTCAGTTTGTTAGGCAGTGTGATGGCAGTAAGTTCTAGATGGTTCCAGGAGGCTGCCTGTGTTGTTGTAGTTGTCTGTGTTAGTCTTTCTACTAGAGCAGAGGTGGGAACGGACTCAATTTACTTTAAAATGACTAAAACCAAATTGAAATGGTGAAGAAATGATAAAGGACCTACATTCATACAGTTTCTTGTCCAGCTCACTAATAATCGCCATAACGGCATGTGGAGCTAGACAGTCAGGGAGCATTGACAATTCCCAAAATAATGTATAGAGGACTATTTTTATTTTTTTGTGCCAATCTCGATGGCGAGGAAATATATCCGATCTTCAGTGCCGCCCTCCGGACCTCGTTGAAGACCTACTGCAGCCCCCGGGGCACAACGACTTTGACACACCTGTACTACATTGTGGCGTGTTGTTGAAAAAGAACTCACCATGTTGCTCTTTTGCTTTTTGTTTTCTTTATTTTTCCTCTTTTCTCCCTCTTTTCATGCTCTGCATGTCGTCAGATTTTGATTGCTAACAGACAACTGGTAAGAGTTGACTGAATTACCGTGGATGCATGCCTGTCATAGTAACAGATGATAGGGTAGTAACTATCATTGGTCCATTCTATATCAGCATCCTGCTTGGTTATGCGTTTGATGATGTGCTATGTTTCTCAGTGTGAGTGGTGATGGCTTCAATTGCTTTCGGTGAGTCAGTAACTTTGTCTCCACAAGTTAGGCCTAGTCTTCTGGAAAACTGTCTAATAATACATCACTCGATCTCCATTGAGTGAATAAAACATTAAGAACACTTGCTATTTCCATGACATAGACTGACCAGGTGAATCCAGCTGAAAACTATGATCCGTTATTAATGTCACTTGTTAAATCCACATCAATCAGTGTATATGAAGGGGAAAAGACAGGTTAAATAATTATTTTTAAGCCTTAAGACAATTATGACATGGATTGTGTGTGTGCCATTCAGAGTTTGATTTTAAGTGCCTTTGAATGGGTATGGTCGTAGGTGCCAGGCGCACCGGTTTGTGTCAAGAACTGCAACGCTACTGTTTTTTTTTCACGCTCAACTGTTTCCCGTGTGTATCAAGAAAGGTCCACTACTCCCAAGGACATCCAGCCAACTTGACACAACTGTGGAACGCATTGGCAACAACATGGGCCAGCATCCCTGTGGAACGCTTTTGACACCTTGTAGAGTCAATTCCCAGACGAATTGAGGCTGTTCTGAGGGCAAAAGGGGGAGGGGGGACAACTCAATATTAAGAAGGTGCTCCTAGTGTTAGGTATACTCACTGTACATCCCTAAGTATTATTCCTATGATAATGTTATGCCATTGTATTTTCTATGTGAAAATTCTTCAATGTTTTATTTTATTTGTCTTGTAGATGTTTGGAAACTGGACATTTGGCACTTTGGTATTCACAGTAATGGTCATCACTGTTACACTGAAGGTAAATCATGTTATTTAAGTTTATGCAATTGTTTTATTCATAAATCTGAAAGCAATGCCACATGAAATCTATCTATGTTTGATATTGTTGTCACTGGCACCGCTCTTCTATGGCGTTTCACATGCTGTTCTGACCAAACTACATGTTGTTTCTCCTCTCTGTCAACAGCTGGCCTTGGAGACCCACTTCTGGACGTGGATGAATCACTTTGTTACCTGGGGCTCCATCGCTTTCTACTTCATCTTCTCCCTTTTTTATGGGGGAATCATCTGGTGAGCTGAGCTGCCATCTCTTTCCCACACAACCTGTGTTTGTCTAGTACACATGTCACTCCAGTATATAGTATGTGATAAGACCAACAAGTGTAATTGAACTGCATGTGGCATACAGTCTACTCAGATTTTCACCTGTTTTACAGTGGCTAGCATCACTATCTCCATTGTCATCTCAGACAGTCAAAAAGCTTCAAGTTCCAATCCAGGCTTTACTCACAGGGTTAGTTGAGCCTTAAAACATGTTGGCTGACTAACAGTGTGATTCTCTGTGACCTTTGCCCCCCCTCCAGGCCTTTCCTCCACACCCAGGACATGTACTTTGTCTTCGTCCAGTTGCTGTCCAGCGGCTCTGCCTGGTTCGCAATCATCATCATCATCATCACCTGCCTTTTCCCTGACATCATCAAGAAGGTGTTCTACAGGCACCTCCAGCCCACCAGCACCCAGAAGTCTCAGGTAGGACAGAGGGGGAGGGGTGGGCGGCTTGTTGCTAACCCACAGGACACCCTCACAGCAACGTTTGTGGTAACCGACTATACACTGACAGGAAACGCATCACACTCTCACCACAGCATGGCTTTTCACCTCAGACAACACAATAACAACAATTCACTGTGCAACTGACAAAGGCACGCTCAAAACAACAGGTTCTCTGTTCCAGCTCTAAACCTACTGTAGCGTGTCTGTGTGTCTGCTAGGTGGGAGAGCTAGACTGTAGATGCCAGATGGTAGGAGCATGTTACTCAACATGAACACAGTTGTTTGTTTGTTTTTTTAAACAGCCTCCTCAAACAGACTTTTCAACTGTTCTGTTTTTGTGGTCACAATTTCCTCTTTGCTTAAAAGGTTGACGTTGATATGCCCTGTTTTTTTGTTTGTTTATACGTATTGGCCTTTTTTGCATCAAATAGTTGTTCAGTCAGAAATTCTAGTGCTGCTCGGCGTTTCTTAGAAGATAAAAGCTCTTTCTTTCTCAGGCTTGAGTCTCATGTCCTGTCTCTGTGATAAAGGCACCTTTCTTCCTTTCTCTGGCTGATGTCCTCGTGTGTGCGTGCACATGTGTATGTTTGTCTTACTACTCTGTCTACCATGTATGTCTTCTTCCCTCCTAACTGACTGTCTGTGTGTTCCGCCCTTCCCTCTGCTCTGTAGATGTACTCCAACCGAGTCGCTATAAGTGACGACTTCATCGCTCTGCAGCCTCTCTCCAGAGCCAAGAATCAGCTGGGGAAAATTAGGTAGAGTAGGAGGGCTGTGCTGCCTAATAGGTCTTGTCTGCATGCAGAGGACAAACTAACTAACCAGCATTCTAGGGAAAAGGAAATGGGGGTAAAAAAAGAGAGGAAATGATACGTCTAAGGCACTTTGTTATGCACCCCTGCATGTTGGCCCTAGGAAAGCCTCTATCAAGTGTGCGCCACTTCAGGTTAGCATAGAAGGACCAGTGCTCTCTGCATTGGGCAGAGCAGCCCCTCACTGCAGCATGGTGCAGCAGCCCTAATATTAAGCTCCAGCCATAACGGCATGTGGAGCACAGCTTGAGTCTGTCTGTGTGCTGCTGCTAATACAGTAACTCTGAGGCACAAAATTATAGTTAGCAAGAACTTCAAAGCTTCTGGCTGGTGAATGCTATTTCCATAAGAGTTTATTCACTATCTCAAGATCATATTCTGGACAGCATGCTCTTAAACAGTAGCATTCGTTTCTTAAGATATGCACAATGAGCAAAGAAAATGACGACCACTCCATCCAAAAGCAAGTGATCAATTTCCTATTTGGATTGACTTGTTTATGGAATAATTGATCATCCAAATTCTAAATTAATTCCACAGTCATCCAGATAGTTGATCAATTTACATAATTGAAAGTACACTAAAATGAATAAACTGGCTCGTTGGTTCTTTGGAACATTTTTGTGCCCAGTCTCCTAATTAAAAGATTTGTGTACACATTGTTTTGGACACACATTGATCAGTAACTGCTATATGGCTATCCTCGTACCTCCAATGGATGTGGGAGTAGTTTTTGTGCTCATTCATCTTGTTCTCTCCTGTTTCCTTCTGTCCGGGAGACTTAATGGGTTGTTTTGTGCTTCCAGATGGAAGAGGATAAGAGTTCAGTCAGCTCAGAATATGACTCTGCTGAAAGCTGGAGCCGAGGGGAGGACAATTGGCAACTGCTAGCTGCTTCTCCTCCCCCCGCCCAAGGCCCAGCCCTATGCTCCCCTAGGTAGTAGTCCTACTCCTTCCCTGGCCCAGCCAGGCGTCTGTGTGTGTGGGTCCTCCCCTGAACTACCATTGTCGACCCATCCCCATATAGGCCCCTGCCACATTGACCAGAGCCATCCCTTCTAGAGACTTTAGCTGGGATCCTATCAGGGCATGATCACCCTGGGTGGTGGGAGAATGCTGGCACGTTTAACTGTCCTCTCGATGTCGTCCCCGTTCGTTCTCCTGTCTGTCTGGATACTACAGCATTCTGCCCTGTGTGATAACAAAACCCAACCTCACTTAATCATGATTTGTGTCATTGATCACCTTTCTGTCTGTGTATGTAAGCAATAATGTTTATGCATGTTTTATTTGCCTAAATGCCTTTAAACCAGCAAAAGACTGAAGCTCATTGTTTCAAACAAACCATATTTTTCATTTCAATATGTAATAATCCTACCAGCATATGGCAAAATGATTGTTCTGTCATTTTTTTTTTTCTTTGGCTTGTTCTTTAGATTAAATGTGTTCTCTTTTGGTGTTCCCCGTCATTTAACTTTCATATACCTCATCCCTGACTTAATTTAATCAAATCAATGGCACGGTCACTATTTCACCTCATTAATAACAAAGATTATGATTGTCAATAGATCAAATGTATCTCATTGTATTTCACATGAATATTACCAATATCACCTTAGTCGAACTCCTATGTATTGCTGATTTTAGTATTTTTGGTCTGTTTTTGGTGGGTTCTACATGTTATTGATGGCTTCTGTTGTTGATGGGTCTAGCTAGCTGACAATTGTGTAGTTCTGTGTGACTGGTATGATTTTCCTGTTTTGTGCTAACACAAGGTCTTAATTTACAGGGGCGGTAAATCACGTAGAAAATTATTTTGGGGGCAGCTGATTTAAACTAACTGTCCAGTGAAAATGTCACTTTTAAAAGCTCATCTGTTAACTCCTACCCAATTAATGTTGTTGACTCGTCCTGTTCTCATATTTGTGGCCAAAGCATGCATTTCAGGAAAAAAAACACTCTTTACTTGTATCTCAAACAGACTGTTTCAAAAGGTATTTCTATTTCCTCATAGAGGATGATGTCATGTTTTTGGCCAAGATGGCTCATTGGCCAAGTTGGCCAATCAGTGATTTACTTGTCATGAGTATTTGTATTGACCAGTATACGCCCACACCATTCTGTTGGAGGTTACACCCACAACATTCAAGTATAGAAAAACAGCTTTTTAACACACTTAATTCCCATTTTTGGAAGGAAAATTATTTAATTAATGTTGTAGTTTTAATTATAGGTCATATTTCATAAATGTGGAATCAATGGACAGGTACTTTAACTGTCAATCATCACCACCTCCCCAACCATGTTAGAGGGATTCCCTAGCGACAGGTCAAGGTGGAAACATGAAGGATTTTTGTGTAATTGGCCTTGTACAGTGTTGATGATGAATATCAATATCACCTGAACTTGCTTGCCAGTTTTTCATACAGTTATGATTCGGAGGACAGTGTAATGTAAGATACAGTAGAATGATACATTCATGACAATGTAGCCTAATACCTATTTGGTTTAGTCTTCTTACCACTGTTTCTGCTGCTGTTGCAAATATGCAGTAGTTTCTGAGTGGTGGGGAGAGGGGGGAATTGAGTGTTGTAACCCCAAACCAGTGTCGATAGTCTTGGGATGTGTTCAGGTCTGCCTCTGCAGCAGTGCTCTTCGCAATGAGTGCTTACTCAGGAAAATGAAGAGTTTGCTGTAAGAGATCAGAGCAGTCTATGAATCGACTTTCCTACACTTAAGGCTATGCATTTTAAATGCGCAAAATTCTCTGCCTTTGCCATTCATTTGCATCTGTAGATTGTCTTTTGTTTGCGAGTGAATCGCCATTATATATCATTATGTGGAACTGAGCCGACTTATTTGTAAGCACACGTTACACTGACATAACAACTCTGTAACTACTGTGTGATTTCATTACATGGACAGGCTTGCCTTGGCAAATAGTGCATCGTTTATCACTTTTAAATGTATTGATTCAAGTCTTTATTTGATTGATTTTTCACCTCCCCAGCTTTACTGTGTACATTTGCGTCTGACACCTTGTACATCACCCACCCTTATTGTTGTGAAGAGCTCAGAATCCCCAACACCCCCTCCTTGCTCCCTCGACTGTTGCCTTCTGGATAGTGGTTTGACCTTTTTTATGTGCTGATTGTAATATTCTCTTGTGCTCTGCCACCTGTCATCTCCCCTCCCTCTGCAGCTTATTGAGACCAACTACCAGGGCATCGGCTGCGTGGACTCCATGTGCTGCTACTCGGAGGGGGAGAACGGGTGCACCCGGCTGGGCCGGATGGTGGAGCAAGTAATGGGCCGCTGCGACCCTGCCTACGCTAACAGGTGTGACCCCACGCTCTGTATCCTCTACTGCTGCAGGCGCATCTCCTACAAGCTGGAGCAGGACGAGCCCACTGCTCCCTAGGAGTAGCCGAATAGAGAGAGGTCCTAGCCTAGTAGAGCGAGAGAGAGGTAGACTAGACTACGGTCTTACTGGTAGGATAGGCACCCCAGTGACAGCCAAAGGTTTTGTATGGAGGGAGACTAGTATCAGGATCCTGGATCTAAAATGACCTTTAATGGAGACTTGTTTATCTTATATGCTATGATCAGCTTCATGGGGTTCTTATGGTCTATTCTTCTTCCATATTCAGTGGGACAACGTGCTCTCCAATGTAGCCATGTGTCTATGTAATCCGATCTGTCCTTCCAAGTCAGTACTCTTATGGATTTCTTTTTAAATCTTCTTTCACTCGTGGGCTTTTTGTAACCTATCTTTGTGGCTGATCGACCTTGTCTTCTGAAGTTTTGTGCTTCTTTTAACTTTTCCAAAGCCTGCCGAGTCAGTGTGTTGCACAGTGTAGGCTAAGCCCAGGTTCAGAGTCCAAGTCGCTATTGATCTACAACAATGTATTTATGCTGAAAGATATTTTCAAGAGAATGCTACTCGAGGTATATTTACTGGATCATTATTAAAGCATTCTCGTTTTGCATTTTACCTGGACTCCTGGTCTTGGACTTGCCAAAGTCTGTTTTATACTGTATGTGTTTATCTATGGAGAATGACTGCATGATGCCAGTGTGACGCTTTCTCAGCCCCTCCCTTGTCTGCCCACACATGTACTCTACACTCTCACTGTCCCAACACTGTGAGGCGAGCACTGGGAAAGAAAAGGATCTAAGTTAAACTGAGACTTGTTCTGGCCTTAATGCTAAGATACTGCCACTGCAAAGGGGCAGAAAGAGACCCTACCATGGGCCATGGGAGGTATATATCAGCCCTAATTTACTGTACCCTGTACTATCACCGAGTGATGATGCTTGTGTTTTGACATGCTGCAGTTTTTGGTGTCTGTGTGCCACAGCTGAAACACTGGGACCACACTCCCTGTCATAAAGATACTGGGAAAACTGTTGTCTCAAAAGGAGAATAGGAGAGTGTTTTTGCTATATATTTTATACAGTCAAGTACTTGAAGCCTTATAAGTGCTTTTGAGAAGAAGAGAACTTGTTGCATGGGACTGCCTTTGGTATTTTGTATGCTGAGTAACCAGACGTTGTTGTTGTGTGTGTGTGTGTCCCATGATCTTTTCTATGTCACTCCTCCTCTTGCTTTGCTGCACTTTGTCTGAACCTCTCGTCGTTGCCACTGTCTAAAATCTAGATAACTTCGATGGGGGAAGTTGAATATTATTTATATGCTGCTGTTATCTCCTTGACGTCACTATTCAATCTAATATTCTGCAGCTTGCCTTGTTCTCCGTTCTGTTAGATGGCCATAGACAATGGACTAATAGCTTGATATCAAGAGGGAGTGCCACTAGACAATTCACACCAACATACACATTTATCAAGAAATACTTATTTTTGAAATTACACCGCACCATGTACATATAAGAGCTTAAACGGTTGTCTTTGTCTGAAAGACGTAATCCACATAGCACGTATAGGGTGTTGTTGATACTTTTCATCCAAAGATAAAATAATGGGTATTGTTTAATGATGAATGAGATTCTACAGGAATATTGTTGAGAAGTGGTGAGTCTCTACTATGTCCCCTGGTGGTGGTGTTGGCTTATACAGGCTATGAAAGATGGGGGGAGGCCTTGTGCCTTTCTTGAAGGTAAGAGTTGAGCTTTCTTTTCAAGGGCTCTTAGATATTAGATAAATATTATGTTTGTTTTTTTACTATAGATATGCACATATATATTTAAGTTTTTAGATATTATGCCTATTTTTGTATTAGCAGAATATACTCAGTCTAAATTAGTTCATATATAGTACAGCCAAGAAATGAGATTCATATTATAAAAACAAACAGTATTTAGTATACCTGGTTATGCATAGGATGTATTATTCATACAATGACATTATGCAGATAGAGAAGGGAGACGTTGACTGTTTGTGTTCAAGTCATCCATGTTAAATCATCCTGTACTAACCCTCACTGTACGCACCTTATTCTCTCCTCTTTTTGGTTTGACTTTGTTTGCTTGTGCTGCTCCCTCTGTAGGTTGAAGTGTAGTGTAGGAGACAGGGTTGGGAGGCAGTGGAAGATGAGCAGGATGACAGGGCTTCAGATCCAAGGCAGGGCCTCCTCATATCAATACAGATAAGGTCTTCAACCACTCCTGTGCCATGACATCCCCTTACTGTACCATGTAATGGCACGATGGCCATCCATCCAACAGTAAATGAAGGATCTTTAGGCAGGTCAGAGACAGACAAGCACTCCAGAGGCAGGTTTTCAGCTTAGTCCTCTCCCACCGCCACCCCTCACTCCTCTGTCGTTGATGCTTTTAGATCGAGGAGCAACTCGGACCCCTTCTATTCCAACGACCGGAGCATCTTGACGCTCTCCCCCATGGAGGCCACTCATTGCTAAGGTAGCAGAGAGCAGTTGTCCCGCCAGGTGCCCCGTCCCGTCCTGCCCCATGGCCAAACAGAGGGACTACTCACTGCACGGCCCAGGACTGACCACCTCAGTGGACAGTCAGACTGTATCTCAAGAGAAGAACATTGAAAGCCATGAGGCTCTGCACCACCACTTTCAGAGATGCTGCATTTGCCTCTGTTCTGTTCCTGTAAATAATAAAAGGGAATCAGACCAAAGAAGGATTTGTCAGACTTAAGTGAAAAAAAAAAACATGGTCTACTACTTTGCGCCTGTAGGTTAGTGCTGCTCCTGCTTCACCACCTGACTATCTGAAAGGTCTGCCGCCTTTCCTGAGGAAATTAGGTGGACCTTTTTAAAGCCATACCTTCCATTTTTACTACCTGTTTTTCAAGGTATGAAAATGTGAAAGCAGTTTGGTCAGGTCTCTGGTATTTAAAAAAAAAAAAAAAAAAAAAAAAAAAAAAAAAAAAAAAAAAAATCCCTGAAATGCCTTTTCTGCTCAGATTTGTTAGCGTTGTGTTTGTTCCGAAATGTCGACAGGAGAATGTCCCTATAATAGCTTCGTATGAGAGATGTTGTTCCACCAATACAGTGCCTTTTGAGAAGTAACTTGGTCCCCCCAAAAATTGTCACCTAATTTTAACATTTTGTCATAAAAAGCACATGTTCAACTTATTAAAATAAAACTTTTTCCCATCAAGAGGTTAAATGAAGAAATTACTATAGTAAGTGCCAAATAAAGTATTGGGGGGAGGGCAATTGAATGCAGGCTTCACACACGCACATACAGTTGGGTCAAAAAAGTATTTAGTCAGCCTCCAATTGTTCTCCCACCAAGTTCTCCCACTTAAAAAGATGAGGCCTGTAATTTTCATCATAGGTAAACTTCAACTATGACAGACAAAATGAGAATTTTTTTCCCAGAAAATCACATTGTAGGATTTTTTATGAATTTATTTGCAAATGATGGTGGAAAATAAGTATTTGGTCAATAACAAAAATTTCCACCATAATTTGCAAATAAATTCATAAAAAATCCTACAATGTGATTTTCTGGAGAGAAAAAAAAACATTTTGTCTGTCATAGTTGACATTTACCTATGATGACAATTACAGGCCTCATCTTTTTAAGTGGGAGAACGTGCACAATTGGTGGCTGACTAAATACTTTTTTGCCCCACTGTATATACATAAAAACATTTCTAGCCTCTACAGATAACAGGGTTGATGTGTTCTTCTCAACACTCAGTTTTCACCACAAAACACCAGATAATGGCCCCCAAAAATAAAGGAACAGTTTCACCATATTAAAGGGAAAATCCACTCAAACTTTATTTTTTATTTGAATGAATCACTGATAACGTAAAATTATTTTCAGAAATGCAAAGCAACGAAATAAGTGGGGCTTTACAATGAAGGTAAAACTTGGAGAAATATTCAGGTTAAGTGGGTTAAAATCATCTTAGAGGGTGCAGAGGGACATGTCATTTTGGTCTTTAAGTCTTTATTAAAATCTGATTTTATTGAGTTTTCCATGTGGTCTATATTAAAGGGCACTTCATTTAATATTACAGGCTTTAGAATTTAATATTGGTGCACAATTTCTACTTAGAATATCAAAGGGTCACAAAAGGTACTCTTTTCGTGGAACAACTCAGATATGAAATAATAGCTGCCAAGATGACAAAATAGCTTTCACATCTAGTTGTTTTCAAAGCCACATTGTTTTTGTTTGCCATTCACTAATCATTGCCTATCATTTGAAACATTTTTTTGTTTTGTTAATTTGTTAGTATTTTCCCCCCCTCTTACTAACCACTTGTTAATGTTTGTATTTATTTCCATCATATTACTGGTAATAGGGCAGGCGAGAGAACCTCACGGACTGAATGCAACTGCTTTTGCTCTCTGTATTCTCTTTCGCTTTTGGGGCCTTTAAGCCCACAATAATGGAAATGTCTGGAAATAAACGGAAATGTCAAGAGGGTCATTGAGACAACCATTTTAAACTTGCTAACAATGAGTGACTTTATGCACATCAGCATACATATTTATTCGAATATTGCCGAGATACATAATCATGGGATTTTATATGGTTACTATTTTTAGCCGTTACATACCTCTCAGTAGCTTGAAATGGGAGACACTTGTCCAAGAAGTCAGTGGAGCTTGATATTTATTTGCATGGTACCAATATTCGTAATTATATCTGGCACTACTATTGATCATGGTCAGCATTGGTCATATCTGATGGATTGTACTTGTTTGCTACTCAGTTTTGATATAAATGCAGCATCTTGTTCAGATGGTCACATGTCAATTCATGAAGGCAATATGGATACATCTCTACAAGGACACTGATGTGAAGTCAGCTGTTTGTTTCTCTTGATCATGTTCATTGAAGAAAAAAGGTGTGTTATTGTACTCCTGTCAGTGAAATGGTTGATGTTTAAAGCAAATTCTATTTATGGAATAAATGTTTTTAAAAAGCATGTAACTTTTGTCCTTTCCAGCAGAATGTGTATGCAACAAATGTTCACACACTACTTGACCATTCGATAGCACTAGCATATTGTCGTGTCTTTGGCAATGCCGGATTATGTGATATGACTTGCTATTCTATGAAATAATTTCTCCGTAATTAATATTACCTGATTGAGCTAATCATGTAAATGTAATTAGCTAGAATCGGGCACCACAAAACAATATTTATAGAGCTGTTATCTTCCAAATACTCTTCAAGACCTAGTAATATTTTACATCCATAGCAGTCGCTATCAATCGTCAATTCAGTCTCATCTGAAAGTTGTAAATGATTTTATCTGCACGAACCATGGCTAACAAGTTGAATCAGCAATACAAAAGTGTTTATTTAAATACCTAACTAATCACACAATTCATAACTTGATTACAAATGACGTCATAAAGGAAAACGTCCCTAGCGGGCGGAACAGATATGACAACTTGTTACACAAAGGAAAAGGGGATGGGTTGAGTGAAAGAGCGGGAGACTGAGGAAAAAGCTGTGCTATCGTAAATCCAGTATCTTATCTATTCTAAATTACCACCCATTTGAAAAAGGAAAATGCAATAAATATTTACTCTGAGCTGCGCTTCAGTAGGTTGGTGGTAGATGGTTTGGCAACACGGTCTTCCAAGTCCTCTGTCCTCGGTTTCTGGTTGTCAATTGGCTGTTGTAGTAACGTCGTGTGGTAGACGGGATACTGTCTGTTCCTTCCTAACCTGCTGTTGCTAACTCAATGGCTAGGAGGTATCACTTCTGTAGTGAATAAGAGTTCAAAGTTCATACCATTCGCAACCAAAGCTCACGCTGATGTTGGCTTCATTCTGTAGTTATCTGAACCATTCTGACATAGGACCGTCGTCCTCGGAACAGGAAGTTATGTCATCAAGGCTTTATATAGGAAGGGAAAAGAGGGCGTGTTTTATAGCCCATGTCCCTTCAGAGGCGGGCCACTGATTGAGCAGCCCTATCTTATGAAAATCCAAATCTCTCATTTTAGAAGCTAAAATTACATTCATGTGTAGACTTTCCACTGTAGTTTGTCATCTTGAGAATGTCTGCTGACAACCAAACTGACATCATATTCATTAAGTACCACCGCATATGTTCAATTGTTCGGATTACCAGAATAGTTCACCCCCCCACCCACCCACCTACTGATGTTCCCAGAATCTCTTAACCAAAGGTTTTTTAAATGTAGGGTAGAGAGGAAACAGGGGGAAGAGATTTATGACAGTCATAAATACATCTCCCAGGCCAACGTCATGACAGTAGTGATATACCTCTATACAGCTGCAAAAAAAATGACAGGATATTGAGTTTCTATGAAATGATCTTTTAGAAAAATTTAATTTGGCAACACATCAATAACAAATAAGCTCACTATTGAATGGATGACAGCACACAGGTTAGCAGACATAACTTACCACAAACAAGTTGTCAGGAGTGTGTGCTTGGGGGGATTCAACACTTTATAACCCTGACTGATTTCAGCACCAACTTTCTCTCAAATTGGTTGTTTAATGATAGGTCATCTCTGCCATGGTACTAGTTTTATGGACTAAAGTAACCAATACAAGGTAGGCCTGTAAGGGGAGGCAGTTATCGGTGAATAACCCTTACTGTAATTTCCCATCCTGGATTGAATCTTAATCATGAGATGTAGCTAGGCTCCCACAATGTTGCCCTAGGTCTGGGATTTCCAAGACTAAAATGTAGCCTGAGTGCCAGTCTGTTTGTGATATGCCAAGTTGACAAGGAGTACAAACAGATCTGGGACCAGGCTATAGAAGATGTGGCAGCATGTACAAAACTGAAGCTTGAAGAAAATTGCCTGGCCAAATGCGACGCCATGCCCTTCTCCACAATGAGTCGATCTGAGTAACTCCCCGAATAGAAATCCATTCTCGACCATCTAATTGGTCCCAGAAACTGATGGTAAAGTGGCAGTTTGAAAATTCTGATTGGTTAGAGAAAAACCAATCACTGACTTTTTTTTTAACATCACCCTTCATTTTGACAACACTACAAACGACTTCAATGATGGCAGTCTGCAAAAGGAAAACAGTACAAAAGCCAGACTTCTGCACAGCCATCAGAAAATTTGGATTAGAAAAAAAACCTAGGCAAATATACCAGTATTGTTAAATATCAACACATTTCTGCCACAAAACATGAAGGCAATTTTCTGGCAACTGTACAGTGTTCCCTTAGGATTGTACAGCAGTTTGCTACTCCTGTAGAAAATGCATCAACCCTTCCGGTTGAATTTTAAAATGCCTCATTTGATTTCTACAGTAACTTAGTCTTAAAGTTTACAAATAAGGATTCGATTATTCCTCCTCAGCGGCCTCCTCAAACTCTACCAGGGCTGCGTGTCGGTTGGCCTGGGAGCCATCCTTGAAAAACACCTTCTTGATGACTCCAGCTTTGGGTGCTCGGATGATGTGCTGCAGAAAGAGAGAATACTCTTGAGGACCCATAGTTCATTTAGAGCCCAATGTGAGTGATAAGTGGGTGGCTTCAGAGTTAGAAAAGTCCATGTGTGTGTGTAGTATTGGGAGTGGAATCCTCCCAGTGCCTGAAATGTCAGCTCACCTCCATTTTCATGGCATTCATCACCATCAAGGAGTCTCCCATCTGCACTGTGTCTCCTGCCTTCACCAGCACCTGGAATAAAGATGAGATTATATTAAGGATCTTCCCTATCAATTCTAAATGGCCCTGTTAATGTTAGGACAGAGAGTCCGTGTGGCCACATTCTGTTTTTCCATTGCAACTGACATTTATCAATTGGCAGGTCTGAACGATTCACACCATGTCATCAACAGGAGGTATAGATTAAATCATTTTCCGACACTAGCCGCTAAGTGAGCTAATGAGAGATATCTCATGAATCAGCATGCCTGACCATCTGGCAGGAAACCACATCCCACAGCAACATATTAAAGATCAGAGTGGCTGGGTCAGCTTTTATAGACAGATTCATTATGGCGGTGAGAGAGACAGCAATGAGAAGAGATCATCTGTAATTTATTACCCTCTCAATGGTCCCAGTCATGGGTGCCACAGCTCCTCCCTGTGCTCCTGTGCTCACACCAGCCAGGAACTTGGGCACTGGAATGCTCACCTCCGCACTACCCTCCTGATGGGGAGGAGAGGGTGGCTTAGAGGACCTAAGGTACCCTGATATGGAGAACATGTGTTCCAGAGGAGGGGACTCACCATAGAGAAGAGGTGTACTGTGTTATCCAGGATGACCAGTTTGGTCCGGGACTTCACCCCGTTCACAGAGCAGTGCAGGAATTCTGTCTCCACCTCCCCTGACACCTGGAACACTTCCCCTCCAATCTGACGAAGGAGACAAAGCACATCAGCCACAGGAAATCATGTTTGGGTATGTTCAACCTTTTCCATGAGACATTTTTACAACACTCAGCACCCACAGAACATGTACCTCCATAGAGTAGGTCCCATCTGGATTATATGTAACCGTTAATTCCACTTCTGCACAGAAAAAAAACATTTCACAGAACTTTAAGTCTTTTCTCTGCCACTTGATTCATGGAAGACTTGCCTTCATAAAAAAATGCATATGATGGGTCCTGTTCAAATTACTTTATGTATGAATAACTTTTACGACATAAATCCCATGTCACAAGTAAACAAAAAGCAGATTAAAAGTACTTAAAGGACAAAAAGTAATTTTTTCTCTGTATTCAATCAATATTTTCAGCAACAGTGAAACATGAGGATGAGAGAAACTAACTTTGCCATAAGGACTGCTGAATGTTTCATTATAGTGAGGAGATGGTATTAAGATGGGTTCACTTATAGTCTGGACGGAATCAGACACACTAATCAATGTCATTAGTGAGGTCTAGGAGAAACAAGAATGAGGTCTCGGAGGCCTGGCTGGGCTCATCATCAACATAAGACTGAGTGAAGAGCATTTCAATCAAACCAAGGTCTACTGGCTGCTTCCTCTGAGCTATTGAAGGAGGTTTGGACTCACTAGTTTCACCCAGCTGGAGCGTCATATTCCTACTATATAGGATGTTCACCCTCCTGCCGTTACTGGAGGCAAAAGGAGAGAAGGGATCTGCGACAGGAGAAAAGAACAGACAGTTTAAGGTATCCTCCAACAGACAACAGCACTATTTCAGGCAGTTGTTGTATAGTTCTCAGCGATCTGTAGACAGGCCTGTGTTGTTATTCCTCACCGTTGGACTGGTCTCTGAAGGTTTGAGTGCTGGCCCTCTCTCTGAGCAGCAGGCCCAGGACAGCCTGACACAGTGTGGCCCTGGAGGGAGGGCTGGGCTTGGGGAACAGCTGCTCATAGTGCTGGGGGATGAAGCTGGTGGTCACATTCCCTGCCTCAAACTCTGGGTGGCCAGACAGACTCAGCAGGAAGTCAATATTGGTGTTGAGGCCTACAATCTGCCGGGATCAGTGGTCAATCAATCAACAGTTACGAAACAGAAATACGCAGTAGGATGTGTCCAGTACGTGTATAATGTTAATACTCTTACGTTGTACTGACGTAAGCAGTATCTGAGCTTCCTCAGAGCAGCAGAGCGGTCCTCTCCCCACACCACCAGTTTAGCGATCATGGGGTCGTAGTGGGCTGACACTTCATCTCCTGAGAACACAGACAGGTACATAATCATGTGGATATATCAACTAGAGGTCGACCGATTAATTAGGGCCGATTTCAAGTTTTCATAACAATCGGTAATTGGCATTTTTGGCTGCCGATTACATTGCATTCCATGAGGAAACTGCGTGGCAGGCTGACCACCTGTTACGCGAGTGCAGCAAGGAGCCAAGGTAAGTTGCTAGCTAGAATTAAACTTCTCTTATAAAAAACAATCAATCTTCACATAATCACTAGTTAACTACACATGGTTGATGATATTACTAGGTTAACTAGCTTGTCCTGCATTGCATATAATCAATGCGGTGCCTGTTAATTTATCGAATCACTGCCTACTTCGCCAAACGGAGAATGATTTAAGCGCATTCTCGAAAAAAGCACAATTGTTGTACCTAACCATAAACATCAATGCCTTTCTTAAAATCAATACACAGAAGTATATATTTTTAAAACCTGCATATGTAGTTAAAATAAATTAATATTAGCAGGCAATATTAATTAACTAGGGAAATTGTGTCACTTCTCTTGCGTTCATTGCACGCAGAGTCAGGGTATATGCAACAGTTTGGGCCGCCTGGCTAGTTGCGAACTAATTTGCCAGAATTTTACATAATTATGACATAACATTGAAGGTTGTGCAATGTAACAGCAATATTTAGACTTAGGATTGCTGCCCGTTTGATAAAATATGTAACGGTTCCGTATTTCTCTGAAAGAAAAAACGTTTTGTTTTTGAAATTATAGTTTCCGGATTTGACCATATTAATGTCCAACGGGCTCGTATTTCTGTGTTTATTATATTATAATTATGTCTATGATTCAATAGAGCTGTCTGACTGAGCGTTTGCCAGCAGCTCTTAGCAATGCTTGCTTCACAGCGCTGTTTATGACTTCAAGCCTATCAACTCATGAGATTAGGCTGGCAATATTAGAGTGCCTATTAGAACATCCAATAGTCAAAGGTATATGAAATACTAATGGTATGGAGAGAAATAGTCGACGTATCATAATTCCTATAATAACGACAACCTAAAACTTCTTAACTGGGAATGTTGAACCACTAGCTTTCATATGTTCTCATGTTCTGAGCAAGGAACTTAAACGTTAGCTTTTTTACATGGCACATTGCACTTTTACCTTCTCCAACACTATGTTTTGCATTATTTAAACCAAATTGAGCATGTTTCATTTTTTATTTATTATATTAAGTTAAAATAAGTGTTCATTGAGTATTGTTGTAATTGTTATTATTACAAATATATATAAAAATAACAATATTGTCTGGTTAATCGGTATCTGCTTTTTTTTGGTCCTCCAATAATCGGTATCAGTGTCGAAAAGTCATAATCGCTCGACCTCTAATATCAACAGTACTGTCTGACAGCTGTGTTAAATAGGTGTAAGTAGGTCCAGGTGAACTGGGTGTACTGTACCTTCCCTGACGCCTGTCTCGATGCGTGTGCACTCATCTGCCAGGGGTGTAGACAGATGAAGGAGTGGTCCTGCCCCAGGGAGGAAGTCGTTGTTGGGGTCCTCAGCGTATATCCTGGCCTCAAACGAATGGCCCATCAGTTCTATCTCCTCCTGCAGGAGGGGCAGCCTCTCGCCTGCAGCCACCTGAGAGACAAGTGAGAAGAGTACACAAACGTCAGGGTGGTGCGTTTACAAATTGTTAACCAAATCTATATTCAGATTGAAATCCTGCTATCTCTGGGATTATGTGAGATTATGAGGCCCTCTAAAAGAGCTAATAAATACACTCAACATATTACAACACATTGATGTCCCCAACACCCCCCTTCTGTTGGCATTCCTCTCCCTCTTTCTGCCTTACCCTGAGCTGCCACTCTACCAGGTCAGTACCAGTGATCATCTCAGACACAGGGTGCTCCACCTGCAGACGTGTGTTCATCTCCATGAAGAAGAAGTTGTGCTGTGCATCCATGATGAACTCCACAGTGCCTGCATATAGACAGGGACATACATGTGGTTGTTACACCAGTGCACAGGATGGTGCAAAGCAAACAGGTGTTACAACATAATATTTTTTTCACACCCTCTAGTGGGTGAGTGTTCAATGCCCCAAAAAAAGACAATGGAAATTGAGGACACTGCATCCCAGCATGCAAATATTAATTATTTGTGTAAGGTTTGAGGTCAATTCTCTGTTCACCTGCTCCCACATAGTTGACGGCTTTGGCTGCTCTCACGGCTGCCTCACCCAGTTTCCGCCTCACGTCCTTGCTAATTCCAGGCTGCAAACACAGAAACACTACAAATCATTAACACACACATAAAGTCACACAGAGTGTCTAGCAGACAGCCATTCACACAGGAAACCAAGACATGTTGTGGTGCTGAGAGCAAAATTATGGCGGTAGCTGTATCATAGCACTTACACCTGGTGCTTCCTCAATGATCTTCTGGTGCCTTCTCTGCACGCTGCAATCCCTCTCAAACAGGTAGACAGCATTTCCATGCTGGTCCCCAAAAACCTGGACCTCCACATGTCTGGTGATTGAAGGAAGATCTGTCACAACATCTAAACAGGGGTGTAGTCTGAACCTTAAACATAAATAGATACAGAGTGTCTTCTACATACCTGGGGTCCTCTACAAATTTCTCCACTAGCATTACATCATCATTGAAGGACTTGCGAGCCTCTCGTCTCGCAGACTCAAGCTGCTCATGGAAGTCTTCAGCGGTGTGTGCAATGCGCATTCCCTAGATAAACCAATCACAATCGTAGGAGCCTTAAGACACAAACAACAACACTATCATTCCATGAAACAATCCTTTTTGTGTGCATCTTACTTACTTTACCACCCCCGCCACGCACAGCCTTTATCATCACTGGGTAGCCTATCCTGACAGCCTCAGCTTGGAGCTTCTCATCCGATTGGTCCTCT
The DNA here is from genome assembly GCF_036934945.1 of Oncorhynchus masou masou. Taxonomy (NCBI): domain Eukaryota; kingdom Metazoa; phylum Chordata; class Actinopteri; order Salmoniformes; family Salmonidae; genus Oncorhynchus; species Oncorhynchus masou. The sequence goes on along the minus strand of NC_088235.1, from coordinate 88,127,110 downwards.
CCGTGGTAACCCTCGATGATAGGAACACCCGCAGCTGACATTATGTATTTTGATGTACTCGGGGAAAAAAATAGATTTCTAAGATGTAACTTTTGAATAACTAGTATTCAAATCAGACTTACAACATACAACACTGAAGTGTGACTTTAAAGAGAAGTCATTCATTGGCCACGCCCACCACATCACCCTCACTAACTTCACAACTGCTGCTAAAAAATATCCTAGGGGACACACTGTCATTTAAAAGGTAGATACAGCAAAATAAAGTTCCCACAAGCAGCCTCGCAGATATTGAGATGAGCGACATGCAACACAGTCACACAGTATCTGCGCATGTTCACGGGTTTGCTTCACACTGTTACAGCGTGGTAGCCATGGCACCAACACAGCAGAGACGTTGTGCCTCGCGCTTCAACACTCTTAGTTGTTGAGGAAATTGACCCACTGTGCCGTTTACTTTCTGCATCTATGTCATATCGCTGAGTCTACCTTTAACTATACCTTTTGATACCCATGTCTCTGATAGCAGATGATGGAGGGCCAATAAAGATGATACCCTCCTGTTTGCATGCCTCAGCAAACTCTGTGTTCTCTGACAGGAAGCCATATCCTGGGTGGACAGCCTATAACAAAAACACCATTCATAAACATAAACGTATTCGTCAGATATAGTCTGAATTGCGACTTTGAGAAACTGGGGATTGCCATAATGAATGAGTACTGTAAATACAATACAGCACTTGACAACATACATGTGATCCAGATCTCTTGGCAACCTCCATGACTTTCTCCATGGACAAGTAACTCTGCTGGGATGCGGCTGGCCCAATGTTATAGGCCTCATCTGCCTAAGAAACATGAGAAGCCCCATAAATACAGCTGCATCTACAAACATATACTGACAGAGGGGTCAAAGTTTCAACCTTTAGCATTGACATACCATGGCCACATGCATGGAATGACGATCTGCATCACTGTATACTGCCACAGAGCGCACACCCATCTTCTTTGCTGTTCGCATCACACGGCAGGCGATTTCTCCTCTGTTGGCAATGAGGACTTTTTCTATCCTGCCTTGCCCTAGAGGGAAAAAGACCTGAGGTAAGAGTGATGATAAAGGTAAAAAAAAAAAAAATGATGTAAAGCATATTAATTGAGACAACTCCAATGCTTCCTCTGCAGTTCAATCTACATGGCGATTAATAACTTCACAAAGAGATATTCAATATTGCTCCATGTTACATACCAATTGAGGCAAACCGCACAAATCCTTTGGTCCATATCAATTTCCTAAGATGAGATAAAAGAACATTGCAGGACACGGACCTTGATGGTTGAAAAGGTCATGTAAAGAGAGCACGTTGTTACAGCTGTTTACATCAATGAATGGCTTTCGAGGGCATGCTAACTGTATCATGTACTAAAGAGCAGTTTGTCCACAGCTGGCTAACACTCGTATTCATAATGATCATTGCTCAAAGATGATAACTAGTTGATATAGAGCTAAATGCATTAAATTAACTGCCCATCGCTTTGGAAACAAAACATTGAACCGTTCAACTGGTTAACAACCTAGCTGTTATGCTAAGTTAGCCAGCCAGCTACCTTTATTTAACCAGAATCGGTGGATAATTTTTAAGAAAGGTAAGTAGTCTAGTTAACCATGTTGACACACGACATATGGCTTAATCGTTTTGGCTAACATGTGCTAGGGTTGTTTAACCATTTTAACACTAACGTTAGCTAGCGTCAATAAGCAAACTAGCTACAATCTTGCGCGTTGGGTTTGCTGACTAGCTAGCTAGCCAACTGTCTTGACAGAAAACTATCGACATCTTCGAATCTTAGCAGTTTATTTATTCAAAATAGCTAACATGCAGTTATCGTAAACATAACACAACATATGACAAACATTATCGACTTACTGTTGAAATATTCTTAAACCCTGTAGGGTTTGAACATTCAGGACAGAAGCCATGTGAAGTTAACGTTTGCAGTCTAAACAGTCAAGAAAATAAGCGTTTGCCTTTCAAATATATTATTTCGATTTACCATTTAAAATGTAGCTGGTTAAGATACTGCACTTTACAATACGTATTATCAACTAAAGTTGATCGGTGAAAATGGCATTATATGAAACTATGGGCCGAAACATGCTTAGTTTGGTGAAAATCGCTACAAAGTGACGTAAACGACTAAATTCAATTTGCTGCGTGCTTCTCTCTTGTGGACGCGTAGGATGATCAACCAATAGAAAATGCCGAGACAGATGCGGGGCAGAGAGGAAGAGGCAAAGCAAGACGTTTTACCAAATCAAAGCAACATTTTATTGGTCACGTGCAAATGGTTAGCAAAAGTTAATGCGAGTGTAGCGAAATGCTTGTGCTTCTAGTTCCGACCATGCAGTAATATTTAACAAGTAATCTAACAATTTCACAACAACTACCTTATACACACAAGTGTAAATGAATTAATAGGAATAAGTACATACAAATATATGAATGAGCGATGGCCGAATGTCATAGGCAAGATGCAGTAGATGGTAAAGAGTACAGTATATACATATGGGATGAGTAATGTAGGGTATGTAACCATTATATAAAGTGGCATTGTTTAAAGTGGCTAGTGATACATGTATTACATCCAATGTTTAATTATTAAAGTGGCTAGAGATTTGAGTCAGTATGTTGGCAGCAGCAACTCAATGTTAGTGATGGCTGTTTAACAGTTTGATGGCCTTGAGATAGAAGCTGTTTTTCAGTCTCGGTCCTCACTTTAATGCACCTGTACTGACCTCGCCGTACCAGGCGGTGATACAGCCCGACAGGATGCTTTCGACCGTGCATCTGTAAAAGTTTGTTAGTGTTTTTGGTGACAAGCCGAATTTCTTCAGCCTCCTGAGGTTGAAGAGGGGCTGTTGCGCCTTCTTCACCATGCTGTCTGGGTGGTGGACCATTTCAGTTTGTCCGTGATGTGTACGCCGAGGAACTTTCTTCACTAGTCTTCACCACCCTCTTCACTACTGTCCCGTCGATGTGGATAGTGGGGTGCCCCCTCTGCTGTTTCCTGAAGTCCACGATCATCTTCTTTGTTTTGTTGACATTGAGTTTGAGGTTATTTTCCTGACATCAAACTCTGAGGGCCCTCACCTCCTCCCTGTAGGCCGTCTCGTCGTTGTTGGTAATCAAGTTTACCACTGTAGTGCCACAGATTTACGACACATATTTGGTTTGTCCACAAAAAAATAAGCACACAAAGTGAGAATTTTTTGTATGGAGGTCAATGAGCGTGTCGAATTTGGTCAACTAAAAAAAGTAATTGTTAATTTACTACGTGAGGCTTATTTGATATAATAGACGTTTCGTAATGGTTAGGTTGCTACTCATATAAGTGGACGCACGGGGCTTTTCATCAATTATACTTTATATCAGAGTTGCGCCTGTTGTTATACATAGATAGAGAACTCATCATAGATATAACCCGTTTTAAAATGGACATTACCGTTTAGGGCTTGCACCATTTTAAAGTAGTCAACTCGGTGGGGATTCCTATTAGTTGGGGGCAATCAGCTAATGTTGATGAAGGAAATTACCTAATTTAAAACGGAGAAAGCCTCAATAGCACTACCCGTGCTGTCACAAACACCTTTAATGGTACAGATTCAAAGATGAGTCTTCTATCTCTATGGTCTGTTGGTCACATGCATATCTGCCCTCTCATTGACTAAAATTATTCCACCTGATCTAGCCTCCTCCCGCCTGACTTCCATCTTTGAGGACATGTATTTTTCCATTTATAGATCAGTAAATCGCGTATCTTTTCAATATTGTAAAGTTACAATATAATAGCTAATCGTGGGGCGTGGTGATCCAATAAGGAGAGGTCACAGTGTTGACACTTTGGAAGTACATTTTTTTGAGAGGTTCCAGACATAATTTCCACCATCTTGCAGAACAGCCACGTAGGTAGGGGTGGGCTTGGTTGGCCCAGGCCTACCCACTGGGGAGCCAGGCCCACCCAATCAGTGACATATGCACATTGAGGCATATGTCACTGTGCTTCTATGGCTAACAGTATAGCTTCTGTGCCTCTCCCCTACCTGGGCTTGAACCAGGGACCCTCTGTACACATCAACTACTGACACCCACGAAGCATCGTTAACCATCACACCACAAAAGCCACAGCCCTTGCAGAGCAAGGGGAACAACTACTTCAGGTCTCAGAGCGAGTGACATCACCCGATTGAAACGCTATTAGCGCGCACCACCGCTAACTAGCTAGCCATTTCACATCGGTTACATATGCACCATGCTACTGCCTACTTAATTTGTTCATTTAGCAAACAATTTAGCTCATAACCCAGTGCCTTTATCTCAGTCAGTATATTTGAGCTTTAATTAGCTTAAAAAATGCTAAATGTTTATCTCGACCTCATTGCAAAATGTGTAGAATAGCAAGAGATTAGCTATAAAACTGCACATTTTCCTGTCTGCCCCATGGCAAAATTTGAAGAATTGCAGTAAATCAGCTTTAGAACTGCAATATTTTCTCTTTGCCCCATGGCAGAATGTGTAGAATTACAGGAAGTTCGCTTATTTTTTAATAATGATGATTCTTTTGCATGCCCACCCTCCACCCTCCAACGAATTTCTGGCTACGCTACTGTTACAGAATTAGCTATTTTTGGACAGTGTGTTTTTATAATAAAGCATGCAAGAAATCTATACTTATATGTGAACTTGAAAATAATGAATTTCAATCGTGCTGGATAAAGCCACACTTTTAATAAGAGAATATGAGCACTCTTTAAACAAAATATAATTTCCCCAAAAAAATATAATAAGCATGCATCGTGATTCAATTTGCTGACCGTATTGGCTGATTATGATTGTAAACTTACAGTGTTTTCCTAGAAGTATTAACCACATTCACATATTTTGTACTGTAATAATATTATTTCTATTTTCTTTGCAAACAGAATTAAATATTAAAAAACAACAATAAAGAGGTTCATATTGAGTCATGGATAAAAATACTAAAAAGCATCTGGGAAATACAAAACATGGCTATAAAAAGCATTCATGTTATGTTTGCATGAAGTCTTCTCAGATCCTGTCATAGCCAGCTTGTCTACGGTTATTCCAGATGATCAGGAAGGTCAGGACAGCAATCAGGAGGAGTCCCACAACCGTGGCACCAATAATGATGGGGAAGATCCTCTTGTTGAAGTCAGCCCAGCATTCAACCTCTGAAATGCCATAGGGAGGACAAAAAATATATATATTGTTTATGAAACTTGAAAGGGAAAAGAAATCCTGCAATTTCAACAACTCAAAGACCAGCATGAGCTTCCTGAAACTAGCTTCTTAAATACTGGTTAAAAGAAAAGACAAAATACCATTTCCCCTAATACTCCAAAGGAATCACTAACCGAAAATCGTATTCATAGTACTTGGTCAACTTGAGGTCTGATCTCACTGACGTATAATACACGGAATTATAATTTACTTATGATAACCTAACATGCAAATGAGACAGAAAGAGACCTAGGCTGTAACTATGACCCAGTAGACTGGGATGACTTGCTTGGAACCTTTCAGAGCTACTTGATGGCAACCAAACATAGACAGATGCAATTCAATATATTGAACAACACATATTTTACTCCACATAGACTGCATTTACTTGATAATAAGATAACTGACACATGTCTTAGATGTAAGATAAATACAGGAGATTTACTGCATATGTTATGGAGTTTTCCCTTCCTAGATCATTTAAAAAATATATATCAGCAAAATGTATTAGAGCCAGAACTTCAAAATGACCCCAGGATGTGGTTAACTTTTTTTGCAAGTTTTCAAAAACTTTGTAAAGTAAATGTAATGTAAAAATAGAAGCACAGTATTGATTTTGTTTTGACTGATTCTGTTACATTTTACAATATTTTTTAAATAATAATATTTAATCTGGATCTTAACACTTGGATAATTGTTTTTGAAGGGCCAAAACGGTAAAACAATTACCTTTACAATATTACATTTAAAAAAACATTATACCATAAATATGCTTACAGAAAAATAATAAACAGAAGGCTTTCGTAAATCATGAACAAAAAGGTCCGCAAAATGTAAGAATCGACATACCCTCTCCAAATTTCCCATTGGTGAGTTTGAAGGCTTGGAACTGAAGAGGCCCAAGCTTCACTCGAAGGTTTTCAGCCAGATGAAACTCAGTCTGAGAATTACACTTGAGGCTGTGGTCAGCGGCAGTTGGGAACAGCTTTTCATGTTCTATCACCCCAGGATAGTTTTTATTTCCTAATGGTGAAAGAATATGCTCAGCCTTGTTTTTCTAACAATGAAAAATCAGTTGAAAAATATCCATGCATTTTTTTTCAAATCATGTGTCTACTTGTGAGATCATGTTGGTCAACTCACCTTTGCTTGGTGCCAAATTAGCTCTGACCTTTGACACATAGGATATGTTCCCTTCCTGTGGGAGGAAAAATAGTTAATGATGTGCATTAAATAAATAAATCATTGTTTTTATTATAAGCCAAACATGCAAATCATCATGCAAATGCATTTGAATGAGTTTGATTCTGCTCAGAGCCATATATAGATATAATGTATTGCTCTGCTTCTGATCGTTATATGGAACAGTTGTGGTCAACCTGTGATTATTCTTAGTTATCATCTCAGAGTCGGAGAGGAAAAAACTTGACCAGTTATAAGGTGATGTGGTCATATGCATTAGACATCATGTGTGGCATGAGAAGATGGAAGTTTCTGAATTTGTACCTTTTCAAAGGTGAGATCCAGATAGCCTCCCTCTCCTACAATAGCCAGGGAAAGAACGGCCTCTTTTTGACCACATCTACCCGTAGCGACGGTGGTGGAAGGGTCTAAGTTGAAATAGGAAGCTTTCTGAAAAAGGATCAACATACCATTGGATTGGAAAAGGACAAAAGCAATAGCACACAAGTGATGATGTAGGAACAAGTCATTCTTGTTATAGATTTATAGCTACTTAATAATATAGTATCATAATGAGTGTATGGTCGAACTCATGACCAAACATAGTAATGTGTATGAGAATGGCCGTTTTTTTTCACGACTTAGGTGAGAAACCACATGATGTCTCACCCCTGATAAAGAAGTGCTGAAACAAACAAAAAGTGCTGAGAAAGTGATTGTCCCTACCTTCTTCTCAATAACTATGTACTCCACTCCCATGGAGACCTTGATGCATGGCTTGCCTGCGGTGTCATTCAGCACATAGTTTCCGGTGACAGGAGCGGTCTCTTTGGGCTGAAGAACAGGCTTCTCTGGGAGGCTTGATTGCTCTGTGGGCTCAGGGTTGTTTAGGCCAGACTCATCTGTGGTGATGACGGTCTGGTCCAATGTAGCAGTCATAAGGCTGTTTCCTGTGAAATGGTGTAGTGTGTGAAGTGTGAAGTGAAACCGTTTACAGAAACCATAAACCCAGTGCAACATTCACACGCACAATTACAGATCCCCCTTAGGTTCATCTTATTTTTTACAATAAAATTAAATAAATAATTGTAAAAATGTGTTGAAGTAGCCATGATTATGTCTGTAAAATGTCATGCAATTTTACCTGCAATGATTTAGACTTTTTAAGAGTACACTTCTACTCTTTTCTAACATTATCTAAGAATCAAATTCAGATTCAAATGGCCTGCAGTATCAACTTATATCAGACTACCACTACCACCGAATAGATTAGACATTATTAGACATTATTAGATAGAGGTGCATGCAACTCACCCATTATGATCGCAACCAGTAGAAAAAGTATTTTTTCACAATGCATGTTGTTTCTGAGTTTGTCTGTCATCTTCTGTGTTCAGTTGAGTATTTGTGTTGTGACCAAATGTACGAGGTGTGATATGGGGAATTAATCTCCAGACGACCAAAATGCCTTGTTCAAGAGATGAGTGCCTTCAAGGGGAGGGGCAAAGAGGGTTTTCTTTTTTAAATGATTTATGAGCTATCTTTAAATGGCTGATATACCCTATATGATGTGACTAACTTTACCTTGTGCTGTTGCAGGTCAGATATCTTGTTATTTGTGTCTCCTCAACTCTTTATCTAAAAAGATAGCATTAAAGTAGGTTGGTTCAAAGGACATGTTGATTGAGCAGTTTCTATGACAATTACTTGTTTGAATTAATCCTGAGTTACAGGCTTTAGCCTCTAAATTGAAAATATGAGGAACATTTTTTTCTATTGGTTTATCAAAGATTGTATTTGTATCATACCTGGACCATGATGCCTTTATACATTGATTCTATGATTGGTTCATGTTTATTGCACCGGAGCTGTGGTTGGATTCTGGGAATGGCTGCGCTGCTAGGGAAATCAAACTGTGTGTTAGCAGGCATTGGATGCATTTAGGGTCAAAGGTAGGGAGGGACAAAGTATCTCCTAAAATACACATTACTGCAGCAATGTGTCAATGCAAGTCAGGATTAATTTTGGATTGACAAACTGACAAGCATTTTTGGAAAGGGTCATGTTCACCCATCCAAGTACTTTATAATGGGAGAGAGGTTGTCCTATTGCCTTCCATTGACATCTTAATAACACAGACTTCTACTATTGTATTACCTTCTGACACACACTAATACTAAATTAATATGTATGTTTACTTTAGAGATAAAACATTTGTTTTCGTTAGACCAAAAAGTTTTGATAAAGTCATGAAGTGGCTATTTATTACAGGAAATGAATTTGTGATGTTTCATTTGACCAGCACATTCACAGAGACATTCTAAGGTTTTATTCCATAAATTATAGAGACAGGACAATAAACCCTCCTCAGGCACTTGACTCCTTGATAGATCTTTTGAGATGGGTAAAGAAAACAAACTGGTGTCACAACAAGTGACTGTAGAAGGATAATATGATTTATTACATGTCCATCATTTTTCTTGCATGCCATAAACTCTCCACAACTCAGAGACAGATATAGATTTTTCAAAGAATGCAGGCATGGTGGTGACAGCAGATAAGTAAACATTTACTCTGTTGTCACTGGGACTGCCTGGATGCCTTTCTGATTGTGCACTGTCTCATTTTATTTGAACAGGTCTGTGTAGGCGAATAGACTACAGTCAATCATTTCAGAGGTAGGAGTCCAGTAAGGAACGAGATCTGGTCTCACATTTCCTTCTCTCCGGACCTGGGACATACATATCTTTGTTATGAAGCTGGGAGTGAGGCTATGTGTGCTGGTGATCTCTCTCCAGCTTTGGGCTCCAGGACAGGGGCAGGAGCTTGAGCCAGAGCAGGTCCTTGTGTTCTGTGATGACAAAGACGTGGAGGCAGCTGTGGACTTGGCCCTTGTCAAGTACAATGAGAAGCTTCCTTATGGAAATCAACTAGCACTCTACCAAATTCTGGAGGCCTCAACGGTAGGTGACATATTGAGAACATTGTTATTTATATTTAGTTATTTATCCAGTCCTTTTTGCATACATCTTGAGTTCATTGTGTTGATGAAGAGAAAATACGAACATTACTACACAGTCACAGTATTTATTGCTTTCCTCTCTTGTAGGCTCAGAGTGACTCAGGCACTCAGTACTTTGTGGAATTCAATGGCAGGGTCACTGACTGTCCAGCAGGGGGAAACAAAGTCTGGAGAGACTGTGACTACCTCTCAACTGGGAACCAGGTAACTTACCTGGTACATTGTTATTAGATGACATCTCTGTGCAATCTGATTTTTAAATAACAATAAAAAAATATATTGTTCTGTTTATTTATCAGGTGCCAAGCCCTTGTAATGCAACAGTCCACATGTCAGAGACAGATAAAGAGGTCCTGGCAGTTTTCTGTGACCCAGTTGGTTAGTTTTTCACTTCACACAAAGTAGGACAAGCCACAGACCACATACAAGTCTATTTATACTTAAGAGTTTTTCTAGACAACCAGATACATGTCAACCAAAGATTGACTCATGTAGAGGAATATTTATATTTGTTGATTTAGATTAGAATCCCCCCCCCCAAAAAATAATTTCTATACTGACAACCCTCTCTGTTCTCCAGTGGAGGCCCCTGTTGTTGCTGAACGCTCCACATGTCTGGGGTGTCCTAGGGAGATTGATGTGGACAGTGAGGACCTAAAGGCTCCTGTGACATACTCCATCACCAGGTTCAATGCGGATTCTGACTCCAGCCATCACTTCGTCCTGAACAGTGTTGGTTTTGCTACGAGACAGGTAAATCAGTTTCAAATCTCACTCTGAGTTATTGAATGCTACAAAGGCTAGTTGACTACGCCACCTGGTGGAAAGTTGAGCAAGACTCTAAATACCTTGTTCAATTCCAACCTGATTCACACTGTAGGGCTAAACTGAGCTGAACTAGGCCAGGGCTGATCTGGTTACGCATCTACGATAGTTGCTGGAACCATACTGGAAAGGACCATGTGAAAAGAGAAGATCAGAGCCAGTACGGTACAATTCTAGCCCTAAAGTGTGAATCAGGTAACCGAGTGACCAGTTGGGATCAGGGGTGTTAGGCCCTACAACAGTTACCAACAACACATATCTTTTATAGTTATCAACTTTTGAAAAAATATAATTTAAGTTAAGTGTCTTTGCTCATCCTTTCCAATGGAAATATTCCTAATCATCTCCTTGGCTCTGGAATTAGTGGGTGTGGTGTGGCTATATTTACCTCTATGGGTGTGACCCTTGGACTGCACTGTACATGTTTGCGTTAGGAGTGTCATTCCAGAATCCACTGGGGGGAGGGCGGCTCAAACTAATGTCTTTGAGTAACTTCTTTCACATGCTCCTCTTAGGTGGTTGCTGGATTCAGGTATAGACTGATGTTCGATATGAGGAAAAGCAATTGCTCCAAAGCGGACCACAAAGAGCTGAACGATGAATGTCATCCAGATGCTGAAGATGTGGTAAACCACAATGGAGCTCATAGTATTTTTTGAATAGGCTACAGTATATATAATATGATTCTGCTGTTGTAATACTTCTGAAAGGAAATTAAATAGTTATACCATTTGGAGAGAAAAAAACCCATACCATTCAATGTGGTATCATAACATTTCATTGTAATGCTATGTATCATGAATGCTTGTCCCTGCCACCCTGTGTACCGTCTCTCTAGGAACTTGCTCACTGCAATTCTACAGTAGATGTGGCACCTTGGAGACATGAGACTGCAGAAGCAAATGTGGAATGTGCACCAGGTCCCCTTCAGAATTTTGTGAGACATTCTGCAAACTATACTACTATAGCATATCAATGATGCCCTGAAAATATGATACATTAATAGGGTAGTGATGTGTAGCTATATATTTTGGAAATTTGTGCTAAATGGAGGAATTTGACCAGGAACATTTTTCCATTCACAGGAAGTCTTTAGAAGAAGGCCTCCAGGATGGTCTCCCTTGAGGAACTTCAACAATTTTGCCGAAGCAACTCCAGCCTCAACTGCTTCAGCCAAAGAGGAGTCTTTAGAAGAGTCTCAGGAGCTCAGCCTGACTGCTGTCACCACAGCTAGCAGAGACCCAGAGCCAGTCATTCCCCCCACCACTACTGCAGAGAGCCCTTTCCATTGCCCCTCCAAGCCCTGGACGCAGTTAGTCCTAACAATCCCCAGCCCTGCACAGGAGAAAAGCACAACACCCCCGACAGTGGTAGAGGGGTGCTTTAGTGATTTAGACTTGCTGGGGAAAAAATAAGTGAATGCTGTATAATGCATTTGTATCATAAGCACACCTGCTGATTTGAAATAAAATAAAAAATAATTTTATTCTCTTTTTGACAATGCAGTTCAATCTTACTTTTGCATTTCCTCAAATTTAAGTACATATTAACTGTTTGGCAATTTGATACTAAAAATAAATAACAAAATGTTTGAAATTGTGCTGGGTGCTGTGTTATTCTGTAAAGCAACATACTATCCACAAAAGGAAGTACTTACTGTAACTGAGAAGTTTATTTGTACATTGTCACGTAACACTCAAATAATTGTAGTCAGTCTGGATACAATGCAAGTATTTAACTTAGACGCAAACAGAAACAAAGAATACTGTATGTGATAATGCAGGTACAGTATGTCATGGGTTAGAGGTTGGATTATTATTAGTTGTTCCTAGTGCCAAACTTTCTTTATAGCTGCTTAGCAGAATAAATAAAAGTATATTATTTTAACAAACTCATGCAGGATGGCTGTGTAATAATACAATCATAGTAGCTTTGTTGATAGTAATGCCAAAATATATGAAAAATACAATTCAATACGTCTATAAACCTGTATTAAATGAAGAGATTTAACCACTCCAGATGTTTCAGTAAAACAAAAAAATGACACTTGAACCTTTTCTTAAATAACAAATTGTTTACATCATTTACACATTAAATTGGTTATTTCCTTCTACATCATCGTATGGCCCAAGTCAACACGTATTTTAGAATCTCCAACTGTAGAGAGACTTGTAAGATGACCAAATGTTAACATTCACAATCGGTATGGATTTGCCTGCGCTAACCCTCAGTGCTATATACCACATGGCTATGACAGCTGTTTTCAACATACAAACATGGTTCAGAACAATTACATTTCAAGTAAAACTTTTGAAGTTGAAATATGAAAAGTTATCTTTTCTAACAAATGATGTTTCAAGTACAGCATCACAATATCTTTCCTGGTGCTGTTCAGCAAGTGGAAAAGGTTTACAAAGCATTTACCACACTCACTGTATTACATTGACATTATGAATGGGCTTTTAAATGGGTCCAGCCCAAGAAAATCTATAACCTGTACAGATCCATATTAATGCACACACACACAAAGTTAATACAACCATGCAATTAATGGCATTTGAAGAGCTAACAAAAGGCTGGTGACTACTATAAGCGTCTAATGCATCTGACAAATCTCAGATAGAAAGGGATACTATTGCTTATGCTTAAAAAAGACCTGCACTCAAACTACTGTAGGACCAAAGGCGTTAAAAAAGTGCAAAATCCACCTGCATCAGCAACTGTCGATCTCTATACCAGTTGATTGGTTTACTGCATAAGGGAACAATACGTTTTCAAAAGACTACTCCCATATCATGAATGCATATGAAGTCTGGAATACCACCACAATAGTATACTTTAGAGAACCTCATTCCCAGGCTATATCTTTAGGAGGAAAGGTCTACTTTTGAGACAACATTTGCAAACATAGGCATTTATAATGTAGTTTAAAGCCACGTCAAGTATATTACCTCTAGGGTATTAGAAATATTAATTGTGACATGTTGTATTTGAGAGTTAGAATTCTGAAATACTAAGCAGGCACAAGTGTCCCTCATTTTTTTCTGGTGGTTTAAAAAGACAGTTTACAATCTAAACACCAAAATCCTATAACCTCTGGTCACAACACTTGTTCACTACATGCCCCTTTCCTCATAACATAACTGATACATATAGAGGCAAATATATGCATGCGTTAGTCCTTAGGCTTTTTATAGTAATGCAGATAACCATTGAGCGATTCACACAACATTAGAGACTTAACTTTGGCTTTCATTGAATCAACAAAAAATATTTGAAAAGGGAAAACAAAAGTGCGTATTTTTTCTTGGGTTGGGGAAAATCTGCCATAAAGGAGACACTTCTTTAAAATGCCACCTTATTTCTCAACAGCATATATCACAGAGTTACGCTGGAGAATGAGAATACAGGGTTTTACCCCAAAATGAATGTCCTTCATTTGAAAGGGGTTTGGACTTTGAGAAGCCATTATGGAATAGAAACCTTTCCCACAGCTCTTATTCAGAGTTTCCTAGGTCCAACAATTATCAAAAGGTTTACTCATAATAAAGAATAAACAGAGGGGTCCACTCCACACAGAGAGAGGGAGGGGTGCCCACACAAACAACACTGACTAGCTGCCTTGGGACAGCCTTCATCCACTTTCCAACGTGTACAAATAGTCTTATGTTCACATACTGTACTGCTGATTATCCCCATGCCAACACATTGCACTGTAACATTCGTATAGTTCACAAGCCAACTGCACTACTGACATGCATGATGAAAGCATCAGGTACATGAGGTGACTATGTCTGCCTAGCTTAATGCACTTCTCAACATTCATTATGATGACGTCTCACTGAGCAACAGAGGTATTTTACCATTGACCTCCAAGACACAAGAGGGAGAAATCCAGCCCTTGCTCATTGTACGTCAACTACATTAAGGCTTCATGTTTAAACTGCAAGGTTTTCTTGACAGTGCATTCATTACTTTCTGTACTGCTGTACTTTATCATAGTATCACAGGCTGGGCCCACAGTGTGTGTGTATACACATGCAGAGGTATACATGTATAGGTTTCTAAAAATATACTGTATATATAACCTGCGGTTACTGCTAAATATGATGCCAAAGGAAGGAGTATGACAATGGATTTAAAAACTGTGGTGCCAGAAATGACCAGCCAATAGAGCTATTGGGCCACAATGTAACACTTCAAGGTGCTGCCTTTCAGGGGGTTATCTTTAAAAAAAATATGTTTACAACAGGTGGAGTAGGCTGAATTCATACCGGTTTTTTTCTGGGATGTTCCGTGCATATTCAAAAGGCATTAACGTTACAGGAAGACATCTATACACGTGACCCTGTAAAGGGTGACGGCAAACTCTTCTCTATTACAAAAAGGAAAGGAACGAGGGAAGATTTATATTCAAAGAAAAAAAGCACACACAAAAGGCAAAAAAACTACCGTTTTAGACAAGGCGAGTTAGTTGGTAAGTTTCTGCAGGGAAAACCAATACAGTAAAAAAAAAAACGAAAATCACTCTGGATTGTTAAGTGCTCGATAGGATAGTCAAGCATCACCCATTAGTTCATGAGGTTTGGATGTTCCACTCACAGCTGGCTGGTGTGTCTGGCCGGGCAGGGCTGGCGGATGTCCTGCCTGGACTTAGTTAAGCGCGTGCTGGCGGATGGTGTGGAAAATCCAGTCCATCTTGGTGGTCCAGCCGCCATGGTGGGCGTCGTTCATTTGCTTCATGAAGTAGTCCAGGGCCTCCTGCTCAGTCTTGTCCAGGGCCAGGGTTTTACGGATGTAGGCGATGTCATCGAAGGACTGCAGCTCGGGCATCCCAGAGCCCAGCATCATGGAGAACAGGTTGATGAAGAGGTTGGCATGCTGACGAATGGCCAAGTAGGCCTTATAGCACATCTCCTGAAATCTGAGACCGAATAGGAAAAGGACAAAATGCATAAGAATCAGTATATACCATTCCCATTGTTCCCTCTGAATTCTCTATTGCCTCAAAATAAGCCTTTGAAAGAATACATTTGGACATTGAAATATATAGTGTTCGGCTGGACATGGTCGATTTAGCAGTACATTTGTTAAAGCAGAAGTATGGGAGAGGGTCTGGAAAATTGGCAGACAGTAGCCTATCAAACACCCAGGGAGACAGAGCACACATTGTTATATAATAGCTGCCTACTGTGTAGACACTAGCTGTCTGCCAACTCCACAACCTTTACATTCAACACTAGACAGACATCCACAGATGTGTCCTTTCACACAAGGGAAAAGGAAGATGGCTACCTCTCAAACTCTCTGGTCTTCGTGCACTCCTGGGTCCCTTTGCTGATCACAATCAAGAAGTCTTGAGTTAGGACAAATGGAACTCGCTCTCGCTTGTAGCCAAATTTCTTTTTCTTGTGATCCAGAAAATGGCCAAAATCTATGTGAAAAAGCTGCAAAACATCCCAGATTAGCATAGAAAAGATAACACATAGCATTTGCAAAAAATATGCATCATGACAATATCTTGTTGATAACTCAGGTCCTACCTGCCCATCATCCTTCACCATTATGTTACTGTTGTGTCTGTCACCGATGCCTAGGATAAAAGTCGCCACGCAATACCCAGCACAGGATCGCGTAAACAAGTCAACGGCAAGGTCATACCTACAGACAAGAGTTATGTCAAATCTGAGCCGAGAAACACTATGATATACAATTTTCAAACCAGGAAAGTACCCACACAACATATACAGTTTACTCACATCTCTCCCTTGTTCTTGTCTTTGAGCCACTGGTGTAGTGTTGAGCTGTTGAACTGTAACGCCCCCTTCAAGCCACCTTTACACTGGATCTGCATGATGGTGTGAGAGCTCCGCACCACCTCGATCAGCCCCACACAATCACCTAAAGACATGCAGCCGTACGGCAACATCCTGAGGTCTAGACCCTGGTTCTGCCAAATGTTCTCCATAATTCTGATGATCTGAAGTGTTAGCATGTCCTGTCGCAGGTCTGAAACAAACAGGTCATATTCAGTGATCCATGGCAGGATTTAAATACATTCCATCTGTCCAAACTAATCAAGTAGAACTTTACAAGTTAAAGCTATTGTTTAGAACGCAGCTTGATTATAAAACTCGACTCAGACTCACCGTCTCCGTTTTTGAATATGATCTCATTATTCTGGAAGAGGAGCTCGGACATGATGTCAGGGTTTTCCCAGTTGAGCCACAGTGGTCTTTTGGCAGATGACATGATTCTGCACTCCTCAAGCCTGGGCATTTTACCATGAGGAATACATGCCAACAATGGGAGTCATCACAAGGGGCAAGCTACATTAGTTTCATTGATCAATTGTATGAACAGTGTTAGAATACAAGTGGTCTGCACTGAGGGGCCCAGTGGCTGAGCACTTTAGTTGACAATCGGTTACAATAACATTTCACATGTTCATGCATGAGCAGAACGTTATGATGTGGAAATAGAATACTTACATTCTCTCTACCTCCACTCTCTTAGGTCAAATGAATGTAAAATTACCACTAGGGACACTAAAGAGCAATTGCGGGCCTTGGCAGCCATTGAATCAGAGTGTCCCATCTACAGTTTCAATAGTGTCCATGTTCAGGCATTGGGTGAGTAAGGTATAGGAGTTCCAATGTGGCGTGCCCACCGTATGTTTCCCAGCTGGTGTGCAGGGTTGAGGGGGGAGGTGAAATTCTGCAGGGCGTCCATGTAGTCTGGCCTCCTCATCTGCTCCACCAGAAACTTCATCTGCACCTGCAGGACCACACAGAGCAGGCTGTAATGAAGATAAAGCCTCCAATAGAAATGTGAAGCCTAGTTCTCTCTACATTAGGTAAACGAAGCCACTGATATCAGTTTCGTAAGTCAAACAGAAACGTGGAACAGTAAGCTGAAACAGCAGAGATTCTCTAACAGATCATCATGTTGCACAATAAGCATGGGTGTATTGGAGAGAGAGGGAATGCTGGGTTACCTTCTGAGTCTCGTCCTTCTTCTCCTGTTTGAGAATGTCGGTGAGGTTGATGAGTTTCTCCATGGCCTCCACTTGTCTGCTCAGGTGCTTCAGGTACATGCCACACGCCCGGCAGTAGGACTCCAGCAGCAGGCCGAACCGCTGACTCACCGTCTTATTGTGCATCTCAGACCTAGGGCACATAGTGGACAGTGAAAGTGGATGAGTTAAAAGGCATTTGCAGTCAGTCAACTCTGTGAAAAGAATGGAATTTACTCGGCAAAGTAACTCTAAGTCACTCACTTTAAGTGCCAGAAAAAGAAGTGTCCTATCCTTTGGTTAGTCAAGGCCTTTTTCAGTAGAAATCGTACCAGTGGGTTATCAAGGTACTGCTCGTATTTCAGAACCTGACAAGAGTGGAAATTATGACATTTTATATTTGACAACAGTCCAAACAATCAAAGAAATGTGAGAGGAAGTCACTTTCTGGACACCAAAACAAAATAAATCCTACCTGGACCAACTGAATGAGGTACTGAGAGAGTTTATCATCGGTCAAGTACTTCTCAAGGCACCGAACAGCAAAGTCACGGATCATTGGGTCTGGATAGTTACAATCCAGCAGCTCCATGGCTTGCTCTGGTTTTATTGCTGGCCAATCCTTCAGAAGGCAATACATCTAAGAGCAAGAAAAACAACAGTCACGTCACCACTGCAGCAGTGCTGCAGCAGAAAATGATACAATTCCCACAAGAGTTTCAGAAAATGCGCTCTTGAAAAAAATGTCTCAGTAATTAAAAAACAAATAAGTCACCTGTGCTACTTCATCTCTGGAGTTCCACTTCACAGCCAGCAGGATCTTGGGCAGGATCTCAGGTATATTTACACAGTAGTGCCTGGTGAGTAAGAGAGACAGTAGACATGTTAGTTAAGGCCTCTAGAAGTTTAAGTATGATGGTGACAGAGCTAGTTATGACTGTACCTGTGCCTCCAGAGGAAGTCCTTCTCCTGCTCTGTGATCTCAGACAATGGGTCTCGGTTGCACACCTGTCTCAGCTGCTCATTATCACTGTCCGTTAAGGCGTGGTCCCGCGCCACTCTGTTACTCTGCACGGGATCAGACGTCACATCAACAACCATATATGAAGTCATTATTTAGCAAGGAATCCTTAGACCGTCTTAATAAATGGTTTGTAATGATTTGAGTTACAACTGTGTATATGTATATATATCCATGTATGCCAATACCTGGCCTGACTGGCAGTAGCTGAAACCTAGCTCCCTGGATATGGTCCAGTTAGCATGTCCCTCCACGGTGGTCATGTCTGGGAACTTGACAGGACTGCTGAAGTAGTCAAACTCCAGCTCTAGACAAGGAGTTTCCTGTGTGTGTGGAGGAGAGGCATTATACTGTAAACCCTGATGATAAGGAGCACAGAAACACAGACTGGTCATGTTAACATGCTAACTAACATGTTTACCCTGTTGGGGTTGGAGCCTGTGACTCCGATGGGGTTGAGTAGGTCCTCCAGGCCGTGGGGTACAGGCCACAGGTTCAGAGCCATTTTACCAGAGACCAGGGTGTGAGTGTAGTCAAACAGGTTGACGTTCCCCCACGCCAGTGGACAGTGCTCCTGTAGAGGATCAGAGCCAAAGGGTGGCATTGGTTATTTACACAAATTGTGAATGGTCATCCTTCCACAGACAGCAGTGAATACAGGCTTGAGGGAATTTTATATGGGGTACTTGTGTAACTAACACAAACATCCTAATTGCCCCTTGGGGATTAAAAGTCGTACTGAATTGAATTGAAATGATTAGTAGGCAAGCAAACAGACTTTGTTTTAGTTCAGTTAATTGGCTTCAAGCTGTACAGTAGGTTGCTCACAAAGGACAGCCTTTAGAGGCATTTATCTCTAATTCATCATGGGCATGAAAACCCATCTCCCCAACCTTTAGGTGACATCACTCAGCCCAGGTGTCGGTTACAGTCTTCATAACTACGTTACACTGCCACGATCGCTCCATGCCACAAGTCGATTAGTAATTCAACATCCACAGAGGACACCTCAGGCCATTCAGGTAAGACCTTTGAACACTGTTCTAGCCAGTGGGTATCATTTATATCATTAAAGGTCTGGGGTGTCCGATTAAATTGAGTGCTTACCTCCTTCGCCCCTTTCCTGCCTTTCACAGAGCAGATGGAGAGACAGAGGCGGGCCGCCCGGGGGATGTCGGGAATGTACATGTCATAGGTCAGCCACTCGTTCCACCTGGGAGACAAGCACAGCCACAATGAATCAACCCTGAACCCATTACAAGTGTTAATATCACAGATCAATACACACCCTCCTCCCCCATTACCATGAGATAAATAGTCACAATAAGAGTCTCTTGATGAGCGAGATACTGTCTGTGACACCATGTGTGTTGTGTGTCTGTAATACCTGGGATTAGAGCATGGCACACGCTGCGTGTTCACGTTGTCACACATCTGCTCCCCTCCATGGTAGATGCCGGTTCGCACATAAATCTACATGGACAACAGGAAGAATAGACACCAAAACCGCCTGAAAACGACCAGCAGTAGCAGCATGACAGACATTCACGCCAAGGAGTCTTACAGAAAATGAATTACTGAAAAGTGGCTATGAGAGGAGTTGAGGGCTAGCCAAGCACAGAAACAGAAAACCAATGTGAAAAAGTTGATCTAAAACAATAACCATTGTCAAGTACCTTATCTATATCCCGAATGTTCACATTCACGTATGTGGCACAGAGCACTCGTATCCGCAGGGTTCCGTTGATGGTCCACAAAGACTTGGTGGAGGACTCTCCGTTCATGTACGGGGTGGCGGTGGAGATGCGCCGGGCGTACGAGGGCATGGTGAAGTTGTCCATGGGTAACTGAGAATAAAGGCTATCCTTCGCCATCAGCATGAGGTTGGGCATCCTACCAAGCATGATGCAACTCCTCACATACTGAAAGGGAAAAGGAATAGGATTAAGATACATGATTAAGCAATATAGACCTGAGTCAGAACTAATGTTAGGCTTCAATGTGTATGCATTGGTTACATGCACACTAGGGCCCAACAAACCTTATATTGACTCAGGGGGCATTTCTCCAGGAGGTACTCGTCACAGCCGCACACCTTGAGGATGTACTTGCCCTGGTACTCCTGCACACACATCTTGAGTTGTTCAGGGGACAACAGCATGCTCCTTGTCTTCTTCCTGATGGCCTCAGCTATCACCTGTTCTGGCACACAATCATGGTTGATCTTCAAGGTGTATTTCTGCTTGTCATTGTTGGGTGAGACAATCACCCAGATCACTACAATGATTTGACCTATAAAATAAGCCACAGAAAAGAGAATAAATCAGAATATTACTCCACACAGGCTGAGAGCCTTGAAATAGATTATCATGATAAGGAATAAGGATCATTTCGTTTGTTGCTTATTAAAGTGTCAGTCTATGTGTTGACAAAGTAGAAAAGGTTGTTGTTTGACACCCACTAAATGTGCCTTAGGCATCTTGCAGCATCTTGACACTACATTGGTTGATTTGAATTACCTTTGTCCAGTTTGCCATGGATGTGCTTTGGAAGTTCTTGTGTGGATTCAACATTGGGAGGGTAGACATATAAAGCCCGACTATGGGGTCCATTGGCATCTCGGAGTTCTACTGAATCCTTACAGACGTTAAGAATATTCCTCCTGAAGTCCTGCACCTCAGGGTCCTTTACTAAGTCAAACTCGCAAACAGGCATACCAATTGCGAATCCTAAAACAAAAGAAACTCACTTACTGATACTGTATGTTTTGGAGGAATATGTAAGCATGTCGTTACTCGCTACAAAGAGGAGGGTAGTAATTAAGTCTTACCAATTTCTCTGTTCAGAATTTTCTCCTCTCGGTTACCAACCGGTTCGATGACCTTCAGAAAAGGCTGAAAGAGCCTGAGATCACATAGTCTCCTAGTTTCATCGTAGAACTCCTCTCGCTCTGCCTCCTGCGTAACACTGACAAATATGTAAGAGGTCTCCTCCTGTAGTAGGTGATGCAGGGGGTACTTCCTGGCCTCCTTGAACACTTCATGTTTGATGGTGATGAGCGTAGCCTCACGGAGGCACTCGAGGGTCAGGATCATCCCGTTTGGCAACAGGCAGTCCACAAAGATCCGGGGGGGCATCAAATGGATGCCCCATAATTCACCAGAAGAAGGTCTAGGAGGCATTTCTGTAGTCCTCACACACAAAGTTAATAGAAAATAGTTCCTTATCTCCTGAAGTGGAAAAGAGTAACAGTGCATTAGAATTATATGGAAGAAAAACGTCATACAGTAGACTATATGCAGTCCCACCTCTTGCTGTCGTGTGACTGTAGTTCATTTTAATTTATAATAACTTGGTGGGCGCTTATATTTGTCCTATTTCACACATGTACAAGTGTGTATTAATACACATGTGAATAGTAATTATTTATTTTTGCATATCCCACTCTCCCCAAGACACCTTGTCAGCTCAGGGATTTGAACTTGAGACCTTTAGCTTACTGGCCCAACACTCTAACCACTTGTCTACCTGCCACCCTAAGACCCTCTTGCCCTCATCCCTACTAGACAGAATAGGAACTAGCCACAATTCACCAGTGGAAACTGACCCATCAAAACACTACACCTAATGACAAACTAGCCTATGTTATGATAACTGTGATGATAAATCATGTTTATTTCCATCGATGTCCATGATGATCTAGCCTACTCAGTCAGTCACATGACAGACAGAAGCATTTCTGTCTCCGGGAGTCAAGTTATTTCTCCTCCACATACAGCGAGAGCCAATGACATTTGTGACCAAATACCAGTTTTCCCTTTCCCTGGGAGTGCAACAACATGTAGCCCTATGCTATACAAGGCACTTAACTTTTTCTGCTATCACTGTCTAACATCATTAATGTCAGTAAACATGCAGCTAACAATAACAACTAGGAATACAGCCATGGTCTGTTCAATATGAAAGGCATCCAGTCTTGTCATCAGGATGTAAGGCAAATGAGGAAGCTTCTTCAAACAGGATGTGGAGAAAGGAAACACTAAACCTGGTTTATTTGAATACAGAAACATGTATGGCTGAGGATATAGACGGAAGATATAGAAACTCAGTACCATACTTTATCTAACTAATGTGGACGTGTTAACAAAAGGGGTGGAAATATGAATATTTGATTGACAAATCAATGTTGCTTCCTACCTTAAAAGAGCTGGTCTTATCTTGTGTTAAAACCTTCACCCTTCATGTTTCAGATCATCTGATCTCCAGTGTTGTTTTCTGCTGATTGGTAGGTAACCTATCAGCACAGTGCCATTCTCTGAAGTCAGAGAGGAAGCATGAGACTCGTTATCACAAAAAGCCCAACAGTAAACCAAATTCTGTGATACAACCTCTCAACAAATGTATCTAGCTCGAGCAAGAAAACCATGCAGCAAGGAGTGGGTGTGTGTAGCCAAAGGGGAGATGTATAACGCTTCAATCATTCATGTAGCAAATTTCACTAACGTCTACCCTGGTGTTAGGTCCATGATGAGACTGTTATACTTCTGTAGCAAATCAATTTATAGCATACCGTTACTTAAAGCTGTGTAGCAATCTATAGTTGTTTAGCTTCCATCATTTCATTTTTGTTAGCTAGTTAGATACTGTGATTGGTATAGTCGTTATAATCACGACTGTAATTACAGCATAACTATTAACCATATAGCTAGCTAGATCATATAGAAATAACGATAGTTACATTTTAAGTCCAGTGTCCATATGGTCTCCGATTGTAAAACGTCTATTATTTTTAGTCATAGATATAGCTAATATAAAAATGTAAAGAATTGACATAAGAAAGGTAACGTTATAGCTGGTTTCTAGCTAACGTTAGTTGGCATTCACAAGAAAGACATTTGCTGACGTTCCAAATCATAATCTGTATTGATATTAACTAGCCAACAACATAACGTTAGCTAACATTAGCTAGGCTCCTGTCGGTCTGGTTATGGTCAGCCATTTATCATTTAAATCTAAATATATCTAGCTATTTTACTAAGAATGTAGCTATTATTAGTTAAATGCGAGAACGCTTACCAAGACATGTCTACGATATGACCTCGTTGGCTAACAGCTCGCGCTAGCTAGCTTCCAACACCTTCTCATGCTTGGTTCCATCGGGGTTCCAGCGGGTGTTCCAGCGGATGTGTCAGCGGGGTTCCAAGGGTGTTCCAGCGGGTGTTCCGCAGCGCAAGCTGTGTACATTCGATCACGCAGCGCCAGACTTTAGGCTACCTACGACATGACAGCAGATTTCGCTATAGCAACCATGATGAATTTTGTGTTTTATTTTTAAACAGTCTACAATTTTACCATAGCTATCAGTTGCAATGAAATTGCATGATCAAAAATAAGATACACAGGCATGAAGCCTACCAATCATGTTTTGTTCAAATGCATTTGCTTCAATTATATGACGGCCAGTCAGTAAAACATTTACATTTGTTACCAGCTGCAACGATCATGCACTGGGGGATTTTGGTAGCAAATTGGTTTTAGAGGAGTAGCTGTCCCGCGAGTTTCGATGAGTTTGACGAGAGTAGGTTACAACCTCAAACCATAATATAGAAAATAGCTAATAAAATTATCTATGTTAGTTATTTAAAAATATATGTTTTATTGCATGAACATTTGGTTTCGATAGCATTTTTCAGCTTGTAAGTGTTCAACTGTATAGATATTATGAAGATGAGCCATTGCAATAAACCATGCGGTCAAGCTACCCGACTCTCGGAATTGAATGATAAAGCTAGCCGCGACTGAATCTGTGCGCCTGCTACTCCATGAATGGCGAAATGGACACATCAAATAGGCTAGACTAGTCGAGTTGACAATCTTTGTGGATTATTGAAGACCAAGGCCCATACTACCGTTATACTGAGTATAAAGCATTGTCAGTATGGCATTCCAATGACACCAAAACGTCATTCAAATATATCCTCCAGATCCAATGAGTTCCGTGTGATATCAAATCGGTAAATGTAGTGTAGTGGCGCATACCAATTCGGACGCGGATAGCTTGACCGTGGCTTGACCGAGAGTCGCATAGCTTGAATGCAGTACATGGACTGTACCAACAAGAGAAGAATACACTCACAAACATGTTTTTCAAAGACCCACCTTTTCCTAAATGTTTTACATATGTTGTTACTATTGTCTGGGGGTCTGATTATGATAGGCTTTAGTCTACTAAAATGTAGCCATTTATTTTTTCGCATAGTGTATATCCCCCACACCTCTCTGCTCGTGACACTGAAAACTCACCCCTCCTCTTCTCTGGTGAAAGCAAGGTAGGCTGCTGGATTCTCAGCTGGTTCGAAGTTGGCCAGTATGCAATGATGGCGTTACATGTCAACAATAGAGATGCTTATTATCAGAGTGCCGATTATTACAGAAATTCGCAGCCTTTGAACTATGGGGATACCAGCTATTATTTTTCCCGATTACCAGGTAAGAAAAGGTCTCATTCATTGCTGTCAGCGACGGTGACACTGCGAATTGATGGATGCATATTTGCAGCCTCAGCTACAGTGCAACAACCAGTGCTGATTGAAGGGGGTTTATCCAACCGGCATCTTGGTATTATAGGTTGTAGTAGGCTATACAGATATAAATACATTTAGTTGAGGTAGAGCCTACTCGTTGATTTGAAAAGATTCGACCAACAACAGCCATGTTGAAATGATATCTGAAACTAGAGGTATATTAGGTTTCTGATCAATTCAACCCCAAAGATATGCGAACCTAAGTTAGTTGATTTGTTATATCCACAACACCCTCTGTGCTTCTTCCAGTGAAGGTGTGATGCGGTGGACATGTGTTTCATGTAAAACCAACTAAAGTGATAATGGTCAGATCAGTGGGTGTACATTATGGTCTGCTTGTTTAGAGGGATTAGCATGGTCTTTATCGACTGTCTCTGTTCCCAAATCTTGAAATAGAATTCTGTCAACTCTTGTCATACATAGCACAAGCTCCTTGACACAACATGCTGTGTGTACATTATTCACATGATGATGATGATGATTAGATTAGTTTATTAATCAAATGCACAGGGTCACATATGTAATTGCAGGGTACAGTGGAATTCTTAAGCTCCGAGCTCCAACAGTGCAGGTCATAAATGAAACAATAATATTATAATAATAATGTATACATATTTACAACTGTAACAATGATAAATGTCCATTGGGGGTTGGGGCAGGGTGAATGTCTGTTTGGGAAGTGGGGAGTGATGAAAGCGGGGAGAACAGGCCCTGGCTCGGGTGGCTGAGGTCCTTGATGATCTTCTTGGCCTTCCTGTGACACTTGGTGTTGTAGATGTCGTGGAGGGCAGGCAGTGTGCACCCAATGGTGCGTTCGGCTGAGTGTACAATTCTCTGTAGAGCCTTGCATTCAACGGCGGTGGAGTTGCCATACCAGGCTGTGATGCAGCCTGACCGTATGCTCCCGATGGTGCTTCTGTAGAACACTGTGTGGGCCCTCTGGGACAGGCCACATTTCCTCAGCCTCCTGATGTTGAAGAGTTACTTTTGTGCCTTCTTTACCACAGTGTCTGTGTGGTTTGACCATTTCAGCTCCTCTGAGATGTGTACACCGAGAAAATTGACGCGGATGGCCGCCCTGTTGATGAGGATAGGGGTGTGCCCAGCCGGGTTCCTCCTGAAGTCCACAATCAGCTCCTTTGTTTTGCTTATATTGGTGGAGAGGTTGTTTACCTGGCACCACACCGTCAGAGGGCCTACCTCCTCTCTGTAGGCCGTCTCATCATTGTTGGTAATCAGGCCTACTACTGTCATGTCGTCAGCGAACTTGATGATGGAGTTGATGGTGATGATGCTGATAATAATTCTGATGAATAACAGCTTGGGTCTGGGCTTGAGTTAACCTTGTTATCCAGCAATGTTGTCTTAAGTAATTAAAACAGTTATAGATTGCATACTCTGTCTGTTGTAATGAGATACAATGGCATTGTCCACTGAAATAGGTTGACATATCTGAGTCTGGTAGGTTTACATCCTTGGTGATGTTATAAATGTTTGATAAGCAGCCTCATTGTGTGCTTTATCCTGATTTGCTGTAGCTTTATTGGTAAAAATATATATTGATAGATTGATAATTTAGCATTGTTTATTGATGATACACACTAATTTTAGCCTGTTACCAGAGTCCCCAATTGCATTCAGCCCATATGCCTCTCTATTCATGTGTATGAATACTGGGAAACAGATTCCCTAAATTAAAATCACGTTGAGCTCATTTCCTGGTGATCTTACAGTCTTATATGTCCAAGAACAAGTATGTACAGTATATATATATTTTCTCAGAAAGCTTGGCAGGCCAAATAAAATAAATTTGGCCTGTGGGCCGCCTATTGGAGAACTCTGCGTATAGTCTAATTATCAACCATCCCTCTCTTGAACTGGCAGTAATGAGTGCTTTCAGATGGCTAGCTGTCAATAGCCTAACTGCTTTGTTGCCATTTCTAACTAGGCTAACTAATGGGTAAATATTTACGCCTCAATACCATCTGTTTTATCTGCATGACTGAGTGTTAGTAAAATACCATAAATCTCAGGGTTTTTCTACAGATTTCAATGCTAAAACCAAGTCTCCATCGTGTGTCCCTGCAAGGCATTGAACATAAGAATTAAACAGACAGTCTTTATGAGTTCCCTTCAAGCTTTCGCCCTTCAAAGACTAGTCATGTACATCATTCCAGTACATGAGGCATATACTCTTCGCTCCATAATTGATGTGGCAGAGGAACACAGTGTAAAAGGCATGAAATAACTATAAGTTTGTGAAGGGCTATTCAACCTTTGAAGGTTTTTGGTTCTTTCTTTCTTCTGCACACATACCAAATGAAAGAATTAGAACCCTCCACTTTAAGACCCAAGAAGACCTTTCCTTAAAATACTTTTCTCCAACTCAGAGACCCAAGCCCATCCCTCTTGATACATGGCCAATGACTACTCATTAATATCCCCAGGACTTACATTTTATGTGAAATCCCAGGGTTAAGCCTCAGGAGGGGGTGTTATGTACCCAAGATGAGAAAAGAGGACTTCGACTCTGACCTTGGGCTATGACAATGTAGGTTCCTGGGACTATTTTTGGGATTAGGCTATATTCTCCAGTGAACATGTGATTCAAGTTTGTCTCCTCATTACTCCGCAAGGGGAAATAATAGCAGTTATACAGCCTACTGCGTTTTAAGGCTAAGCAGATTAGTGTTTTTTTCTACTTCATTGCAATACCCAGAAAAAATATTTAAAAAGTGAGCAATTTTCTTGAATTCTTATATTCACACTCATATTGAAGTATTATTAGGTGTTAAGGCTACATTATGACATTTATCAGATTAACATTGATGTACACGTTCAAGACCTACAATTGCCGGAGCATCCTTTGGTTTGTTGTTATCGGAAAGTTCCATTTTAAGCATGCCATTCACTTGGTGTCACTGCATGGCTGCTGGAATCCAAAACATCCTACACTGTTATTTTAGGTCTATGAATCACTGTTGTTGGGTCTCCAATCGGAGTTGATACAGTGGAAACATCAGACATGAGCGCAGCTGCTGACCCAACCCCCACCCTTATATGCAGAAAAAATTTGGCCACACATGAGTGCCTGAAATGTACCCAGTCAAGTAGGCAATGGTCTGTTTGAATCAGCGGCATATCAAGAAATGCTTGAGGAACTTATTGTCGCAAGGAGCAGAGCTGTGAAACCCACTATTGTTGTATCTGTTAGTGTCTGTTTCCCCAGGGAGAAATGAACACAGTTGATTACTATAGTTATTGCATCCTCCAAATGTTATATAACCATTACATGCCTATCCTAAATTTTAAAGTATATGATTGATTCTAATGCTTTGCAATCATTGCATTGGCCCTCAGGACCAGAGTCTATGCTGAAGCCTTCACTGAGCCTATTTGGCCAGCAGCAGCCACTGTTCCAGCCAATGCCTCCTACACATACCCTTGGACCCCCTCCACATACCCTTGGACCCCCTCCACAGACCCTCGGACCCCCTCCACAGACCCTCGGACTCCCTCCACAAACCCTCGGACCCCCTCCACAGACCCTCGGACCCCCTCCACAGACCCTCGGACCCCCTCCACAGACCCTTGGACCCCCTCCACAGACCCTCGGACCCCCTCCACCAGTAGTAGTGACCCCGGATCCACACCGTTTCCCCCTCTCCTGTCCTCTGTCTGCCAAACCTCCCACTCACCTCCAGCTGGTGCAGGGGCCCCCCTGCCCTGTCCCACCTCCCACTGCCCAGGCGACCCTCAACAGCAGGCCCCAGGAGAAAGATGCTCAGATTGGGGCCACAGACCAGGACGCTACCTTGGAGGAGCTGTGTAAGCCTCTGTACTGCAAACTGTGCAACGTCACCCTCAACTCTGCTCAGCAGGCACAGGCCCACTACCAGGTGAGCTGGTTTACTGGACATGTAGCTTGTACCGTAATCTCATCCACCAGCAGGCTGTCTCTGTCTATATGCGGTAGTTTACTTGTAGGCCTACCCCAACACATACAGTTGAAGTCAGAAGTTTACATACACTTAGGTTGGATTCATTAAAACTAGTTTTTCAACCACTCCACAAATTTCTTATTAACAAACAATAGTTTTGGCAAGTCGGTTAGGACATCTACTTTGTGCATGACACAAGTAATTTTTCCAACAATTGTTTACAGACATATTATTTCACTAATAATTCACTATACCACAATGCCAGTGGGTCAGAAGTATACATACACTAAGTTGACTGTGACTTTAAACAGCTTGGAAAATTACCGTAAATTATGTTATGGCTTTAGAAGCTTCTGATCATCATTTGAGTCAATTGGAGGTGCACCTGTGGATGTATTTCAAGGCCTACCTTCAAACTCAGTGCCTCTTTGCTCAGTGCCTCTTTGCTTGCCTACCTGGTTAAATAAAGGTGAAATAAAATAAACATCATGGGAAAATCAAAAGAAATCAGCCAAGACCTCAGAAAAAATTGTAGACCTCCACAAGTCTGGTTCATCCTTGGGAGCAATTTCCAAAAGCCTGAAGGTACCATGTTCATCTGTACAAACAATAGTACGCAAGTATAAACACCATGGGACCATGCAGCCGTCATACCGCTCAGGAAGGAGACGTGTTCTGTCTCCTAGAGATGAACGTACTTCGGTGAGCAAAGTGCAAATCAATCCCAGAACAACAGAAAAGGACCTTGTGAAGATGCTGGAGGAAATAGGTGCAAAAGTCTATATCCACAGTAAAAACTAGTCCAAAATCAATATAACCTGAAAGGTCACTCAGCAAGGAAGAAGCCACTGCTCCAAAACCACCAAAAAAAGCCAAACTTCAGTTTGCAACTGCACATGGGGACAAAGATCGTACTTGTTGGAGAAATGTCCTCTGGTCTGATGAAACAAAAATATAACTGTTTTGCCATAATGGCCATCATTATGTTTGGAGGGAAAAGGGTGATGCTTGCAAGCCGAAGAACACCATCCCAACTGTGAAGCACGGGGGTGTCAAAATCATGTTGTGGGGGTGCTTTGCTACAGGAGGGACTGGTGCACTTCACATAATGGATGGCGTCATGAGGAAGGAAAATTATGTGGATATATTGAAGCAACATCTCAAGACTTCCGTCAGGAAGTTAAAGCTTGGTTGCAAATGGATCTTTCAAATGGACAATGACCCCAAGCATACTTCCAAAGTTGTGGCAAAATGGCTTAAGGACAACAAAGTCAAGGTATTGGAGTGGCACAAAACCCTGACCTCAATTCCATAGAAAATGTGTAGGCAGATCTGAAAAAGTTTGTGCGAGCAAGGAGGCCTACAAACCTGACTCAGTTACACCAGCTTTGTCAGGAGGAATGGGCCAAAATTCACCCAACTTATTATGGGAAGCTGTTGGAAGGCTACCCCAAACATTTTTGACCCAAGTTACACTCAATTAGCATTGCCTTTAATTGTTTATGTAAACTTCTGACCCACTGGGAATGTGATGAATGTGATGAAAGCAACAAAAGCTGAAATAAATCAATCTCTCTACTATTATTCTGACATTTCACATTCTTAAAATAAAGTGGTGATCCTAACTGACCTAAGACCGATAATTTTTACGAGGATTAAATGTCAGGAATTGTGAAAAACAGTTTAAATGTATTTGGCTAAGGTGTATGTAAACTTCCAACTTCAACTGTATGTTTTGATGTCTGCAAATGCTTCTCATCATGCATCAACTACATTGTGTCAAACATGAAATGTCAATGTTTGTTTATTTGGCATATCAGCCAAAACTGATATCCCCTCATGAATGTAAGTGTAAAATGTAAACCCTAACAGTTGTGCTCACTGATGATGGTGATGATGCTCATAATTCGCAATATGACGCTAAGTGCAATGAGTGGACTGAGCTGTGTGATTGAATCATCCGTTGTCTCTTTTCCAGGGAAAGAACCACAGTAAGAAGCTGAGAAATTTCTATGCAGGCAGCCAGCAGCCACCTGCCATCAGGATTCCAGAGGTAATAGAGCCACTTTCCCAGCAGCTCCTCATGACTCCACCAACTGTCAGTGCAACTCCCAAACAGGTAAAGCTTGGCGTTGGCACACAATGAATGTGTTATTGTTCAGGAAACTATAATTCTGTATGAACAAGTCCAAGTTCTGTGAATTTTCAGCACATTCACGGTTTGGATCTCTGTTGTTGATCTGGAGAACTGCAATCAAATAGAATCGGCTCAAAAGAAACAACATGATGGTTTGTAGAAAACTGTCAGCACTGTATGTTTTAACTCTTTTGATACTGTATGTAGCTTTGAACTGGCTGGAGTATCATTTAGGCTGGTGAAAAGAAGAGCCCTTTTTTAAAAACTCACTCTTTCTTTCTTTGTTCAGCCGGTGTCATTCATGGGTGCCAGCAGGGTGATCTTAGCCACGGAGAACGACTACTGCAAGCTGTGTGATGCCTCGTTCAGCTCCCCTGCCGTGGCTCAGGCACACTACCAGGGCAAGAACCATGCCAAGAGACTGCGGCTGGCTGAGGCCCAGCAAAGCAGTAGCATCCTGTGAGTCTGTGGTGTCACTACTGGTTCCCCACCCAACAGCAGGAAGACAAACACCAGATGCAACATGCGCATGGCTAATAAAACCATACTTAAACATAGAAATCCTGCCCCTTCAGCCTTGTTAGGAAATTTAACCCAGATACAGTTGAAGTCGGAAGTTTACGTACACCTTAGCCAAATACATCTAAACTCAGTTTTTCAAAATTCCTGACGTTTAATCCTTGTAAAAATTCCCTGTCTTAGATCAGTTAGGATCACCACTTTATTTTCAGAATGTGAAATGTCAGAATAGTAGAGAGATTGATTTATTTCAGCTTTTGTTTCTTTCATCACATTCCCAGTGGGTCAGAAGTTTACATACACTCAATTAGCATTGCCTTTAATTGTTTAACTTGGGTCAAAAATGTTTGTGGTAGCCTTCCAACAGCTTCCCATAATAAGTTGGGTGAATTTTGGCCCATTCCTCCTGACAGAGCTGGTGTAACTGAGTCAGGTTTGTAGGCCTCCTTGCTCGCACACGCTTTTTCAGATCTGCCTACACATTTTCTATGGGATTGAGGTCAGGGCTTTGTGATGGCCACTCCAATACCTTGACTTTGTTGTCCTTAAACCATTTTGCCACAACTTTGGAAGTATGCTTCGGGTCATTGTTCATTTGAAAGACCCATTTGCGACCAAGCTTTAACTTCCTGACTGATGTCCTGAGATGTTGCTTCAATATATCCACATAATTTTCCATCCACATAATTTTCCTCCCTCATGACGCCATCTATTTTGTGAAGTGCACCAGTCCCTCCTGCAGCAAAGCACCCCTACAACATGATGCTGCCACCCCGTGCTTCACGATTGGGATGGTGTTCTTTGGCTTGCAAGCGTCCCCCTTTTCCTCCAAACATAACAATGGTCATTATGGCCTAACAGTTCTATTTTTGCTTCATCAGACCAGAGGACATTTCTCCAAAAAGTACAATCTTTGTCCCCATGTGCAGTTGCAAACCGAAGTCTGGCTTTTTTATGTCGGTTTTGGAGCAGTGGCTTCTTCCTTGCTGAGCGGCCTTTCAGGTTATGTCGATATAGGACTTGTTTTACTGTGGATATAGATACTTTTGTACCTGTTTCCTCCAGCATCTTCACAAGGTCCTTTGCTGTTGTTCTGGAATTGATTTGCATTGAAGCACGTTCATCTCTAGGAGACAGAACGCATCTCCTTCCTGAGCAGTATGAAGACTGCGTGGTCCCATGGTGTTTATACTTGCGTGCTATTGTTTGTACAGATGAACATGGTTAGGCATTTGGAAGTTGCTCCCAAGGATGAACCAGACCTGTGAAGGTCTACAATTTTTTTTCTGAGATCTTAGCTGATTTCTTTTGATTTTCCCATGATGTCAAGTAAAGGGGCACTGAGTTTGAAGGTAGGCCTTGACATACATCCATAGGTACACCTCCAATTGGCTCAAATTATGTCAATTAGCCTATCAGAAGCTTCTAAACCCATGACATAATTTTCTAGAATTTTCCAAGCTGTTTAAAGGCACAGTCAACTTAGTGTATGTACACTTCTGACCCACTGGAATTGTGATACAGTGAAATAATTTGTCTGTAAACAATTTTGGGAAAAATTACTTGTGTCATGCACAAAGTAGATGTCCTAACCGACTTGCCAAAACTATACTTTGTTAACAAGACATTTGTGGAGTGGTTGAAAAACCCGTTTTAATGGCTCCAACCAAAGAGTATGTAAACTTCTGACTTCAACTGTATGTTTTAATGTTTCCGTTTAAAGAGAAAATGCCATAGCATGTGATAGATGCATTCCATTATTTTGTCCATCATATGAACTTTTATTGTTAGGTTGGCCGTTTGATTTATAAACTAAATATGGGAGACTTTGCTCTCAGTAACGTGATCCATCAATTTTTCAGAGATTCGACTGAATGTGTCCAGAGGCGTCCGAGGAAAGAGGGGAGCGAGTACAGGGTTATCAAGAACCGTAGGACCCCACAGGTGCCTATTGCCGTGCCAGGTACAGCACACTGAAACAAAGACACACCGGTAATAACGTTTGACCAAACAGCAAATTACTTTACAGGGGAAAACTTGTTATAAATCCACAATTTTGTTGTAAAGATCAGATGTAAGTAAAGTAAGTAAGGCTTGACCGAGCCAGAACGGCTCATAAAGATCAGATGTAAGTAAAGTAAGTAAGGCTTGACCGAGCCAGAACGGCTCATAAAGATCAGATGTAAGTAACGTAAGTAAGGCTTGACCGAGCCAGAACGGCTCATAAAGATCAGATGTAAGTAAAGTAAGTAAGGCTTGACCGAGCCAGAACGGCTCATAAAGATCAGATGTAAGTAACGTAAGTAAGGCTTGACCGAGCCAGAACGGCTCATAAAGATCAGATGTAAGTAACGTAAGTAAGGCTTGACCGAGCCAGAACGGCTCATAAAGATCAGATGTAAGTAAAGTAAGTAAGGCTTGACCGAGCCAGAACGGCTCATAAAGATCAGATGTAAGTAACGTAAGTAAGGCTTGACCGAGCCAGAACGGCTCATAAAGATCAGATGTAAGTAAAGTAAGTAAGGCTTGACCGAGCCAGAACGGCTCATAAAGATCAGATGTAAGTAACGTAAGTAAGGCTTGACCGAGCCAGAACGGCTCATAAAGATCAGATGTAAGTAAAGTAAGTAAGGCTTGACCGAGCCAGAACGGCTCATAAAGATCAGATGTAAGTAACGTAAGTAAGGCTTGACCGAGCCAGAACGGCTCATAAAGATCAGATGTAAGTAAAGTAAGTAAGGCTTGACCGAGCCAGAACGGCTCATAAAGATCAGATGTAAGTAAGGCTTGACCGAGCCAGAACGGCTCATATAGATCAGATGTAAGTAAAGTAAGTAAGGCTTGACCGAGCCAGAACGGCTCATAAAGATCAGATGTAAGTAAAGTAAGTAAGGCTTGACCGAGCCAGAACGGCTCATAAAGATCAGATGTAAGTAAAGTAAGGCTTGACCGAGCCAGAATGGCTCATAAAGATCAGATGTAAGTAAAGTAAGTAAGGCTTGACCGAGCCAGAACGGCTCATAAAGATCAGATGTAAGTAAAGTAAGTAAGGCTTGACCGAGCCAGAACGGCTCATAAAGATCAGATGTAAGTAAAGTAAGTAAGGCTTGACCGAGCCAGAACGGCTCATAAAGATCAGATGTAAGTAACGTAAGTAAGGCTTGACCGAGCCAGAACGGCTCATAAAGATCAGATGTAAGTAAAGTAAGTAAGGCTTGACCGAGCCAGAACGGCTCATAAAGATCAGATGTAAGTAAAGTAAGTAAGGCTTGACCGAGCCAGAACGGCTCATAAAGATCAGATGTAAGTAAGGCTTGACCGAGCCAGAACGGCTCATATAGATCAGATGTAAGTAAAGTAAGTAAGGCTTGACCGAGCCAGAACGGCTCATAAAGATCAGATGTAAGTAAAGTAAGTAAGGCTTGACCGAGCCAGAACGGCTCATAAAGATCAGATGTAAGTAAAGTAAGGCTTGACCGAGCCAGAATGGCTCATAAAGATCAGATGTAAGTAAAGTAAGTAAGGCTTGACCGAGCCAGAACGGCTCATAAAGATCAGATGTAAGTAAAGTAAGTAAGGCTTGACCGAGCCAGAACGGCTCATAAAGATCAGATGTAAGTAACGTAAGTAAGGCTTGACCGAGCCAGAACGGCTCATAAAGATCAGATGTAAGTAAAGTAAGTAAGGCTTGACCGAGCCAGAACGGCTCATAAAGATCAGATGTAAGTAAAGTAAGTAAGGCTTGACCGAGCCAGAACGGCTCATAAAGATCAGATGTAAGTAAAGTAAGTAAGGCTTGACCGAGCCAGAACAGCTCATAAAGTTCAGATGTAAGTAAAGTAAGTAAGGCTTGACCGAGCCAGAACGTCTCATAAAGATCAGATGTAAGTAAAGTAAGTAAGGCTTGACCGAGCCAGAACGGCTCATAAAGATCAGATGTAAGTAACGTAAGTAAGGCTTGACCGAGCCAGAACGGCTCATAAAGATGAGATGTAAGTAACGTAAGTAAGGCTTGACCGAGCCAGAACGGCTCATAAAGATCAGATGTAAGTAACGTAAGTAAGGCTTGACCGAGCCAGAACGGCTCATAAAGATCAGATGTAAGTAAAGTAAGTAAGGCTTGACCGAGCCAGAACGGCTCATAAAGATCAGATGTAAGTAACGTAAGTAAGGCTTGACCGAGCCAGAACGGCTCATAAAGATCAGATGTAAGTAACGTAAGTAAGGCTTGACCGAGCCAGAACGGCTCATAAAGATCAGATGTAAGTAACGTAAGTAAGGCTTGACCGAGCCAGAACGGCTCATAAAGATCAGATGATTCAGGGATATTCCTAGTCTTGAGAATGTATACTTTACTGTATGTTTGAGAGCAGAGGTGGTTGCCCATTTCCTATTTATTGATTCCAATGAAGCTTTTGACAGTTGGTGGAGGCTATTGTTTTCTTCTCCATGGTCATAGCAGCAGTGAACAGCCGCCTCTCATCACCACCTTTGAAGGGGAAATACTCTTTAAGATAGTTAAGGGGTTGGCTGAGGCTGGTCAATCAGTGTGAACTCACTAAGCACAGGCCCGGCACCAGGGCTTTGGATATGTAAACCGATACAGCAACCCACGTCAGCTCTGCTGCCCCACAGACGTCACACAGCCTGCTCAGGTGACGAGAGTCCATTAGACAGACCCCTCACTGTCTATTGTCCAGCCCAGTATCCTCTTCCGATCCCCCACTCCACATACCTTCCACCATGGCCTGCTCCCTCTGGATGAATCATAGGACACAACTGCACCCCCTCTCCTCCCTTCCCTTGCCTCCCCTCAGGGCTCAGAGACTTTGCTGATTTAAATGTCCTTTATGGACAATTCCAGAAATAGAGTTGTTTAAAACTCTCTCAGAGAGAAAATGTAGTTTGTCTATCGGAGTTACTCTGCAAAGGCCTGTGATGGTTCCCTCCAGACATACACGCAGATACAGCAGAGCATGTATTCTCTATCCAACATACATCCCTTCTCCTAAGAGAGCACCACAGTGGAGGTGTCATAATACCCCAAAAACCTAGTGGTCAAACAGGGAATAAGTTCCAATCGTTTTTCCACCATTCATTTTTCCAATAGGGGATTTTAGAAACACTTCAAATAAGGAATGTGTTGTCTGTAGGCTTAACCTGGCATGATGTTTTGATAACCATGTAAATCTCTCTTGGACAAGGTGACTTTTATCAGTATATTTGGCTGTTTACTCTCAGATTCGAAATGGCTAATTAGCATCAAATTAGACATGCAAAACTACAAATCCCTGCAAGCTCCTGCACGTCATCTCCAGCTGAATACTTTGCTAACAGGTATTGTGTCAATTTAAAACTTGCACAAGACAGTTCACAGAATTGTCCATTAAAGAAATGTAGCCTATTTATTCATTACTACATTTAACTAACATTAGATAGTTAATCCAGAGATTCTTACCTTTGCCTCGATTGGGCATTCTCGTCCACATCATCATGGCATTTGTAGTTCTTTATGATAGCCATCTTAGCAGCTAAATATAATTTCATTTTTGAGGGGTAAATACAGGCAAATATTGATAAAAGTCACCTTGTCCTAGAGAGATTTCAAAACATCACGCCAGCGTAAGCCTACACAAAACACAGCCCTTATTATAAGTGTTTCTAAAATGAGAAAATGAATGGTGGAAAACAATTGGATTTGACCGCAAGATTTTATGGGTATTATGACTCATACTGTGGTACTCTATGAGGGACACATTTGTATTTCTTCTTGTAACATTCATATGACCATGGCAGTGGAAAGCTTCTCCTATTTATGCACAACCAGCCTTCCATCCCCTGTAGCACCTGGCATCCTTCTGGAATTGTGTTCACTGGTGAGCAGCAGCTCACTCACTCTCCATCATTTTAATAAGGAGCTCACTCCTTTAATGAGCTCATTTCTCTGATGGTGTGTATGTCTTGGTGTGTGTCCCAGGCCCCTACTACAACCCCCGGCCCAGGCAGAGGATCCCCAGGGACCTGGCCATGTGTGTGACGCCCAGCGGCCAGTTCTACTGCTCCATGTGCAATTCTGGGGCCAGCGAGGAGGCCGACTTCCGCCTTCACCTGGAGAGCAAACAGCACAAGAGCAAGGTGTCGGAGCAGCGCTACCGCAGCGAGATGGAGAATCTGGGCTACACTTAGGAGGGCAGTGCCGCAGCACAGGGGAGGAGAGGGGGTGAGGGAGGGGGAGACAACGACTATCTTCATCATGCACTGTACGCTAGAGGCCAGTAGAATGGGTAGAGACTATGTTCTGCAGCAAACTAAAATGTGTGGAAGAGGAGGGTACATTTATGTAATTTATATACATAAACCACTCTTCCACTCTTTTCCTTAATGTGTATAAGTTATTGATCTTCTGTTCCTGTTTTAGTTTGTTAATGTAGTGTACATATTTGAATGACATTTCTAGAAATCTTTTAAGGTGTGCACAGAATGTCCACCTGCTGGTACACTTGTGGATGTTTCACTCTTGCTTGATTCTGTTTGCCTGTACTGACCCAAGCCTGTGTGTGATTACCATGCATTTTGCATCTCAGATGAAACCAGGGATTTGTCCATATTTCACGCTGAATTTGACCCATAGTAGGCCTACATGAAGAACCCACCATACTGTGGGGTATATTGGTGAAGATTTTATCTCACAATCGGTTTTCTTTCCCCCGGTTTAAACCTTGTTATGACTAGGGCCAGGGACAATACCAGTATTGCGATACTTGTTAATAGCTTGGCAAGGAAACTAAAAATGAAGTGGGTTAAACCTCTTTAGGAAAACAACCCTATTGTTGGAAACAAACATCATTATGTTGTCAACCAGAGTCACATGTATTTATTTCCAAGCTATAGCACATAATATTTTATTTACGGCAGGTTTTTAAATGACCAAAGAGTTTGGTCTGCTTTGTGTTATCATGTTTGCCACTGAAAAAATATCACTATACTGGTATTGTCACAGCCCTAGTTATTACCTGAGTTTCAGTAGCTGGACATCTCTACACTACAGTATGTGGACATCCCTTCAATTTAGTGGATTCTGCTATTGCAGCCACACCCATTGCTGACAGGTGTATAAAATCAAGCACACTGCCATCTCCATAGAAAAACATTGACAGTAGAATGCCCTTACTGAAGAACTCAGTGACTTCATAGGATGCCACCTTACCAACAAGTCAGTTCGTCAAGTTTCTGCCCTGCTTGAGCTGCCCCGGTCATCTGCAAGTGCTGTTATTGTGAAGTGGAAACGTCTAGGAGCCACAAAAACTCAACCGTGAAGTGGTAGGCCATACAAACTCACAGAACGGTACCGGAAAGTGCTGAGGCTCGTAGCGCGTAAAAAATCGTCTGTCCTTGTTTGCAACACACTATGAAGTTTCAAACTGCAATGCGAGAACAATAACTGTTTGTCGAGAGCTTCATGAAATTGGTTTCCATGGCCGATCAGCTGCAAACAAGCCTAAGATCATCATGCGCAATGCCAAGCGTCGGCTGGAGTGGCGTAAAGCTCGCCGCCATTGGACTTTGGAGCAGTGAAAACACGTTCTCTGGAGTGATGAATCACGCTTCACCATCTGGCAGTCCGACGGACGAATCTGGGTTTGGCAGATGCCGATGCATAGTGCCAACTGTGAAGTTTGGTGGGAGGAGGAAATATGGTCTGGAGCTGTTTATCATGGTCCGGGCTAGTCCCCTTAGTTCTAGGGAAGGGAAATCTTAACGCTACAGCATAGTATGATGTTAGAGACGATTCTGTGCTTCCAACTTTGTGGCAATAGTTTGGGGAAGGCCCTTTTTTGTTTCAGCATGACAATGCTCCCGTGCACAAAGCAAGGCCATACAGAAATGGTTTGTCAAAATCAATGTGGAAGAACTTGACTGACCTCCACAGAGCCCTGACCTCAATTCCATTGAACACCTTTGGGATGAATTGGAACACAGACTGCGAGCCAGGCCTAATCGTCCAACATATTGATGCCCATGATTTTGGAATGAGATGTTCGACGAGCAGGTGTCCACATACTTTTGGTCATGTAGTGCATTTGTAGTAGAGGAAAGAAAAGTTATATTCCATACTTCTACCAGACCAGGAGGCAGTTTCCCAAAAGACATCTTATTGTCTATCGTTTATAGAGAACTACAGGGATGTGACTACAGTAGGATCCTATGGTTCAAACGATGAACTTAGTCTTAAGATGCTTTTGGGAAACCGGGTCCAGGTGAATGTACTGTGATTGCGGTGACAATTATTTCCCCCAGCAGGCTTTGCACAAACAAAAAATGATTCTTTTTTATTTATTTACAAAATCTGACTGACTGTTCTCTTTCCTTATGCATGTTTACATGGGTTTGGTACGATTCCAAGCATCCTGAACATCCCAGTAAACTCAGCCTTTTGTCCGGGTCCCTTATTATTCTTGGATGCTATAAAAGCCAGCTGCTGTAGCTCCTGACTTCCCTATGGGAGGTCTGCTCTCCGAAAGCAGAGTACCTCAGGAGAATACAGAGCAGGACTATTTTTAATTGGGTGTTCTTAGGGTTATTTCCACAAGGCCTCTATTCTGTCTCATTTAGAGCGAAGGGAGTTTAGGATTTTATACAAGCCCAATTTGTTCAGATGAGAACCACAACCAAAGCTTGAGTTCATATTCCTATATATCTGCCCCTTAAAGGGGCAATCAGCAGTTGCTACATCAATCTTTGGACTTACAAATAATTATATGTACCCATTGATTCTTGAAGAATATAACTTAGCTTCTTGAGCTTAATTTAGCTTTCGTACTCCATCACAATCCAACATATAAGCTTGTTTTACTCCAATGTTTGTAAACAATGTAAATGTTAACAAACACTGTTTAGCCTCAAAACATTGTTGAAACTATAATTTACATCCATGAATTTGAGAGAGATTACATTTTTTTAGCACCATTCCTCTGTTTTTACCGAAACAGTGGCCGGGAAAACACAATTGTTTCAACTGCTGATTGGCACATTAACAAATAAATTGAGGCATTCATCGTTGGGTTACACTGGGCCTCTGATGATTTGCTTTTCTGTATCATAAATGCCCTTGTAAACTATTTGAATATAGCCTTTTTTGTTGCTCTTGACCATAGTTTCTTTGTTTTAATTTAAGAAGTGTATTTTTATCGTTATTATTATACATATTTTTTAAATGGTTTATATGATTTATATCGTTTTCTATTTATGAGTGTTTGTTTTACAGACAATTAGCTGTATAAAAAAATCTACTGTTATCTGATGTGCAACATCACTTTATTTGTACACAAATTATTATGTTATAATATTTCACTGTATAAATTATGTTTGTGAAATTTACATTTGTGCATGATATTATTAGAATATAAATATATTTAATTATTCAGAATATCCTACTAGTGGGAGTGTAGGAACGAGGCCAATTTTCCAGAGATAGAGATGGGACCATTATATTGGACACAAAGTACTGAATGGGAATGAGTTACATTAGTATTGCACTTGTTGTTATAGAGGAGATGGTGGATTTTTATACTGATTTGCTTTGATTAATGTTATTTGTTGAAGTTCTATTGATGCGTCTCGATCTGATTCATACCAAATGTTTACAGAGAGTGGTCTAAAGGGAAGTCGATCACATTTAATGTTGGATCCATCCAGGGCCAGCTCTAGGGGCCCTAAGCGTGATTTGGTTGGGGGCCCCCCTACCTCATGCCAACAAATTTTAGTGGCCCCCCTCTTGAGGGTGGAGAAAAAAAGTTTTAAAGTTAATTTCCTGCTATTCTACACATTTTGTCATGGGGTGTAGAGATAATGTTGCAGTTTTAAAGCAAGTTTACTACAATTATACTCATTTTGCCATGAGGTGGAGAGAATGTTTTGCTGTTTTAAAGCTAATTTCCTGCAATTCTACACATTTTGCCATGACTTGTGCCATGTTAATATATCTGAGTGATAATGACTAACAAAATCAATGGGGTCCCCTTGGAGTTCAGGGCCCCTGGGCACGTGCCCTGCATCCCAGTCGGTATTAGGCCATGATTACTACAAGTTTAGATAGCTGGCTAGACTAACTTACCAATCTAAAAACTGTCAGCTAACATGTCTAATTGAGTGACTGACATAACAAGAGAAAAACGCCTGAGGCACAATCACATTTCTAAATTGCACCTGATTCTACTATTCTTACTCTTCAAATCAAATTTCACATGTGTCGTAAACAACAGTGAAATGCTTACTTACGGGTCCTTTTCCAACAATGCAGAGTAATCTTCCAGTCATCTTAAATCCACTTTTTTGAAATGCTGCTTTAATACATATTCAGTGCCTCTGAACATAACTTTTGTGATGGACTGCAGCCAGGGCTGTGTTTTTCTTGGGAGTTCAAACCAATGTAATTTATTGGGCTGCATTGATCATGTTACACATGAAGTGATCTACTTCATCTGGTTCATCGCTCAATTTAACCACCCAGAGCAAGGAAGCCTTTTCTATTTGGAACTAGCACAGCAGCTGAATTAACCACTTTCATAATGATACCTTTGAAGTCATAATATTATGCTAGTTTACAATGATGTAACATACCACTTAAAATGGGAGTGTGTATCTCCCAAAACTTCAAGGAAGTTCCTCAGAGTGTATATTGTGGGTCTGAGCGCAATTCATTAGTCTAATGTGAGTAGTCATATCTCATTCAATGCCCTATTTCTGTTATAGTAAGTGGAGTTGTGTTTGACTGCTGCTACACATCCATCCATGCTAGGCTGTGCAGGCTGTGTTGGCTGTGCTAGTAGCTGTAGCTGTGCAGGCTCTGCTCTGTCCTCTGTGGCGTGAGTCAGGAGCCATTCCTTTCTGGGCGTAGTGTAGTGCTGCAGCAGCACATCTGCTTGCCGCTCTATCAGGAAGTGGTGACCCGGTATGGGAACTTACCCCAGGGAGATCCAAACAGGCACAACAAACACTCTCCAAATGGAGCTCTGTGTATTCAGGCCATTATGGATATCCTCCTCTCCTCAGCTACGTATGGCTGGCTCTGAGTTTGGATCTGTATCTGCTGCTCAGAAATATCACCTCTCTAAGATAGATGGTTTTTAGAAACGTCAGAGATAGTAAACTATATCTAGGGATAAGGGAATAAAATAAGTGTTAGCTGCAGTGCCTTTCTGATGCCACACAATTTCATATCATGGCTGCCTTGGGCGCAAACATGATTCTTCAGAACAATCGACTTAATTTCCATTGGAGGAAGAAATATCGCTGCTGGTGCAATATGGACAATATGTGATCCTAAGGCACCAATTCATTTGGATTGACTTCCCTTTAGAGAAAATAATTGTATAACGCATTGAATGTATGTATATTTGAAGAATAACAGAATGAAAACAGTTGTTTTAGAAACTATTGGAACACTTATTTTAGTCACTGTACAATATCGGCTAACTATTTAATAAAAAATGTTATACTTGTTATTTGCCCAGATATATTTACTTGAGAGACTTGGTGGGGGATTGGGAGTTGCATTGGGGAGTGCATGTGTGTGAGAGAATGTGTGTATGGGCACATTGTATGACAGGGTCAGCTGACCAACTTGT
The DNA here is from genome assembly GCF_036934945.1 of Oncorhynchus masou masou. Classification (NCBI taxonomy): domain Eukaryota; kingdom Metazoa; phylum Chordata; class Actinopteri; order Salmoniformes; family Salmonidae; genus Oncorhynchus; species Oncorhynchus masou. The sequence continues at coordinate 88,083,940 of NC_088235.1, read as the reverse complement.
GATCCCTGTTAATATAGTGGTTTACAGAGTGTGCCCTGCAGGCATGATAACCGTTCTAATGCTCAGCAGTGAGAAAAGTAAAGCATCTCTGGTGAAATGTTGAACTTGTTTAGAAGCCAAAATATGTGCCTCAAATATCTTGGTTTTTTACCCCCTCTACTGATCAGATAAAGAATGGCAAAGATTGTTTTCTGAATGGATGATTGAAATTAATATTTAATGGGATACATTGTTTTCTAAATGTTGTCTAGTTCTATAATGTGGTGAATCAGTTTTTTGGGATTGTAGTGCTAATTGATTATTTACCTAGCAACTACTTTGCTCTATTCTGATTGGTAAGATATTTGTTACTTGTTGAAAGAGAAAAGGAAGTAGTTGTGTTAATGCATTGCTGCTCGAGCTGTGGTCAGTTCCTCATAAAATCTGCAAAAGCATAATCGTTCTCCATCCAGTGTTTGTCTACATAGAGAGTCATCCATCAACCATCTAAAGAACCCTCAAACTACAGGGCCTGCATTCCCAGGAAATCAGGTTGGAACAAGCTTTTGTCATGATCTACATGGGCTGTGTATATCATTTCACCATCTGCTTGTGGATTTAGTTTGGCTAATAGCCTACTCATAATGGAAAACCACTGATGAATCACTCCTGAACGATAGATAACTTAAGTTTCAGATACCCAGATGTTCCAGGCAACCTCCTAGTAATGTATATGATTCTCTCTTGTTGAAAAATGCTTTTGAAGTCTCCTGAGAGTTTAACTTTTTCTTAAAGGGAAAGTAAATGACAGAGCATGAGGGTACTGGGCCTGGTGCCAGCTGGTCAGATTAAAGCCCTGATAGAGTTTAGAATATTTTCCTACTGAAGCAAAGGGTGACCTCAGGAACCTGACAAAGAGATGTTTCATATCTACTATCTAGATAAAATACTTATGATTTTACCCAAACTGAAAGTTGCCAGTTGGGGAATGACCATATAGATTGTTGGGGGAATGAGGGTGAAAGAGCAAGGATGCCTATTGAGATATTGTCAGTGCAACATAAAAAGGAAATACATCAATGTAATTTCTTTATCAGATATTAGAACTACTGTCCTAAATGCATGGGCAGGATTCACAACCAAACTACTTCCAGTATTATTTTAGATATGGATAAGCAATCTAACTAGCTATGTGAATTGTTATGTAAGAAGTATAGCTGACTCTTGTCTGGACAGCAGGAGGTGCCCGATGGTCACGTTGAGCTCCATGGAGGCCTCATGATGCGTCTGATGAGTCCTTTGTAGGAGGGGGCCATCACTAGTCTACACTGGTCAATTGACAATACATCAGCAGGCATTTGTATACATAGTCACGGACCTGCAAACAGCTGCCGGTGATAGTGTGACCTCTCGGCTAGTTCTGTTTAACTGTGGGCACTTTTGATCACCAAGGTGAAAGGAAAGACACAGAGGCAAAGTGGGTCCTGTAAAACAAACACTAAGTCATTAAGAGCCGGAACCAACAGGCTCCAAGGCCTCTGTATCCAAGAGACATGCAGGGGGGTGGAGGGGTTTGTATCTGAGCTTGGAGAGTGCCATATGTTCAATTTAGGATGAGAGACTAGGACTTGTTTTCATGATAATTCTGTTCTCTAGGCTGAAGTACCATTAGAAATATGAAATGAGTTGTTGTTATGCGAACCCTCCCCACTATCCTCTATCTACCCTTTGTTAAATTCCCCCCTGGCCTGCAAGTTCCCCCCTGGCCTGTAAGTGCATAACACTCTGGATTTTAAACAGGTTCATTTAAAGATAAGGAAAAAAGCTCAAGTAAACACAGTGTTCCCATGGCAATACAGAGGAAGTGGACATTTGCAAGCAAGTCTCGCACTGGCTTAACTTCTCTTCCGCTGATTGGGAGGGAGGAGAGGAAGTGCTGAGTTTCCTCCAGCTTCCTAGAGCTGTGTTGTTCGCATTGGCCTTGGCAGTTGACACAATGGCCACTGATGAGGATTATTTCAATACCATGTCCTCATATCCCTTCAGCCTCCTCTATCCACCACTGTTTTCAGCTACAGTAAGAAAATAAAGAAAAGTGAACAAGCAGGAATAACATCAAAATCTGTATTGATATTTAATCTGTTTCAATGCAACAAAACAAACTGCGCTGAAGAGCCATTTGGTCCTCTTCTAGAATGTTACTCCATATTCACAGTGACATATAAGAAATGTTCAATATAGCCAAATACCAGAGGTATCAAAAAGCATCCTTTGAGTCTCACTCTTCTGAGATAATATGTAATTGACAGAGCCATGTTACGATCATTAACAGAAAGAGCCTAATTTGGACAGTAGATATACAGTGCATTCGGAAATATTCAGACCCCTTGACTTTTTCCACATTTTGTTACGTTACAGCCTTATTGTACAAATATCAGATGGTTTCCCTCATCAATCTACACACAATACACCATAATGACAAAGCAAAAACAGGTTTTTAGACATTTTTGCAGATGTATTAAACATTTTAAAAACTTAAATATTTAATTTACTTAAGTATTCAGACCCTTTACTCAGTACTTTGTTGAAGCACCTTTGTGAGCAATTACAGCCTTGAGTCTTCTTGGGTATGACATTTACAAGCTTGGCACACCATTCTTCTCTACAGATCCTCTCAACCTCTGTCAGGTTGGATGGGAAGTATCGCTGCACAGCTATTTTCAGTCTGGGGTCTGGCTGGGCCACTCAAGGACATTCAGAGACTTATCCCTAAGCCACTCCTGCATTGTCTTGGCTGTGTGCTTAGGGTCGTTGTCCTGTTGGAAGGTGAACCATCGGCCCTGAGAGAGGTCCTAAGCACCCTGGAGCATGTTTTCATCAATGATCTCTCTGTACATTGCTCTGTTCATCTTTGCCTCGATCCTGACTAGTCTCCCAGTCCCTGCCGCTGAAAAACATACCCACAGCATGATGCTGCCACCACCATGCATCACCGTAGGGATGCTGCCAGGTTTCCTCCAGATGTGATGCTTGGCATTCTGGCCATAGAGTTCAATCTTGGTTTCATCAGACCAGAAAATCTTGTTTCTCATGGTCTGAGAGTCCTTTAGGTGCCTTTTGGCAAACTCCAAGCGTACTGTCATGTGCCTTTTACTGAGGAGGGGCTTCCGTCTGGCTACTCTACCATAAAGGCCTGATTGGTGGAGTGCTGCAGAGATGGTTATCCTTCTGGAAGGTTCTCCCATCTCCACAGAGGAACTCTGGAGCTCTGTCAGAGTGACCACCAGGTTCTTGGTCACCTCTCTGACCAAGGCCCTTCTCCCCCGATTGCTCAGTTTGGCCGGGCGGCCAGCTCTAGGAAGAGTCTTGAAGAATGATGGAGGCCACAGTGTTCTTGGGGACCTTCAATGCTATGGATTTTTTTGGTACCCTTCCTCAGATCTGTGCCTCGACACAATCCTGTCACTGAGCTCTACGGACAATTCCTTCGACCTCTTGGCTTGGTTTTTGCTCTGACATGCACTGTCAACTGTGGGACCTTATATAGACAGGTGTGTGCCTTTCCAAATCATGTCCAATCAATTGAATTTAGCACAGGTGGACTCCAATCAAGTTGTAGAAACATCTCAAGGAGGATCAATGGAAACAGGATGCACCTGAGCTCAATTTCGAGTCTCTTAGCAAAGGGTCTGAATACTTATATAAATACGTTTTTTTTTTGTTTTATATATTGCGAAAATGTCTAAAAAACATGTTTTGCTTTTTCATTATGGGTTATGGTGTATAGATTGATGAGTAATTTGTTTTATTTAATACATTTTAGAATAAGGCTGTAACGTAACAATATGTGGAAAAAGTCAAATTGTCTGAATACTTCTTGAATGCATTGTATTCTTGTTATTTTTTGGGTCTTTTTGATTGAAAGTATAAAATGTGGTCTAAATTGGTTTGAATAGTGTCTCATTTCACAGCCTCAATAATCCCCACAGCACAGTCTGGGTCTCAGCAGGACTGTCTGTCCCGTGACAAAAAAAGAAAAGAAAAGGAAATGACATGACATGGTCATTATACCTTACTACCATTCTCTCTCCCTCGTAGAAGAAGCGGGAACATATCACCGTCTGCATCAGTCAGGGCATTTATCCCCTGTCAAAGACATTATAACATACTACCATTCTCTCTCCCTCTCAATCCACCAAGCACTCAGACTTAGTCTGCATTTCCCTTTCTTAATCATTCCTATTAAAGTCACTACACTGAAAATTGTCCCTCTGACCAACATAGCTAGGTAGATTTCAGAGGGTCTATTTGTGAGGAATTACTGTCACCAGAGTTGGGTCCAACCCCCTGTGGAAGGCACGTACAGGCCCAGTGACTGATTACTCCCCAACTACAGATTCATCACAGCTAGTCAGCTGATTGCACTTTAAATAAGGTGCCCTTTGAAGACACTTCAGGTACCATTCACAGCAAATCCGTCTCTCCGGGATGGTCAAATCAAATGGTCTGTCTGGAAATACTGCTGAGCTGAGGAGAGAGTAAATCCCAAGGACCGACCTGTGCTTCAAAAGAACATCAGCTGACCTGCATTATTAAGTAGACTGTAGGGTTAAGGGAGGAAAGACATGAATTGTTCACCTAGACGCTATCAATCATAAAATAAGGCATTATACAAGTACATTCTACTTGGTTTCACAGGTGATGAACATTGCTCTTATACTAAGGCTAAGTTTATTATGCCTATCTTGAACCTTTTAACTACTTTGACCAACCCAATCACTAAATCCAAACCAGTGAAGTACTGTAATTGCTGAGTTTGCCTTTTAATTTATTAATGCAAAACAAAATTGCATTTACATTGGTTTGCATTAATTGATAAGAAAGCAAGTCAAACAGTCAATAGCGTAGCACATTATAGACATGGGATAAACTGCTGATGACAACATGAGATGATTGTGACAGCAAAATAATAACAAACTAATAATAGCGATTATGGAACCAAGTATGAAATATTGACATTTTTATCTAGTTTGGTCTGAATGTATTCAATCAATCATCATTCTGTAAATATTTGTGGTAAAACACACCATGACTCACATCCATTATGGGCTTGTGCTCCAGGCCCTGAATACATAGTTGGCCTCACAGTATGTTTACCCCATTCAGAGAAAGTCCTGTAGAATTAATTTCTGAAACTCCGAGCAATCTACCACAGTGTTGGGACCTGAAATTAAGGCATTTTGTATTGACCACTTGCCCTGGGAAGTTGCATTGTACTTAAGCGTCCTAGTGACTAACACCTATTGTGATATGTGATTACTGCTACACCATACTTCAAGAAAGTGTTGATCTTGAACTGTTAGCTTGGAATGAAGTCTCTACAGACCCAGGAGTACAACATAGATAGTCAACAGCTTGCTTAGAGGACCAGACTTGTCCAAGCCGCCTGGGGTTGTGTAACCCTCTACCCAGCACCAGTACCGTGAGGAGCCAAGTTTGGATGTATTTTGGGGAAGGCTTCGACACATTTGTCTCGGTCAAACTCCCTTGTCGTCACTGCCTTGTCGTCACGGTGTGAATGGATCACCAAAGCTGACTTGGGTTCAAGGGCAGATCAGGTCCATTGTTGGCCACTTCTTTAAAGCAATCACCTTGTATGATTGTACCACTTGTAGATGTGCATAAAAGGACCAAATCTGTGTGCCCCAAAGTCATTGAGTTTCACTTGCCTTGCCACAGCTGCCGGGAGCACACATCAGTCATATTGCTTTCCTCAGAAGAACCAGAGGAATCATGTGAGGAATATAACCCCCCAGATCCCCTGTCACTCTATCACTCAGCTCTCTTTAGAGCAAATGGAACATGAAGAGTTTTCATAAAGTTCCTAGGGAGCGAATGAAGACCAGTGCTGTGCTGCTACTGTAGTCTGGCCCCTGTCCTATGTGCCCTGTCGCTCACCTTTTGATCCTGCCCACCTGTTCACACATGATGGACAGGTACTGGGTGAGCTTCACCATGGCAATGATGATGGTTCCACCAATGAGGGTGCAGGTGGGCCAGAAGAGTGAATGGAACACTGCCACTCGGCCATAGATGCGTGTCAGTAGAGCACTGTCCTGCTGTTCACCTGGGTCCGTGTAACACAACACCTGCTGCTGTGTTTTCAGACGCTCTGAGATGTTCATGATTACGGTGTGCAACGCGTTGTAGTCCTTACGACATTTGGGCACATAGAAGCACTAAGAGAACAAAGACAGATTCATTAAGAGTCTTGGATGAGTTGACTTGAAATTTTACTTCTAGAAATGTTATTCAGCTGCAAGGATTTTTCCTCCATTTCCCCTCTCCTCGTGTAATGTGTTGAGGGGGAGTCATCTTAAGTTAATGTAGATTCACAATTAAATACAGGCCTAATCATTTATCATCAATGAATCATTCATTTACCGTAATTATAATTATTTTCATGTGGTGCATTGTGATAAAGTTATTTATTTGTAGTGAATTAGGTTCAATTAAATCATATTGTTTTCTCATTGTTACACTATTTACATGGTAGATACATATTTTATAGCAGTGATTATGTACTTACTGTTTGTGTTGAATCATTTGATTGCACATTGCTACCACATAATTTGTAAAACCAGGCATATATTACTGTAGCTGAAACAGGACAGTGAAATAAAGGCTTACTATTAGAAATGTTACGTTTAAGCATGTCCTCTGTCTCACCTTTGGGTTGGTGTCCTGTGCCTCCTCGTTGTGGGAGAGTCGGACAACCTTCCCAGATGTGTTGAGACTGACAAACACCTGTAGGCACGGGTACTTGGAGCTTTTCCAGCACTCGGAGCCACAGCTGTAGGTACAGTTAATCTCCGCCACGATGGTGGAGTTGAGAATAGCGCAGCTGGATTCCTCCGTCCACACACTACATGACATGGGGTTAGGGGTTAGATTTAAATAGTTACTGACCTGCATATACCGTTGAAGTCGGAAGTTTACATACACCTTAGCCAAATACATTTAAACTGTTTTTCACAATTCCTGACATTTAATCCTAGTCAAAATTCTCTGTCTTAGGTCAGTTAGGATCACCACTTTATTTTAAGAATGTGAAATGTCAGAATAATAGTACAGAGAATGATTTATTTCAGATGTTATTTCTTTACATACACTCAATTAGTATTTGGTAACATGGTCTTTAAATTGTTTAACTTGGGTCTAACATTTTGGGTAGCCTTCCTCAAGCTTCCCACAACAAGTTGGGTGAATTTTGGCCTATTCCTCCTGACAGAGCTGGTGTAACTGAGTCAGATTGTAAGGGGTGCGTAACTGGTGGCAGAGAAGTCAGACGCAGGAGAGCAGGACTGGGTAATAACCGGAGCAGTTTAATATACCAAACCACCGGCATCCAGAATAACAACATATGGGTACAAAACCCATCGCGCACCAGACAACAATGTGCACTTACAACAAACAATTCAGCACAAAGACATGGGGGGAACAGAGGGTTAAATACACAACACATAATGAGGGAATGAAAACCAGGTGTGTGGGAAAACAAGACAAAACAAATGGAAATGAAAAATGGATTGGCGATGGCTAGAAGACGGGTGACGTCGACCACTGAACACCGCCCGAACAGGGAGAGGAACCGACTTCGGAAGAAGTCGTGACACAGGTCTGTAGGCCTCCTTGCTCGCCCACGCTTTTTCAGTTCTGCTCACACATTTTCTATAGGATTGAGGTCCGATCTTTGTGATGGCCACTCCAATACCATGACTTTGGTGTCCTTAAGCCATTTTGCCACAACTTTGGAAGTATGCTAGGGGTCATTGTCCATTTGGAAGACCCACTTACGACCAAGCTTTAACTTCCTGACGGATGTCTTGAGATGTTTTTTCAAAATATCCACATAATTTTCTCTCCTCATGATGCCATCTATTTTGTGAAGTGCACCAGTCCCTCCTGCAGCAAAGCATCCCCACAACATGATGCTGCCACCCCCGTGCTTCATGGTTGGGATGTTGTTCTTCGGCTTGCAAGCCTCCTCTTTTTTCCTCCAAACGTAACTATGGTCATTATGGCCAAACAGTTCTATTTTTGTTTCATCAGACCAGATGACATTTCTCTAAATGGTACAATCTTTGTCCCCATGTGCAGTTGCAAAACATAGTATGGCTTTTTTTATGGCAGTTTTGGAGCATTGGCTTTTTCCTTGCTGAGCGGCCTTTCAGGTTATGTCGACATAGGACTTGTTTTACTGTGGATATAGATACTTTTGTGCCTGTATCCTCCAGCATCTTCACAAGGTCCTTTGCAGTTGTTCTGGAATTGATTTGCACTTTTTCGCACCAAAGTACGTTCATCTCTAGGAGACAGAACGAATCTTCTTCCTGAGTGGTATGACGGCTGCGTGGTCCCATGGTGTTTCTACTTGTTTGTACAGATGAATGTGGCACCTTCAGGAATTTGGAAATTGCTCCCAAGGATGAACCAGACTTGTGGAGGTATACATTTTTTTCTGAGGTCTTGGCTGATTTATTTTGATTTTCCCATGATGTCAAGCAAAGAGGCACTGAGTTTGAAGGTAGGCCTTCAAATACGTCCACAGGTACACCTCCAATTGGCTCAAATTATGTCAATTAGCCTATCAGAAGCTTCTAAAGCCATGACATAATTTACCAAGCTGTTTAAATGCACAGTCAACTTAGTGTATGTTAACTTCTGACCCACTGGAATTGTGATACAGTGAATTATAAGTGAAATAATATGTGTGTAAACAATTGTTGGAGAAATTACTTGTGTCATGCACAAATCCTAACCGACTTACCAAAACTATAGTTTGTTAACAAGACATTTGTGGAGTGGTTGAAAAATGAGTTTTAATGACTACAACCTAAGTGTATGTAAACCTCTGACTTCAACTGTAGCTCTACCCAGGTGCCTTTCCAAATATTGGTGTTTGGATGCCACACAAGATTAGTTCAACATCGACAACAACTGTATCCAACAACACAATGAATAACATTGGATTTAATGAAAAGGGGGGAATTTTGTAGGAAGTTGGGACTGCATGATGTGAAGCAGACTGTGAATCAGTTGAATAGTAGAAAGGGGAGAAATTATTGACCACACTAGCAGATATCAGATTATAGTGATTATCTTTAGCTGAATTCCAAAGTATCTTAACCTTTTGAATAGCCCAATATGCTTTATAGTGTATGTACGGATATTTGGAAATGGATCTTAGTAATCCAGCAGCGTGCGTCCCTTTTGAATATCTATGTAATCTCTTTTGAATGACTTAATTTTCACTTGAGAGCGGGACACTAATCTGGACACTTATACGAAATCTTGCTACGACCTCCAACGAATCATCAAAGGAGCAAAACGTAAAATTAAGGACTAAGATCAAATCTTACTACAATAGATCTGTCGCTCGTCGGATGTGGCAGGGCTTGCAAACTATTATGGATTACAAAGGGAAACCCAGCCACAAGCTGCCCAGTGACGCGAGCCTACCAGATGAGCTAAATGCCTTCTATGCTTGCTTCAAGGCTAGCAACATTGAACCATGCATGAGAGCACCAGCTGCTCCATAGGACTGTGTGATCATGCTCTCCGTAGCTGATGTGGTTAACATTCACAAGGCCGCAGGGCCAGATTGATTGTCAGGATGCGTACTCAGAGCATGTGCTGAGCAGCTGGCAAGTGGCTTCACTGACATTATCAACCTCTCCCTGACCCAGTCTGTAATACCTACGTGTTTCAAGCAGACCACCATAGTCCCTGTGCCCAAGAATGCCAAGGTAACCTGTCTAAATGACTATCTCCCCAAATAACTCGCATCTGTAGGCATGAAATGCTTTGAAAGGCTGGTCATGGCTCATATCAACAGCATTTGGAATACACAGTTTTAGCTCCCAAGTTTTAGATCCTGGGGAGGGGCTAATATAGGGGGATTATGAAGATTCCCATGCAATTTACATCACAGCCTGACTGAGATTAACACAGTTTGGCTAAGCGGTGTGGTTCAGTAACAGTTCAGATGGCATATGAGCCATTAACCTTTTAGCAAAAGTATAATACACATGATGGCATATGATGAGCATCTAACAGCCGATACAAAAGGAAAAACAAACATCAGGACGTTGTGAGTGACTAGGTGAGTGAGCGCACATTACCTGTCTGAGTAGGAGCGCACCATGGTGATGCCCAGCACAAAGTACATCATCACAGAGAAAAGGATCATGCTGAGTCCGAGGAGAATAGCTCTGTCCTCCCCAGCCTTCAGTGCTGTCACTGTCTTCCTCTTGTCTAGCACGTCATACTCCCGAACCTTCTGATAAATAGTCCTGACACATGCATTACAACACACAGGCCCACACACACACACACACACACACACACACACACACACACACACACGCACACACACACACGCACACACGCACACACACACACACACACACACACACACACACACACACACACACACACACACACACACACACACACCACCAAGTTAGTGATTACGGAATTGTAAACACACAGTGACAAGTAATTCCACCTCTAAAAGCTCTTTTAACATTTACTGGGAATATGTCATGCGGCCATCTGGCTTCATCAAATGGCTTAGCCATATCAATGCATAATCAATAGCCCTTTATGGGTATGTATTTAACTCTTCTCTTAGGCATGAACATGTAACGCTTTCAATCAATTATCTTCCACATTTTTCACTTTGATCATTTGATACATTTTCCCTCATGAATAATGTGAATAGTCTAAATGTCATAGCTAATAATACTGATGACTGGTAGACCTATAGATAATGTCTGGAGGCTAGTATGGTAATAGTTGTTATTTTCCCTTAGATCTTTTGTACGAGAAAGCACTTTCTGTTTTTACAAATACAAACTGACTAGCTATTCCCTTTTATAAACAATTATTGTTGCTGAAAGCTGAGTGCACAAGTTATGTTTTGTCTGTTATTTGACTTTCAAAAATATAAACTTTTCACTTGTGCATCATACATTGTTCCCATGATGCTTTGTGTTGTGTAAAATATTAAGGGTACCGTACCTTCTCTCACCTCCTGATCCCTGAGCTCCTTTACTTCCTGTCCAGAGAAACATCCTCCCTGAGGACACTCTGTGCCCGCCACCACTCACAGAGGGCGTCACACAGGGTTGCTGAGACCACCTTCCAAAGGACAGACACACACACACTCAGTGACCCATATGCCCCTCAGTCTCCACACGCCTGTCCTGACAGTGCCACCCCCACAGAGCCTGGTCAGGACACCCCACAGCCAAGTGACAAGAGTTTTCTCACTGAAGGACTAAATCAATTCCATTCAACTTCTGCAGAAAGGAAAAAACACTTTCCCACAGAGTTCAGAGCCACTCGCCATCCACTGGGATAATCACCGTCCCACTGGGATAAGTGAAGGTAGAAATAATCCTTGGACTGTTTGAAGAGCTGGAGTTCACAGAGGTGGAGAGTTGGAGCGGGAGCAGCAGCAGCACTTATGCACCTGAGGCACACGCATAGCGTTCATGGCACACACGCCTCCCTGTGTGCGTCAAGCCCACTCGTCTGGCACTTCATTTCCTGCCTGTTCATTTGTTATTGACTATTCATAGTCCGAGCTACAGCGGCAGGCTGGTGGAATAATGATGAGGTTTCCAGGCAGAGAGGACCTGCAACAGCATTGATCCCTTCCGACTATTCAGCAATAAGAGGCAAGAGGCATTCAAAGCCGCCCTACCCTGTGCCTCCTCCCCAACTTCCCTCTGTTGATTGTCCTTGATGGAGAGCCCCCTAGCAACGTAGTTGCACTGGTGTTTTCAGGGAAAATGTCTAACTGCTCGGCATAGTAAGGAAAGTAGTAAGATTTCCCAGCCCCTTTTGGTTGCCTTAGATTAGGAGATTTAAAAGAATACACAAACATCCACTCATTATGTAGATAAGGTTAAAAAATATGTGTGTGTGTGTGTGTGTGTGTGTGTGTGTGTGTGTGTGTGTGTGTGTGTGTGTGTGTGTGTGTGTGTGTGTGTGTGTGTGTGTGTGTGTGTGTGTGTGTGTGTGTGTGTGTGTGTGTGTGTGTGTGTCTTGTAACTTAAAGGCATGGGATAAGACTCTGTGATAAATATTTCATTAACCCCTCCATAGTCCTCTGGGTCTGTCAAAGCACGCATGTACACACACATGGGATCTCTGGCTGCATTTTTAGGAGAGATAACAGTTCATGTGCCAATGCAAAGTGATGCATTCTGTTTTCAGATGCGTGTAATTGTATTTGCCAGAGGTGTGCTCCCGTGGCTGGGTTATTTGTTGACATGTGTGACGACCCTGCTTCCACACCGTGTCAGGGGAATTCAATGTTGTGTGAATTTTCACAATGAAGAGGGGGGTTTTAATAAGCCATATTAAATGAGTGTGGACTGAGACTGCTGGAGAATGTGGTGGATGTCACAGATAAGGATGGAGCCCCTTTGTGCATGAAATGTGAAAAATGTACGTGTTTCAAGAGTATATTGTTCCAAAGCATATGTTTAAAAGTAAGCTATTGCCAGAACAATCTGAGATACCTTTTTTGGCCACGTTGCGGGGGAATCGCCAATGTCTATAAAATAGTAGAGCAGACATCTGCAAAGACAGACGTGGTAGATCTAACTCAAGAGTGGACAGGTTTTACTGGTGATTGACAGTGTAGATTCCTGCTGGTTGGGCTAAAGTCCTTGTAGAGTTGACAGCTAGATTTTCACCGTCTCTCTCGCCTTCATCTGTCTGGCTCAGAACTCTTACATTTACAGAATGTGTAAACTATAAAGCAATCTGCAATATTTATACATGATGATAAACCATTTAACAAATGGGGACTCAAACGGATGTAGGCTGTAACTGCTGGGGCTTTTATTACAGATTAGGCCGAATCCACAGTAAAGGAATTACGTTTGACTCAGTTTTTTCACTTTTCACTTTAAAATGAATGCCAAACAAACTATTGATTTCAAAGTTGAACAAACCATAGAACTCTATGCACAAGAAATACTTAACAATTTCCACAGAAAATTTACAAAAACTAATTTAATGGAAGAACTATGCAGATGCAAACTTTAGTAACAGAATTACAGTAAAATCTCCCTCAGGTTTTTATGCAAACACTTATTCCAAAAACTGTTTAAATATCTGCTCTGAATTGAGTGAGATTCAGAGATGTCGGAAGAAAGAATGGGGTGTCAGCTATGACATGGCGCCTTGAGTTAAAAAAAAAAAAAGGTTATTGAACTACAGTAGGTGAAGTGGATTTACATCCGGTAATGGAATTAGGGTTACGGAATTATGGTAACAGAATTATATAATGGGTCTCTGATCTGTACTACACAGAAATGCATAATAAATCATTAGTGGGTGCTTCTATAGTCTTGTTTCACTGTATGTACAAGTGGGTAACCTGTACTGAAATGGTGTGAAATGGAAATGTATTTTTTGCATGTCCCACTCCCCTCAAGACTCCCTCGGAGAGTGGGGTCACAGCCATGGGATTAGCCATTATCTACGGCAAACCTGGAGCAATTCGGGTTAATTGCCTTGCTCGAGGGCAGAATGACAGACTTTTAGCTTGTCGGCGAGGGGATTTGCTCCAGCAACCTTTCGGTTACTGGCCCAATGCTTCTAACCCCCAGTCTACCTGCCGCCCTATGGATATGAATAATTATAGATATGAATGTCATTATCTTCATGTTTCACAAATTGTCTCTATTATAATATGACAGACCAGCTAGATCTACTGTATCTATTATAATATGACAGACAACAGTGCAGTACAATACAGCACATCAGAGTAGAGTTCAGTACAGTAGAGTACTGTACTATTCTCTACTTTTCTGTGTTGTATTGTACTGTATTATACTCTACTTCTGTATTGCCTTAGACTCTACTCTATTGTGCTCTACTCACTGTACTGTATTGTGCTGTATTATACTGTATTGTACTCTACTGTCGTCTACTCACTGTACTCTATTGTACTGTGCTATCCAACCTTGTGAAATATGCATCTATGATAGGTCCAGATTTGGTCCAGGCTGGTCCGTCTGGGTATGATAACATCAAGGCCAGGGTGGACTGACTAAATTTGAACTACTTTTCAACGTCCATGGACGTCCGGTGTCGGTCGGTGCTCAGTGGGTGTGGATGCTGGTTACAGTAAACGGAAAGTGAAAGAGAAAGGCAGAGCGAGAGAGAGAGAGAGAGGGGTTGTCCAGACTCTTGGTTTGAACACCAGACAACAAACAGAAAGAAAACAGTTATCAGCTAAACATAACAGTATGCCAGTAGAAGGGAGGACACTAGCGGTCGACCCAACTGTGGTTTTGTAGCCAATTCAGTTGCAGTAATTCCATTACATATTTTGGGGTTATTCCGTTACCAATTGTTGGTAACGGAATTACGAGTTTTCATTACTTAATTTATAAACAAATTTGATTTCAGTAAAATCACTATAACTAATTGGTAGGTCTTCCATTGCTTCTTATGTATGTGAACTTTCATTATCCTCCCTCCTCATGAGAGAGACATTTTAAACTTAAAGACATTTTAAACTTATCTTAAAGATAAAGGCACAAGGCAATCTTTCGTAAATTTACAGAAGGTAATTTTTTAAAATCCAAAATGAAATTAGAAGTGTTGATAATAGTTGGCAAAAGTCTTTATGTCAACATTATTGTGTTTTGATGTATTTCTGATACCGTTGAAGACAAGCTGGTAGGTGTTTATAAGACCTATTTTCCATCTGTTTATCCACAAATCAAAGTCTTTACTCATGGCACATTTTTTTGGATGGAAAATGGTTGAAACATGTATCTATGCCTTCATTTCCCCATAACATAGATTCCTAGCTTTCATGTGACACCCAATTTGATAGGCTCCTATGAACTTCACATGTTGGTGCTCATGAGTCCTTTTCGATGGGAATACCAATTACACAAAAGCATGGTTGCTAAGCTGGAACTTTGTCCTTCCAGTCACCTTGTAGAAAATACAACGCCTCACCCTGCATTCTAACCATCTGCAAAGTACTAGCAACATCTGGATTATTGGTGCAGCTTTTACTGTGGATTATAAACATATTTGTTATACCAGACCAAATGTTCAATATCAATCAATTGTTTTGACTGTTATGATTCAACAAATTTAGAGGTAATTTATTTCATGAGAATTCGATATAAATATGAAATCGAGAGACATTACATGTTTATCAAACCTTGGGAATGCTCATGGTTTGTTAACTTTCAAACCAAGCAGTACATGTCACCTTACAGTCTCTACATTCAATAGGGTTCTCTCTAAATAAACATTATTGAGATGGCTTCACACACTCATCAGGGGATGCCTGGGAGCAGATTCAGGGGCCGTACCTTTGTGTCACTGTGTCTTTAGCCAAGAAACGTGATAATACTGCCTTCTGGAACACTGACACATTGAAATGAGTACAGATTATTGCACTATCATCAACTAACTACGTGCTGGGTGTCACCAAGGCCCACAGATGTGGCACATAGGAGGTTCTAGCAGTGCGTTTGGGACAGTCCTGCATATGACCTCTGTCTTTATGAAAGGAGGATTGTTCATTAAGAGGGGTTAGTTACATGAGACCAACATACACATTGACAATGTGTACCCACAAGGCAAGTTATGTACCTGCTGTTGACTCAGAGCAAATGTAGAAAACAATGCATCCTGTTTTAAAGGGCCAACCTGTTGCCTCCTAGTATTTCAGCTGATTAGCTGTGTCCATAGTTTCCCATTAGCAAATCTGACTTCATTAACCCTGTGATCTGCTCACCTCTCATATTTAACACATAATTACATGCCTAATCTTGCATGAAATTATAGAACTAATGACATCATGGAAGGTAAACATAGGACAGCATTGTTGATGAGATTAAAACATAGAGATAAAGCGATATTGTAACCTATTATTTATTTGTGCTTTCACTTCTTAGATGCTGACAGTATTTCTGGCTACTGTGAAATAGCTCCATCTCTGTTCACAGTAGACCAATTACACTGTAGATGATTGTGAGAAATCACAGACTGTTGCTTTTTCTTGAGTCTGTGCCTCGTGTCATGAAATAGTGACAGAAAATTCAGGAGTCTGGGTAATATGACAGATAAATTACACTAGGGGGCTTCACTGGAATGTGATTGCTCGTTATCTTGTCTGTCTCACTATAGTCTGTCTGTGTACGTATGCAATATGGGAAGCAGCTTTTTTAATGTGTTCTACAGAGAATGATCCATTGAAAGAAGCTGTGACACTAGTACTACGTTTAATTTACATGCTTGTGGTGCGTCATGCTCTCTTCACTAGTTTTACACAATAATGAAACAAACCTAGTCCTGTCTGCATGTATTCATTTACTGTTATCATCAGGCAATTATAATTATATTTTAATGGGAGCATTTTTTCAGGTCTATTACCCTAATTAGAATTTAATGATGGAAACTTTATTCACCGCTGGTCATCTGGTCATCTGGGGAGGCTGATGGCTGCAGAGGGAACAAGAGCAGCCAACAGCTCTGCTGTCTGGTACACATAGGGAAACACATGTGTCACCACACACATGACCAAGGTGTGTTTTACAACCCTGATTTAAGAGGCCTACCAGGAGGCATCAGCCAGAGCCCACCATCAATGACTCAGGGGGGTGTCACACTAAAACAGGACAGTGCTTTAATAAGACAGCGGATGGTGCTGACATGCTGACTAGCCATGGTTAAGCCTTAAGATCATGTGGAAAAACCATGTTGTTCATTCAGAAAGATCAGCTGGGTGAAACTCCTCTAGAGCTTTCTGAACATCACTCCCTAGACAACATTATGCCTCACACAGTGACTTTCAGATTTGTCCATAAATTAACACCTTAAAGGCACAGTACAGTCAAAAATGTGATTTTTCTGTGTTTTATATATATTTCCATACTGTGGTTGGAATAATATTGTGAAATTGTGAAAATTATGATAATGTTCTTTCAGTGTGAGAGCTGTTTGACAAGACCGCCTGAAATTCATACCTGTTGTGGTGGGATGGAGTTTTGGCCTGCCCAGTGACATCGGTTAATAGACCAATAAGAAACAGAGTTCTAAACTTTTCTGCCAATAACAGCTAGTTTTCAATTTCCCCCTTCCCACTCAACCTCTCCCAGACAGTCCTAGCAAAGTTATTGCTTGAGAAGTGTATCTTGCTAAGAAGCAATATTTGTTTATTTTTGACCATTTTAATTCAAAACAATCACAGTAAGGTACTAAATTGTTACCAAGAAAGAAGAAGAACAACGAATGCCCCTTTTGGACTTTACTTTCCTTTAGCTAATATTGGAGACTTAAACATATCTCCCATAGTGTCCTCAGCAGAACTCAAAGTGCCTCCAAAGTGCATGAGTCATGCAGTGAATTTAAAGTGTATCAACTGCCAGACCTGTACCATTTAAGCAAAAGAACAGAACATGGGGATCCCTGAGAATGTTTTATGGCTTTCAATAAAGCTGTTTTCTGGGAAATTGAGGGAGGTTTCTCCATGCCCTCTCTCTCTCATTCTTCTGCATTTAGATTTCTTTTTGTCATTTCTAAAAGCCCCATGTCACCTTGCAGTTCTTTCCAGCTTGGCCAAGGCATTGCACCTGCAAAAAGCCTCTAATTAAGCATTAACTTCCCCAAAGAGAGACTTTAATGTGCTCACGAATAAAAATAAATCCACAATGCTTAAATATTAATAAGCATTACCCTGGGTCCACCTAAACTACAGTAGGTCTGCTTGCCTGTTATTGCACGAGGGGCCAGTTTGGACTAAGAGATTACTCTCTCAATGTTGACATTTTTCTTACACTAATGGCTTGAATCCAGTATGGGATTTTCCCTCTCAGATAACCAGTTTGTCAAGTTCAAAGTATTGTGTGAGGGGGTGTGTTTGAAAGGCGGGTTCTGTACTATCTGTGGTCTGTACATTGGGGCATATTTTTACTTCTTGTGATGATGATTGTAATTGTGTGTTTTTTGCTCTGAGGCATCTTCAAACAATCCTTCTATTCCTTCTGTTATTTTGATATCAATCATTCTCCATTAGAGACAAATCTGTAAGACATTAATTAAACATAACCTAATAGCATGACATGAGGACTTACAGTATGCGACAAGAAGTAATTCAAATCAAATGGAATTTTATTTCTCATGTGTCGAATACTATAGGTGTAGTAGACCTTACCGTGAAATGCTTACTTACAAGCCCTTAACCAACAATGCAGTTTTAAGAAAATAGAGTTAAGAAAATATTTACTAAATTAACTTGAGTAAGAAATGAAAACTAAAATGTAAAAAAGTAACACAATTAAATAACAATAATGAGGCCAAATACAGGGGGTACCGGTACCGAGTCAATGTATGGGGGTACAGTGTAGAGGGGGTAAAGTGACTATGCATAGACCATAAACAGCGAGTAGCACTACCCTCTGTAGCGTCTTACAGTCGGATGCCAAGCAGTTGTCATACCAGGCGGTGATGCAACCGGCGGTGATGCAGCCGTTCCTAGGCCGTCATTGAAAATAAGAATTTGTTATTAACTGACTTGCCTAGTAAAGTAAAAAAAAAAATGTAAATAAATCTAACAATTAATCTTGATGGTTGTACAGTCATCTAAAAAAACAACTGTGAAGGACCTTATAGCATTACTCGCGACCCTGATCTCTCTTTTGATGAACGTATAAAGAATATCTCAAGGACAGCTTTTTTCCATCTTTGTAACATTGCAAAAATAAGAAACTTTCTGTCCAAAAATGATGCAGAAAAATTTATCCATGCTTTTGTCACTTCTAGATTAGACTACTGCAATGCTCTACTTTCTGGCTACCCGGATAAAGAACTAAATAAACTTTAGTTAGTGCTGAACACGGCTGCTAGAATCTTGACTAGAACCCACAAATTTGATCATATTACTCCAGTGCTAGCCTCTCTACACTGGCTTCCTGTTAATGATAGGTTTTACTGCTTGAAAGCATTACATGGGCTTGCTCCTACCTATCTTTCTGATTTGGTTTTACATACCTACACGTACGCTATGGTCACAAGACGCAGGCCTCCTTATTGTCCCTAAATTACTAAGCAAACAGCTTTTCTCCTACATTCTTATGGAATGGTCTGCCTATCCATGTGAGAGACTCCTCGACCTTTATCTTTCTGATTTTGAAGATATCTGCCTGGCTGGTTCCCCTCTGAATCACTGGCTTACTGGGGTGCTCTTCCATGGTTCCTTGGAGGCTTGTGTGGGTTGAGTCACTTTCTTCCTGTCCGCACCCCCTCGGGTTTGTGCCGAGGTCTTCGTTGGCTATACTCTGCCTTATCTCATCCCTCTAGTGGTGTGGAGGCCTGTTTGTCCCCTGTCCCTGTCCTGAGGTATCGTCGGACAGGGCCACAGTGGCTTCCGACCCCTCCTGTCTCAGCCTCCAGTATTTATGCTGCAATAGTTTATGTGTCAGGAGGCTAGGATCAGTCTGTTATATCTGGAGTATTTCTCCTGTCTTATCCGGTGTCCTGTGTGACTTTAAGTATGCTCCCTCTAATTCTCAATCTCTCTTTTTCTCTCCCTTTCTCCTTCTCTCTCTTTCTCTCCTCTCTCGGAGGACCTGAGCCCTAGGACCATGCCTGCCTCAAAATTACCTGGCCTGATGACACGTTGCTGTCCCCAGTCCACCTGGTCATGCTGCTGCTCCAGTTTCAACTGTTCTGCCTGCGGCTATGGAACCCTGACCTGTTCACTGGGCGTGCAAACTTGTCCCGGGCCTGCTTTTTAGGACTCTCTCTCTACCGCACCTGCTGTCTCTAACTCGGAATGATCGGCTATGAAAAGCCAACTGACATTTACTCTTGAGGTGCTGACCTGTTGCGCCTTCTACAGCCACTGTGATTATTATTGTCTGACCCTGCCGGTCATCGATGAACGTTTGAACATCTTGGCCATGTTCTGTTATAATCTCCACCCGGCACAGCCAGAAGAGGACTGGGCACCCCTCAAAGCCTGGTTCCTTTCTAGGTTTCTTCCTAGGTTCTGGCCTTTGTAGGGAGTTTTTCCTAGCCACCATGCTTCTACATCTGCATTGCTTGCTGTTTGGGGTTTTAGGCTGGGTTTCTGTACAGCACTTTGTGACATTGGCTGTTGTAAAAAGGGCTTTATAAATACATTTGATTGATTGATGATAGTGTATTGGTAATATGGACACCAAGGAACTTGAAACTCTCAACACGGTCCATTAAATCACCAGATCCAGTTGCAGAGGGAGGTGTTTAGTCCTAGAGTCCTTAGCTTAGTGATGAGCTTTGTGGGCACTATGGTGTTGAATGCTGATCTGTAGTCAATGAACAGCATTCTCACATAGTGTGGAGATTGAGATTGTGTCACCTGTGGATCCGTTGGGGCGGTATACGAATTGGAGTTGGTCTAGGATTTCCTGGTTGATGGTGTTAATGTGAGTCATGACTAGCCTTTCAAAGCACCTCATGGCTAACGAAGTGAGTGCTACCGAGCAGTTGTCATTTAGGCAGGTTATCTTCGCTTTCTTGGGCACAGGGACTATGGTGGTCTGCTTGAAACATGTAGGTATTACAGACTCGGTCAGGAAGAGGTTGAAAATGGTAGTGAAGCCACTTGCCAGTTGTTCCACGCATCCTCTGAGTATACGTCCTTGTAATAACGTCTGGCCCCATGGCCTTGTGAATGTTGACCTGTTTAAAGGTCTTGCTCACATTGGCTATGGAGAGCATGATCATACAGTTGTCTGGAATAGCTGGTGTTCTCATTTATTTATTTATTATTTCACCTTTATTTAACAAGGTAGGCAAGTTGAGAACAAGTTCTCATTTGCAACTGCGACCTGGCCAAGATAAAGCGTAGCAATTTGACACATACAACAACACAGAGTTACACATGAAATAAACAAAACATACAGTCAATAATACAGTAGAACAAAAGAAAACAAAAAAATCTATATACAGTGAGTGCAAATGAGGTAAGTTATGGAAATAAATAGGCCATGGTGGCGAAGTAATTACAATATAGCAATTAAACACTGGAATGGTAGATCGGCAGAAGATGAATGTGCAGGTAGAGATACTGGGGTGCAAAGGAGCAAAATAAATAAATAAATAGATACCAGTATGGGGATGAGGTAGGTAGATAGATGGGCTATGTACAGGTGCAGTGATCTGTAAGCTGCTCTGACAGCTGGCGCTTAAAGCTAGTGAGGGAGATGTGAGTCTCCAGCTTCAGAGATTTTTGCAATTCGTTCCAGTCATGGGCAGCAGAAAACTGGAAGGAAAGACGACTAAAGGAGGAATTGGCTTTGGGGGTGACCAGTGAGATATACCTGCTGGAGCGCGTGCTACGAGTGGGTGCTGCTATGGTGATCAGTGAGCTGAGATAAGGCGGGGCTTTACCTAGCAGAGACTTGTAGATAACTTGTAGATAACTAGATAACCTTAGTGGGTTTGGCGACGAGTATGAAGCGAGGGCCAAACAACGAGAGCGTACAGGTTGCAATGGTGGGTAGTGTATGGGGCTTTGGTGACAAAACGGATGGCACTTTGATAGACTGCATCCAGTTTGTTGAGTAGAGTGTTGGAGGCTATTTTACAGATGACATCACCGAAGTCGAGGATCGGTAGGATGGTCAGTTTTACAATCGGTAGGATGGTCCTTCACTCATGACGGAAGGAGAGGCCACGGAAGGAGAGTTGTATGGCATTGAAGCTCGTCTGGAGGTTAGTTAACACAGTGTCCAAGGAGGGGCCAGAAGTATACAGAATGGTGTCGTCTGCGTAGAGGTGGATCAGAGAATCACCAACAGCAAGAGCAACATAATTGATGTATACAGAAAAGAGAGTCATGCATGGTTCAGTGTTGCTTGCCTTGAAGCGAGTATAAAAGGCATTTAGCCCATCTGGTAGGCTTGCGTCACTGGGCAGCTTGCAGCTGAGTTTCCCTTTGTAGTCTGTAATAGTTTGCAAGACCTACCACATCCAACGAGTGTCAGAGTCGGGGGGTAGTAGGATTCAGTCTTAGTCTTGTATTGATGCTTTGCCTGTTTGATGGTTCGTCTGAGGGCATAGCGGGATTTCTTACAAGTGTCTGAATTAGTGGCCTGCTCCTTGAAAGCGGCAGCTCTAGCCTTTAGTTCGGTGCGAATGATGCCTGTAATCCATGCTTCTGGTTGGGATATGTACGTATGGTCACTGTGGGGACGACGTCGTCGATGCACTTATTGATGAAGCCGGTGACTGAGGTGGTGTACTCATCAATGCCATCGGATAAATCCCGGAACATATTCCAGTCTGTGCTAGAAAAATATTCCTGTAGCGTAGCATCTACGCCATCTGACCACTTCCGTATTGAGCGAGTCACTGGTACTTCCTGCTTTAGCTTTTGTTTGTAAGCAGGAATCAGGAGGATAGAATTATGGTCAGATTTTCCAAATGGAGGGCGAGGGAGAGCTTTGTACCGGTCTCTTTGTGTGGAGGAAAGGTGGTCAAGAGTTGTTTTCCCTCTGGCTGCACATGTGACATGCTGGTAGATATTAGGTAAAGGGATTTAAGTTTGCCTGCATTAAAGTCCCTGGCCACTAGGAAAGCCGCTTCTGGATGAGCATTTACTTGTTTGCTTATGGCCTTATGCAGCTCGTTGAGTGCGATCTTAGTGCAAGCATTGGTTTGTGGTGGTAAATAGACGGCTACGAAAATATTGGGCACCAGCCATCACGCACCAGCTGTTATTGACAAATAGACAAACACCTCCACCCCTCGTCTTACCAGACGTAGCTGTTCTGTCCGGCCGATGCATGGAAAACTCAGCCAACTGTATATTACCCGAGTCGTCATTTAGCCACAACTCAGTGATACGTAAGGTATTACAGTTTTTAATGTCCCGTTGGTAGGATAGTCTCAAATGGCCCTCATCCAGTTTGTTGGCTAATAGAACAGATGGTAGAATGGTAGAAGCAGGTTACCCACTCGCCGACTAATTCTCACAAGGCACCCCGATCTTTGCCCCCCGTATTTCCTTATTTTCTTCATGTGAATGACAGGGATTTGGGCCTTGTCTGGGAGCAACATTATATCCTTTGCGTCAGACTCATTAAATAAAAAATCTTCTTCCAGTTCCAGGTGAGTAATCGCTGTTCTGATATCCAGAAGCTCTTTTCGGTCATAAGAGGCGGTAGCAATAACATTAGGTACAAAATAAGTTACAAACTATGCGAAAAAACACAAAATGGCACAATTGGTTAGGAGCTCTTAAAACGGTAGCCATCCCCTCAGGTGCCAATATTTATGCTTGCTTGCATTTATTATAGTAAGAAATCATGGTAAGAAATGTAGTTGTTTTTGGAAAGTTTATACACTACTATTTTTGTAATGAGGCACATAGAGTGAATAAAGATCACATCACATAGCATCTGTTTATATCTAGAAGGGATGTTAATTTAAGACGATGAGGACTCTGCTTTTTATGGGAGAATACATAAAATTCTTCATATATTTTTTATTTCATTTTTGGGGCATCACATACTGTAGAATGTCATAACACAGACAGTAGATGTTAAACAAATTTTCTAAAATATTTGGGTCAAACAGGACACTGTTAGTGAAGAAGACAACAAACACATGCAACTTCTCCATATACCCTGGACCATCCATGCTCAAGGCTTGGTGATTCTTCACAGAGATTATATTCTATAATGTTAACTTCATTTTATTTTTTTAGTGCATATCCTTGTTTGTTTCAATGTTAAATAAAGTACACAATCACTCCCAATATACAATCATGTGACATCATGAGACTAAAACACAAGTAGGTTCTTATTGATCATGGTTGGTCTTTTGGGACCATTTGTACGCACCTGGCTATAATAGGAACAGGAGTCAACATGTTGGAGTAAATATTGAACAAAGAAACCTTGAACAGTTCAACAGCACGATCACTCCATTAATAAATACATCACGAAAGACACACCTGCTGAAAGAATGAGTGTGGTCAATGTAAGCAAGGTCATCATGAAGTGCTTTGAGAGACTAGTCAAGGACCATATCACCTCCACCCTACCTGACATCCTAGACCCACTCCAATTTTCTTACCGCCCCAATAGGTCCACAGGCGACACAATCGCAACCACACTGCACACTGCCCACTGACCCTGGGTCTCGACACCACCCTGTGCAAAGCTGGACTTCCTGACGGGCCACCCCCAGGTGGTGAGGGTAGGTAACAACATCTCCACCCCGCTGATCCGCAACACTGGGGCCCCACAAGGGTGCGTTCTGAGCCCTCTCCTGTACTCCCTGTTCACCCACGACTGCATGGCCATGCACGCCTCCAACTCAATCATCAAGTTTGCCGACGACACTACAGTGGTAGGCTTGATTACCAACAATGACGAGGCAGCCTACAGGGAGGAGGTGAGGGCCCTCGGAGTGTGGTGTCAGGAAAGTAACCTCACACTCAACGTCAACAAAACAAAGGAGATGATTGTGGACTTCAAGAAACAGCAGAGGGAGCACCCCCCTATCCATATCGACGGGACAGTAGTGGAGAGGGTAGTAAGTTTTAAGTTCCTTGGCGTACACATCACGGACAAACTGAATTGGTCCACTCACACAGACAGCGTTGTGAAGAAGGCGCAGCAGCGCCTCTTCAACCTCAGGAGGCTGAAGAAATTTGGTTTGTCACCAAAAGCACTCACAAACTTCTACAGATGCACAATAGAGAGCATCCTGTCGGGCTGTATCACCGCCTGGTACGGCAACTGCTCCGCTCACAACCGTAAGGCTCTCCAGAGGGTAGTGAGGTCTGCACAACGCATCACCGGGGGCAAACTACCTGCCCTCCAGGACACCTACACCACCACCACCCGATGTCACAGGAAGGCCAAAAAGATCATCAAGGACAACAACCACCCGAGCCACTGCCTGTTCACCCCACTATCATCCAGAAGGCAAGGTCAGTACAAGTGCATCAAAGCAGGGACCGAGAGACTGAAAAACAGCTTCTATCTCAAGGCCATCAGACTGTTAAACAGCCACCACTAACATTGAGTGGCTGCTGCCAACATACTGACTCAACTCCAGATCACTTTAATAATGGAAATTGATCAAAAAAATGTATCACTAGCCACATTAAACAATGCCACTTAATATAATGTTTACATACCCTACATTGCTCATCTCATATGTATATGTATATACTGTAAACAATCATCTATTGCATCTTGCCATCTTTATGTAATACATGTATCACTAACCACTTTAAACTATGCCACTTTTAATGTTTACATACCCTACATTACTCATCTCATATGTATATACTGTACTCGATACCATCTACTGCATCTTGCCTATGCCGTACCATCACTCATTCATATATCTTTATGTACATATTCTTTATCCCTTTACACTTGTGTGTATAAGGCAGTAGTTGTGGAATTGTTTGGTTAGATTACTTGTTGGTTATTATCGCATTGTAGAAACTAGAAGCACAAGCATTTCGCTACACTCGCATTAACATCTGCTATCCATGTGTATGTGACAAATAAAATTGGATTTGATTTGATTTGAAGAGGGAAGAGGGAGTCAGAGTCAGGGGTCAGTTGAGTTATCCAACATGGCCGCTTGCTACACTACCACTGGGACTTCCCATGCACTGTCTGCCAGGATATTATTTGACAGCGACTGGCAACAAGATTTACACACCACTCTTGTGAATGCAGTCTGAGTATTTGTCAATATTGTTGTGAGTGGAGAGAGGTGGCGCACGGCAGCAGCCGTCAATTGGTGAATGTTGTGGTGTTCCTCAGGCACTGCTTCAAGGCAGGAATACACTCCGCAGGCTGTTAATAACACTAATTTCAGGCCCATTTACAGAGGCCCGCTGCAGCAACAAGGTAATGACACTCCAACAATTACCTTATGTCACGACTGGGACAACAATATGCATCCTGAAAGCCTCATATCCCTCACTATTTCCACTACATTCTGAAGCACAATTGCCTCTGTCTCAACTGTCTTTGTCAACTGGTTTTCTATGGAGGCAAAGGTTGAATGAACGATTTACATTTTTTATAGCGCCCGAAAGCAAATTAGCAACATGAATAATACGTCTCTTGGAAAAGTTTGGTTGATTTAGTTCTGAACTGCAGCTCTTTTGTTTTGCTTGTCAGAAGTTCATAATGACCGATTCACAGTAATTTGTCTGAGTCTCTCTCAGGAATTAGCCAATTATACCATCCTCTATTTCCCATTAGTCATACAGCACTTATAGTAAATACTAAGCACAGGTAGAACACAAACAAACCATCCCATCACCTTCTCTTCACCTTCTAATCACCAGCTCTTCTTTTATGACCATGTATATAGTTTTTTATTTTGAAGTAACTGCTTTTTCGGTTTGTTCCTAGATACTTCTCCTCCCACTCAGCCACTCAGAATCTCTATCATTAAAAGCACCATCCACCAATTAATAAACTCTCTGAGCTCCACAGCAGTAATCTACTCCACTCTGTCTTTTGTCACAAGATCTATTTGATATAGTTCAGTATTTACACAAATACGTTTTTTCCCCCTGTATTACCCAAGAAAAGTTCCACTCAAATCACTACCCCAATCCCTCAAATAGTGGCAATCAGAATTACGGAAAGATGCCACAGTATCTTCCGTAGATTCCAGGAAAAATGCCGAATAAATGCATGAATGAATGGTTTGTGGAATGAGTGTGTGAACGAATGTATAAATGAATGATTGTATCTAACAATACTATGTATACCCTTTCACAAAAGCTATATCAGATAGCGTGATATTATCGGGTTTCATTGGTGATTGATGTTATCTTAAATAGATGTTCACCTCTTTTAAAAAGGTCACTGGCAACATGTGCCTTTCTGTAATACCATTGGGCCATGGCGGCACTACTCTGTGGGCAAACACTCAAATGGTCTGCATGTTGGACAGGAATTCCCCTCATAGCAGAGCCAAACCACAGCATGGCGGGTGGCAGCTGACTCTTAACAGTGCAGGGTGGATACTGTGGAGAATGCACTGCTTTTTTTGCCAAAAGGTCTGTCAGGAGACCAAGACACCCTTCTGTGTAACACAACAACAAATAACCCACCAGCACTTGTCGCTTTGATATATAAAACCCAGGGCTTTCCGAGAAGACATTGAGCATCAGGTGGCACACAGAATGCACACTGCACAGACAGGTGTTGTCATATGCTAAAACTGTGTGTCTATCATAGTGGACACCCCCCCCCCCCCCCCACATTATGCTCATCAGAGAAAACCCATGATGTTCCTCCCTCAAGAGGCAGAAAAGATTTGGCATGGGCCCTCAGATCCTCAAAAAGTTATACAGCTGCACCATTGAGAGCATCTTGACTGGCTGCATCACTGCTTGGTGTGGCAACTGCTTGGCATCCGACCGTAAGGCGCTAAAGAGGGTAGTGCGTACTGGGCCGAGCTCCCGGGCATCCAGGACCTCTATACCAGGCGGTGTCAGAGAAAGTCCACAAAAAATGTTAGACTCCAGCCACCCAAGTCAGACTGTTTTCTCTGCTCCTGCACTGCAAGCGGTACCGGAGGGCCAAGTCTGGGACCAAAAGGCTCCTGAACAGCTTCTACCCACAAGCCATAAAACTGCTGTACAGTTAATAAGATGGCTACCCAGACTCTTTGCATTGACCCCCTTTTTTTTGCACTGACTCTTTTGCACGGACTCTATGCAAACTCACTGGACTCTACCCACACACTCACACATACGACAATGACACACACACACTACATACTCACACAGACACACTTTCCCACTCTTTCCCGCTTTTCACATACGCTACTCTGTTTATTGTCTATCCTGATTGACTAGTCACTTTTACCCCTACCTACATGTACATATTACCTCAACTACCTCGTACCCCTGCACAATGACTCGGTACCAGTACTCCTTGTATATAGCCTCGTTATTGTTATTTTGTGTTACTATTTCCTTTTGTTATTTAGCACATTTTTCTTACTTTTTTGCGTTGTTGGGAAAGGGTTCTTAAGTAAGCATTTCACGGTGAAGTCTACACCTGTTCTATTTGTATTTTCCTTGCATGTATTATTTATCATTATTCATTAAAAGTGATAACATCTTTGTATTTTTATCAAGAACCCTTAAGAGAAGGATAACTTGGCTTTGAAAAAAAGAGGTCGTAGTTTGACCATTACTGTATCTATTCACCAGCAGGCTTTTATTACATTTTTATGTCATTTACTCTTCACATGACTGAATATAATTGAGCTACAGTACCAACCCCAGATGAACAAATCCATTCAGAATCAGTTTAGAGTAAGAGGCAGGCAGGCAGGAGGCATTACCTCCTCTATAGGCTATATTTGCCTGAAGCATTAATTTCCCCGACTGGAGTGACAGAATGGAGCGTTAATGATGTCTGTGGTGAGAGTGCTGGCGTCTCCCCCGCGTACTAAGAACTAATGGGCTGTGCCGCTCTGGATATCTGGGCACACTGTGCAGTAATACCATGTTTAAAACAACTGGGATCTCAGAAATATCCGACTTCAGTGCATTCAAGACAACTGTGAACCCAGAAAAAAAGAGTGCCGACTGGGAAAATAGTTTTGAATGGTCATCCAACTTGGAATTCTAAGTCGGAAACTCAATCATCTTTCTAGAATTCTCCGACCTGAAGATCACTGACGTCATGATTAGATCTAGTTTTTTCCCGAGTTCCCAGTTGTCTTGAAAGCACCATAAGAGGACTGAAAATAGAGCCACAGCTGCACCTGGCGGATCGCTGTCATTCTAAAGGTCAGTGAGTGACTTCACTCTTGGTCAGGAGGTCGAGTCAGCGTCTGACAATGGCAGACCAGAGGAGAGGAGGGACCTTCAAAGTATTCTTTAAGTCAAATTAACGATGAAGAGGAATCCTAAATGTGAGGGTAAAAAGTGGAAAATAGTTGCTCTTTCATATCTCCAGGCTGTTAACATTTTGCATGGATGCACATAATGGCATTAATACTTGCTCTCTCTCTGCCTCCTTTCAAGCAATCAAACAAACTCACATAATGACAATGAAATATGGCATTGCCAATTCATGGAAAAGCAGCAACAACAAGAAAACATCATACAACACTGGGCTGATGGAAGGAGAATCAGTTACATATCAATTCAATTAACAGTTTGAGAGAGTTCTCATCTATCTATCTATCTAGTCCCCCAAAGCAGTTGGAGACGGCAGTTGAAACAGTGTTTTGTTTTGGTGCTGAGACTTTGTCAGGTCCTACCTTTAGGCGTCCAGATTTTGCCGCAAATTTCTTTTATTGATAATCCCATACCAAGTTGAGGACAGGAGAGACTGTCAGCAGTTGTTTTAACTTTTCTGCAGATGTCCTATTGGTGAAGCCAGTTTCTGGAGTAGGCTATTAGTGACATATCCCTGCTAACCCCTGTTGTAAGCCTGTGTGCTCAAAATATTTGACATACCTCACAGAGCCATACGAGTGACAGGCACAATGGACTACCCCTTGCACATGCTTCAAATTATTTGGTGTGTGTGTGAGAAAGAGAGAGAGAGTCTGTGTCTTTAGAGTGGATATCTGGCGGAAGGAATGTCATCCGAATATTGTCTCTTCAAGTTTATATTTTAGACTTCTAGTTTGAATCTTATGTCAGGAATCTGTTTAATATTAATAAACACTTTTTCACTACAGAAATGTAGATTTAATCATACATTATAAAAGTGAGAGAGAGCTTAGAAAATATATCTAATTACAAGCGTATTTAAGCAATTCCAAACATTCTAACTTCCTACTGTACTCACTGAACGAGGTATACTGTGAAGTGCATAAACACAGTGCCATGTATGACGTGAGGATGCCTACACTCATTCTCTACTGCCACCTAGTGTTAGAAGTACACCAATGCAATCGTGAGTTACAGGAGACAGTACAATTGTGCTCCAGGAAGGACACTGTTCTGGAACTGAACATCAACATGAACCCAGATTCATAAGTGGCTGTATGCCAGGTGTATATGATTGGAGTCTCAAAACGACTTGTTTTTGTCTACACACCTAAAATCAGTCTTATTGATGATCTATTGTAAAAAATAGATCTAAATATCAATGGGACTCCCTGCTAAAATAAAGGTGAAATAAAATATATAAAAAGTCCTAAATTAAATTGTGATTACACAATGGAAGTTACAGTGTAACTTCTACATTCCTCATCATGTTTGTCCTCATTGTTAATCTATTAGTACCCTCTTGTTAAGCACTGATCTAGAGTAATAACATAGGACAGCTAGACTGAACAAAAGTTAATGAACAAGAGCCACAATCACAGATAAAGTCTATGGGTAGTAATTTCTTCAAAAGCTGAAAGGCTAAATAGAGAAAGAAAGACATAAGCTCACCCCACTCTCCCTTGATGTCGTCTTGCGTAACTGTCTTGTTTCATGGCGTTGTACTCTGGCAGGGCCTCCAGTGTTTTTTCCAAGAGGGAAGAAATAGAGGAAGTTCTTACGTTAATGCAGGAAGGTTGCTAGTAAGAGCCATGGTAACACATTTTATTCCAAGCCAAATTTGCCAGTGGGCATTTGTCAGTGGACTTTGACCATTGTCTGTCATTGTTGGTACAGCATCATCTTTTACTGTATTTTTTACTGTCTGTTACTTCCCATGTCAACTCAATGATTCCATTCAGGCATGGGTGATGCAGTTTGCATGTTAAAACAAAGTATATTATGTTTCTTTGGGACTGTTTTATTGACATGAATCATTCACTGATCATACCGATAAATACACTACTTGACCAAACGTATGTGGACACCTGTCAACATCTAATTCCAAAATCATAAAATCATGGGCATTAGTATGGTCCCCCCTTTTCTGCTATAACAGCCTCCACTCTTCTGGAAAGGCTTTCCACTAGATGTTAGAACATTGCTGCAGGGTCTTGCTTCCATTCAGCCACAAGAGCATTAGTAAGTTCAGGCACTGATGTTGGGAAATTAGGCCTGTCTCGCAGTCGGCGTTCCAATTCATCCCAAAGGTGTTCGATGAGGTTCAGGTAAGGGCTCTGTGCAAGTCAGTCAAGTTCTTCCACACTGATCTCGACAAACAATTTCTGCATGGACCTCGCTTTGTGCACAGGGGCATTGTCATGCTGACACAAGAAAGGGCCTTTCCTAAACTGTTATTACAAAGTTGGAAGCACAGAATTGTTTAGAATGTCATTGTATGCTGTAGTGTTAAGATTTCCCTTCTACTGGAACCAAGGGGCCTAACCTGAGCCATGAAAAACAGACCCAGACCATTATTCATCATCCACCAAACCTTACAGTTGGCACCATGCATTGGGGCAGGTAGTGTTCTCCTGGCATCTGCCAAACCCAGATTCGTCCATCGGACTGCCAGATGGTGGAGCGTGATTCATCACACCAGAGAACGCGTTTCCACAGCTCCAGAGTCCAATGGCGGTGAGCTTTACACCACTCCAGCCAACGCATGGCACAGCACATGGTGATCTTAGGCTTGTGTGCTGCTGCTCAGCCATGAAAAATCAATTTAATGAGGCTCCCAAACGAATGGTTCATGTGCTGACATTGCTTCAGAGGCAGTTTGGAAGTTGGTAGTAGTGAGTGTTGCAACTGAGGACAGACTATTTTTACGCACTTCAGTACTGGGTGGTCCCATTCCGTGAGCTTTGTTCTGTGAGCTTGTGTGGCCTACCACTTAGTGGCTAAGCCGTTGATGCTCCTAGATATTTCCACGTCACAATAACAGCACTTACAGTTGACCGGGGCAGCTCTAGCAAGGCAGAAATTTGACTACCTGACTTGTTGGAAAGGTGTTATCCTATGACGGTGCCATGTTGAAAGTCACTGACCTCTTCAGTAAGGCCATTCTACTGCCAATGTTTGTCTATGGAGATTGCATGGCATTGTGTTTGATTTTATACACGGTTAGCAATGGGTGTGGCGGAAATAGCCAAATCCACTCATTTGAAGGGTTGTCCACGTTCTTTTGTATATAGAGTGTATATAGTGGTGGCCTATTGTTTTACACATTTGTAATTCAGTGGAGGCTGCTGAGGGGAGGACGGCTCATAATAATGGATGGAATGGAGTCAATGGAATGGTATTAAACACATCAATCATGTGGTTCCCATGTGGTTGATACCACTCCATTGACTCCATTCAAAGCCATTATTATGAGCTGTCCTCCCCTCAGCAGCCTCCACCGCTGTAAATCCCGTAAGAGCTTCAGGAAACGAAGAACCACATTTCAATGCCCTGTTTTCATCAGTAGGAGGAGCAGTTAGACACCTGATAAGAAAGGAACGAAAACGTTTTGCATAGTTATTTTATTGTTGTCCACTAGGGGGATGTATGGATTCATACAGGTCAGGAGGGTTACCTGTTCTTCCAGTGATTGTTTCACCAGCAACTTATCTTGAAAAATCATGTAAGTAGCACACAACAAAATACAATTTGAAGTTTAATACATTTACAAGTAAGGCAAAGTCAGGCTTTTAGATACAATTTGCTTTATTGTATCACATGATACAGAGCTACATTAGAAGCATTCTTTCCACTGCCATAATAACAGTTATATCTTCAATTGACATGGCACATTTCACGGTGTATGTTGATATATGTTCTCTTTATTTACAGTGTTGTCTCTTCCAGCACAACCTACTGTCCTACCTTCTGAACAGTTTATGCTTCAGCTGCCTTAATTTGGTGTCTCTGTTTCCATGAAAACTCCAGCAGTGGCCTGATGTTTTCCATAAAAACTCCAGCAGTGGCCTGATGTTTTACATAAAAACTCCAGCAGTGGCCTGATGTTTTCCATAAAAACTCCAGCTGTGGCCTGATGTTTTCCATAAAAATTCCAGCAGTGGCCTGATGTTTTCCATAAAAATTCCAGCAGTGACCTGATGTTTCCATAAAAACTCCAGCAGTGGCCTGATGTTTTCCATAAAAACTCCAGCAGTGACCTGATGTTTCCATAAAAATTCCAGCAGTGGCCTGATGTTTTCCATAAAAACTCCAGCAGTGATGTTTTCCATAAAAACTCCAGCAGTGGCCTGATGTTTTCCATAAAAACTCCAGCAGTGACCTGATGTTTCCATAAAAATTCCAGCAGTGGCCTGATGTTTTCCATAAAAATTCCAGCAGTGGCCTGATGTTTTACATAAAAACTCCAGCAGTGGCCTGATGTTTCACATAAAAATTCCAGCAGTGGCCTGATGTTTTCCATAAAAACTCCAGCAGTGGCCTGATGTTTTCCATAAAAACTCCAGTTTGGCCTGATGTTTTCCATAAAAACTCCAGCAGTGGCCTGATGTTTTACATAAAAATTCCAGCAGTGGCCTGATGTTTTCCATAAAAATTCCAGCAGTGGCCTGATGTTTACAGAGCTACATAAAAATTCCAGCAGTGGCCTGATGTTTTCCATAAAAATTCCAGCAGTGGCCTGATGTTTTACATAAAAACTCCAGCAGTGGCCTGATGTTTTACATAAAAATTCCAGCAGTGGCCTGATGTTTTCCATAAAAACTCCAGCAGTGGCCTGATGTTTCCATAAAAACTCCAGCAGTGGCCTGATGTTTTACATAAAAACTCCAGCAGTGGCCTGATGTTTTACATAAAAACTCCAGCAAAACTCCAGCAGTGGCCTGATGTTTTACATAAGTTTGGAGGGAGAGGTACTGTATTACAGAGCTCAGTTTGGAGCGAGAGGTACTGTATTACAGAGCTCAGTTTGGAGGGAGAGGTACTGTAGTACAGAGCTCAGTTTGGAGGGAGAGGTACTGTATTACAGAGCTCAGTTTGGAGGGAGAGGTACTGTATTACAGAGCTCAGTTTGGCCTGATTACAGAGCTCAGTTTGGAGGGAGAGGTACTGTATTACAGAGCTCAAGGGAAACTGTATTACAGAGCTCAGTTTGGAGGAGAGGTACTGTATTAGAGGCTACATTACAGGCTCTTTGGATACTGTTTACAGAGGTACTCAGCTTTGGAGGGAGAGGTACTGTATTACAAAGTTTGGAGGGAGACTGTATTACAGAGCTCAGTTTGGAGGGAGAGGTACTGTAGAGCTCAGTTTGGAGGGAGCTGATGTTTTAGAGCTCAGTTTGGAGGGAAGGTACTGTATTACAGAGCTCAGTTTGGAGGGAGAGGTACTGTATTACAGAGCTCAGTTTGGAGGAGAGAGTACTGTATTACAGAGCTCAGTTTGGAGGGAGAGGTACTGTATTACAGAGCTCAGTTTGGAGGGAGAGGTACTGTATTACAGAGCTCAGTTTGGCCTGTATTACAGAGCTCAGTTTGGAGGGAGCGAGAGGTACTGTATTACAGAGCTCAGTTTGGAGGGAGAGGTACTGTATTACAGAGCTCAGTTTGGAGGGAGAGGTACTGTATTACAGAGCTCCGTTTGGAGGGAGGGAGAGGTACTGTATTACAGAGCTCAGTTTGGAGGGAGGAGAGGTACTGTATTACAGAGCTCAGTTTGGAGGGAGAGTGTTTACAGAGCTCAGTTTGGAGGAGGAGAGGTACTGTATTACAGAGCTCAGTTTGGAGGAGGGAGAGGTACTGTATTACAGAGCTCAGTTTGGAGGGAGAGGTACTGTATTACAGAGCAGCATTACAGAGCTCAGTTTGGAGGGAGAGGTACTGTATTACAGAGCTCAGTTTGGAGGGAGAGGTACTGTATTACAGAGCTCAGTTTGGAGGAGGAGAGGTACTGTTTGGATGTTTACAGAGCTCAGTTTGGAGGGAGGGAGAGGTACTGTATTACAGAGCTCAGTTTGGAGGGAGCGAGAGGTACTGTATTACAGAGCTCAGTTTGGAGGGAGAGGTACTGTATTACAGAGCTCAGTTTGGAGGGAGAGGTACTGTATTACAGAGCTCAGTTTGGAGGGAGAGTACTGTATTACAGAGCTCAGTTTGGAGGGAGAGGTACTGTATTACAGAGCTCAGTTTGGAGGAGAGGTACTGTATTACAGAGCTCAGTTTGGAGGGAGAGGTACTGTATTACAGAGCTCAGTTTGGAGGGAGAGGTACTGTATTACAGAGCTCAGTTTGGAGGGAGAGGTACTGTATTACAGAGCTCAGTTTGGAGGGAGAGGTACTGTATTACAGAGCTCAGTTTGGAGGGAGAGGTACTGTATTACATAGCTCAGTTTGGAGGGAGAGGTACTCTGTTACAGAGCTCAGTTTGGAGGGAGGGAGAGGTACTGTATTACAGAGCTCAGTTTGGAGGGAGAGGTACTGTATTACAGAGCTCAGTTTGGAGGGAGAGGTACTGTATTACAGAGCTCAGTTTGGAGGGAGAGGTACTGTATTACAGAGCTCAGTTTGGAGGGAGAGGTACTGTCTTATAGAGCTCAGTTTGGAGGGAGAGGTACTGTATTACAGAGCTCAGTTTGGAGGGAGAGGTACTGTATTACAGAGCTCAGTTTGGAGGAGAGGTACTGTATTACAGAGTACTGTATTACAGAGCTCAGTTTGGAGGGAGAGGTACTGTATTACAGAGCTCAGTTTGGAGGGAGAGGTACTGTATTACAGAGCTCAGTTTGGAGGGAGAGGTACTGTATTTGGAGGGAGAGGTACAGAGCTCAGTTTGGAGGGGGAGAGGTACTGTATTACAGAGCTCAGTTTGGAGGGAGCGAGATGTACTGTATTACAGAGCTCAGTTTGGAGGGAGAGGTACTGTATTACAGAGAGAGAGGTACTGTAGAGCTTTTGGAGGGAGAGGTACTGTATTACAGAGCTCAGTTTGGAGGGAGAGCTCAGTTTGGAGGGAGAGGTACTGTATTACAGAGCAGTTTGGAGGGAGAGGTACTGTATTACAGAGCTCAGTTTGGAGGAGAGGTACTGTATTACAGAGCTCAGTTTGGAGGGAGAGGTACTGTATTACAGAGCTCAGTTTGGAGGAGGTACTGTATTACAGAGCTCAGTTTGGAGGGAGAGGTACTGTATTACAGAGCTCAGTTTGGAGGGAGAGGTACTGTATTACAGAGCTCAGTTTGGAGGGAGGGAGACTGTATTACAGAGCTCAGTTTGGAGGGAGAGAGGTACTGTATTACAGAGCTCAGTTTGGAGGTTTGGAGGGAGGGGAGTACTGTATTACAGAGCTCAGTTTGGAGGGAGGGTACTGTAGAGCTCAGTTTGGAGGGAGGGAGAGGTACTGTATTACAGAGCTCAGTTTGGAGGGAGAGGTACTGTATTACAGAGCTCAGTTTGGAGGGAGAGGTACTGTATTACAGAGCTCAGTTTGGAGAGGAGAGGTACTGTATTACAGAGCTCAGTTTGGAGGGAGAGGTACTGTATTACAGAGCTCAGTTTGGAGGGAGAGGTACTGTATTACAGAGCTCAGTTTGGAGGGAGAGGTAGAGGTACTGTATTACAGAGCTCAGTTTTGGAGGAGAGGTACTGTATTACAGAGCTCAGTTTGGAGGGAGAGGTACTGTATTACAGAGCTCAGTTTGGAGGGAGGGAGAGGTACTGTATTACAGAGCTCAGTTTGGAGGGAGAGGTACTGTATTACAGAGCTCAGTTTGGAGGGAGGGAGAGGTACTGTATTACAGAGCTCAGTTTGGAGGGAGAGGTACTGTATTACAGAGCTCAGTTTGGAGGGAGAGGTACTGTATTACAGAGCTCAGTTTGGACGGAGAAGTACTGTATTACAGAGCTCAGTTTGGAGGGAGAGGTACTGTATTACAGAGCTCAGTTTGGAGGGAGAGGTACTGTATTACAGAGCTCAGTTTGGAGGGAGGGAGAGGTACTGTATTACAGAGCTCAGTTTGGAGGGAGCGAGAGGTACTGTATTACAGAGCTCAGTTTGGAGGGAGAGGTACTGTATTACAGAGCTCAGTTTGGAGGGAGCTACTGTATTACAGAGCTCAGTTTGGAGGAGGTACTGTATTACAGAGCTCAGTTTGGAGGGGGAGGTACTGTATTACAGAGCTCAGTTTGGAGGGAGAGGTACTGTATTACAGAGCTCAGTTTGGAGGGAGAGGGAGGGAGGGTACTGTATTACAGAGCTCAGTTTGGAGGAGCGAGAGTACTGTATTACAGAGCTCAGTTTGGAGGGAGCGAGAGGTACTGTATTACAGAGCTCAGTTTGGAGGGAGAGGTACTGTATTACAGAGCTCAGTTTGGAGGGAGCTGTATTACAGAGCTCAGAGGTACTGTATTACAGAGAGGTACTCAGAGCTCAGTTTGGAGGGGAGAGGGTACTGTATTACAGAGCTCCGTTTGGAGGGAGGGAGAGGTACTGTATTACAGAGCTCAGTTTGGAGCGAGAGGTACTGTATTACAGAGCTCAGTTTGGAGGGAGAGGTACTGTATTACAGAGCTCAGTTTGGAGGGAGGGAGAGGTACTGTATTACAGAGCTCAGTTTGGAGGGAGGGAGAGGTACTGTATTACAGAGCTCAGTTTGGAGGGAGAGAGATGTACTGTATTACAGAGCTCAGTTTGGAGGGAGAGGTACTGTATTACAGAGCTCAGTTTGGAGCGAGAGGTACTGTATTATAGAGCTCAGTTTGGAGGGAGAGGTACTGTATTACAGAGCTCAGTTTGGAGGGAGCGAGAGGTACTGTATTACAGAGCTCAGTTTGGAGGGAGAGGTACTGTATTACAGAGCTCAGTTTGGAGGGAGAGGTACTGTATTACAGAGCTCAGTTTGGAGGGAGAGGTACTGTATTACAGAGCTCAGTTTGGAGGAGGGAGGTACTGTATTACAGTCAGTTTGGAGGGACTGTAGAGCTCAGTTTGGAGGGAGAGGTACTGTATTACAGAGCTCAGTTTGGAGGAGAGGTACTGTATTACAGAGCTCAGTTTGGAGGGAGAG
Source organism: Oncorhynchus masou masou (assembly GCF_036934945.1). NCBI lineage: Eukaryota > Metazoa > Chordata > Actinopteri > Salmoniformes > Salmonidae > Oncorhynchus > Oncorhynchus masou. The sequence continues at coordinate 88,046,006 of NC_088235.1, read as the reverse complement.
GTACTGTATTACAGAGCTCAGTTTGGAGGGAGAGAGGCTACTGTATTACAGAGCTCAGTTTGGAGGGAGAGCTGTATTACAGAGCTCAGTTTGGAGGGAGAGAGCTCAGTTTGGAGGAGGGAGAGGTACTGTATTACAGAGCTAGTTTGGAGGGAGAGGTACTGTATTACAGAGCTCAGTTTGGAGGGAGAGGTACTGTATTACAGAGCTCAGTTTGGAGGGAGAGGTACTGTATTACAGAGCTCAGTTTGGAGGGAGACTGTATTACAGAGCTCAGTTTGGAGGGAGAGGTACTGTATTACAGAGCTCAGTTTGGAGGGGGAGGGAGAGGTTGTATACAGAGCTCAGTTTGGAGGGAGAGGTACTGTATTACAGAGCTCAGTTTGGAGGGAGAGGTACTGTATTACAGAGCTCAGTTTGGAGGGAGGGAGAGGTACTGTATTACAGAGCTCAGTTTGGAGCTCTGTATTACAGAGCTCAGTTTGGAGGGAGCGAGGGTAGATTACAGGTACTGTATTACAGAGCTCAGTTTGGAGGGAGAGGGTACTGTATTACAGAGCTCAGTTTGGAGGGAGAGGTACTGTATTACAGAGCTCAGTTTGGAGGGAGAGGAGAGCTACAGAGCTTTTGGAGGAGAGGTACTGTATTACAGAGCTCAGTCATTACAGTTTGGAGGGAGAGGTACTGTATTACAGAGCTCAGTTTGGAGGAGGGAGAGGTACTGTATTACAGAGCTCAGTTTGGAGGCTCCGTTTGGAGGGAGAGGTACTGTATTACAGAGCTCAGTTTGGAGGAGTGAGAGGTACTGTATTACAGAGCTCCGTTTGGAGGGAGGGAGAGGTACTGTATTACAGAGCTCAGTTTGGAGGGAGAGGTACTGTATTACAGAGCTCAGTTTGGAGGGAGAGGTACTGTATTACAGAGCTCAGTTTGGAGGGAGAGGTACTGTATTACAGAGCTCAGTTTGGAGGGAGAGGTACTGTATTACAGAGCTCAGTTTGGAGGGAGGGAGAGGTACTGTATTACAGAGCTCAGAGTTTGGAGGGAGAGGTACTCAGAGCTTTGGAGGAGAGAGGTACTGTATTACAGAGCTCAGTTTGGAGGGAGAGGTACTGTATTAGGGAGAGGTACTGTATTAGAGCTCAGTTTGGAGGGAGAGGTACTGTATTACAGAGCTCAGTTTGGAGGAGGGAGCTGTATTACAGAGCTCAGTTTGGAGGGAGAGAGTACTGTATTACAGAGCTCAGTTTGGAGGGAGAGGTACTGTATTACAGAGCTCAGTTTGAGCTCAGTTTGGAGGGAGAGGTACTGTATTACAGAGCTCAGTTTGGAGGAGAGAGTACTGTATTACAGAGCTCAGTTTGGAGGGAGAGGTACTGTATTACAGAGCTCAGTTTGGAGGGAGCGAGAGGTACTGTATTACAGAGCTCAGTTTGGAGGGAGAGGTACTGTATTACAGAGCTCAGTTTGGAGGGAGAGGTACTGTATTACAGAGCTCAGTTTGGAGGGAGAGGTACTGTATTACAGAGCTCACTGTATTACAGAGCTCAGTTTGGAGGGAGAGGTACTGTATTACAGAGCTCAGTTTGGACTGTATTACAGAGCTCAGTTTGGAGGGAGAGGTACTGTATTACAGAGCTCAGTTTGGACTGTATTACAGAGCTCAGTTTGGAGGGAGAGGTACTGTATTACAGAGCTCAGTTTGGAGGGAGAGAGGTACTGTATTACAGAGCTCAGTTTGGAGGGAGCGAGAGGTACTGTTTACAGAGCTCAGTTTGGAGGAGAGGTACTGTATTACAGAGCTCAGTTTGGAGGGAGAGGTACTGTATTACAGAGCTCAGTTGGAGGGAGGAGAGGTACTGTATTACAGAGCTCAGTTTGGAGGGAGAGGTACTGTATTACAGAGCTCAGTTTGGAGGGAGGGAGAGGTACTGTATTACAGAGCTCAGTTTGGAGGAGAGACTGTATTACAGAGCTCAGTTTGGAGGGAGAGGTACTGTATTACAGAGCTCAGTTTGGAGGGAGAGGTACTGTATTACAGAGCTCAGTTTGGAGGGAGAGGTACTGTATTACAGAGCTCAGTTTGGACTGTATTACAGAGCTCAATTTATTACAGAGCTCAGTTTGGAGGGAGAGGTACTGTATTACAGAGCTCAGTTTGGAGGGAGGGAGAGGTACTGTATTACAGAGCTCAGTTTGGAGGGAGAGGTACTGTATTACAGAGCTCAGTTTGGAGGGAGAGTATTATAGAGCTACTGTATTACAGAGCTCAGTTTGGAGGGAGAGGTACTGTATTACAGAGCTCAGTTTGGAGGGAGAGGTACTCAGAGCTCAGTTTGGAGGAGAGAGAGGTATTACTGTTTGATTACAGAGCTCAGTTTGGAGGGAGTGAGAGGTACTGTATTACAGAGCTCCGTTTGGAGGGAGGGAGAGGTACTGTATTACAGAGCTCAGTTTGGAGGGAGGGAGAGCTCAGTTTGGAGGAGGGAGAGGTACTGTATTACAGAGCTCAGTTTGGAGGGAGAGGTACTGTATTACAGAGCTCAGTTTGGGGAGGGAGGGTACTGTATTACAGAGCTCAGTTTGGAGGGACTGTATTACAGAGCTCAGTTTGGAGGGAGAGGTACTGTATTACAGAGCTCAGTTTGGAGGGAGAGGTACTGTATTACAGAGCTCAGTTTGGAGGGAGAGGTACTGTATTACAGAGCTCAGTTTGGAGGGAGAGGTACTGTATTACAGAGCTCAGTTTGGAGGGAGGGAGAGGTACTGTATTACAGAGCTCAGTTTGGAGGGAGAGGTACTGTATTACAGAGCTCAGTTTGGAGGGAGAGAGGTACTGTATTACAGAGCTCAGTTTGGAGGAGAGGTACTGGAGCTCAGTTTGGAGGGAGAGGTAGGTACTGTATTATAGAGCTCAGTTTGGAGGGAGAGGTGGAGGCTCAGTTTGGAGGGAGGTACTGTATTACAGAGCTCAGCTCAGTTTGGAGGGAGAGGTACTGTATTACAGAGCTCAGTTTGGAGGGAGAGGTACTGTATTACAGAGCTCAGTTTGGAGGGAGAGGTACTGGAGCTCAGTTTGGAGGGAGACTGGAGCTACTGTATTACAGAGCAGTTTGGAGGGAGAGGTACTGTATTACAGAGCTCAGTTTGGAGGAGAGGTACTGTATTACAGAGCTCAGTTTGGAGGGAGAGGTACTCAGAGCTCAGTTTGGAGGGAGAGGTACTGTATTACAGAGCTCAGTTTGGAGGGAGAGGTACTGTATTACAGAGCTCAGTTGGAGGAGGAGAGGTACTGTATTACAGAGCTCAGTTTGGAGGGAGAGGTACTGTATTACAGAGCTCAGTTTGGAGGAGAGGTACTGTATTACAGAGCTCAGTTTGGAGGAGAGGTACTGTATTACAGAGCTCAGTTTGGAGGAGAGGTACTGTATTACAGAGCTCAGTTTGGAGGGAGAGGTACTGTATTACAGAGCTCAGTTTGGAGGAGAGGTACTGTATTACAGAGCTCAGTTTGGAGGGAGAGGTACTGTATTACAGAGCTTTTGGAGGGAGAGGTACTGTATTACAGAGCTCAGTTTGGAGGGAGAGGTACTGTATTACAGAGCTCAGTTTGGAGGGAGAGGTACTGTATTACAGAGCTCAGTTTGGAGGGAGGGAGAGGTACTGTATTACAGAGCTCAGTTTGGAGGGAGAGGTACTGTATTACAGAGCTCTGTATTACAGAGCTCAGTTTGGAGGGAGAGGTACTGTATTACAGAGCTCAGTTTGGAGGGAGAGGTACTGTATTACAGAGCTCAGTTTGGAGGGAGGGAGAGGTACTGTATTACAGAGCTCAGTTTGGAGGGAGAGGTACTGTAGGGAGGAGAGGTACTGTATTACAGAGCTCAGTTTGGAGGGGGAGAGGTACTGTATTACAGAGCTCAGTTTGGAGGGAGACTGTATTACAGAGCTACTGTATTACAGAGCTCAGTTTGGAGGGAGAGGTACTGTATTACAGAGCTCAGTTTGGAGGGAGAGGTACTGTATTACAGAGCTCAGTTTGGAGGGAGGGAGAGGTACTGTATTACAGAGCTCAGTTTGGAGGGAGAGGTACTGTATTACAGAGCTCAGTTTGGAGGGAGGGAGAGGTACTGTATTACAGAGCTCCATTTGGAGGGAGCGAGAGGTACTGTATTACAGAGCTCAGTTTGGAGGGAGAGGTACTGTATTACAGAGCTCAGTTTGGAGGGAGAGGTACTGTATTACAGAGCTCAGTTTGGAGGGAGAAGCACTGTATTACAGAGCTCAGTTTGGAGGGAGAGGTACTGTATTACAGAGCTCAGTTTGGAGGGAGAGGTACTGTATTACAGAGCTCAATGTGGAGGGATCGAGAGGTACTGTATTACAGAGCTCAGTTTGGAGGGAGAGGTACTGTATTACAGAGCTCAGTTTGGAGGGAGAGGTACTGCATTACAGAGCTGAGTTTGGAGCGAGAGGTACTGTATTACAGAGCTCAGTTTGGAGGGAGAGGTACTGTATTACAGAGCTCAGTTTGGAGGGAGAGGTACTGTATTACAGAGCTCTGTGTGGAGGGAGGGAGAGGTACTGTATTACAGAGCTCAGTTTGGAGGGAGAGGTACTGTATTACAGAGCTCAGTTTGGAGCGAGAGGTACTGTATTATAGAGCTCAGTTTGGAGGGAGAGGTACTTTATTACAGAGCACAGTTTGGAGGGAGAGGTACTGTATTACAGAGCTCAGTTTGGAGGGAGAGGTACTCTGTTACAGAGCTCAGTTTGGAGGGAGGGAGAGGTACTGTATTACAGAGCTCAGTTTGGAGGGAGAGGTACTGTATTACAGAGCTCAGTTTGGAGGGAGCGAGAGGTACTGTATTACAGAGCTCAGTTTGGAGGGAGCGAGAGGTACTGTATTACAGAGCTCAGTTTGGAGGGAGAGGTACTGTATTACAGAGCTCAGTTTGGAGGGAGAGGTACTGTATTACAGAGCTCAGTTTGGAGAGAGCGAGAGGTACTGTATTACAGAGCTCAGTTTGGAGGGAGAGGTACTGTATTACAGAGCTCAGTTTGGAGGGAGTGAGAGGTACTGTATTACAGAGAATGTAGGTCAGATTGTTGGAGTGGAGCAGCAGTGTGGAGGGAGAGCCACGTGGCCAGGGACTCAGACTTGGAGTCTTAGAGCAGGGAGTGCCAGGCTCCTCTCAGCCACCCATAAGGCTGCTTTTTACATGCCTGCCCTCAGCCCTCTGTCCAAAATGCCTGGAATCTAGAGATAGGCCAGCAACGATCATGTCTAGGGAAAGTCAATTGCTTATTAATGCAAGCCGACCTACCAACCAAGTGGCTCCACCATCTAAGGGGAATGTCATGACTGAAAAGGGAGTGAAAGAGGGCAAGAGAGGCAGAGGAGGTAGAGAGTGTGTGTGTGAGACGGGGGTGGGGGGTGTAAGAGAGCGGGAGTACAGAGAGCTGCAATGTGGGTTGTTTATCTTTCTTCTTGGCAGTGCTTTGTCTACACCATATGTGGCCCGGGGTCTGTTTTCAGGTAAAGGAGCGTCTAGCGGGAGGGAAACTGTGGCAGTGATGCCAATGGGGAGGTGTGGCATACTCTGACACCCACAGAGGCCCCTCCCTTCCTCCTCCCTCCCTTGGTTGCATGTGGCTGACTCAACATGCTCTGCTGTGGTGTGGTTTGGCCCATTGTGTTAGAGCTGGTGAGGGTATGCCCAATGCATAACTGGTACCACTGTTACACATCAGCTTGAAGTAAATGTCATGACACTATATTATTTACAGGACATTAAATAATATGATTGGATGTGGATGAGGATGAAACCCAAACATAATATGCTGCATTGTTAACCCAAGACAAACACACACAACATGCAACCTCATCTATATAAACATGCCACTTCATTGTACTTCAAACTGTTTAGCATTGGCACTGCGCTTCCAGCTGACAGCCTTAGCGTAAAATAAAAAATCACAACAGCAAATCCCCCCCGGACTGAAAAAACTAGCTGAGACTAAGAAATAAAAATAGCTAGGACTTTTGACACGGAAACTCTCTCATGCAGAGGATGTATCGGTGCAGACTCCTACACAGAGCATAAGAATGTGCCCTGGAGGCCATGTGCTCATTGCAGCGTATGGCATTAAAAGGGTCCCACTGTATGTTTTTATGGTCATGCTTGCCATGCTCAGATAGTAATGAGCATGTCGTCATTGTTTGATATATAAGTAGTGGTTAGTTGCTGTTGAATGGGGGTTGGTCTTTAACTGTGGTATCGTGTGATAGATGATGAGATGCTGCTGCAGTCAGAACACAACAGAGGACACAAGGCTTATCCCACAGGGAGATGTGAATGGCATCTGAAAAACGAATCGTCAGCGAGGGTGGCGGGGCGATGCTCCATTCCACTTCCCCCGCCTTCCAAATGGAGTGACCTAAATACTAATCAGGCAAGAAAGGAAAACCTGTTAGGATTTGCCAGTTCAAAACAGCATGGGGGAAGACGAGGCCTTTGGCGATTCCTCTTTGCGTGCTCTTGGTGTTTCACAGCTCCACCATATTAATGGTTTTCTCACTAATTAGAAGACGTCTCATTCAAGTCACAGTCGAATACAGAATACACATATTAGAGAAATCAATCTAGGCTATGCAAAGCAAATAAATAATATAGATTAAGAAGCAAAGAGACTAATTGAAAGGTTGAATTGCTTTTCTATTTCTGGTGGCTACAGCGATAGTTGTTACATCTCGCATGAATGCTGGCATTATGTCTCCAGTCTTTGTTCTACCCTGTCGGCATGGCAACACAGTCAAGCCTGCTCTATTATCAAAGATGCGTGTGTGTGTGTGTGTGTGTGTGTGTGTGTGTGTGTGTGTGTGTGTGTGTGTGTGTGTGTGTGTGTGTGTGTGTGTGTGTGTGTGTGTGTGTGTGTGTGTGTGTGTGTGTGTGTGTGTGTGTGTGTGTGTGTGTGTGTGTGTGTGTGTGTGTGTGTGTGTGTGTGTGTGTGTGTGTGGAAACGAAAGTAAGGTACATGACGTTGTTCAGCCCGACGCAATAGCTGAGGGCTAGTCAACCCATTTACCTGTGACTGTTTTCACGAGAAAGCACTGCCTTGTGTGCCTTATTGCTTTTATTTCATTTTAATTTAAACGTTATTTTGATAAGTAAATTCATACGATTTCATTCTTCCACCAGAAGATATAGTCCGGATCAGTACCAGTGCATGAGTAAAATCATTGGGGTAGCCAAGATAGAAAAAACAAACATATTACAACATGTGTGTTCTGATAATTACTTTGTTTGCTCTATAATCTGTTAGTTCATGCCTCGCAACCATGATATATGCCTAAGGCCGAGACAATAAGAAGACACAGAGGCAGAATGAATTCAACCACACCTTTGTTTCATCACAGAAACCGGAGAGCAACCTCTGTCCGGTAAAGCCCACAATGAAAAAAAAGTAACCTGTATTTAACTAGGCAAGTCAGTTAAGAACAAATTATTATTTACAATGACTGCTTACCGGGCAACAGTGGGTTAACTGCCTTGTTCAGGGGCAGGATAACAGATTTTTACCTTGTCAGCTCTAGAATTCTATATAGCAACCTTTCGGTTACTGGCCCAACGCTACCTGCCGCCACAAAGCATATTGCAAGTGACAAACACTTACATGACCTACAGCATGGTCAAGAATGTTCATGTTGGCCTCCCAAGTGGCACATTAGTCTAAGGCACTGCATCACAGTGTTAGCTGTGCCACTAGAGATCCTGGTTAGAGTCCAGGCTCTGTCACAGCCAGCCGTGACCAGGAGACCCATGGGGTGGTGCACAATTGACCTTGCGTCGTCTGTGTTAGGGGAGGATTTGGCCGGCAGGGATGTTCTTGTCCCATCACGCACTAGTGACTCCTGTGGCGGGCTGGGCGCTGACACGGTCACCAGGTGTACGGTGTTTCCTCCGACACATTGGTGCGGCTGGCTTCCAGGTTAAGTTGGCTTTGTGTCAAGAAGCAGCTTGGCTGTGTTGTGTTTCGGATTGCGCACGGCTCTCAACCGTCACCTCTCCCGAGTCTGTATGGGAGTTGCAGCGATGGGACAAGACTATAACTACCAATCGGATACCATGAAATTGGGGAGAAAAAGGGGTAAAAAAAAACAAAAGAATGTTCATGTTTCCAACATTTTTGGACTACTTAACAACTATTGATTTAGAACCACAAAGAGTTACTGCAATTCGCTAAGAAAACAGGAGCTGCCTCCAATATTCAGCACCATTTCAATATCGAATCACCTATACTTAGTCTAATACAATGACAACTAAAAAATACCAAAAACAATTTAGTCCAATCAAAGTAAGCTAAATATGATGTGGCTGTCCATCGTTCTGATTTATGTGTGTGTGAGTGTGTGAGTTAGTGTAAGTAGCCTAGAAAAAACATGTTGACTCACCCTACTCGTGGAGAATCGCCAATGCCATCGTCATGTTGACAAAAAGGTCTATGACTCGTCATACAGTGCATGCTTTTATTTTGTGTTGTCCTAGTCCACCTGGCTAATATACTTGCTCCCTATCCTAACTTCCTTTCATGGGCAATGTTAGCTAGTTAACATTGTCCCTCTACATCTAGCAACATATTGATTTTCCTTCCTCTCAGCCCAGCGGCACAATGTATTTTATGGTTGGATCAGAATTGCCATTATAATCATTGGCCAGTACGGAGAATTAAGTGAAACCACAAGTCCAAATCCCTATTTGCATCTATGGCTAATTTAGGAAAGAGCCAATTTTAGCTAGCTAGCTAACCCCTGGAGGACAGCAACACAACTAGATGCAACAATTCAAGATGTTTCTATCATGACGTATTTCTCTGTGATAGGAGTGAAGCCAAATCCAAACTGACTTCCCTTGACACTTTTTTTTGGTGCACTTAATACTGATAGGCTATTATTATATATTTTTTCATTATCAAGGGAGGCCTACACATACAAAGATAGATGGCCTACACATACAAAGCTATTTTACTTGCTCGGATGCTTTCTCCAGTGAAATACATTCAGCGTCTTGCAAATTTAAGGAATATTATGAAAACACAGAGAGATGAAAGATAACATACAGTGCCTTGCGAAAGTATTCGGCCCCCTTGAACTTTGCGACCTTTTGCCACATTTCAGGCTTCAAACATAAAGATATAGAACTGTATTTTTTTGTGAAGAATCAGCAACAAGTGGGACACAATTATGAAGTGGAACGACATTTATTGGATATTTCAAACTTTTTTAACAAATCAAAAACTGAAAAATTGGGCGTGCAAAATTATTCAATTGACATTTCTTTGTTTATATCAATAAATCAATAAAAATGATTTCAGTTGATTCATGATTTCGACTGGCTAAGAAACGCTGCCTGCCTGTCTGTCTCGTCCCGATTTACGTTCATTACTATGGGACAGCTGGAGATCGAATTTGAATATTTGAAACAATGTTGCAAATTTCGGAGAGACAGCAAGGTTAAAACAAATCTCCACTGTTGAAAACTAAATGTTAGTCTAAAGGAAATGTGAGATAATGTCTAGATGGTTTTTATAGTGGAGATCAAGTTTATAAGTAGCCTCGCTGGGCTGATGAGACAGTGAATTGCATAGTCAAATGGAACAGATAAAAAAAGCTATTTTAACGTCATAGATTTAGCCGGTGGTAACTTGAAGAATAGACACTGGCTGGAATGTAGTTTAACCAATCAGCATTCAGGATCAGACCCACGCGTTGTATAATGAACAGTAAGTAGTACACAGCTGTGGACTCCAAGATTTTGTCATAGTACCAGATCTTATGCCATACAGAGAAATGGGGATTGCTTCACAGAAGGGGGGGGGGGGGTTGGTTGTTGGGGGATGAGGGTGGTTTGACATCTGAAAACCATAGTCTTTATAGAGGAGATAACCTTTTCCATTCATCACATACACACCCATCATCTCCACCAACAATCATATCATGTGTTATTAGGTCAGAGGCAATTATACAATTTCCTCTCCCACCCCAGTGGTCTCCAGCTCTGGCCCCCGAGACAGTGGTTTTCAGTAGAGCACATTACGTTAATGATTAATTAATTCGGTGTTTATTTTGTTGGACTGGCCACAGGTGTTAATGAACCAGGCATGTTGTTTTGAATCCACTCTTCAGGTCTTTTACGTTAACAATGTACTAGTATGATCAATAGTGGTCTCTCTCACCACTATGTCCCTGGGTTACCTCATGTAAATAATGAATGTCTAGAATCTTTATGTATATTTCAGAGAATTCAAGTAACGGAGCTTTACAATTGATCTCCTGCATTAAAGGAGCATTTTACGTGTGTAGCTCTTTTTGTGTTGGTGAATCAATATGAGAATTGAATGAGAGCTAAGGAGAGTGTAGAGAGGAGCTGTGGAGGAGGGGCCGTCTGTCTCACCATAATGAAATAAGAGACCATGCTGCCATTTCCCAGAAGCCATGTGACTGGTTGCCATGGGAATGGTGCATAGAAACCCACTTCACCCGTCATTGATTGTTCTGTTGCAATTTTGGGTCCAGAATTACAGTCACCCCTGAGACAAGAGGTTATATTTCATGCCAGACTTCTCCCTTTTTCCGTCACTTGCTCCAAAAAAACGGATAATCTTCAAATGTTTTGTTTGGGTGATCAGTGACTAAGGAGAGTAGGACTGGATAACTCCCTGAAGGGGTAGCCATACAGGATTTTGTTTTCTCTTTGTATAAACACACACTGTTGTCATTGTGCTGTTAGTCCTCTCAAACGTTTGCTTGCCCTGTGCCCCTCTCCCTCAAATCTCTGTGAAGAGTGAAGTGCTTTGGAGCCCCAGACATTTTCCTCTTGGAGCTCTGTGCTACTCCAACCAAAGGGTGGATTTTTTTTGTGCATTGCATATTTGGGTCTGCTGTGAATGACCTATTTTCCCTGAATGATTGTTCTGTGTTCAGAAAAGGGAAAGAGCAGCAATAATAGAAACCTAATTATTATATATTATTATAAATTACTCAAAAATTCTTAACAGGGATGTGTTCTTTTGAGAAGCCGACCACAAATAATGCCTACCCCAATTTACTTCTTAATCAACAGCAGAGGAGTTATTATATTAAATATAATTGGAGAACCTTTGTCTGATAAGCAGTTGTTAGCAGAATAATGTTAAATGTGACCATCTTGATGTGTTGTTTTATGAATATTGGAGGTGAGAGAAAGTCCAATGAATTATAAGTGGGACACCTGGAAATAGGAACTAAGATGCAAATCAAATTGCCTCCTCCCTGAATCTGAAAAACCTGCCGGGGAATATTTGCATTCTCTGATTTAGTTGATACTCTTATCCACAGCGACAGGCCATAAAATAGCGTAGAGGCATACATGCGTAACAGGAGAACATTTGAAAGCCACGTTTGAACACAATGAAGGCACTTATGTAATGCTCAGAAGAAATCATTACATCCCCAAATGTAAAGTAAATTGGCTAATCATTGATGTTAATGCCTACTAAGTTATAATATTTCACAAGCCCATTGTGAATTATGTAGTGTTAGAGTATATATTTCCATTGAAAGTTAGGTTTGAATCCAAGAGGTTAAACAGTGATCGTTCCCTGGCAGACTAACAGTAACACTGTTATTCAGTTTTGTTTTACGTAGCATAGTAACTCCCCAAGAACCATTTGTGCATCTGGCACCTACACAAGGAGTCTGTTCTCTAGTAGCAACTTGGCTTCAGCCTTCTGATTGTTGGCATCAGGGACAGGCTAACAATGCTCCTCACAACCACACTGGGTCTGCTGTAGATGGCTGGTGTAGCGCTAGTATCGAGATACAGAGTTGTCACCTCAGGTGGAACAACACCCTCGCCTCGCAGTGCTGTGGGAATACATCTGCAGATTCTGCACCATGCCAGGAACATCTGACAAAACAAACCAAAACCTCCAAACCCACTCTATAAACAGAATGGGAATGCATGTACTACTGGGTAGGGCCATTTGGTAAAGGACATAATGAACGTTGGTTGTGACAGATGGGGTTGGGACATGTTTAATAGCAGGATGTTCTATCATCAGGTTTAATTGTGATGAGGATATAACGTTGTCTGATATTTCCAACACAAGAGACATAGAGCAATGTAAATGAGCTCTTTCCCGTCTCTGTAATATAGTCAGATAATTATGCATTTTTGTAACACACCTGTTACCGATTTTGAAAACGCTGTAAATAAACCTATTTTGTCAGGGCACACGCCAAAACTGTCCTCTGTTTTGACTCTGGATCCGATGAGATTAAGTAGTCTCAACACACGTACACTCTGCATAAATATAAAATGTTTTGGGAACAAGGCCATAGCTTAGGGGTCGCTTGACGTAGAGGCTGTGTGCAGAATGATGAATTTGCCATCATGACTCTTTGTTCCAAAACCAACCTTTCTGGCTGGAACACAATGTACTGTGCCAGTGTGGGTGCTAGTCTCAGACCTCTTTCATTTAAGCCCTAATGACCTGGAATGTTCTCCGGCTATGTGTCGGCACCGCAGTTTGATGCTGTACTGTGTCAAGCCGGACAAGTTGTAAAAAGGGGGAAGGAGGAAAAATGGGGAAAGAGAAAAAAGGGGTGGTAATGTGAGGTAGCTATCACCCTCAGGGACACCCTGGCCGTGGAGAGATGCCACAATGGGATGTCACCATGTTGGGAGTGCTGTGTCGTTTTACTCCCCTCCACCTCCACACCACCCCATACATAGTCCTTGTTACAAAGGACCAGTGACACCTCCCATGGCCACAGGCTCCAGAGGATTAACTAGACTGGAGCACCATGTAGCAGCCCTCTCCTCTCGCTCTGCTCTCTATGCCCACAGCACAGGTATCATGGCTGGGTACGTTGATCTTACTGAATGTCGACTACAGGTGCAATTTATTTATTTATTTAATATATTTATTTATTGGTCTACAGGAGAGTCTCCAGGATACTGGAGACATCTTTAGCTCAGGGATTCTTGAAAGACAGGACAATCACAAAACGCTATCTATTCATTTTCAGAAATGTTGGTAAATTAGCTTTTATTGTTTTAAATAACTTATGACTGAGATTGGTGTGTTTTTCCACTATCTAATCATGGCATGGGCTCCCGAGTGTCGCAGCGGCCTAAGGCACTGCATCTCAGTGATAGACCTTGGTTCTAAGACCCTGGTTAGATTCCAGGCTGTATCACAACTGGCTATGATTGGGAGTCCGATGGGCTGCACACAAGTGGTCCGGGTTAGGGTTTGGCCGGGGTAGGCCGTTATTGTAAATAACAATTTGATCTTAACTGACTTGCCTAGTTAAATAAAGGTTAAATAAATAAATGGGGTTGTGAAATGACAGACATGTATTTGTTTGAAATCTATCACTTGATGTTGTCATTTGAAAGAAAACTTTTTTTAAGCAAAACACTATATATCTGCCTCATTCTCAGAAGGATAAGCAATACTCCAAGGTTTTACACAGTAAAATATAACAAATAGCCTACCTACATTTTTTTTGTAAAGAAATGTACAAATTATACATTTGTGACATCGATATACAGTGCATTCGGAAGGTATTCAGACCCCTTGACTTTTTTTACACTTTTTACATTACAGCCTTGTTTTTTTCTCCTCAATCTAAACACACAGTACATCATAATGAAAAAGCAAAAACAGTTTTTTTATGTTTTCAAATGTATATAAAAAAAAACATGAATACCCTATTTGCATAAGTGTTCAGACCATTTGCTATGCGACTCAAAATTAAGTTGTCCACTTGGTAAATTCAATTGATTGAACATGATTTGGAAAGGCACACACCTGTATATATAAGGTCCCACAGTTGACAGTGCATGTCAGACCAACAACCAAGCCCTGAGGTCAAAGGAATTGTCCGTAGAGCTCCAAGACAGGATTGTGTCGAGGCACAGATCTGGGGAATGGTACCAAAACATTTCTGCAGCATTGAAGGTCTCCAAAAACACAGTGGCCTCCATCATTTTTAAATGGAAGAAGTTTGGAACCACCAAGACCCTTCCTAGAGCTTGCCGCCAGGCCAAACTGAGAAATCGAGGGAGAAAGGCCTTGGTCAGGGAGGTGACCAAGAACCCAATGGTTACTCTGACAGAGCTCTAGTTCCACTGTGGAGATGAGAGAACCTCCGCAGCACTCCACCAATCAGGCCTTTATGGTAGAGTGGCCAGACGGAAGCCACTCATCAGTAAAAGGCACATGACAGCCCGCTTGGAGTTTGCCAAAAGGCACCTAAAGACTCTCAGACCATGAGAAACAAGATTATCTGGTCACATCTGGAGGATAACTGGCACCATCCCTACGGTGAAGCACGGTGGTTGCAGCATCATGCTGTGGGGATGATTTTCAGTGGCAAGGACTGGGAGACTAGTCAGGATCGAGGCAAAGATGAAGAGAGCAAAGTACAGAGAGATTCTTGATGAAAACCTGCTCCAGAGCACTCAGGACCTCAGACTGGGATGAAGGTTCACCTTCCAGCAGGACAACAACTCTAAGCACACAGCCAAGACAATGCAGGAGTGGCTTCGGGACAAGTCTCTGAATGCCCTTGAGTGTCCCAGCCAGAGCCCGGACTTGAGCCCAATCGAACATCTCTGGAGAGACCTGAAAATAGCTGTGCAGCAACACTCCCCATCCAACCTGACAGAGCTTGAGAGGATCTGCAGAGAAGAACTCCCCAAATACAGGTCTGCCAAGCTTGTAGTGTCATTCCCAAGAAGACTCAATGCTGTAATCACTGCCAAAGGTGCTTCAACAAGGTACTAAATAAAGGGTCTGAATACTTATGTAAATGTGATATTTCACTTTTTTTAAACTTATAAAATAGCAAAACATTCTACTTTGCTATTTAATATATATATTAAATTAATCAGTACAGTAAAATGAAATATGTATGTAAAACATTTACATTTAAATTTGCTCTTATCCAGAGAGACAGTGCATTGATCTTAATATACAGTTGAAGTCGGAAGTTTACATACACCTGAGCCAAATACATTTAAACTCAATTCCTGACATTTAATCCTAGTAAAAATTCCCTGTTTTAGGTCTGTAAGGATCACCACTTTATTTTAAGAATGTGAAATGTCAGAATAATAGCAGAGAGAATGATTTATTTCAACTTTTATTTATTTCATCACATTCCCAGTGGGTCAGAAGTTTACATACACTCAATTAGTATTTGGTAGCATTGCCTTTAAATTGTTTAACTGGGTCAAATGTTTTCGGGTAGCCTTCCACAAGCTTCCCACAACAAGTTGGGTGAACTTTGGCCCATTCCTCCTGACAGAGCTGGTGTAACTGTCAGGTTTGTATGCCTCCTTGCTCGCACAAGCTTTTTCAGTTCTGCTCACACATTGTCTAGAGGATTGAGGTCAGGGCTTTGTGATGGCCACTCCAATACCTTGACTTTGTTGTCCTTAAGCCATTTTGCAACAATGTTGGAAGTGTGCTTGGGGTCATTGTCCATTTGGAAGAACCTTTTGCGACCATGCTTTAACTTCCTGACTGAAGTCTTGAGATGCTGCTTCAATATATCCACATAATTTTCTCTCCTCATGATGCCATCTATTTTATGAAGTGCACCAGTCCCTCTTGCAGCAAAGCACCGCCACAAGATGTTGCTGCCACCCCCGTGCTTCACGGTTGGTGTGGTGTTCTTCGGCTTGCAAGCCTCCCACTTTTTCCTCCAAACATAACGATGGACATTATGGCCAAAAAGTTCAATTTTTGTTTCATCAGACCAGATGCCATTTCTCCAAAAAGTACAATCTTTGTCCCTGGCTGCAGTTGCAAACCGTAGTCTGTTTTTTTATGTCGGTTTTGGAGCAGTGGCTTCTTCCTTGCTGAGCGGCCTTTCAGGTTATGTCGATATAGGACAAATTTTACTGTGGATATAGATACTTTTATACCTGTTTCCTCCAGCATCTTCACAAGGTAATTTGCTGTTGTCCTGGGATTGATTTGCACTTTTCGCACCAAAGTACGTTCATCTCTAGGATCAAATCAAATCAAATGTATTTATATAGCCCTTCGTACATCAGCTGTACAGAAACCCATCCTAAAAGCCCAAACAGCAAGCACTGCATGTGTAGAAGCACGGTGGCTAAGAGACGGAACACATCTCCTTCCTGAGCAGCATGACAGCTGGTGGTCCCATGGTGTTTATACTTGCGCACTATTGTTTGTACAGATGAACGTGGTACCTTCAGGTTTTTGGAAATTGCTCCCAAGGATGAACCAGACTTGTGGAGGTCTACAATTTTTTTTCTGAGGTCTTGGCTGATTTCTTTTGATTTTCCCATAATGTCTAGCAAAGAGGCACTGAGTTTGAAGGTAGGCCTTGAAATACATCCACAGGTACAACTCCAATTGACTCAAATTATGTCAGTTAGCCTATCAGAAGCTTCTAAAGCCATGATATCCTTGTCTAGAATTTTCAAGCTGTTTAAAGGCACAGTCAACTTAGTGTATGTAAACTTCTGACCCACTGGAATTGTGATACAGTGAATTATAAGTGAAATAATCTGTCTGTAAGTAATTGTTGGAAAAATGACTTGTGTCATGCACAAAGTAGATGTCCTAACCAACTTGCCAAAACTATAGTTTGTTAACAAGACATTTGTGGAGTGGTTGAAAAGCAAGTTTTAATGACTCAAATCAAATCGAATTTTATTTGTCACATACACATGGTTAGCAGATGTTAATGCGAGTGTCGCGAAATGCTTGTGCTTCTAGTTCCGACATTGCTGTAATATCCAACTAGTAATAACAATTTCACAACAACTACCTTATACACAGAAGTTTAAAGGAATGAATAAGAAAATGTACATAAAAAATACATGAATGAGTGATGGTATAGAACGGCATAGGCAAGATGCAGTGGATGGTATAGAGTACAGTATATATACATTAGATGAGTAATGTAGGGTATGTAAACATATGAAAGTGGCATTGTTTAAAGTGACTAGGGATACATTTAGTACATCAATTTTTCCATTATTAAAGTCACTGGAGTTGAGTCAGTATGTTGGCAGCAGCCACTCAATGTTAGTGGTGGCTGTTTAACAGTTTGATGGCCTTGAGATAGAAGCTGTTTTTCAGTCTCTCGGTCCCTGCTTTGATGCACCTGTACTGACCTTGCCTTCTGGATGATAGCGGGGTGGACAGGCAGTGGCTCGGGTGGTTGTTGTCCTTGATGATCTTTTTGGCCTTCCTGTGACATCGGGTGGTGTAGGTGTCCTGGAGGGCAGGTAGTTTGCCCCCGGCAGTTGTCGTACCAGGCGGTGATACAGCCCGACAGGATGCTCTCTATTGTGCATCTGTAAATGTTTGTGAGTGTTTCTGGTGACAAGCCAAATTTCTTCAGCCTCCTGAGGTTGAAGAGGCGCTGCTGCGCCTTCTTCACGATGCTGTCCGTGTGGGTGGACCATTTCAGTTTGTCTGTGATGTGTATGCCGAGGAACTTAAAACTTTCTACCCTCTCCACTACTGTCCCGTCGATGTGGATAGGGGGGTGCTCCCTCTGCTGTTTCCTCAAGTCTACGATCATCTCCTTTGTTTTGTTGACGTTGAGTGTGAGGTTATTTTCCTGACACCACACTCCGAGGGCCCTCACTTCCTCCCTGTAGGCCGTCTCATCGTTGTTGGTAATCAAGCTTACCACTGTAGTATCAGCTGCAAACTTGATGATTGAGTTGGAGGCGTGCATAGCCACGCAGTCGTGGGTGAACAGGGATTACAGGAGAGGTCTGAGAACGCACCATTTTGGGGCCCCAGTGTTGACACGTTGACACAGCGTTGACGCGTTTAAATGTTTTACTCACGTCGGCTGCAGTGAAGAGAGCCCGCAGGTTTTGATTGCGGGCCGTGTCAGTGGCACTGTATTGTCCTCAAAGCGAGCAAAGAAGTTGTTTAGTCTGTCTGGGAGCAAGACATCCTGGTCCACGATGGGGCTGGTTTTCCTTTTATAGTCCGTGATTGACTGTAGACCCTGCCACATACCTCTCGTGTCTGAGCCGTTGAATTGCGATTCTACTTTGTCTCTATACTCACGCTTAGCTTGTTTGATTGCCTTGCGGAGGGAATAGCTACACTGTTTGTATTCGGTCATGTTTCCGGTCACCTTGCCCTGATTAAAAGGTTCGCTCTTTCAGTTTTGCGCAAATGCTGCCATCAATTCACGGTTTCTGGTTTGGGAACGTTTTAATAGACGCTTTGGGTACGACATCGCCGATGCACTTGCTAATAAACCCGCTCACCGAATCAGCGTATTCATCAATGTTGACTCCAACCTAAGGGTATGTAAACTTCCACTGTTGTTAGGTCAGACAACCAAATGTCAGTCAAATACAAACATTCCATTCCAGCTAAACAATGGATATATAGCGTTTTGCAAAATAACACATCTAAATTCAATAAATAAAAAATCTGAGAACCGTAATATTTTATACACACATGAAGGTACCCATATGAAATACTTTCTAGTGAATAAACAGTTTTGAGAGAAATACCGTATTCTTTGAAGTCATAAGATCATTGTCCAGTTAATATTCATTATTATTATCCTTTTTAACACTTTTGGAGAGTTCGAAATTGAGATCCTTTGCTCCGGATAAGGGCATTTCCGGGCATAGAGCTGACATGAAAATGTATAATATTGAGAAAATTCTAATCGCGCACCAGCGACTCCTGTGGCGGGCCAGGCGCAGTGCGCGCTAACCAAGGTTGCCAGGTGCACTGTGTTTCCTCCGACACATTGGTGCGGCAGGCTTCCAGGTTGGATGTGCGCTGTGTTAAGAAGCAGTGTGGCTGGTTGGGTTGTGTATTGGAGGACGCAAATGCTGGTTTCAACCTTTCAACCTTCGTCTCTCCCGAGCCCGTATGGGAGTTGTAGCGATGAGACAAGATAGTAGCTACTACAACAATTGGATACCACGAAATTGGGGAGAAAAAGGGGGTAAAATAAAATAAAATATTTATTTTTATTTGTATTTTTTATTTTAAAAATGTGATAATTTACTGAAGTGTCATGTGTTTTGTTGTATATTGTGGTGAGCAAACTATTGAATCCATGTGTTATGCATGGCCATACTGCTTTCACAATGCAGTGAGTTTAACTTTAAGATGATTGGCAGCACTGTGGTAAATCTGCTCAGGGGAAGAATAACAATGTGACTGTGCCACATTGATTGAATTCTTCCTCTAATCTCAAAGATACCTTTCCTTTGTTCTTGTGTGTCAACTGTGATTAGAGTTACCCTAAACCTTTAAAGCTACAACTCCTCAGATTACAAATCTCAAGTGCAAACCCATTTCAGTCTTACAGTGTATCCATAGCTCATTATACAGCAAACATGCATCATTGTGTTTGTATCACCTTGCTAAGCCTGACCCAACATACACTCCATTATATTTTCCTTAAAACATTTTGGGTTAAATCAGGGTCACACAGAGTATTTCTTGGTAGTCTTAAACAAATCTACTTTGAAACAGAAGTATCCACCTCACACATTGTTATCAGGTTTAAAAATAAAGACACCTGTGCCATATAGTTCAAATGTATTAAATGATGAGTTTCCATCCCAATATTACACTTTACATACATCACAGAAGACTGAAGTATAACAAAACCAATTGACATAGAAACACCAGATTTTCTGCGTAAAAAAAGTGATATTATTAATTATGAAACCATAAAACATAGTAATAACATTCCAACCATGAAGCCACTAGGCATTTGACTGTAGGAAAGGGCTACTGACACATAGCTCATGAGGCCTTGGCAGCATGTCAAGGGAGGTCATAGAACTCTAATCCCCTGTTACTGATGGTTCAGGGAGATAAAGCAGATGAGGTGAGGCTGGGGTCTGGGGGCAGAACCTGGTTACCTCCATAAGCAGGCCAGCCCTCTAAGCCGCTGGTTCCTGGAACATGCTGTTAGACACACACACTCCCTGTCACCATGAGCTCTTAGGATCCTACGGTACACAGCAACACTCTATTCATAGTCCCCTGTCCACCTCTAAAGAGAGACAATAATAGAGTGTGGGTAAACCTGTTGTGGTCAAAGACATTGTACTCCCAGGATGGAACCTGGCAATGTATGAAAATTGTTCATGGGATTAGAGGTATTTTTCCATAATGCCTTCAGGACATCCCTTATTAAACCTGTAACACCACTACCAAACACTGGATTAGACAGGTTTGATATGAACGAAACTGTGCAAATTAGTTAGCCTGTTGGTGCTTTGCTTTTACAGATGTAGGATCTTAATTTGATTACCCTGTTGAAGGAGAAGTTTGTAAATTTCACTTAGACATTTCAGATTTGAACCTCCGTTACAAAAAAATGTATCATCCCCGACAAAAATGTCCATTAATTATAACCCCATAATTATTCACATCCTTTTTCAGCCGGACTATTTTCCTGCTGTAGCAAACTGGATACAATTAAGATCCTACATCTGTGACTGCATCTAAGATACAGTAACATAATCATGCAGTGTTTTTTTTAGATGAACTAGAAACAAATGTAAAAAAAACAAGTCCTGAAGTTCCAGTGTGCCGTTTGAGGTAGTGGCTCTGATCCCTTGACTGTGTTCCTTCCGTCTGTACCTCCATCCTCCCTAACACTCCAATTCACATCCAGACATGACGAGGACCTTGGATCAACAAAGCCAATAATAACATGTTCACATATTAGTAGTGCTGTGCTATGAAGGAATCATATTTTCCCCCAGTTATTAAACAACTAATTGACCGAAGTCAGTTAAATTACTTGAATTCCACTTAGCTTGTTTATTTTGTGAGCCCAACCAATGTTGTGTTTTCATGCTTGGCAAAGGAAGCCAGGTTTCCCCAAATATTTTAACCATACATGTTTTAAATGATAAATGATAAAATAATATATTTCATATCTCTCTGTGTTTGCATAATATTCAGTCAATTCACAAGTGGCTGAATCTCACCGAAGAAATCATCAGAGCAGAGGAAATGAACACCCCTCTGTCTCAGTATGTGTAGCCCATGTATTTTTTTTTTATTGAACTAGGAAATTCAGTTAAGAACAATTTCTTATTTACGATGACGGCCTACCCCAGCTAAACCCTCCCCTAAGCCGGACAACACTGGGCCAATTGTGCGCCGCCTTCTGGGACTCCCAATCATGGCCGGTTGTGGTACAGCCCGGGTCTATAATGACACCTCTAGCACTGTGATGCAGTGCCTCAGACCGCTGCACCACTTAGGATATGATGCTGTCTGGACCAGAAGATGTTGCCGCCACAGCATTTGATTGATTGGTGCCAGCAAGCATTTGATTGATTGGTGCCAGCAAGCATTTGGCCTCCTTTGGATGGAGATTTGGATTTGTGGTTTTGACTTAATTCTCTGTACTGGCCAATGATTATGATGGCGATTCTGATCTAACCATAAATTCATATGTTGTGCCACCTGCTGGGGCAATTGAAGTTCAATATGTAGCCTAGTAGGCTCACGTTACGAAACTAGCTAGCTGACAGCTGGTTCAGTGTTGCCCATGCGAAGCAGTGAGGCTAGCAAGCATTTTTGCTAGGTAGCCTATGACAACAAAAACTAATAGTGTACTCTATGACAGAGCCACAGACTGTTTTGCCAACATGAAAGAGAGGAGGATGGCATTGACATTCAACTAGTCTATAAGTAGGGTGAGTCAAACTTTTTTATTACTTTTGCGCACACAGACAGACAGACAGACAGACAGACAGACAGACAGACAGACAGACAGACAGACAGAATGTCAAACTTATATCTATTTTTTGTAGTTATTTAAATGTTATATATATATTTATTTGTATTTTATTTATATTTAAAAATATATATATATTTTAAGTGGTAGATTAGCTTTTATATTGCAGATAGATTTTTGCTTCCATCAATGTAATTGTCTGCATCATTTCCAATCCCCCATATATATTTATTTAAATATATACACTATCGTTCAAAAGTTTGTGGTCACTTAGAAATGTCCTTGTTTTTGAAAGAAAAGCACATTTCTTGCCCATTAAAATAACATCAAATTGATCAGAAATGCAGTGTAGATATTGTTAATGTTGTAAATAATAATAATAATAAATATTTTTATGGAATATCTACACAAGCGTACAGAGGCCCATTATCAGCAACCATCACTCCTGTGTTCCAATGGCACGTTGTGTTAGCTAATCGAAGTTTATCATTTTAATAGGCTAATTGATCATTAGAAAACCATTTTGCAATTATGTTAGCACAGCTGAAAATTGCTGTACTGATTAAAGAAGCAATACAACTGGCCTTATTTAGACTAGATGGGTATCTGGAGCATCAGCATTTGTGGGTTTGATTACAGGCTCAAAATGGCCAGAAACAAAGACTTTCTTCTGAAACCCGTCAGTCTATTCTTGTTCTGAGAAATGAAGGATATTCCATGCGAGAAATTGCCAAGAAACTGAAGATCTCGTACAATGCTGTGTACTACTCCCTTAACAGAACAGCTCAAATTGGCTTTAACCAGAATAGAAAGAGGAATGGGAGGCCCCGCTGCACAACTGAGCAAGAGAACAAGTACATTAGAGTGTCTAGTTTGAGAAACAGACGCTTCACAAATCCTCAACTGGCAGCTTCATAAAATAGTACCTGCAAAACACCAGTTTCAATGTCAACAGTGAAGAAGTCTCCAGGATGCTGGCCTTCTAGGCATAGTTCCTCTGTCCTGTGTCTGTGTTCTTTTGCCCATCTTAATCTTTCTTTTTTTGTAGTTGGTGAACCAGGCGAGGCAGTCATTTGAGAAACCAAGGCTGTTGAGTCTGGCGATAAGAATATGGTGATTGACAGAGTCAAGAGCCTTGGCCAGGTCGATGAATACGGCTGCACAGTATTGTCTTTTATCGATGGCGGTTATGATATTGTTTAGGACCTTGAGCTTGGCTGAGGTGCACCCATGACCAGCTCGGAAACCAGATTGCATAGCGGAGAAGGTACGGTGGGATTCAAAATGGCCGGTGATCTGTTTGTTAACTTGGCTTTCGAAGACCTTAGAAGACTGTCGCTAACAGTTTGGGTCTAGAATGTCTCCCCCTTTGAAGAGGAGGATGACCGTGGCAACTTTCCAATCTTTTGGGATCTCAGACGATACGAAAGAGAAGTTGAACAGGCTAGTAATAGGGGTTGCAACAATTGCGGCAGATAATTGTAGAAAGAGAGGGTTCAGATTGTCTAGCCCAGCTGATTTGTAAGGGTCCAGATTTTGCAACTCTTTCAGAACATCAGCTATCTGGATTTGGGTGAAGGAGAAATGGGGGAGGTTTGGGCAAGTTGCTGTGGAGGGTGCAGGGCTGTTGACCGGGGTAGGGGTAGCCAGGTGGAAAGCATTGCCAGCCGTAGAAAAATGCTTATTGAAATTCACCCTTATCGTGGATTTATCAATGGTGACAGTGTTTCCTAGCCTCAGTGCAGTGGGCAGCTGGGAGGAGGTTATTTTATTCTCCATGGACTTTACAGTGTCCCAGAACTTTTTGGAGTTTTTGCTACAGGATGCAAATTTCAGTTTGAAAAAGCTAGCCTTTGCTTTCCTAACTGCCTGTGTATATTGGTTGCTAACTTCCCTGAAAAGTAGCATTTTGAGGGGGCTATGTATATAATGCATTTAATGTAAACTTTTTTACAAAAAAACATGATTGTTTTTTAATAATCAAACCGAAACTGACTGACTTCAAAAATCACTAATCATTCAGCTGCTTAGGCCAAGACATTACGAAAGATCCTGATTAGTGGCGGTATTAAAATGTACTTTGTGTCTGTCAGATAGCAAACACAGGATTCTGGTTCAGATGGTCCTGTTTCGAAGCACCAGCAGAATCTGGTCTCCAGGTTGCGGTCTCTGTATTTACTGAGCGGATGTCAGGCTAGACTATGGAGTGGCAGGAGAGAGCAGAGAAATACCATACAGTAAAAATGAAGATGAGCATATATTTCCAAATGAAAAAGGAATACACTATTTATTTGGACTAGTAACCGAAAGGTTGCAAGTTCATATTCCCGAGCTGACAAAGTACAAATCTGTGGTTCTGCCCCTGAACAGGCAGTTAACCCACGGTTCCTAGGCCGTCATTGAAAATAAGAATTTGTTCTTAACTGACTTGCCTAGTAAAATAAAGGTACAATTAAAAAAATAATAATAATAATGTGCCGGAAAAAGGAAACAGTCTGAGTGACTTGACCTCTGGGCATTTTCAAACATTCTGCCCATCCTGCTGTATCACCCCCCTCTAATTAATATTTCAAGTGATTACTAATGAGGAACTTATCTATGTCACTGCACTTCAGCCTTTTTTTTAGCTGCTGGCGACCTATAAATTCATGACCAATAACCCATGGGTTGCTTTGACACAGTCTGTGAAATATGATGTTGTGAGGGGGAAATCAGGAGATCATGTCAGGATTTTTTGTGTGATCAATAAATACTTATCCAAACAGTGTTCTGAATACAAAATGAGGATTGTAATTGAAGACTGAAATTGTGTGAGAGAGAAAAAACAGGAGTGATGGAAGTGCTTTGCTCAATGTGTTTTGGTCTGAACAAGTAACTACCCACAGGGTAAAACTAGTTGAATCAACATTGTTTCCACGTAATAACTTATTTCATTTGATTTGTGATAACAGTGAGTCAACATGGAAAACTGATTGGATTTGAAAAAAGTAATCAACGTAAGGGAACTTTTTCATTTTTTTCACCCAACTTTTAACCCAAATCCAATGACATGTTTTGTTGATTTTATGTTGAATTCAGGTTAGTTGAAAAATCAACTAAGTGTAAATCAAAACTAGACTTTGAACTGACGTCTGTGCCCAATAGACACTGTAAATTTATTCATATAACTTTATTCGTATTTTTTTTATTTGAACTAAAGCATAGTGCATTTTTTCAATTGCTTATGTTTTTTTCTCCTGAATATTCAACAGTAACCTCCATTCCTCCCATTCCTTCTCTCTTTTGGCTTCCTACGCTACCACATAAAAAATGTCAGTACTCTAATTCTGCACTCTCCCAAATGAACAGAAAGACTCAGCACACCACCTTCCTCCTCTTGTGGCTCAGTGGTTGCTAATGCTGAGTCCTAATATTCATATTCCACACCGTATACTGAGCATTTTCCAGATAACAAAATAAGAACTGACACTTAATGGTCTCAGCAGGCTTCTGTAATCATGACACAAAATGCTTCATGATTTATTCTTAGCTTGAGTTGCAAGAAGCCAGTGTACACCCCAACACTAGTCAGCGGGTGGTGGAGATGCATTTCAGCATGTCATGGCAGCCATGTGGTGAGAGGGTATTTATAGCTGACATTGCTACTGAACACTGGGCGTTACATAAGGACACGGCAACATAACAGCAATGCCATTAAACCTCAAAGAAACAGTCTGACCAGTTTGGCCCTGCAGCATGGAGGAGACAGACAGTCAGAGAAGGAGAGAGGGGGATAGTGGTAAGCAATCTGTAAACTCTCTCTCACTTCCTTGTCTTTTATCTTTTCTTGTTTAGGTTTTTAAGTCCCTTTGGCCTGTCCTTCTATATGATCATCCCTGTGCTGACCCTCTTCTTCACAAACAAACAGCAGATCTGATGGATGCACAGGGAGGTTCTGGGTTGAGTAGTTTTCATAATTTAATGAATAACTTTCCTCCCCCAGAGTGTCTCTGCTTTGTCGTATACTACACAGCTTTATATCTACAGCCTAGGCTGTCCCCGAAGGCTAGCTGCCCTTTATGCTTCTATGCAGCTCACGGTTGTAACCTCAGTGGCTTAAAGTGGCTTGAATCGGATATCTCTCTGTGAGCAGTGCCATACAGTACTACACTGAACAAAATATAAATGCAACATGTGAAGCGTTGGATCCATGTTTCATGAGCTGAAATAAAAAAAATACAAGATTATTACGCTCAAAATGTTGTGTACAAATTTGCTTACATCCCTATTGGTGAGCATTTCTCCTATGCCAAGATAATCAATCCATCCGACAGTTGTGGCATATCAAAAATCTGATTCAACAGCATAATTATTACACCACAAATGTCTTTTTTTTTACCCCAATTGGTAGTTACAGTCTTGTCCCATCGCTGCAACTCCTGTATGGACTCATCAAATGTCGAGAGCCATCCGTCCTCTGAAACACAACCCTGCCAAGCCACATTGCTGATTGACTTACTGCTTGCTTTTCCCTGAAGCTAGCTACACCAATCTGTTGGTGGAAACACCATAAAACTGGAGACCATGTCAATGTGCCCTGCCTGCCACGGGAGTTGCTAGAATGCGATGGGACAGGGACATCCCGGCCGGCCAAATGACGCTGGGCCAATTGTGCGCCCCCTCATGTGTTTTCCGGTCGTTGCTGGCTGCGACACAGCCCGGGACTGAACCCAGGTCTGTAGTGATGCTGCAAGCACTGCAATACAGTGCCTTAGACCACTGCGCCACTCGGGAGGCCCCCTGATGTCTCAACATTTGAGGGAGCATGCAATTGGCATGCTGACTGCAGAAATGTCCACCAGAGTTGTTGCCAGAGAATTTAATGTTAATTTCTCTACTGCCTCCAACGTCGTTTTAAAGAATTTGGCCAGTACGTCCAACTGGTCTCACAACCGCAGACCACGTCACAACCACGTCACACGCCAGCCCATGACCTCCACATCCGGCTTCTTCACCTGCGGGATCGTCTGAGACCAGCAGCCTGGACAGCTAATGAAACAGGAGTATTTCTGTCTGTAATAAAGCACTTTTGTGGGGAAAAACTCATTCTGATTGGCTGGGCCTGGCTCCCCAGTGGGTGGGCATGGCTTCTAAGTGGTTGGGCCTATGCCCTCCCAGGCTCACACATGGCTGCTCTCCTGCCCAGTCATGTGAAATCCGTAGATTAGGGCCTAATTTATTTATTTAAATTGACTGATTTCCTTATATGAACTGTAACTCAATAAAATCTCATGTTCAGTATTATTTTTGTTCAGTATACATGTACTTGTTTGAGTTGTTTTCATCATTCAGTAATAATCAAAATAGAGTCTGTGTTATCTATGTGCAGATTAGGGGATTGTGTAAGAGTTATTACTATAGTGAAGTGGCAGGACAGCCATGGGTCCACTCCACCCCTCAGAAAGGAATAGGCTATTTTCGTTGTCAACATTACCCTTGGGAATTACCCAGATTTAAAGGACCTCTCTCAGATGAAAATATTTGGTGCGTAAATGTAATTTGTACGAAAGTACTTCCCTGAGAGATTCAGCTGGAGGGAGAGGGGCTCTTGACAATCAAAGCAGCAATCGAAGGTAATGTTTAGAGAAGGAAATGGTGGGATTAGTCGTGTGTTGAGTGCAGGGTTGTTGGTAACTGCCTGGCAGATTTATTCTAGACTAGCTTCATCTTTCCATTATGGGCAATAAATGAGTGACACAAACAAAATGTTGGAGCAGTGTAATTAAAGGCCTGATGGAGGTGAGACAGATAGTGAGAGAGTAATTACTGGCCCCATGCTGGAGGGATTTGTTTATTTCAATGATCTGTCATAATGCCTACTTAAGGTTGTAAACATGACTTAGAGCTTGATATAACATGTGATGATAGATTATAACATCATATCACCACATTGCCAGTAGCCCTCAATATAAAGACCTAGCAGTGTTATAGCAACATGGCAGGCAGCTTATATCATTTAGTGTCATGCATAACACTCCTCATCTGTAATAACCAGTTATTGACATTATTTTAATAAAACTATGCCAATGATTGATATTATTTCATTTCATTCCACTTTTTAAAGTCTTTACAGTAACCACAGTGTGTGAGGAGGCGTCAGTGCAGCCTCCTTCTCCCACAGTTTTAGTAGATGTCTGCTAATCGACCAGAACAGAAAAGCCCCAGCGATAATACTAGGATCAATAGCACTGACTGTTCTTTTATGATAGCTAGAGTATGGCCTGGATCTGTCACATGCTATTATGTCAATGTTCACTCCACACATTCATTCTCACATAGAGTATCTGCATGTTCACACACACGCACACACGCATGCACACGCACACACACACACACACGCATGCACATGCACACACACTCACACACTCACACACACACACACACACACACACACACACACACACACACACACACACACACACACACACACACACACACACACACACACACACACACACACACACACACACACACACACACACACACACACACACACACACACACATATGCACACACCAGGCACCGTTTCATACTTCTCGTACAAACTCTATGGGATTAGTCACACTAGTTTGTCCAAGCTAAGTGTTTTACATCGATTTCAATTGTTTATGACTGCTTATAACATGCTATAATGCACTATAATCCACTACTTAGTTCACCATAAGCACTAAAATGCACTCATAATGCATCATAACCAAACACAGTTTGGGAAAACACCATGTTCATATAATTTTTTTAAGTCAACAAAAAATAACTCTTTTGTAAAGAATTGCAAAATACAAGTATATTGGATGAAGATTTAGAGAGCAGTAAATTGTTCAGGGTTTGGCTTGAGTAGGCAGCTCTCTTCTTCATCCTGCCCTGACATTTTTCTTCATCTCAGAACTTGGCAGAGTTCCTCCAGCATCATATTTTATTCATCCAATATCATAATGTTATTTTCCTCACCTTGCAGATGGCTTAAATGTTCCTGCATATCACTGTCCTAAAACGTCCATTGGCTTACCTCCATTTAAGCTTGAGATCGTGCCATCGTTGATTTCCTAGTGCCATTTATTGCTGTCAGTATCTTATAGGGTTCTCAGAAACTGGAAAGCCATATTCCAGAAGCAATCTACTGGCCTCTGAGGTCCCGAGGGCTGAATGCTGCATGAAACTAGCTGGATTTATTTCCACATACTTTGTACTGAACATCTAACTGCATAATGAATGCACTGTGTTTCACTGCTCTGTGAATCAATGGGAATTTTACCTAGGTTTCATCGTGATAAACACGTCTAGCAGATGGACAGTGTGTAAAATACCAGAGTATCCATTAGTAAGTCCAAGTGTGACTTAGAATGCCCAGAGCAACAGCAGAGTGATAATGTAATGAAACAGTCATTTTTCACACCGTCGAACTGTCCGCTCCTGTAACTGATCAACCATGGTGAGAAAAGCCACCATATAAAAAATAATATCTGAGGACATTTCTTATCTCTTTGTTGCCCTTTTATTTGTCCTTACCAAAAGCACAAATTATACAAGCATCTTTGAGCCAATGAGTATTCAATCCCAGTATAACGCTTGTATACTGTATATATATATATACAGTGGTCATCTTCCCACTCCAGTGTTGCCTGTGTAGCCGGAGAGCACTGAGTGCAGTTGTGTGCTCTTGATGAATGACGTGGGGCTATTTTCACCTTCTGTCCTGCTCTCTGAACCTGAAAATGGTGAGTGACTTCTGGAAACATTGCTTCTGACTGGCCCGACTAGTCGGGGGATGGGCGGGGGCTGTTCTAAAGGGAATTAGTAGAGGTCTACGCCAACATGTTATGTCTACCACCATGCTCTTGGCCCTGGGCCATTTTTAGAGTAATTAAGATCCAGTCAACTTAAAGGGGTGCTGTAGTCTGGAGGTCTGACAGCAGCTATTTTGTAGACTGCTATGCCATGGTTGTCCGCTGTAGCCACTGAGTTAGAAGAAGGACAGCAGGCAGTACAGCAGGCCAATGAAAGGGAGCCCTGAGCACTGGAGCAGACAGACAGAGGCGGTTGTGTAATCCACTAAAGCTAAGGCTAAAAATAATCGGTGATAACAGATGCAGCAAAGTTCCTCTCGGTCCAGTTATCATGCAGTGTAAATTCTCCGAATGACTTTGTAGAGACACTCTGTTTCATTGCTCCAGGGATGCCATCAGAGAGAGGAAGCTTACCTGAACCAGCTGTAAATAGTGCTTCGTGGCTCTGAATTATAGCCTTAAAGCCCATGTCCTGTGGTCATATTTTGCTCCCGGGTGTGTTGTCCTCTCCGGTGACAATCAGGTGATTCTGCAGTCATCACTGGTCAACAGTCAAAAGTCTAACTGGGTGCAAGGGGTAGACCACCTTCTGTGTTGTTGATGAAAGCTATTTAACTGAAATATACCCTTAAGATCCCTTTTTCAGGGTTAGTGCTATCTGGGGTCCTTGGGACGTTACTACCCTTACCCTAACCTTAACCATACTATAACCCTTGCATTACCCTAACCCTAGCCCTTACATAACCATTTTAATTTAATGTTTTAGAACTCTGTCTGTAATGTTGACTTGCTTTGCTGTTGCTAATGTTTCCTAGCAACACCAGTCGCTGTAATGTGCACCATTTAGCAGCATATTCTGCAATGCACTATTGATTGCAATTTTATGTAAACCCAGAGACATCCTTATATTAAACGAAGCATTAATCCAGACTGTGCAGCCATCAATCAGTGGGGAAATTGTAGCAGAGCAAGAGAGAGAGAGAGAGAGAGAGAGAGAGAGAGAGAGAGAGAGAGAGAGAGAGAGAGAGAGAGAGAGAGAGAGAGAGCAATCAGCCGCATTGTAATGGCAGATTAGGCCCCATAAATTTGCTCTCTTATCTGCAGTGCTCCTGGTCGACTTTTGCCTGTTTCCAATGCTCTATAAATAGCCTTGCTGAGCACACAGCTCAGCTCAACTCTGCTGCTGACACCACCAGGGACATACAGGCTCTTTGAGCTCTCTTTCTCTTTCTTTCTCTCTCCTCCTCCACCACTCTCATTTACAATAAATCCAGAATGTCAGCCAAGGCTTTCATCCCCACTCAGTAAAAAAAAGAAACTGTTATGATAGCTGCACTACATTGTACGCTTTGAGATCAGGATATCAGATAGCACTCTATACCACAGTTATCATAATCATGATGAAACAATTATTTAGCATTAGATTCAAGCCGATACTGTACCTTAGACAGTACCTTAACTGTGGCTTGAAGACAGAACATGAACAGATTTAATTATTTTGATGTTATACTCACTACCGGTCAAAAGTTTAAAAACACCTACTCATTCAAGATTTTTTTCTTTATTTGTACTATTTTCTACATTGTAGAATAATAGTGAAGACATCAAAACTATGAAATAAAACATATGGAACCTTGTAGTAACACAAAAAAGTGTTAAACAAATCAAAATGTGTTTTATATTTGAGATTCTTCAAATAGCCACCTTTTGCCTTGATGACAGCTTTGCACACTCTTGGCATTCTCTCAACCAGCTTCACGTGGAATGCTTTCCCAACAGTTTAAAAGAGTTCCCACATATGCTAAGCACTTTTTGGCTGCTTTTCCTTCACTCTGCGATCCAAATCATCCCAAACCATCTTAATTTGGTTAAGGTCGGAGGATTGTGGAGGTCAGCAAAGTTGACATCAATGCAAAGGGTGGCTGTTTGAAGAATCTCAAATATAAAATACATTTGTTAAATGATTTGTTAAACACTTTTTTGGTTACTACATGATTCCATGTGTGCTATTTCATAGTTTTGATGTCTTCACTATTATTCTACAATGTTGAAAATGTTGAAAAACCCTTGAATGAGTAGGTGTTCTTCAACTTTTGACCGGTAGTGTACCTCACATGAGTATAACATGAAAACAACTATGTCAAAATAATTCCAATAATCCGTTCATGTCCATCTGTCTTCAAGCCACTATTAAGGTACTGTCTAATGTACAATATTGGCATGAATCCATTGCTAAATAATTGTTTCATCATGATTATGTTCCTAATCCAAGGTAAAGACTAAAGCGGATCTTATTCTTTACTTTTACACTAAACATTCAGTAGGGTTCCTGAGTTAACAGCACAAAACAACAAGGCATCTTGGCCAGGTTTTGGGTAATAGAGGGAGCTGGAGTCTGAGCTTGCCAAGTAGGACTATAACTTAATTTACCAAATACATTTTTTCAGTAGGTCAAACCTATTGGATGCCAATCTTCAAGATAAAATCATATTCATCCAGTTAGTCAGTATCCTACAATGTTTCCATGGTAGTGTGGTTTTGGATATCCATTAGGGAAGGGGTAAAAGAGTGATGTTGAGGTATTCAATGCATTTAGGTCAGTGTGTGGAATAATTATAAGGACTCAACTGCATAGGAATTTTCCGTTTTGGGGATTAGTCTCTGTCTGCCTGTCTGCCTGTCTGCCTGTCTGCCTGTCTGCCTGTCTGTCTGTCTGTCTGTCTGTCTGTCTGTCTGTCTGTCTGTCTGTCTGTCTGTCTGTCTGAGCTGTGTTTTGTCCCATCCTTACAAACAGGCTAGGTTTGTAGCAGTTTACATTTCTGGCGTGGCACCACTAGGCAGCAGTCTGTTTTGTGGGTTTAATCAGAGAAACTTGCCATAGATGGTGGGTTAGAGAGGATCACTGTTGACATGTGACAGGGTGCAGTGATCTGTCCCTTCATTCCCCCAGGGCAGGGAGCTTCTGTTCCCAAAGAAACATTGGAATAAATCTGAACTAAGGAGCACCACGGGAACCAGGTGTGTCTGTCAAATTTGTTCTCCTCAAAATGTAACGGGCAATATTCAAATGGAGATATTCAAAAAAGTCAGTGCTGTACTGGGGTTTATATGGAAGTA
Organism: Oncorhynchus masou masou; assembly: GCF_036934945.1. Classification (NCBI taxonomy): domain Eukaryota; kingdom Metazoa; phylum Chordata; class Actinopteri; order Salmoniformes; family Salmonidae; genus Oncorhynchus; species Oncorhynchus masou. The sequence continues at coordinate 88,013,267 of NC_088235.1, read as the reverse complement.
GACTATACTTCAAGATGGAATTTTCTATTAGATAGTGATTCATTTCTGTCATGCCAAGGTCTGGATTCATTTTGGAGTAAGTTATGTAAATCCTTGTGATGTTGTATTTCAAATCTCTGGCCATTATTGTTCATATTGCATATCGTTCTTTCACCAGGCAGCGACTATGAGGGGTTTCTGAAATATGTTGAGAATTAAACTTTGTCCTTGATGCATGATTGATGCTCTCCTCATTCCAAAAATACCCAGTTGTATGCACTGGCTGAGTCTCTCAGTCTATTGTGGCTGGCTGTCATGACTGTTAAAATTTGTAAATGTTGATTAAGGCATCTCTGCTCAGCAGAATACATACCCATGTGTAGTACCACATATGATTGTATGTAGTCAATTAGTATGAGAGTTATAACCAACCTTTTATATGTTTTTAAAGGGTGGATAAGTATTATGGCTTGAATCGAATAGCTTTCAATAATGGGTATAGAACTTATTTGAACCCTTTTCAAGGCAGTTTTTAAAGGACTAAGGGAGCTTAATAAACCAAATTCATAGTGGCAACTGTAAAGTTTGGTGGAGGAGGAATATTGATCTGGGGCTGTTTTTCATCGTTCGGGCTTGGCCCCTTAGTTCCAGTGAAGGGAAATCTTAACGCTACATCATACAATGACATTCTAGGCAATTCTGTGCTGCCAACTTTGTGGCAACAGTTTGGGGAAGGCCCTTTCCTGTTTCAACATTACAATGACTCTGTGCACAAAGCGAGGTCCATACAGAAATTCGGGATCGGGGTGGAAGAACTTGACTGGCCTACTCAGAGCCCTGACCTTAAACCCATCGAACACCTTTGGAATGAATGGGAATGGCAACTGCGAGCCAGGCCTAATCGCCCAAAATCAGTGCCGGACCTCACTAATGCTCTTGTGGCTGAATGGAAGCAAGTCCCCGCAGCAATGTTGCAACATCTAGTGGAAAGCCTTCCCAGAAGACTGGAGGATGTTATAGCAACAAAGGGAAGGATAAAATCCACATTAACTCCCATGATTTTTGAATGAGATGTTCGATGAGCAGGTGTCCACATACTTTGTAATGTAAGTGAATTTTTCCTGATACTTTTTAAAATAGGGGACCAAAAAAATAAAAAATAAAAATAGGGGACTATGTACAAAAAGTGCTGCAATTTCTAAACAGTTCACCCGATATGGTTGAAAATACCCTCAAACTAAAGCTGACAGTCTGCACTTTAGCCTCATAATGATTGTACAAAGCCAAAACAACAACAACAAAATTCACTGTCCCAATACTTTTGGAGAGCACTGTTTATAATTTCTATCAGTAAGATGGGGTCTTTTGATTGGTACAGAATACAGATGTTGGATCGTAATCACCTGTTGCGGGACAACTTTCCAGCAATGCAGGAAATGTAAAACCTGTAGTCTATTTGAGCTTTAAAAATGCCTCTTTGAGCTTTAAACGTTTCTTATTTCCACTTTGAAATTTCAGGCTTGATTATTCCTTACGAAAAATGTATCATCCCCTACAAAAATGTCCATTAATTATAATAATCGTACCGCACCCCGGTGCCCTCAGCTTTCAACATGGCTCGCTGGGTAAACATGTAAGGCGTTAGCCTAATCATCTATGAAGGCCAGTTCAAGCCCCGCTAAAGATGACACAGTATTTTTTATCCAGCACCTGGGCACCCAGAATCCCAGGTCCCAAATGGTCGCACGCGCCCGAGCTGGGACACCCATCCCAGCCCAGCCCAAAATTTCCGCTCGCGGAAGTTTAAATTGGAATTGTAGCTTACCTCGGGCCCTCTGTGTTCATCATGGCTTGCTAGGTCAACAGGTAGAGTTTTAGCCTAAACAGCCATGAAGGCCGTTTCAAGCCCTGCTAAGGACGGCCCAGTATTTTTCATCAAGGACATGGGAACCAATAATCCCCAGTCCCAAATGGCCGGATGCACCCGAGCTGAGACGCCCAGCCCAAAATGGCTGCCCGCTGAACCACAGCCCGAGAAACTGACCGACCTAGAGGTCGCCTAAGGGATGGCTGTCTTTATGGGGTGAGAACGTGTGAAGGACCCAGCACCTTCAAAATAGTCTGTTTCCTAATATCAGTACACGGGTAACATAACCTGATCCCCCTCAAGAGTCTAGGCCATGGATCTCTAGTTGTCAAAAAGCAGGTTTCTGAAATCGCATCGGTACCTGTCTGGTCGACCTGGAACAGAGTGGGGCTACTACGAAGTGCAAACTTGCCATAAACCCTGGCACCCGCTGGGCCTAGGTGTTTCCCGGTCATCGGGGATCAAATCCCACAACCCTCAAGTATGTAACCTGAAGAAATTTGGTTTGGCACCTAAAACCCTCACAACTTTTACAGATGCACAATTGAGAGCATCCTGTTGGACTGTATCACCGCCTGGTACGGCAACTGCACAGCCCGCAACCGCTGGGCTCTCCAGAGACTAGTGCGGTCTGCTCAACGCATCATCGGGGGAAAACTACCTGTCCTCCAGGACACCTACAGCACCCGATGTCACAGCAAGGCCAAAAATATAATCAAGGACAACAACCACCCGAGCCACTTCTTGTTCACTGTCATCCAGAAGGCGAGGTCAGTAGAGGTGCATCAAAGCTGGGACTGAGAGACTGAATAACAGCTTCTATCTCAAGGCCATCAGACTGTTAAATAGCCATCACTAGCACATTAGAGGCCGCTGCCTAAATACATAGACTTGAAATCACTCGTCACTTTAATAATGGAACACTAGTCACTTTAATAATGTTAACATATTTTGCATTACTCATCTATATTCTGTATTCTATTATATTCTACTGTATCTTAGTCTATGCCACTCTGACATTGCTCGTGCATATATTTATATATTCTTAACTCCATTCCTTTACTTAGATTTGTGTGTATTGTGTGTATTGTTGTGAAATTGTTAGATATTACTGCACTGTCGGAGCTAGAAACACAAGCATTTCACTGCACCCGCAATAACATCTGCTAAACACATGTATGTGACCAAATAAATTTGATTTAATTCAATTTTAACTGTTAGTAACTCGAAAACTAAAAGTGTATGGTCTGGACATTTCCATTTACTACAGGATTTTTTTCCCTGCTGTAGCAAACTGACTCAAATTAAGATCCTACATCTGTATAGTTGATGACAATAATTATTGTTCTATTTTCACACAAGATCCAGATTATTATAGGCTCCTATGTGGGGGGTTATTTGTAACACACTACCCAAAACCTTATGTGGTATTTAGACACATTCACATTTAACTTCTTTACATAAAGTTTAGTGGTAAAACTAATGCCTTAGAAAAATTTATACTTTTGAATACTAATATAAAATAGACTATATATGTATGACATCTAAAATAAAAAATGGAAAAACCTTTCAATTTATTGTATTTTCATCCAAGTTTTAACATCATCATTTTTTAAAATTACGGTTAATTTTTATAATTGAAGACAGTGTTACTGGGTCATTGTAACATTTAACTTCCGCCACTTTGGGTTGAAATGTAAACGACTGGTATGTCCTAAAAATATAATTTCAGTGTGTAATGGTAGCTGAAATATGTGTCTTGTTTGTATAAACATATTATTATTCTAACTTAAATAATCTTTTCATAATAATAAAAAGCCTAAAAGTGTGACTTTGTTCCCCGGTCTACCCTACTATGAATACAGAGGGGTATTTGTGTCTACAGTTAGCTGCAAGCTGTATCCTAGATGTTAAAGATATGATTTATTAGATGAACACAGAAGGCAGACCTGCAGGACCCAGTGGAGATCCAGTATTGGGATTTATGCTGCTTCACGCCAACAATAGAGAGGAAAATCCATTCACAAATTCCCTTTGATTAGAAAGGGCAAGGGGAGAGAGAGAGTGCATTGGATGATTTGATATTTACAAAATGTTAGCACAAATGGTAGGGGGAACAGAGATTATCCTAATTTTGCTAATTAGGGGTACAGAAATCAATGGTTACGAAATCACCATGTTCAAAGCCTTACGCCCGTAAGTGAGAACATAAAAACATATTAATCTACAGTAGTGTATTATTCTATTGTTCATTGACTCCAGACTAAGCCAGCAAAGCAATTTGAAAAATACAGTTCATAAGGTCTAACCAATGGAAAGCTGAATCTAATGTTGTAATGGGAAAGGAGGATATCTAGTCAGTTGTGCAACTGAATGCCTTCAACTGAAATGGGTCTTCCACATTTAACCCAACCATTTGAATCAGAAATATGCGGGGGGCTGCCTTAATCGACAATCAACAGTGGGGGTGGAATTACATATTTTTACATTGTCAGCTCAGGGATTCGATCCAGCATCCATTCAGTTACTGGCCCACTGCTCTAATCACTAGGCTACCTGCCGTCCCCTGGGTTTTTTGTGTTTTCAGCTCATACTATTTTCTTTAGAATCTACAAAAGCTATGAGATAATTGGATTTTCGGGATTCTGTTAGTCACAGCTTCAACTGTGCCTTCATGTCACGCAACATTTCATGTTTTCCTAAGCAGCTTGATACTTTGATGGTATGATTTCAAATCACACTTAACCGACAACTGAATCTTCAACAATTGTCTTAATTATGCCAAAATGAATTGCTATTTTAATCTACCGTATTATCCAGAAAGCATGCTCAGAAAGGAAATGACATACAGTAGGAAAGCTGTATAAATCCACCTATTGCTACAGTATATCTTCTCCCTTCCCTTGACTTCTATGTGTTGTATGGGCATTCTGTTACACTTATTGATCTCTGGTGCATTTGGTATTGATTTCCTGCTTTGCTTTGCAGAAGCTGACAGAGGATGCATTGACCTCAACACCAAGGTCATCTCACAATCCTCCTCCTTGTGCTGCTCCTAAGGAGAGGAGTGCTGCCATTTTGACACACTGATGCACAGTAGGGCTTAAAGTGACACATCCCCACAGTGTTTACAGGTTGAAACTATCACAAGGTTCTAAATATAAAATAAGTAATATGTAGAAGTTAGGGTTAGGGTAATGGCTAGGGTCAGAGTTGAGTTGGGGTGTAGACATGAAGTTAAGGTTAGGGTTGGGGTTAGAGTTATGGCTAGGGATAGGGTTGAGTTGGGGTGTAGACATGAAGTTAAGGTTAGGGTTGGGGTTAGAGTTATGGCTAGGGATAGGGTTGAGTTGGGGTGTAGACATGAAGTTAAGGTTAGGGTTGGGGTTAGAGGTATGGCTATGGATAGGGTTGAGCTGCGGTGGAGACATGAAGCAAGAGCACAACATCAATTGGAGTGCCATACCATGAGAGCAGGATTATGTCAATAAGACGTTGACATTTGCACAACGCATCACCGGGGGCAAACTACCTGCCCTCCAGGACACCTACACCACCCGATGTTACAGGAAGGCCATAAAGATCATCAAGGACATCAACCACCCGAGCCACTGCCTGTTCACCCCGCTATCATCCAGAAGGCGAGGTCAGTACAGGTGCATCAAAGCTGGGACCGAGAGACTGAAAAACAGCTTCTATCTCAAGGCCATCAGACTGTTAAACAGCCACCACTAACATTGAGTGGCTGCTGCCAACACACTGACACTGACTCAACTCCAGCCACTTTAATAATGGGAATTGATGGGAAATTATGTAAATATATCACTAGCCACTTTAAACAATGCTACCTTATATAATGTTACTTACCCTACATTATTCATCTCATACGCATACGTATATACTGTACTCTATATCATCGACTGCATCTTTATGTAATACATGTATCACTAGCCACTTTAACTATGCCACTTTGTTTACATACTCATCTCATATGTATATACTGTACTCGATACCATCTACTGTATCTTGCCTATGCTGCTCTGTACCATCACTCATTCATATATCCTTATGTACATATTCTTTATCCCCTTACACTGTGTATAAGACAGTAGTTTAGGAATTGTTAGTTAGATTACTTGTTGGTTATTACTGCATTGTCGGAACTAGAAGCACAAGCATTTCGCTACACTCGCATTAACATCTGCTAATCATGTTTTATGTGACAAATAAAATTTGATTTGATTTGATGTCAGTTGAAACAAACAATTTTTGCGTGTCTGTATACAGGTTTGGGTAGGTTAATGTAATCTGTTACAGTTACTAGTTACCTGTCCAAACTTGTAATCAGTAGCATCATTTTTGGATTAACCAAACTCAGTAACTCAGTAATCTGATTACACTACCGGTCAAACGTTTTGGAACACCTACTCATTCAAGGGTTTTTCTTAATTTGTTCTATTTTCTACATTGTAGAATAATAATGAAGACATCCAAACTATGAAATAACACATATGGAATCATGTAGTAACCAAAAAAGTGTTAAACATGATATATTTGAGATTCTTCAAACAGCCTCCCTTTGCCTTGATGACAGTTTTGCACACTCTTTCAACCAGCTTCACCTGGAATGCTTTTCCAACAGTCTTGAAGGAGTTCCCATATATGCTGAGCACTTGTTAGCTGCTTTTCCTTAACTCTGCGGTCCGACTCATCCCAAACCATCTCAATTAGGTTGAGGTCGGGGGATTGTGGAGGCCAGGTAATCTGACACAGCACTCCATCACTCTCCTTATTGGTCAAATAGCCCTCATACAGCCTGGAGATGTGTTGAGTCATTGTCCTGTTGAAAAACAAATGATAGTCCCACAAAGCAAAAACCAGATGGGATGGCGTATCGCTGCAGAATGCTGTGGTAGCCATGCTGGTTAAGTGTGCCTTGAATTCTAAATAAATTACAGACAGTGTTACCTGCAAAGCACTCCCACAACATAACACTTTCTCTTTCATGCTTTACAGTGGGAAATACACATGCGGAGATCATCCGTTCACCCACACCACGTCTCACAAAGACAAAGGTTGGAACCAAAAATCTCAGATTTGGACTCCAGACCAAATTTCCACCTGTCTAATGTCCATCGCTTGTGTTTCTTTGCCCAAACAAGTCTCTTTTTCTTGTTGGTGTCCTTTAGTAGTAGTTTCTTTGCAGCAATTCGACCATGAAGGCCTGATTCCCACAGTTTCCTCTGAACAGTTGATGTTGAGATGTGTCTGTTACTTGAACTCTGTGAAGCATTTATTTGGGCTGCAATTTCTGAGGCTGGTGACTCTAATGAACTTATCCTCTGCAGCAGAGGTAACTCTGGGCCTCCCATTCCTGTGGCGATCCTCATGAGAGTCAGTTTCATCATAGCGCTTGATGGTTTTTGTGACTGCACTTGAAGTAACTTTCAAAGTTCTTGAAATTGTACGTATTGTCTGACCTCCATGTCTTAAAGTAATGGTGGATTGTCATTTCCGTTTGCTCATATGAACTGTTCTTGCCATAATATGGACTTGGTCTTTTACCAAAGAGGGCTATCTTCTGTATACCCTGTAAAACCCTTGAATGAGTACGTGTTCTAAAACGTTTGACTGTTAGTGTACATTCAGTTACTTTTAGATTACTTTCCCCTTAAGAGGCATAAGAAGAAGGAAATGAGAGCACCAGCTGTACTGGAAGACTGTGTGATCAAACTCTCCGCAGCTGACCTTAGTAAGACCTTTAGACAGGTCAACATTCACAAGGCCGCAGGGCCAGACGGATTACCAGGACGTGTACTGCGAGCATGCCCTGACCAACTAGCAAGTGTCTTCACTGACATTTTCAACCTCTCCCTGTCCAAGTCTGTAAAACCAGCGAGTTTTAAGCAGACCACCATAGTGCTTGTGCCCAAGAACACTAAGGTAACCTGCCTAAATGACTACCAACCCGTAGCACTCACGTCTGTAGCTATGAAGTGCTTTGAAATGCTGGTCATGGCACACATCAACATCATCATCCCAGAAACCCTTGACCCACTCCAATTTGCATACATCCCCAACAGATCCACAGATGATGCAATCTCTATTGCACTCCACACTGCCCTTTCCTACCTGGACAAAAGGAAAACCTATATGAGAATGCCATTCATTGACTACATCTCAGCCTTCAATACCATAGTGCCCTTAAATCTCATCAATATGCTAAAAACCCTGGGACTAAACACCTCTCTCTGCAGCTGGATCCTGGACTTCCTGAGGTGGTAAGGGTAGGTAACAACACATCCACCACACTGATCCTCAACACAGGGGCCCCTCAGGGGTGCATGCTCAGCCCCTTCCTGTAGTCCCTGTTCACTCATGACTGCATGGCCAGGCACGACTCCAACACCATCATTAGATTTGCCGATGACACAACAGTGGTAGGCCTGATCACCGACAACAACGAGCCAGCCTATAGGGAGGAGGTCAGAGACCTGGCTGTGTGGTGCCAGGATATCAACCCTCTCCCTCAACGTGATCAAGGGAGATGATTGTGGACTACAGGAAAAAGTGGACCAAGCACACCAAGACAGTGTGCATGACAAAACCTATTCCCCCTCAGGAGACTGAAAAGATTTGGCATGGTTCCTCAGATCCTCAAAAGGCTCTACTGCTGCACCATCGAGAGCATCCGGACTGGTTGCATCACTGCCTGGTATGGCAACTGCTCGCGCTCCGACCGCAAGGCACTACAGTGCGAACAGCCCAGTACATCACTGGGGCCAAGCAACCCGCCATCCAGGACCACTATACCAGGCGGTATCAGAGGAAGGCCCTAAAAATTGTCAAAGACTCCAGGCACCCTAGTCATAGACTGTTTTCTCTGCTACCGCATGGCAAGTAGTACCGGAGCGCCAAGAACATCTAGTCAAATGGCTACCCAGACTATTTGCATCACCCCCCTCCCTCCACACCACTGCCGTTCTCTGTTGTCAACACTTTAATTACTCTACCTATATGTACAAACTACCTCAGCTAACCGGTGCCCCTGCACATTGACTCTGTACCGGCACCCCCCTGTTTATACAGTTGAAGTGGGAAGTTTACATACACTTAGGTTGGAGTCATTAAAACTAGTTTTTCGAACACTCCACAAATTTCTTGTCAACAAACTATAGTTTTGGCAAGTCGGTTAGGACATCTACTGTGTACATGACACAAGTAATTTTTTCAACAATAGTTTACAGACAGATTATTTCACTTATAATTCACTGTATCACAATTCCAGTGGGTCAGAAGTTTACATACACTAAGTTGACTGTGCCTTTAAACAGCTTGAAAAATTCAAGAAAATGATGTCATGGCTTTAGAAGCTTCTGATAGGCTAATTGACACAATTTGAGTCAATTGGAGGTGTACCTGTGGATGTATTTCAAGGCCTACCTTTAAACTCAGTGCCTCTTTACTTGACATCGTGGGAAAATCAAAAGAAATCAGCCAAGACCTCAGAAAAAAATTGTAGACCTCCACAATTCTGGTTTGCCCTTGGGAGTAGTTTCCAAATGCCCAAAGGTACCACGTTAATCTGTACAAACAATAGCATGCAAGTATAAACACCATGGGACCACGCAGCAGTCACTCCGCTCCAGAAGGAGACGCGTTCTGTTTCTTACAGATTAACGTACTTTGGTGCGAAAAGTGCAAATCAATCCCAGAACAACAGCAAAGGACCTTGTAAAGATGCTGGAGGAAACAGGTACAAAAGTATCTATATCCACAGTAAAATGAGTCCTATATCGACATAACCTGAAAGGCCGCTCAGCAATGAAGAAGCCACTGCTCCAAAACCGCCATAAAAAAGCCAAACTATGGTTTGCAACTGCACATGGGGACAAAGATTGTACTTTTTGGAGAAATGGCCTCTGGTCTGATGAAACAAAAATAGAACTGTTTGGCCATATTGACCATTGTTATATTTGGAGGAAAAAGGGGAGGTTTGCAAGCTGAAGAACACAATCCTAACCATGACGCATGGTGGTGGCAGCATCATGTTGTGGGGGTGTTTTGCTCTAGGAGGGACTGGTGCACTTCACAAAATTGATGGCATCAATGAAGAGAGAAAATGATGTGGATATATTGAAGCAACATCTCAAGACATCAGTCAGGAAGTTAAAGCTTGATCGCAAATGGGTCTTCCAAATGGACAATGACCCCAAAATTACTTCCAAAGTTGTGGCAAAATGGCTTAAGAACAACAAAGTAAAGGTATTGGAATGGCCGTCACAAAGCCCTGACCTCAATCCCATAGCAAATTTGTGGGCAGAACTGAAAAAGCGTGTGCGAGCAAGGAGGCCTACAAACCTGACTCAGTTACACCAGCTCTGTCAGGAGGAATGGGCCAAAATCCACCTAACTTATTGTGGGATGCATGTGGAAGGCTACCCAAATCGTTTGACCCACGTTAAACAATTTAAAGGCAATGCTGCCAAATACTAATTGTGTGTATGTAAATGTCTGACCCACTGGGAATGTGATGAAAGAAATAAAAGCTGAAATAAATCATTCTCTCTACTATTATTCTGTCATTTCACATTCTTAAAATGAAGTGATGTTCCTAAATGACCTAAGACAGGGAATTTTTACTCTGATTTAATTTCAGGAATTGTGAAAAACTGGTTAAGGTGTATGTAAACGTCCGACATCAACTGTATTGTTATTCTTTACTTCTGCTCTTGAATGACTTGTTACATCTATATTTTTTTGGAACTACACTGTTTGTTAGGGACTCTTAAGTAAGCATTTCACTGAAAGGTCTACACCTGTTGTGTGACTAATGTGACTAATAAACTTTGATTAGATTTGAAAATGCATGTTACCAATTGAATGACATATCTTGCAAGATAAATCATTGTTAAAGTTTACATAGCTGGCCATATATGGATGTTAAAGGTTACTTTATGGGTTAGTTATGTAGTCTTCTTCTAACCCATCGCTTTCTACTACATATAATAATATGATTAAATTATATATTTAATTGTATATATGTAATTTATAAGTCCAAAAATGGATGTAGCAACTACAGATTGGCCCTTTAAGTCTATCAAAAGTGTACGATTTTGAGGATGTGTTCATTAGTCATTTTTTATCAGCATGAACTAGATTGAGCAATAAAATACCCACTTTTATTCCACAGGCTGGGATCCGTACTATGCAGATGTTGCAAGAGCACATTTTTCACTGGCTCTCCACTAGTTTCAAAAACAATGGCAGTTTAAAAACGTCTTGATTTAAATCATTATTGGGTTCAAATACACATTTAGATTTGTGAACAGCCATCCACTACAACCACAATCCGTAAGGTACAAATAGCTAAATGAGAGAGCAGCAGTGTTATTCACATCAATGCGCTATGTAGATATTAATAATAAGTGATATCCGTATTGCCGTAGACTACACCCCTGCTGTCATCCTTACCTCCAAGCGTTCATTCAAGTTGGATAATCTTTGGATGGTGGCAGCAGTCACTCCAATGGAAGATATAGCTTGGACTGTAGCCTACAAAAGCCTATTCCTGCTCTTTTCCCACGATCCATCAAACCCATTTGGTGTGTCATCATACGGGTCTGACTTGTGGTCCGACTCAGGTGGAACAAATTTAAAGTTGAGCCTTTTTTCAATGCTGATTTCAATGTCATTGAGAAAACAGAGAAGTGTCAAAGATTTTTTTTCATTAACATAATTTCTGAATTTAAAAGTAATCCTCGAAGTAATCAACTAGTCATTCAAAAGTATCTGTAATCTGATTACAATACTTTTGCTGGTAACGTAACGGATTACAGTTACAGTTTTTTGTAATCCCTTACATGTAACGGAGTACATGTAATCCGATTCTCCCCAACCCTGTCTGTATATTGTCTCATACCCCTTCAACTAAAGCATCTCCAAAGCAAATATGAAGATGTGAATAACTTATTTACCCCCCTAAACCCCATATTGTTATTCTCTGTGCTTTCCCTTAGTCTACATCTTTCATCATGTGCTAGTGGATGATTTATACCACTTCTACCTTGATAAAACAAACCACAGTTTCTGCTTACTCTGTAGTAGACAGTATACACAGAAACCATAAGATAATCATCTTGTCATGCAGACCCCAATGAATCAGAAGAGAAGAGACTAGTCTTTTAGTTTAATCCATTGGGGGAAGATAATCAATTAACCCAACATGGATGTCATTGTCTGTCTCCCCAGTCATCTGCCCAGCCCCTCAGCCTTTATTAAGAATCCTAAGGACTGGAGGGAATTACCTTTCCAGGAAGGTGCACATAGCATGCTATTCCACATGGATTATTACATCACCACTGGAATTATGGAATTCAACTTAGCATTACTTCACATCTGTGAAGTGAAGAGGAAATCTTGAAAAATGTCAAAGGAGAATGAAATTTACGACATGGACTACAACTTCATACGTACAGTCAAAGTCGGACGTTTACGTACACCTTAGCCAAATACATTTAAACTCAGTTTTTCCACAATTCCTGACATTTAATCAGAGTAAAAATTCCCTGTCTTAGGTCATTTAGGATCACCACTTTATTTTCAGAATGTGAAATGTCAGAATAATAGTAGAGAGAATGAGAGAATTTATTTCAGCTTTTATTTTTCAGCACATTCCCAATGGGTCAGTAGTTTACATAAATCAAATCAAATCAAATCAAATGTATTTATATAGCCATTCGTATATCAGCTTATATCTCAAAGTGCTGTACAGAAACCCAGCCTAAAACCCCAAACAGCAAGCAATGCAGGTGTAGAAGCACAGTGGCTAGGAAAAACTCCATAGAAAGGCTAAAACCTAGGAAGAAACCGAGAGGAACCAGGCTATGTGGGGTTTCCAGTCCTCTTCTGGCTGTGCCGGGTGGAGATTATAACAGAACATGGCCAAGATGTTCAAATGTTCATAAATGACCAGCATGGTCCAATAATAATAAGGCAGAACAGTTTAAACTGGAGCAGCAGCACGGCCAGGTGGACTGGGGACAGCAAGGAGTCATAATGTCAGGTAGTCCTGAGGCATGGTCCGAGGGCTCAGGTCCTCCGAGAGAGAGAAAGAAAGAGAAAAAGAGAGAATTAGAGAGAGCAAACTTAAATTCACACAGGACATCGAATAGGACAGGAGAAGTACTCCAGATATAACAAACTGACCCTAGCCCCCCGACACATAAATACACTCAATTAGTATTTGGTAGGATTGCCTTTAAAACATCAATCGCTAAGATGAAACTGTCTCTCACGAGGACAGCCACAGGAAAGGAAGACCCAGAGTTACCTCTTTTGCAGTGGACAAGTTCAATAGAGTTACCAGCCTCAGAAAGTTCAAGTAACAGACACATCTCAACATCAACTGTTCAGAATAGACTGCCTGAATCAGGCCTTCATGGTAGAATTGCTGCAAAGAAAACACTACTAAAGGACACAAACATGAATAGACTTTATTGGGTCAAGAAACATGAGCAATGGACATTAGAACGGTGGAAATCCAGTCCAAATTTGAGATTTTTGGTTCCAACCGCTGAACGGATGATCTCTGCATGTGTAGTTCCCTCCTTGAAACATTGAGGAGGAGGTGTGATGATGTGGGGGTGCTTTGCTGGTGCTCTGGTTTTGGTTTAGTGGGACTATCATTTGTTTTTCAACAGGACAATGACCCAACACACCTCCAGGCTGTGTAAGGGCTATTTTACCAAGAAGCAGAGTGATGGAGTGCTGCATCAGATGACCTGGCCACCACAATCCTACAACCTCAACCCAATTGAGATGGTTTGGGATGAGTTGGTTCACAGAGGGAAGAAAAGCAGCCAGCAAGTGCTTAACATATGTGGGAATTCATTCAAAATGGTTGGAAAAGCATTCCAAGTGAAGCTGGTTTAGAGAGAATGCCAAGAGTGTGCAAAGCTGTCATCAAGGTAATGGGTGGCTACTTTGAATAATATAAAATATAAAATATATTTGGATTTGGTTAACACTTTCTTGGTTGCTACATGATTCCATGTGTTATTTCATAGTAATGTTTTCACTATTATTTTACAATGTAGAAAATAGTAAAAATTAAGACAAACCGTTGAATAATTAGGTGTGTCCAAACTTTTGACTGGTACTGTATATCAACGCTAACAAATCCTACAATATACACGCTGGTATGATAAGTGTTGACGTGCTTCAAAGACCTCTCGTTATCAGTATATTCCCCAAACTGGGTCACTTGTCAAGGGTTTGTGGATGGAAATGTTTCTGTGCTCTCATTCTGGGAGGAAGAGACTGACTGATGCAGAATGTAATGCCAGGAGTGGTTTGAGTATGCGGTGAGCTCATCCTGATTCATTATCTAAGCTGGCTTGTTAGTTTTTGGCTTATGTTCTTCTCACTACTTTCTGTCTGCACAAGTATGACAGAATTCACATTCAACCGGAAAAGTTTAGACATATTTTTCAGACGTAGGCTGAGTGCACACATTTTATCAAATTGATCAGTAAGTCTCAGTTGAAATAGGGAATGTTTCTAACAAGATTGGAAGAACATCTCTCGAGCTCTTCGGCTTCCCATAATCAAAACGACACAGTTAAATGCACAGTTTTCCCCTTTGTGTGTGTGAGGAAGATGTGTGGATGTTGGTGACAGAATACTGTGTCTGATCTTAAATTGGTTGTGTTAAAGATTCTCTCAAAATCATGTCATTTAACCTTGAACAACACTTAATTATGTACCACAACAATGAGCCAACATCACTAAGGACAAACAATATTTCAGTGAAAATTAAGCGAGAACATTATAATATCCAAATACATAATTTGCATTAAGTGCTTATCTCAATGTTGCATGTTATCAATAGTTAAACAATGTTGGTAATATTCCTGTATTTTAAATACTGAACATATGTCACTATTTTATGAAGAGGGCACAACAAAACCTATTCCCCCTCAAGAGACTGAAAAGATTTAGCATGTGACTTCAGATACTCAAAAGGTTCTACAGCTGCACCATCGCGAGCATCCTGACTGGTTGCATCACTGCCTGAGGAAGGCCCTAAAAATTGTCAAAGACTTCAGCCACCCTAGTCATAGACTGTTCTCTCTGCTACCACACGGTAAGCGGTACCGGAGCGCCAAGTCTAGGCTTCTAAATAGCTTCACCCCCAAGCCATAAGACTCCTGAACACCTAATCAAATGACCACCCAGTGTTGCGATCCTCATAATGATTGGACCAAGGCATAGGGTGCATAGAGTTACACATATTTTAATTAACCGAAACTCACCAAACAAGTACAAACAAAATGTGACGCTACTGGTGTGCACACAAGCAACTAACTGTAGACAAGATGCCACAAATGAGGAAATAGCTACCTAAATATGATCCCCAATCAGAGACAATGACAACAGCTGCCTCTGATTGGGAACCATATCAGGCCACCATAGAAATACAATTCACCTAGATGACCCCCCCTAGTCACTATCACGCCCCAACCAACATAGAGAATAAACAGCTTTCTATGGTCAGGGCGTGACACCCAGACTATTTGCATTGCCCCCCCCCCTTTTACACCGCTGCTACTCTCTATGTATAGTCACTTTAATAACTCTAACTACATGTACATATTATCTTAACCAACCGGTGCCCCCGCACATTGATCCTGTACCGGCACACCCCTGTATATAGTCTAGCTATTGTTATTTTACTGCTGCTCTTTAATGACTTGTTACTTTTATTTCTTATTCTTATCCTTTTTTTATCTACATTGTTGGTTAGGGGCTTGTAAGTAAGCATTTCACTGTAAGGTGAACCTGTTGTATTCGGAGCATGTGAATAATACAATTTAATTTGAAGTAGTATTTAAAACATGAGAAAAATATTTCACTCTAAGTAATATCTTCAATGCAGTAGTTAGTGGCATTGAATCTTCTTGTGTGAGATGTTGTGGATATCCTGGAGAATGTGGAGTGCAGAGATTGATATGAAGGAAGCCTCTAAAGGTTAATCACCTCTCTGCTAATTCTGCAGCATATCTAATTAAACATCTTGCATTTCTCTTTCTCCAACATGAGCCAATTATCCTGTTACTAATGTATTATCAGCCCTCTGCCTCTGCTGGGTTGCTGAAATATTCGCCTGAGTGATAGGACTGCTTGCTGAAAGGTCTTGGTGCCCTGAGCTCGTGAAGAATTGGCACCTGCATGCATTGGCCAGTTTATTAGGTACACCACCACTTCCACGAAAATGGTTAGCTCCCACAGACAGTGAGTGATGTGGCCGTGCCTTCCTATATAAGGTTTGAGTCGGAAGTTTACATACACTTAGGTTGGAGTCATTAAAACTAGATTTACAACCACTCCACGTGTTAACAAACTATAGTTTTGGCAAGTCGGTTAGGACATCTATTTTGTGCAAGACACAAGTAATTTTTCCAACAATTACTTACAGACAGATTATTTCACTTATAATTCACTGTATCACAAGTCTAGTGGGTCAGAAGTATACATACACTAAGTCGACTGTGCCTTTAAACAGCTTGGACAATTCCAGAAAATGATGTCATGGCTTTAGAAGCTTCTGACAGGCTAATTGACACAATTTGAGTCAATTGGAGGTGTACCTGTGGATGTATTTCAAGGCCTACCTTCAAACTCAGTGCCTCTTTAATTGACATCATGGGAAAAGCAAAAGATATCAGCCAAGACCTCAGAAGATAAATTGTAGACCTCCACAAGTCTGGTTCACCTGGGGAGCAATTTTCAAACACATAAAGGTAACACGTTCATCCATACAAACAATAGTACGCAAGTATAAACACCATGAGACCACCAGCTGTCATACCGCTCAGGAAGGAGACACATTCTGTTTCCTAGAGATGAACGTTGCTTTGGTGCAAAAAGTGCAAATCAATCCCAGAACAACAGCAAAGGACCTTGTGAAGATGCTGGAGGAAACAGGTACAAAAGTATCTATATTCACAGTAAAACAAGTCCTATATCGACATAACCTGAAACGCCATTCAGCAAGGAAGAAGCCACTGTTCCAAAACCGCCATATAATTGCCAGACTACGGTTTGCAATTGCACATGGGGACAAAGATGGTATATTTTGGAGAAATGTCCTCTGGTCTGATGAAACAAAAAATAGAACTGTTTGGCCATAACGTTTGGCCGTTATGTTTGGAGGAGAAAGGGGAGACTTGCATGCCGAAGAACATCATCCCAACCGTGAAGCACGGGGGGGCAGCATCATGTTGTGGGGGTGGTTTGCTGCAGGAGGGACTGGTGCACTTCACAAAATTGATGACATCATGAGAAGGAAAATTATGTGGATATATTGAAGCAACATCTCAAGACATCCGTCAGGAAGTTAAAGCTTGGTTGCAAATGGGTCTTCCAAATGAACAATGACCCCAAGCATACTTCCAAAGTTGTGGCAAAATGGCTTAAGGACAACAAAGTCAAGGTATTGGAGTGGCCATCACAAAGCCCTGACCTCAATCCTATAGAAAATTTGTGGGCAGAACTGAAAAAGCATGTGTGAGCAAGGAGGCCTACAAACCTGACTCAGTTACACCAGCTCTATCAGGAGGAATGGGCCAGAATTCACCCAATTTATTGTGGGAAGCTTGTGGAAGGCCACCCAAAACTTTTGACCCAAGTTAAGCAATTTTTAGGCAATGCTACCAAATATTTATTGAGTGTATATAAACTTCTGACCCACTGGGAATGTGATGGAAGAAATTAAAGCTGAAATAAATCATGCTCTCAACTGTTATTCTGACATTTCACATTCTTAAAATAAAGTGGTGATCCTAACTGACCTAAGACATATAATTATTTCTATGATTAAATGTCAGGAATTGTGAAAAACTGAGATTACATGCATTTGGCTAAGGTGTATGTAAACTTCTGACTTCAACTGTAAATCAGGCAAATGGGCATCGAGACATTCAGTTACTGTTCAATTGAATGTTACAATGGGCAAAACCAGTGACCTAAGCGAATTTGAGCGTGGTATGATCGTCAGTGCCACACACGCCGGTTCCAGGATCTAGAAAAATGTCTGACTGGTTGCATTACTGCCTGGAATGGCATCTGCTCGGCCTCTGACTGCAGGCACTACAGAGGGTTGTGTATACGGCCCAGTACATAACTTAGGCCAAGCTTCCTGCCATCTAGGACCTCTATACCAGGCAGGGTCAGAAGACCCTAAAAATTGTCAAAGACTCCAGCCACCCTAGTCGTAGACTATTCTCTCTGCTACAGCACGACAAGTGGTACCGGAGCGCCAAATCTAGGCCCAAGACGCGTATAAACAGGTTCTACCCCCAAGCCATAAGACTCCTGAACATCTAGTCAGATGGCTACCCAGACTATTTACTTTGCCCCCCCCCCCCTCCACACCGCTGCTACTCTCTGTTGTTATCATCTATGCATAGTCACTTTAATAACTCTACTTACGTATTACCTAACTAACCAGTTCCCCCGCACATTGACTCTGTACCAGTACCCCCTGTATATTGTCTCTCTATTGTTATTTTACTGCTGCATTTGAATTACTTTTATTTCTTATTCTTAGTCATATATATTTGTTAAACTGCATTGTTAGTAAGGGGCTCATAAGTAAGCACTTCACTGTAAGGTCTACACTTGTTTTGTTTGGAGCATGTGACTAATAAAATTTGATTTGAGAGTCAGGATTTGGAGTAAGCAGCATGAATTCATGGCCCCATCCTGCCTGGTGTCAACAGTACAGGCTGGCGGAGGTGGTGTAATTGTCACACCCTTATCTGTTTCACCTGTCTTGTGCTTGTCTCCACACCCCTCCAGGTGTTGCTCCTTTTCCTCATTATCCCCTATACATGTACACCTGTGTTTTCTGTTTGTCTGTTGCCAGTTTGTCTTGTATCGTCAAGCCTACCAGCGTGTTTTTCCAATACTCCTGTTCCTCCCTAGCCCCTGTTTTTCTAGTTTTTCCAGTTTTGACCGCTATGCGCCTCCCCTGACCCTGAGCCTGCCTGCCGTTCTGTACCTGTCTGACACTACCCTGGATTACTGACCTCTGCCTGCCCTGACCCTGCCTGACGTTCTGTACCTTTCTGACTCTGCCCTGGATTACCGATCTCTGCTTGCCCTCGACCTGTCGTCTGCCTGCCCCCCTGTTTTGTTAATAGACATCTGTGATTTGAACTGTCTGCATCTGGGTCTTATCCTAAGGTCTGATAGTACGAACTGGCTATAACTGACCCAGCAGACTCAGACCAGCTCCGCAACACCTTCTCCTCCCAAGGAGCCACCATTGGAAGACATGAGGCATTACTTCAAGGGCTTATGGAAGGATTGCAGACCTTGGCGGAACGCTATGACCGAGCATTTATACATTGCTGCAGCAATTCCGCATATTGTCTGTTATTCAGCTCTTCTCCCCAATTCACACCTGCTTCCAGAGAACCCACTTACTTCCACGTACAGTGTTTGATTCTCCATTGTCCGGAGAAATGCAAGTTCCATTGCTCCACCATCTCCTTCCTTGGATACATCATCACTGCTGGTAATGTGCAGATGGATCCTGGAAATTATGAAAGTTGGGGTTGGATTGGCCCCAACGCACGTCCCGAGTGCAGCTGCAACACTTCTTAGCATTTGCCCATTTCTATTGCCATTTTATCTGGGGTTACAGCACCCTGGCTTCCCCCCTTTCAGTACTCACCTCTCCCAAGGTCCCGTTCCTGTGGTCCCCAGATGCTGACCGCGCGTTCCTGGACCTTAAGCACCACTTCACCACAGCTCCCATATTAATCCATCCGGACCCGTCCCATCGGTTCGTGGCGGAGGTAGACGCTTCGGATGTTGGACTGGGGGCTGTGCTGTCCCAGTTCACCCGGTTCAACTTTACCATCTCCTTATGCTCGGGGTCCAAGAATGTTTAGCTGGATACGTTTTCACCCCAAACCCTTGAACCCCAAGACCATCCTTCCTACCTCGTTTCTGGCGGCTATACTAATCTGTGGAATAGATAACCAGGACTGTGAGGCGCAGCGGGGGGCCCGGCTAACGTGATGTTTGTCTCAGACGCGGCCTGGTCCTGGAATGGACTCATTCCTCCAGTCGTGCCTTTCACTCTGATTCCCGTCTGACCTTGTCCTTTGTGCAACAACACTTTCACAGTTCCTGGTCGTATATATCCCTAGACTTCGTCACTGCTCCCTCCATCTGATGGCAACACCACAATCCTTACAGTGGTGGACAGGTTTTCCAAGCCCTCCCATTTCATTCCCCTCCCCAAGCTATCATCTAGCAAGGAGATGGCCCAGCTCATGGTGCAGCACGTTTTCCGGATCCATGGACTTCCTGTGGACATGGTCTCTGACTGTGGTCCTCAGTTCTCATCCCGGTTCTGGAAGGCGTTCTGCACACACATTTGGTTGTCGGCCAGCCTGTCACAGCCAGGGTGCAAGCTAATCAGGACCTAGAGGCAACTCTTCATTGCCTTGTCTCCGCCAACCTCACCACCTGGAGCCAGCAACTCATGTGGGTAGAATACACATGTAATACCCTCCCCTACTCAGCCACTGGTCTCTCGCCTTTTGAGTGTTCAATGGGTTATCAGCCCCCGCTCTTCCCTGAGCAAGAAGAAGAGGTCAACATACCCTCGGCCCAGATGTTCGTCAACCACTGTCGCCGTACCTGAAAGAGAGCCCGGTCTGCTCTTCTCAAGTTCACCTCCAGGTATAGACAATAGACGGACCACCACTGAATCCCGGCTCCCCGTTATCGTCTCGGGCAGAGGGTATGGCTGTCCAATCGTGACCTGCCCCTCCGGGTGCAGTTCCGCAAACTTTCCCCCCGTTTTATTGGTCCTTTCCCCATCTCTAAGATCCTTAGCCCTTCTGCTGTTAGTCTTCTGTTGCAAGGCTAAATGTACTCGACAAATTGAGAGTTTAAAGTAGCACATTTGAGGACAATGTAGAGAGGTGAACATATGAGTACTCTGAAGATAATGGATTTGCTGCAAAATTGTTTTGGTGTCACGTCCCCCTACAGACAAGTTTTTTTTTCTCTGTTATGTTTTTTCACACAGAAGTGACTATGCTGACAGATGTTTAATGTAAAAGTGTAAAAGTGTTTGGAAAGACTTGATTGATTTTACTGCAGAGAATATACCTCCCAGTAAGGCGGCAGGTAGCCTAGTGGTTAGAGCGTTGGACTAGTTAACTGTAAGGTTGTAAGATTGAATCCCCGAGCCGACAAGGTACAAATCTGTCGTTCTGCCCCTGAACAAGGCAGTTAACCCACCGTTCCTAGGCCATTATTGAAAATCTGAATTTGTTCTTAACTGATTTGCCTAGTTAAATAAAGGTTAAAAAAATCTTGAACCAAGCCTTCATTTATTTCCTCCATGAATGGAATGACTTCCCAGTGAAGGAAATGTGAAGATACTTTGTACCTGTCATCAAGCTTGGTCAAATTAGCTGGATTTATACCTATTAGTGTCTCGCGCCTGTTTCCCTGATGTTCTCATCATGTTTTGATGTTGCTTATTAGATTCTCAGAGAAATGTATTTCATAGGTGTAGCATGGAAATCTTAACTTTTACATAATATAAAGTAGGCGTGGGGAATTTACTTTGGGATTGAATTTAGTTTAGTTTTTGAAAATTGAATACCGAGAACATGAACCTTCATCCGTGTTCTATGACATTATGTACATTTAACTTTGTACATGTTACATTTCATGCTGCTCTCAAAATGATTTTTTGTTTGTGCATGGTTAGGTTTTCAAGGTAATAGTTATAGAGTAGTTATAGCTGGATTACTCCTAAACTTGATCCTATCCATAACACCTAAAATGCTATCTGTACATTTAAAAAATAAAAGTATGGCAAACTGTAATTGTATTACAAGAAAAATCATGTAATTGCGTGTAAAAAAGGTTTGTGTGAAAATGCCATGCTTTTCTAAATGTACATTCTAAAAAGGCTTGAGAAAACATAGCAACACAGACACAAGGCAAATGCATTCCTATTGTCAGACTAAGGCTTTTCAATTCAATTGTGGAGTATTCTTGGTTCTCTCTATTTGAATTCATACTTTACCCACTCTAAAGTCATGCTGCTTGGGAGGAGCAATTGTCACACTTGCCTCATTCATACTTAGAAATGGAATGGGAGAATGCTGCACCATTTTACTTATTTATCTAAAGAGGAATTACTGGCTGGGTTTACAGAGCCCAACACAAGTCCTGTGAGACGGAGTGGCCTATGATAACCCTGTCACCACCAACCCCCTCTTCACTCAGCAATTCATTGTTAAACTCGACCAAGCACAAAAGCCTCATTTCATTTTTCACCCTGCTCCCCTCCCCCTGTGATTGTTGATTGTCTAACTCCCTCTCCGCCTGCCAGCCCAGTGCAGGGAGAAGGCATCTATAACCACATGGATCAACAAAACAATCTGTCTGGAACACACACACACACAAACACACACACACACACACTGCAGAATTCTTAGCTTGTTATATTGCTATAGCTGTCTTGTTGGGCAGTCCTTGCAAATGCTCGTCACCTCATGAGCATTAATCATAGCCCAAAGCATAGTGGTGTTTTTTAGTACTGTGTTATGTAATGTGTTATTTAAGGCTCAGTATTGTTTCCAAGGAGTTTGCTCACAGAAACAAACAAATTACAGGAAATCATGACTTGCAATTAAACACTGAACAATATGTAACTGATTACAGCTTAATATTAAGCTGTTTAACAATGGTGACTGTCTGTTGTCTGTCTCCAAGATTAAAGTGGATCTCATATAAAAATGCTATTCCAGCATAGACACCTAAAACTAAATGAGCTACAGTAGCACATCAAATATAGAAGTGAGAGTGGGAGTGTGAAATCCTCCAGCAGGTGCATTGTGTAAGTAATTCCAGGAAAATAACAGTTGTGTGATGTGGAAATGTAGCAGCCTTTGCGGCTGTGTGGGGAGACAGATACAGTAGGGACCTTAGGATGTTCTCGCTGTGAGTGTTAAACATCTGCCTCGGGTTAAATTAGTTTACTTTTCAATCAGTAGTTTCATATTTTAATGTCACGTGCACAAATACAGTGAAATGCCTTTCTTGCAAGCTCTAAACCCAACAATGTAATAATCAATATCAATGTAGTACTAAAAATAACATAAGGTAGAACAAAAACACACAAGAAATAAAAAATACAAATACAAGAATTAAGTAAGCTATGTCCAGGGTCAGTTCCAATACCATATTTACAATGTGCAGGATTACTGGAGTGATATAGGAAGATATGTATAGAGGTAAGGTGACTAGGCATCAGGATGTATGATAAACAGAGTAGCAGCAGTCATATATATAGAGATATATATATATATAATAATTGTATGTGAATGTGTGTTATGTTATGAGAGTGTGTGTGTGTGTGTGTGTGTGTGTGTGTGTGTGTGTGTGTGTGTGTGTGTGTGTGTGTGTGTGTGTGTGTGTGTGTGTGTGTGTGAACATGCATATACTCTATGTGAGAATGAATGTGTGTGTGTGTGTACCTACCCCACTGTAGCACAGTTTCTGTAGTCCATGATCAGTTCCTTGGACTTACTAACATTGAGGGAGAGGTTGTTGTCCCGGCACCACACTGTCAGGTCACTGACCTCTTCCATGTAGGCTGTCTCATTGTCACCAGTGATCAGGCCTACCGCAATTATCTCATCAGCAAACTTGATGATGGTGTTGGGGTATTACGTGGCCATGCAGTCATGGGTGAACAGTGAGTATAGAAGGGGACTAAGCACACCCCTGTATTGAGTGCCATTGTAGCGGAGGTGATGTTGCCTACCCTCACCACCTGGGGTCAGCTCATCAGGAAGACCAGGATCCAGTTGCAGAGGGAGTGTTCAGCCCCAGGGTCCTAAGTTTGGTGATGAACTTGGCGGGACAATGGTATTGAACGCTAAGCTGTAGTTAATGAACAGCATTCCCACATAGGTATTTCTTTTATCTAGGCGGGTCAGGGCTGTGTGGAGTGGAAATTAGTTTGCGGCGTCTATTGATCTGTTTGGGCGGTATGCAGATTGGAGTGGGTCCAGGGAGACTGGGATGATGGAGTTGATGTGTGCCCTAACCAGCCATTCAAAGTGCTTCATGATTACAGATGTGAGTGCCACAGGACGGTAGTCATGGTGGCATGCATTTTTAGAGAACTTAGGAACAGGAATGATGGTGGTTAGTATTATTTATTTTTAATATATATATTTTTCTTTTCACCTTTATTTAACTAGGCAAGTCAGTTAAGAACAAATTCTTATTTACAATGACGGCCTACCAACAGGCAAAAGGCCTGCGGGGATGGGGACTGGGATTAAAAATACAAATAAATTAAGTAAAAATATAGGACAAAACACACATCACGACAAGAGAGACAACACAACACTGCATAAAGAGACCTAAGACAACAACATAGCATGGCAGCAACACACGATAACAACAGCATGGTAGCAACACAACATGACAACAACATGGTAGAAACATAACATGGCAGCAGCACAACATGGTAGCAGCACAAATAGGGGAACAAACATTATTTGGCACAGACGACAGCACAAAAGGCAAGAAGGTAGAGACAGCAATACATCACGCAAAGCAGCCACAACTGTCAGTAAGAGTGTCCATGATTGAGTCTTTGAATGAAGAGATTGAGATAAAACTGTTCAGTTTGAGTGTTTGTTGCAGCTCGTTCCAGTCACTAGCCGCAGCAAACTGAGCAGCGAACTGAAAAGAGGAGCGACCCAGGAATGTGTGTGCTTTGGGGACCTTTAACAGAATGTGACTGGCAGAACAAGTGTAGTATGTGGAGGATGAGGGCTGCAGTATTTATCTCAGATAGAGGGGAGTGAGGCCGAATAGGGTTTCATAAATAAGCATCAAACAGTGGGTCTGGCAATGGGTGTACAGAGATTACCAGTTTACAGAAGAATATAGAGTGCAGTAATGTGCCCTATAAGGAGCATTGGTGGCAAATCTGATGGCCGAATGGTAAAGAACATCTAGTCGCTCGAGAGTACCCTTACCTGCCAATCTATAAATTACGTCTCCATAATCTAGCATGGGTAGGATGGTGATAAGGGAATTTATATGTTTAAAGATAATGATTAAATAATTCCACCCTGAAACCTAACTATTAGGGATTAGAGTTTATGTAGCATGTATAAGGAATTCTTAAAGTATTAAACGTAAGTCCAACATGGCTCAGAAGAGACCTGTGAGGGAGAGAAATGTGTGTGTATGTGTGTGCCTAAGAAATGTGTGTGTATGTGTGTGCCTAAGAAATGTGTGTGTATGTGTGTGCCTAAGAAAATACAGAGAACAATTGAACTGTGTTTGACCCGACCTGGCTAGAATTCTGAGAAACTTATGATAGGACAGGGAGTACTTCTCAATGTTTCCCTAATCTCGGGGGAATGGAACTGTCGGCTGGGTAGTGATACACAGTGGTGAGAACTCTGGAGAAGGATACAACTGACTTACTGTGTGTGTGTATGTATGTGCGTAGGATATCTACTGTTTGTGTGGAAGTATGTGCGTAAGTAAGGAGCCAGGTATATAATGGACTTCAGAGTGCTCTCGTGAATAAACATTTCGACTATTGTAAGCTGGGAACTCTGTCTGTTTCATTTAAACCAGAACCTTACATACTCTGGGTTGCAGACTGATTAGATTAATTGAAGTTTATGAACATTGATAACAAAATTCTCAAAAGAGATGGTCATCTGAATCAGGGTTAATTTGGCAGCTGGGGTGAAAGAGGAACGATTACGATAGAGGAAACCAAGTCTAGATTTAAATTTAGCCTGCAGCTTTGATATGTGCTAAGAGAAGGACAGTGTACTGTCTAGCCATACTCCCAAGTACTTGAATGAGATGACTACCTCAAGCTCTAAACACTCAGAGGTAGTAATCACAGCTGTTGGGAGAGGGGCATTCTTCTTACCAAACCACATGACCTTTGCTTTGGAAGTGTTCTGAACAAGGTTAAGGGCAGAGAAAGCTTGTTGAACACTAAAAAAGCTTTGTTGTAGAGCATTTAACACAAAATCCGGGGAGGGGCCAGCTGAGTATAACACGGTATCATTGACATATAAATGGATGAGAGAGCTTCCTACTGCCTGAGATATGTTGTTGATGTCAATTGAGAAGAGTGTTGGGCCTAGGATCGAGCCTTGGGGTACACCCTTGGGGACAGGCAGTGGCAGAGATATCAGATGTTCTGACTTTATACACTGCACACTTTGAGAGAGGTACTGTAGTTAGCAAACCAGGCCAAAGACTCTCAGAGAAAACCAATACTCCTTAGCCGGCCCACAAGAATGAAACGGTCTACCGTATCAAAAGCTTTGGCCATGTCAATGAAAATAGCAGCACAACATTGCTTAGAATCAAGGGCAATGGTGACATCATTGAGGAACTTTAAGGTTGCAGTGACACAGATTGCATACCAGAGAGAATACTATAGACATCAAGAAAGCCAGTCAGTTGACTATTGACAAGGTTTTCCAACACTTTTGATAAACAGGGCAAAATAGAAATAGGCCTATAACAGTTAGGATCATCTTTATCTCTCCTTGAAATAAAGGACGAACCGTGGCTGCCTTCCAAGCAATGGGAACCTCCCCAGAGAGGAGAGACAGGCTTGGCGATTATAGGGGTAGCAACCTTAAAGAAAAAGGGGTCTAAACCATCTGACCCAAATATTTTTGGGGGGTCAAGTTTAAGGAGCTCTTTTAGCACCTCGGACTCAGTGACCGCCTGCAGGGAGAAACTTTGTAGTGGGGCAGGGGGAAAAGAGGGAGGAGCATCGGGGCTAGTCGTGCTAGAAGGGGTGGGAGATGAGGAAATGTTGGACAGGCAAGGAGGCATGGCTGAGTCAAATAGGAATCCTGACTGAATTAAGTGGTGATTAAAAACCTCATCCATGTGCTTCTGGTCAGTAACAACCACATCATCAACTTTAAGGGACATGCACAGGTGTGAGGAGGAGGGTTTATTCTCCAGGTCTTTAACTGTTTTCCAGAACTTCTTGGGGTTAGAACCACAGAGAGAGAACTGCTCCTTAAAGTAACGAACTTTGGCCTTCCGGATTGCACTTATTTCTCATTTGCTTGAACAAGAGCCAGTCAGCTTGAGTATGCGTGTCCCGAGCCTTTCGACAAATTCTTGAGGTGTAGTAACTCTGCAAGATCACAGTCAAACCAGGGGCTGAACCTGTTTTTAATTCTCATTTTCTTTATGGGGTGTGTTTGTTAACAATATCACTGAAAATATCAAAAAAGAAGGTCCAAGCGTCTTCGACAGAGGGGATCAAGCGGATACTATACCATTTTACAGAGGCCAGGTCATGAAGGAATGCTTGCTCATTAAAGTTTTTTAGCAAGTGCCTATGACAGATCAAGACAGGTCATTTCACTGAGCAGCCATTACAACCACACAATGTTAATTAAACAGTGATCACTAAGGTCATTGCAGAAAACGCCAGGATTATTTGTAAGGAAACATTGAGGAGAGTAGCCTTTTCTGTGTGTTTGAAGTCAGTAACATTAGTACTTAAAAAATATTTCACTTTAAGAATTGTTTTATATACAGTACCAGTCAAAGGTTAGGACACATCTACTCATTCAAGGGTTTTTCTTTATTTGGACTATTTTCTACATTGTAGAATAATAATGAAGACAACAAAACTACGAAATAACACATATGGAATCATGTAGTAACAAAATATTTTATATTTTTGTTTCTTCAAAGTGCCCACCCTTTGCCTTGATGACAGCTTTGCACACTCTTGGCATTCTCTCAACCAGCTTCATGAGGAATGTTTTCCAACCGTCTTGAAGGAGTTCCCACATATGGTGAGCACTTATTGACTGCTTTCCCTTCAATCTGCGGTCCAACTCATCCCAAACCATCTCAATTTGGTTGTGATCGGGTGATTGTGGTAGCCAGGTCATCTGATGCAGCATCCCGAGCTGACAAGGTAAAAATCTATCGTTTTGCTCCCGAGCAAGGTAGTTAACCCACTGTTTCCTGGGCACTGAGGACGTGGATGTCGATTAAGGCAGCCCCCCGCACCTCTCTGATTCAGAGGGGTTGGGTTAAATGCGGAAGACACATTTCAGTTGAAGGCATTCAGTTGTACAACTGACTAGGTATCCCCCTTTCCCTTTCAATCACTCTCCTACTTGGTCAAATAGCCCTTACACAGCCTGGAGGTGTGTTTTGGGTCATTGTTCTATTAAAAAACAAATGATAGTCCCACTAAGCGCAAACCAGATGGGATGGCGTATCGCTGCAGAATGCTGTGGTAGCCATGCTTGTTAAGTGAGCATTTAATTCTAAATAAATCACAGACAGTGTCACCAGCAAACACCCCCACACCATCACACCTCCTCAATGCTTCAAGGTGGGAAATACACATGCAGAGATCATCCGTTCACTTACTCTGCATCTTGTTGCTGCCTTCTTGGCCAGGTCTCCCTTGAAAAATAGGCTTTTCCTGGTTAAATAAAATAAAAGTTAAATACATTTTTAAAAATCTCACAAAGACACAGTGGTTGGACCAAAATTCTCACATTCCGACCAAAGGACAGATTTTCACCAGTTTAATGTCCATTGCTTGTGTTTCTTGGCACAAGCAAGTCTCTTCTTATTGGGGTCCTTTAGTAGTGGTTTCTTTGCAGCAATTAGACCATGAAGGCCTGACTCACACAGTCTCCTATGAACAGGTGATGTTGAGATATGTCTGTTACTTGAACTTGGTCTGCAATCTGAGGTACAGTTAACTCTAATAAACTTATCCTCCGGAGCAGAGGTAACTCTGGGTCTTCCTTTCCTGTGGCGGTCCTCATAAGAAACAGTTTCATCATAGTGTTTGATGTTCTTTATGATTGCACTTGAATAAACTTTAAAAGTTCTTTAAATGTTCAGCATTGACTGACCTTCATGTATTAAAGCAATGATGGACTGTAATTTCTCTTGCTTTATTTGAGTTGTTCTTATTCGAGCTGTTCTTGCCATAATATGGACAATATGGTATTTTACCAAATAGGACTATATTCTGTATACCACCCCTACCTTGTCACAGCACAATTGATGGGCTCAAACGCATTAAGATAGAAATAAATTCCACAAATGAACTTTTAACAAGGCACACCTGCTAATTGAAATGCATTTACAGGTGACTCGTTTCTTTCAAAAACAAGGGCATTTCTAAGTGACCCAAACTTTTGAACGGTACTGTAATTAAAACGTGTACATTAAGGTGTCTGTAATAGAATACACGTGGCAAAAACAAATGTAGACATTTATCAATGCATTTCTATAGCTCCTAGATGGTGGCAGGGTTGCTTCAAAACACCACCCCTTGTCAGTCATATAAACCATTGGTCACACCATTACAACTGAGAACAAGCATATGCCGTGTGAGAGGTGTGAATAGCACTCACTTTGTAAATACCAGTCACTTTGCTAAATAAATTCATGTTTTGCAATTTGTTTTGTTTTTTAAATGCACGTTAATTCATATTGCTTATTGTTTCTTTATGCAGTAGGTTTAACAAAAGTAACAGCCTACACAGGACTCTTAACTGTGAGTAAAAATACTTTTTGGTATTATTATTTGTGAATAAGACTCGTCCTCCTCCACTATTTAAATAGGACGTCATGCACATCCTTAGTAACAGATTGCTGAGTACTCATGTTCTGTGGCGCAGCTCTGCGTTCAAGCCCAGGCATGCCCAGACCCTTTTTAAATGTAGGTGAAAGAGCTTCCTCAGAACAGGGCTGGGTTCCTGTAACGGCTCACCCCTGGGGAGGGATGGGGCATGGGGGATGGAATGCAGGCATGCAGGCACTGTTGCGCAATGAGGGAGAGACTGGAACCATCCGTTTTCACAAGAATGCACCTTGGTGTGGTTGTGTGTTCTCTAAATGTGCTATGATACATGGGCACTTCCTCAATACAAAGGCATGCACTTGGGGAATCCCAATGAGAATTAGACAGCTACAGTGCCTTCAGAAAGTACTCAGACCCCTTGACTTTTTCCACAATTGAGATTTCTTGTCACTGGCCTACACACAATACCCCATAATGTCAATGTGGAATTATGTTTGTAGAAATGTTTACAAATTAATTAAAAGTGAAAAGCTGAAATGTCAATAAGTATTCAACCACTTTTTTATTTTTTTTATTTAACCTTATTTTAACTAGGCATGTCAGTTAAGAACAAATTCTTATTTACAATGATGGCCTACCCTGGCCAAGCCCTTTGTTATGATAGGTCTAAATAAGTTCAGGAGTTAAAATGGGCTTAACCATTGTCATAAGATGTTGCATGGACTCACTTCGTGTGCAATAATAGTTTTTAACATGATTTTTGAATGACTACCACATCTCTGTACCCCACACATGCAATTATCTGTAAGGTCCCTCAGTCGAGCAGTGGATTTCAACCACAAATTCAACCACAAAGACAAGGGAGGTTTTCCAATGCCTCACAAAGAAGATGAGTAACAATAAAACCAGCAGACATTGAAGCATGGTGAATTTATTAATTAATTGATTAATTACACGTTAGATGGTGTATCAGTACACCCAGTCACTA
Organism: Oncorhynchus masou masou; assembly: GCF_036934945.1. Taxonomy (NCBI): domain Eukaryota; kingdom Metazoa; phylum Chordata; class Actinopteri; order Salmoniformes; family Salmonidae; genus Oncorhynchus; species Oncorhynchus masou. Next base: position 87,982,733 of record NC_088235.1, on the reverse strand, counting down.
CAAAGATACAGGCATCCTTGCTAACTCAGTTGCCGCAGAGGAAGGACACCACTCAGTGATTTCACAATGAGGTCAATGGTGACTTTAAAACAGTTACAGAGTTTAATGGCTGTGATAGGAGAAAACTGAGGATGGATCAACAACATTGTAGTTACTCCACAATACTAACCTAATTGACAGAGTGAAAATAAGTAAGCCTGTACACAGAAAAAAATATTCCAAAACATGCATTCTGTTTGCAACAAGGCACTAAAGTAATACAGCAAAAAAACATGTGGCAAAGCAATTCATTTTTTTGTCCTGAATACAAAGTGTTATGTTTGGGGCAAATCCAATACAACACATTGCTGAGTACCACTCTCCATATTTTCAAGCATAGTGGTGGCTGCATCATGTTATGCATATGCTTGTAATCGTTAAGGCCTGGGGAGTTTTTCAGGATAAAAAAGAAACGGAATGGCGCTAAGCACAGTCAAAATCCTAGAGATGAATCTGGTTCAGTCTGCTTTCCACCAGACACTGGGAGATGAATTCACCTTTCAGCAGGACAATAACCTAAAACACAAGGCCAAATCTACACTGGAGTTGCTTACCAAGAACACTGTGAATGTTCCTGAGTGGTCGAGTTAGACCAGAAAATCTATGGCAAGACCTGAAAATTGTTGTCTAGCGATGATAGACAACCAATTTGACAGAGCTTTAAGAATTTTTAAAAGAATAATGTGTAAATGTTGCACAAACCAAGTGTGGAATGCTCTTCAAGATTTATCCAGAAATAATCACAGCTGTAATCACTGCCAAAGGTGCTTCCACAAACTATTGACGTAGTGGTATGAGTACTTGTGTAAATGAGATATTTCTGTATTTCATTTTCAATATATTTGAAAAAAAATGAAAAAACATGTTTTCATTTTGTAATTATGGGGTATATATTTAATCAATTTTCAATTGAACTGGGCCTGCCCTTTTGCCTGACCCTTTGTGATAATAATTATCCCCTGTGTATTTATACCTGTGTTTTCTGTTTGTCTGATGCTAGTTCGTCTTGTCTCGTCAAGTCGTCCCAGCGTGTTTTTCGTGTGTTACCGTTTCTCGTTTTCTAGTCTTCTCATTTCCGATCTTTCTGCCTGTCCTGAGCCTGCCTGCCGTTCTGTCCCTTGTTGACTCTACCTTGGATTACGAACCTCTGCTTGCCCTTCACCTGCCCTTTATAACTGATGCTCATTAGACAATGCCCGGAAATCCAAAAGGTGTGTGTGTCTGCAGACTGCTCTCAGGTTGAGCCTGGCTGGAGCTTTCTGGGGAATGGTTGAGGGGTGTGAAGGTATTGCCTAACTGCCTGGATGCAGCTTAGCCAATAAAATCCAATAATAATAAATATTCTGAGAACTGAACCATCTGCCTCCTGTGTCTGCATCTGGGTCATATCCTGAGTCGTGATATGCCATGCCTTTGTAGAATGACCCTGATTTATATCAAACTTGGTCAACCACACCCCACAGTCTTTGGGTTTCCGCTAGGTATTTGATATAAGATTCATGTTTGTGCCGATGCTTTTTAAGGAAGAAAGAAAATACAGGATGTGTTTAAGTCTTAAATAAGTAAATAAATGCCTAGAAAGTAAGGATCTTCAATGATTTCCCTTTATAATTTTCAGAGCATACACTGATTCATTTAGAGCTAGTACTTACATACTGTTGCTAAGGAAACGGCGATGGCTTTTATTGGCTAAGCTGTATCCAGGCAGTTAGGCAATACCTTCACACCCCTCAAACATTCCCCAGAAAGCCCCAGCCAGGCTCAACCTGAGAGCAATATGCAGACACACACACCTTTTGGATTTCCGGTTATTGTCTAATGAACATCAGTTATATGCATGCGCCTTTTCGCCCCAGTTTTTTCCCTCTCACAGGATGTATTGGAGGATGTAATAAGCTGTGTCTCTCAGTTCGGATACTGCACACAGAAATGTTCACTCTAGTGTTTCAATGTTCAGACATAAAACAACAGGTTTTTGTTGAATTACATTATTGGGACATTGCTGGCACACGCCTTTGCATAACTTACTGCATAGTAAACCATCAATAAAATGTTTGTACACTTAAATGTACCAATACATTACAAGTATTTCCCATATGGACTCTGTGCCGTAGACATATTATACAGTAGATAATAAACCAGAATTAATGGAAAGGAGGCTGTCATGTTGCAGTTGTGTCTTGACACCTTAATACTCTATGGCTAGAAGATAAGGGATCCTGCAACAGTGTACAGACTAGGTTGTGTAGCAAAGTCCACATTCCCCGCCATGTTTGATTTTGCATTGAAAATCCACCCACTCTTCTCGTGGGCTATGGGTGCACATATAAGTGTCATTAATGCCTGGGAAGCAGAATGAGTCAGAAAGAAAACAAGCCCAGCAAAGCAGAGAGCTCTCCCTCTCTCTCATACACACGAGCACATGTGCGGGCGCACACATATACACACACACACACACACACACACACACACACGCACACACACACACACACGCACGCACGCACGCACGCACACACGCACACACACACACACATACACACACACACACACACACACACACACACATACACACACACACACACACACACACACTGGATTAAGATTATGTTAATTGGCTATGAATGCTTTGATTGCAAAGCCTGACAAATGACTCTAGGTTGATATTATGAAAAATATCTGTAAGATTGTCATTAGCAACAGTAACTCTTGAGGCCAGTTGTTCTTTATGAGATTCATAACGAATCAGTAGGTTTCCATCTCACCATTTACCCACTGATTGTCAACACTTTTCTGCAGGTTACATAAGCATTCAATTAACAGCCTCCCCTCAACAGTGTAATACCAGTTGAAGCACCTCAGTAGAAGCACCACATATTTCAATGTTTGTAGGCCAGGTTCATACTGTACATGAGGCAGTAGGATTAGCACTCCACACACCCTCAATGTAATGACTCCAACTCACTGCCTCACAGGCACTCATCTACAGCTTATTAGCAGCTCTCTCACAGTGGCTAGATATCAGAGCCTTGTTTTTCAGTGTGCTTTAGTGGCCAAAGGGTAATGTTTATTTTAGGCAGTTTCCCGTGAGGCCTCCAGCTTTTGCACCAAGTACAAAGTCAAAGATGCTGATTAGTAAGTTTTGTTTTTAGACAAGCCCCCCCCCCCCCTCATTCAGGGTTTCCAAAGAGAGCCATATCAATTGTTGTCAAGTGGCTGGGGGGAGGAGAGGTCATCTCGGTGAGATATTCTAAGAATGTTGGAAGCAGGAGGCATATCATTTCTAACATTACCATACAATGATAGGGTTGACTAATTTTCTAGGTTAGCTAGCTATCTGTTTGAAAACTCATTTAGTTGTATAGTCCTCTGTAGAGAGAGACGGCAACCATGGGCGTTCCCCATTTTCTAGTGTGTATAGGGAAACCAGACAGGCTAGTCTGGGGTAGAACAAAATACATTTCCTTCTTCCCCTCCCCTAGTCTCTCCCTCTTTTTTCCCTCTCTCACTTCTCAGCCATTCTCCCACAGGCACAGCCTGCTTGCCTACTTCTTCTATTTCAATCAGTGCTTTTATGGAGAGAATACAAGAAGCTTTCCTGGCTACCTGCCACCATCCGCTGTAAGGTCACCTCGCGGAGTTTCCAGTTTCCTGCTGCAAGAGCGATGGGGAAGTCCCTCAAGAGCATGAGGATGGAAATGAATTAATCATTCTTAATGTATGTACTGTCACACCTTTATCCACTGTGAGATTATACAAGTGTACTATTACAAAATATAGTATCTTGTCAAAAATAGCAATACATGCTTTATTTAATGTCTGTTAGAGCTACCTACATCCCTTCCAATGGGGTCATAAGTGCCATACGTTGCCCATGCCTAGAGATGTGGAGTGTAATATATACAGTGCCTTCAGAAAGTATTCACAACCCTTGACTTTTTCCACATTTAGTTGTGTTACAGCCTGAATTTCAAATTAATTACATTTAGATTTTGTGTCACTGGCCTACATACAATACCCCATAATGTCATGGGGGAATTATGTTTTTAGAAATTCTTACAAATTAATTGAAAATGAAAAGCTGAAATGTCATAAGTCAGTGAGTATTCAACCCCTTTCTTATGGCAAGCCTAAATAGGTTCAGGAGTACAAATTTGCTTAACAAGTCACATACTAGTTGCATGGACTTACTCTGTGTGCAATAATAGTGTTTAACATTTTTGAATGACTACCTCATCTCTGTACCCCACACATACAATTACAGTATCTTTAAGTTCCCTCAGTCAAGCAGTGAATTTCAAACACAGATTCAACCACAAACCAAAGACCAAGGAGGTTTTCCAATGCCTCACAAAGAAGGGCACCTATTGGTAGATGGATAAAAATATCCCTTTGAGCATGATGAAGTTATTAATTACACTTTGGATAGTGTGTCAATACACCCAGTCACTACAAAGATACAGGCATCCTTCCTAACTCAGTTACCGGAGAGGAAGGAAACTGCTCAGGGATTTCACAGTGAGGCCAATGGTGACTTTAAAACAGTTACAGAGTTGAATGGCTGTGATAGGAGAAAACTGAGGATGGTGCAACATTGTAGTTACTCCACAATACTAAACTAAATGACAGTGGAAAGAAGAAAGCCAAAACATCCTGTTTGCAATAAGGCACTAAAGTAAAACTGCAAAGAATGTGGCAAAGAAATTAACTTCATGTTATGCATACAAAGTGTTATATTTGGGGCAAATCCAACACAACACGTCACTGAGTATCACTCTTTATATTTTGAAGCATGGTGGTGTCTGCATCCTTTTCTTGGTATGTTTGTCCTCTGGGACTCGGGTGTTTATTTGGATAAACATAAATGGAGGAAAATCTGGTTCAGTCTGTTTTCCAACAGACATTGGAAGTTAAATTCATCTTCAGCAGGACAATAAACTAAAACACAGGGCCAAATATACTGGAGTTTCTTACCAAGACGACATTGAATGTTCCTGAGTGGCCTAGTTACAGTTTTGACTTGGTTTGGATTGAAAATCTATGGCAAGACTTGAAAATGACTGTCTAGCAATGATCAACAACCAACTTGACAGAGCTTGAACGATTGTTGTACGATCCAGGCGTGCAAAGCTCTTAGAGACTTACCCAGAAAGACTCACAGCTAGAATTGCTACCAAAGGTGATTCTAACATTTATTGACTCAGGGGTGTGAATACTTATGTAAATTAGATATTTAATTTTCAATAAACTTACAAACATTTCTAAAAACATGTTTTCACCTTGTCATTATGGGGTATTGTTTGTAAAGAAAATCAATTTAATCTATTTTGAATTGAAGCTGTAACACAACAAAATGTGGAAAAAGTCAAGGGCAATAAATACTTTCTGAAGGCACTGTAAATATAGTCAATTCCAGATTTGAAGTCAAAGACTATGAAAGTAGTCTGCACAGATTGCTTTTTGCATCCATATGGAGGGGAGCAACATAATCATCCTTCCCATGAGAAGCACACTAAACAGGCGGATACTTTTCTTGGATCTCAACAGATACTTGGAAAAGTGGCACCACCCATTGAGATTAGTGTCACTAACAAGTTAGACATCACCTGACAACACTGTACTGTATGTGTGAAAATCTTCTGAAAGATCTGAATTCTAGTTGGACCAGTAACACTTGTGCCTCCCTTATGAGCCGTAGTTTAGTGAGCCCTTCTCATTACGGTAATGAGGCCATGCAGTAGAGTAGACAGTCCCCAGGGAGGAAGATCCCTGCCTTGTCTGGTCTTCTCAGGCCGAGGCTGCCTTGCCTGCCTCTCAATGACTCCACCAGAAGGAAGGAGGATGTTGGGATGTGGGGTAAGCTAGGACATTCCATGTAGATCAACCCTGACCTCCAGCACCAGGGCATGTACTGTAACCTCCCTCTGCTCTCACAGTGAATGATTGTGTTCTTTGTCCCTCAACATGTCCCTCACTATTTTCGCCAGGGCCATATTTGGGAGTTAATTACCTGGAGTTCCTCCATCTCAGGAACCTGCCTGGGAAACTAATCTCTGTTAGGAAAAGGGCACAATAATATTTGAATTCAGCTTCAGTTAGACACAGCTGTGTGTGTGATTCAATGTTTAGAAGGCCAAAAGGTAGATTTGGCAGAGGATATGGAACCATTGAAAGCCAAGCCTCCATGCCATGGTCCTCTAGAAATAATGAGATGAAATATGGGGACAGTAGGAGAGAGCTGGCTGGGATGGGGTTTGATTGGAATAAACACAAAGATGGTGCAAAGAATTTAGAATATTAAAGCTGTAATGCTTAAAGCATTTGTGCCAGAGAGGTTACCTGGGTAAGACGACAGCCCATCATGCAGTGTTTGTATTGCAGAAGGGAAAGCACTCAGAGTGCCAACTGGGAGATGAAATAGCCCAAGCATATACTGTAACTTATCATTCATTCATCCTTCCATAGATTTTAGAACAAAAGCCAAAATTCTGGTTTGGGCAAAGGGGCAAATACGATAAAGGCAAAGGCTATTCCTATGTGGACCAACACCATACAGGGGCAAAACGCTCCAATGTGTTCTCGAAAATGTTTTGATCCGCAGCAGGCAGAATAGGCCTATAGCCAGCCAAGTCTCTTTTCTCCAAACTATGAAATAATTTGGGTCACAGAGAAGAACACTATATCTTTAAGATTCAGATTCCACCTCCTCCTCCCCTCTCAACAAGCAGGTTTAAAATATAGATGATGTATTACTGCTGTTCGCTCCCTCCAGCTGCCAGCTGAGGGGGGAAGTGCCAGTGAGTGAGGAGGAGTAGGGAGTGGGTAGGATGAGTTAGAGGTAGAGTGGGGGAGGGGGAGTGAACAATCCTCTCCCCTCTCACTCTCTAGACCTCTCTGAACTCACTCACTCAGAAGCCACACTATAGTTGTATGGATCTTCAAAGAGAGAGTACAGCATGGAGAAAGTGTGACAGTGTGATAGTGTCACAGAGAAAAACAGAGAGGGAAGACAAGTATCCCTATACTGCTGCTGTTGGCTGGGGTTCATGCCAACTGCAGACTCTAAACCGTAGACTCCCTACATTTACATTTCACATTTTTGTCATTTAGCAGACACTCTTATCCAGAGCGACTTAGAATAGTGAGTGTAGACATCTGTCTTACTTTTTTCATCCCTAGGCATTGTTGGGCGAAATAATATTGTATGATTAATGCAGTTTGATTGAATTCTTTATCTAAACACTTAACAAGAATGTGTCACTCTCAGGTGTAGATTAGAGTTAGACAGGTTTATCTTGAGGCTTAAACAATTTGTTACAGTTAATGTCAGGTAACAATAATGTTATCCTCAGGTATCTGACTGGAGGCTTGATATGAATCCTAGGTAAAAACGTGCCTCTTCAGTCCTTATTTCCCTTTCAATGAGTGATGTAGATCCAATCAAGCTATCTGTTGTGACATATTGCTGCAGCCCTGTGTGCTCTCTTCATCTATGGTTCTGTTTCATATACACAACACAAGCCAGTGTTTTCAGAACCAATATGAACTGGTCTGGCTTTCTTTGGTACTGTAGGTCTGAAAGCACAAGATGTATTTATTTTTCCCATTTGGTTTGCTTTGGATTTAGAGGTGGCTAATGCCTTCATGCATCTCGCTTGACTTAACTGAAAGGTATGACTAATTCACCATCATAACCCCCCTTGTCTGCATGTGCATCATGGTTGGTTGGGTGTCGGTGTGTGCAGATGTTTGTGTGTTCTTGGCACAGATTGTTTTTTTTGGCGGGGGGGGGGGGTTCCTCCCCTCCCCGAGCATTTACACTTAAGAAGGCTACATAAAATTCAATATTTTGTGACACTCCTTATCCTAGCAAAAAAAAAAAAAAAATGAGCCGGGTGTGAAAGAGGGTTGACATCAGCTTTGAAAAATTGCAATATGTTGGAGAGCGGGCTCATAGTGGGATTTCTTTAGTGTTGATCACATGTTTCATGAGCTGAAATAAAAGATCCCAGAAATATTCCATATGCACAAAAAGCTTATTTCTCTCAAATTTTGTCCACATCCTTGTTAGTGAGCATTTCTCCTTTGCCAAGATAATCCATCCACCTGACAGGTGTGGCATATCAAGAAGCTGATTAAACAGCATGATCATTACACAAGTGCACCTTGTGCTTGGCACAATAAAAGGCTACTCTAAAATGTGCCGTTTTTTCACACAACACTATGCCACAGATGTCTCAAGTTTTGAAGGAGCGTATAATTGGCATGCTGACTGTAGGAATGTCCACCAGAGCTGTTGCCAGATAATTTAATGTTCATGTCTCTACCATAAGCTACCGCCAATGTTGTTTTAGAGAATTTGTCAGTACGTCCAACCGGCCTCACAAACGCAGACCACGTGTAACCATGCCAGCCGAGGACCTCCACATTCGGCTTATTCACCTGCGGGGTTGTCTGAGACCAGCCACCCGGATAGCTGTTGAAACTGTTTGACCAACCAAAGAATTTCTACACAAACTGTCAGAAACCGTCTCAGGGAAGTTCATCTGCATGCTCGTCATCCTCACCAGGGTCTTGACCTGACTGCAGTTTGGTGTCGTAACCGACTTCAGTGGGTAAATGCTCACCTTTGATGGCCACTGGTATGCTGGACAAGTGTGCTCTTCATGAATGAATCCCGGTTTCAACTGAACCGGACGTATGGCGTTGTGTGTGTGAGCATTTTGCTTATGTCAGTGCTGTGAACAGAGTGCCTCATGGTGGTGGTGGGGTTATGGTATGGGCAGGCAGGCATAAGCTACAGACAACGAACACAATTGCATTTTATCGATGAGATCCTGAGGCCCATTGTCGTGCCATTAATCTGCCAGCATCACCTCATGTTTCAGCATGATAATGCACAGCTCCATGTCGCAAGGATCTGTACACGATTCCTGGAAGCTGAAAATGTCCCTGTGACGCGGTGAGGTTGGACCCAGGTTCAGAGAAGAGACCAGACGAGGAATCAGTGGTTAAGATTAAACATAATACTTTACTGAGAAACAGTAGCCGCAGGATCACAGCACACTTGAAAAACAACACTGCGTCTCGAAATCTCACTTAGGAAATGATTGCACATGGTAAACAATTCAAGCTTCTGCAAAGGACAACAGAAAACACACTTCTTTTAATAGGGAAATCATAACGAGTAAATAGGACCCACCTGAGCATCTTTAATGTCTCTAGGACGGTTTCTGCCGCCCCCTGGTGACAGGTGGAACCATGACAGTCCCAGTTCTTCCATGGCCTGCATACTCACCAGACATGTCGCCCATTGAGCATGTTTGGGATGCTCTGGATCGATGTGTATGACAGCATGTTCCAGTTCCCGCCAATGTCCAACAGCTTCGCACAGCCATTGAAATGGAGTGGGACAACATTCCACACGCCACAATCAACAGTATGATCAACTTTATATGAAGGAGATGTGTCGCGCTGCATGAGGCAAATGGTGATCCCACCAGACACAGACGGATTTTCTGATTTTAAGGTACAGTATCTGTGACCAACAGATACATATTTGTATTCATTTGAAATCCATAGACTGACTACCTTATATGAATTGTAATTCAGTAAAATCGTAAAAAATTGTTTCAGGTTGCATTTATATTTATGTTCAGTATATACAGTGCATTCGGAAAGCATTCAGACTTTTTCCACATTTTGTTAGGCTACAGCCTTATTCTAAAATGGATTAAATTGTTTTTCCTTCATCAATCTACACACAATACTCCATAATGACAAAGCAAAACAGGTTTTTATACATTTTTGCAAATGTATAAAAAAAATGAAATACCACATTTACGTAAGCATTCAGACCCTTTACCCGATAGTTTGTTGAAGCACCAATGGCAGCGATTACAGCCTAGAGGCTTCCTGGGTATGATGCTACAAGCTTGGCACATCTGTATTCGGGGAGTTTCTCCCATTCTTCGCTGCAGATTCTCTCAAGCTCTGTGAGGTTGGATGGGGAGCGTCGCTGCACAGCTATCAGGTCTCTCCAGAGATGTTCGATCTCCTGCGTTGTCTTGGCTGTGTGCTTAGGGTTTCGAGATGAATGGTGTCTGGTTTGCTCCAGATGTGACACTTGACATTCAGGCCAAAGAGTTGAATCTTGGTTTCATCAGACCAGAGAATCTTGTTTCTCATTGTCTGAGAGTCCTTTAGGTGGCTTTTGGCAAACTCCAAGCGGGCTGTCATGTGCCTTTTGCTGAGGAGTGGCTTCCATCTGCTGGAGTGCTGCAGAGATGGTTATCCTTCTGGAAGGTTCTCCCATCTCAACAGAGGAACTCTGGAGCACTGTCAGAGTGGACATCGGGTTCTTGGCCACCTCCCTGACCAAGGCCCTTCTACCCCAATTTCTCAGTTTAGCATGCTCTAGGAAGAGTCTTGGTGGTTCCAAACTTCTTCTATTTAAGAATTATGGAGGCCACATTGTTCCTGGGGACCCTCAATGCTGCAGACATTTTTTGGTACCCTTCCCCAGATCTGTGCCTCAACACAATCCTGTCTCGGAGCTGTACGGACAATTCCTTCAACCTCATGGCTTGGTTTTTGCTCTGACATGCACGGTCAACTGTGTGACCTTATATAGACAGGTGTGTGTCTTTCCAAATGTATTTATTTTTATTTAACTTTTTATTTTATTTTTATTTTTTATTTTTTTTATTTCACCTTTATTTAACCAGGTAGGCTAGTTGAGAACAAGTTCTCATTTGCAACTGCGACCTGGCCAAGATAAAGCATAGCAGTGTGAACAGACAACACAGAGTTACACATGGAGTAAACAATAAACAAGTACAACACAGTAGAAAAAAAAGAGAGTCTATATACATTGTGTGCAAAAGGCATGAGGAGGTAGGCAAATAATTACAATTTTGCAGATTAACACTGGAGTGATAAATGATCAGATGGTCATGTACAGGTAGAGATATTGGTGTGCAAAAGAGCAGAAAAGTAAATAAATAAAAACAGTATGGGGATGAGGTAGGTAAAATTGGGTGGGCTATTTACCGATAGACTATGTACAGCTGCAGCAATCAGTTAGCTGCTCAGATAGCAGATGTTTGAAGTTGGTGAGGGAGATAAAAGTCTCCAACTTCAGCGATTTTTGCAATTCGTTCCAGTCACAGGCAGCAGAGAACTGGAAAGAAAGGCGGCCAAATGAGGTGTTGGCTTTAGGGATGATCAGTGAGATACACCTGCTGGAGCGCGTGCTACGGGTGGGTGTTGCCATCGTGACCAGTGAACTGAGATAAGGCGGAGCTTTACCTAGCATGGACTTGTAGATGACCTGGAACCAGTGGGTCTGGCGACGAATATGTAGCGAGGGTCAGCCGACTAGAGCATACAGGTCACAGTGGTGGGTAGTATAAGGTGCTTTAGTGACAAAACGGATGGCACTGTAATAAACTGCATCTAGTTTGCTGAGTAGAGTGTTGGAAGCTATTTTGTAGATGACGTCGCCGAAGTCGAGGATCGGTAGGTTAGTCAGTTTTACTAGGGTAAGTTTGGCAGCGTGAGTGAAGGAGGCTTTGTTGCAGAATAGAAAGCCGACTCTTGATTTGATTTTCGATTGGAGATGTTTGATATGAGTCTGGAAGGAGAGTTTACAGTCTAGCCAGACACCTAGGTACTTATAGATGTCCACATATTCAAGGTCGGAACCATCCAGGGTGGTGATACTAGTCAGGCGTGCGGGTGCAGGCAGTGAATGGTTGAAAAGCATGCATTTGGTTTTACTAGCGTTTAAGAGCAGTTGGAGGCCACGGAAGGAGTGTTGTATGGCATTGAAGCTCATTTGGAGGTTAGATAGCACAGTGTCCAGGACGGGCCGGAAGTATATAGAATGGTGTCGTCTGCGTAGAGGTGGATCAGGGAATCGCCCGCAGCAAGAGCAACTTCATTGATATATTACAGAGAAAAGAGTCGGCCAGAGAATTGAACCCTGTGGCACCCCCATAGAGACTGCCAGAGGACCGGACAGCATGCCCTCCGATTTGACACACTGAACTCTGTCTGCAAAGTAGTTTAACTAGGCAAGTCAGTTAAAACCTGTTTGGGATAGGGGGCAGCATTTTCACATTTGGATGAAAAGCGTGCCCAGAGTAAACTGCCTGCTACTCAGTCCCAGTTGTTAATATATGCATATTATTAGTAGATGTGAACACTCTGAAGTTTGTAAAACTGTTTGAATGATGTCTGTGAGTATAACAGAACTCATATTGCAGGTGAAAACCTGAGGAAAATCCAACCAGGAAGTGGGAAATCTGAGGTTTGTAGTTTTTCAACTCTTGGCTTATCGAATACGAAGTGTCTACGGGGTCAAATTGCACTTCCTAAGGCTTCCACTAGATGTCAACAGTCTTTAGAACCTTGTTTGATGCTTCTACTGTGAAGGAGGGGGGAATGGCTGAATGAGTCAGTGGTCTGGTAGAGTGCCATGAGCTCGTGACGCGCGTTCACGTGAAGGTTAGCTTGAGTTCCATTGCATTTCTGAAGACAAAGGAATTCTCTGGTTGGAACATTATTGAAGATTTATGTTTAAAACATCCTAAAGATTGATTCTATACATCGTTTGACATGTTTCTACGGACTGTAACCAAACTTTTTTACTTTTCATCTGCTCGTGCGTCATGAATTTGGATTACTGGGCTGAACGCGCTAACAAAAAGGAGGTATTTGGACATAAAGATGAACTTTATCGAACAAATCTAACATTTATTGTGGAACTGGGATTCCTGGGAGTGCATTCTGATGAAGATCATCAAAGGTAAGTGAATATTTATAATGCTATTTCTGACTTCTGTTGACTCCAACATGGTGGATATCTGTTTGGCTTGATTTGTTGTCTGAGCGCCGTACTGAGATTATTGCATGGTTTGCTTTTTCCATAAAGTTTTTTTTAAATCTGACACAGCGGATGCATTAAGGAGAAGTATATCTTTCTTTCTGTGAATAACAGTTGTATCTTTTATCAATGTTTATTATAAGTATTTCTGTAAATTGATGTGGCTCTCTGCAAAATCACTGGATGTTTTGGAAGCAAAACATTACTGAACGTAACGCGCCAATGTAAACTGAGAATTTTGGATATAAATATGCACTTTATCGAACAAAACGTACATGTATTGTGTAATATGATGTCCTATGAATGTCATCTGATGAAGATCATCAAAGGTTAGTGATTCATTTTATCTATGCTTCTGCTTTTTGTGACTCCTCTCTTTGGCTGGAAAAAATGGCTGTGTGTGTTTTTGTGCCTTGGTTCTGACCTAACATAATCATACGTTGTGCTTTCACTGTAAAGCCTTTTTGAAATCGGACACGATGGGTAGATTAACAAGAACTTTATCTTTCATTTGGTGTATTGTACCTGTTAATGTATGAAAGTTACATATTTCTAAAAAAATATTTTTGAATTTCGATGCCTGCCTTTTCAGCTGAATGTTGTCGAGCGGTGCCGCTAGCGAACCCCTAGCCATAAGAATTAAGAACGACTTCTTATTTACAATGACAGCCTACCCCGGCATAATCCGGACGACACTGGGCCAATTGTGTGCCGCCCTATGGGACTCCCAATCACGGCCAGATGTGATTCTGTCTGAAATCATGGCCAATCAATTTAATTTACCACATGTGGACTCCAATCATGTTGAAGAAACATCTCAATGGCAATCAATGGAAACAGGATGCACCTGAACTCAATTCTCGCAAAGAGTCTGAAAGAGTCTGGTATTTATTTTTAATACATTTGCAAATATTTCTAAAAACCTGTTTTCGCTTTGTCATTATGGGGTAACGTAAGTAGATTGATGATGAAAACATTTAATCCTTTTTAGAATAACGTAACAAAATGTGGAAAAGGTGAAGGCGTCTGAACACTTTCCGAATGCACTGCCAAAGGTGCTTCAACAAAGTACAGAGAAAAGGGTCTGAATACTTATGTAAATGTGACATTTAAAAAAAAAGTTCATTTAATTTGTAAGAATTTATAAAACTTGTTTTTGCTTTGTCATTATGTGGTATTGTATGTAGATTAATGAGCAAACTTTGCAGAGCTGGGATGTTGTATCCCCATATACATAACATTCTATTGGTAGCAAGAATTTTGTATAGTTATTTAAATTGAAAAACTCTACGTTTTGAATCTGGCAGAGTTTTGTGTATTAGTTCATAAACCATGTACCATGGAATGGGTATATTGAAAATCTCCTCCCAACTATTTTGCAACCTGTATGGTGCCCATGTCAATTCTTTGGTCCTTAAATGAAACTGGTATACTTTTTCATTTATCACAATTTTCTTTAACCAATTTTGGTCTTTAATGCTGGGCCAACAGACAAGTTCCTTATCTTCTCCCCCTTCCACTTGCCTCCTTAATTCTTACAGTAATGCTGCAATCAGTTGGTTGTAATTTTGGATAGAGTAGACATTTTCATATATTTTGTTAACTGCATGTGTGACATAACTCCACCAGTGTTACGGCAAATGAGTGAGGAGGTGTGGAGTCAGGCGCAGAAAGCAAAAGATGTGGGGAAAAAACACGCTTTAATGTCCAGGAAAAATAACATGAACAAAAGTAGGAAAACAAATGATCAGAAATAATAACGGACAGCGCGAAACCCAAAATACAAACAAAATACACTCAAGCATAGAACAGACGAACAAGCCCGCACGAAACAGAAGCGGGCTGAACAAACTATATATAACCCCACCCTAACAACCAAACAAGAAACAGGTGATACCAATCAGACAAAACCAAAGGAACACAGAACAACGGATTGGTGATAGCTAGTAGACCGGCGACGACGACCGCCGAGCGCCACCTGAACAAGAAGGGGAGTCACCTTCGGTAATATTCGTGACAGTACCCCCCCCTGACGCGCAGCTCCCGCAGCGCGCCGACGCTGGCCTCGGGGACGACCCGGGGGCCGAGGCGCTGGGCGATCTGGACCGTTCCCCTCCCAGTCAACGAGGTACTGCAAGCCCCTCACCCGGCGTCTCGAGTCCAGAATAGCTCGTATCTTGTACGCCGGGGACCCCTCGATGTCCAGAGGGGGCGGAGGAACCTCCGGAACCTCACCTTCCTGCATGGGACCAGCTACCACCGGCCTGAGAAGAGACACATGAAACGAGGGGTTAATACGATAATACGAAGGAAGTAATAATCGATAACAAACCTCGTTTATTCTCCTCAGGACTTTAAATGGCTCTATACACTGCGGACCCAGCTTCCGGCAGGGCAAGCGGAGGGGCAGGTTTCGGGTCGAGAGCCAGACCCTGTCCCCAGGTGCAAACACGGGGGCCTCACTGCGGTGACGGTCAGCGCTCTTCTTCTGCCTTACACTCGCTTGGCGTAATGACTCTTGGACAGCCCTCCAGGTCTCCTTAGAGTGCTGCACCCACTCCTCCACCGCAGGAGCCTCAGTCTGGCTCTGATGCCACGGTGCCAGGACTGGCTGGTACCCCAACACGCACTCAAATGGTGACATGTTGGTAGAGGAGTGGCTTAGTGAGTTCTGGGCTATTTCTGCCCAGGGAATATATCTCGCCCACTCCCCTGGCTGGTCCTGGCAATACGACCGCAGAAACCTACCCACCTCCTGGTTCACTCTCTCCACCTGCCCATTACTCTCCGGGTGATACCCTGAGGTCAGGCTGACCGAGACCCCCAGACGTTCCATAAATGCCCTCCATACACGGGAGATAAACTGGGGGCCCGATCAGAAACTATATCCTCGGGCATCCCGTAGTGCCGGAAGACATGGGTGAAAAGAGCTTCCGCAGTCTGTAGGGCCGTAGGGAGACCGGGCAATGGGATAAGACGGCAGGACTTAGAGAACCGGTCCACAATGACTAGGATCGTTGTGTTACCCTGAGAGGGGGGAAGGTCAGTAAGAAAATCCACCGATAGATGGGTCCACGGCCATTGTGGAACGGGAAGAGGTTGTAATTTACCTCGTGGCAGGTGTCTAGGAGCCTTACTCTGGGCGCACACCGAACAGAAGGAGACATAGAATCGCACATCCCTCCTCAAAGTGGGCCACCAGTACTTCCTCTGAAGACCTCGCACTGTCCTAAAAATACCTGGCTGACCCGACGAGGGTAGACAATGAGCCCATCGAATCAATTGATCACGAACAGCCAGTGGCACTTACCTACGACCCTCCGGACACTGTGGAGGCGCAGGTTCCTCCCTTAGCGCCCGCTCGATGTCCGCGTCCACATCCCATACTACTGGTGCCACCAGCTTAGCTGCCGGAATGATGGGAGTAGGATCGATGGACCTGTCCTCAGTGTCATAGAGTCTTGACAGCGCGCCGGCCTTAGTGTTGAGGGAACCTGGTCTATACGAGATAGTGAAACGAAATCTGGTGAAAAACATGGCCCACCTTGCCTGACGAGGATTCAGTCTCCTAGCTGATCGGATATACTCCAGGTTACGGTGGTCAGTCCAGATAAGGAAAGGGTGCTTAGCCCCCTCAAGCCAGTGTCTCCACACCTTCAGGGCCCTAACCATAGCCAACAACTCCCTATCTCCCACATCATAATTCCGCTCCGCTGGCCCGAGTTTCTTCGAAAAAAAGGCACAGGGGCGGAGCTTCAGTGGCGCACCCGAACGCTGTGAGAGCACCGCTCCAACCCCAGCCTCGGATGCGTCCACCTCTACCTGTGTGGCTCATAAACGCCAAAGACCACCCATATGGTAGTCCGGATGCGCCAAAAGCGTCTGCAAATGGGATATATATATAAACGCCTCCGTGAACATCGCGCCTCAGTGAACAACTTACGAAAAGCTCCGTCCGCCTCTGCTGACCACTGTAAACGCACCGGCCCCCCCTTCAGCAGTGAGGTAATAGGGGCAGCTACCTGACCAAAACCCTGGATAAACCTCCGGTAGTAATTGGCAAACCCCAAGAACCGCTGCACCTCCTTTACCGTGGTCGGAGTCGGCCAATTACGCACGGCCTTTACGCGGTCACCCTCCATTACCAACCTAGAGCTGGAAATGCGATAACCCAGGAAGGAAACTGATCGTTTGGAAAACTCACATTTCTCCGCCTTCACATACAGGTCATGCTCCAGCAGTCGTCTAAGAACCTTGCGCACCAGAGATACATGCGCAGTGCGTGTAGCGGAGTAGATCAAAATATCGTCAATATACACCACTACACCCTGTCCGTGGAGGTCTCTGAGAATCTCATCCACGAAGGATTGAAATATAGCTGGAGCATTCTTTAAACCGTATGGCATGACGAGGTACTCATAATGGCCAGAAGTAGTGCTAAATGCAGTTTTCCACTCATCTCCATCCCAAATACGCACCAGATTATAAGCACTCCTGAGATCCAGTTTAGTGAAGAACTGCGCTCCGTGAAATGATTCCACTGCTGTAGCAATGAGAGGTAGTGGGTAACTAAAACCCACCGTGATGGAATTTAGACCTCTATAATCAATACACGGACGCAAACCACCATATTTTTTCTTCACAAAAAAGAAACTCGAAGAGACAGGTGACATGGAGGGCCGAATGTACCCCTGTCCCAGAGCCTCGGTGATATAAGTTTCCATAGCCACCGTCTCCTCCTGGGACAAAGGATACACATGACTCCTGGGGAGTGCAGCATTACCCTGGAGGTTTATCACGCAATCCCCCTGCCTATGGGGTGGTAATTGGGTCACCTTCTTTTTACTGAAAACGATAGCCAAATCGTCATACTCAGCTGGAATGCGCATGGTGGAAACCTGGTCTGGACTCTCCACCGTTGTCGCACCGATGGAAACCCCTACACAAGAATACCCAGAGGGGAAATAACCTGCCTGGTGCGTCACACTGAACATGTAACAAAACAATTCCACACAAGGACATGGGGGGAACAGAGGAATATATATATATATATATATATACAATGTGATTTGGGAATGTAAATCAGGTGTGCGGGGAACAAGACAAAACAAATGGAACACTGAAAAATGGAGAAGCGATGGCTAGAAGGCCGGTGATGTCGACCAGGGAACGCCGCCCAAACAAGGAGAAGAGCGGAATTCATTGGAAGTCGTGACAGGAAAAAATATCACTGAATGACGAAAATATTGGAATAAAGTAGGCTAATGCAAATGAAGGCAATAAATTGTTACTTACAGAAACTCCCAAAGTCCTTCAATCGTAATAAATTTGAATCAATATAGCCTACCTGCATGTGGTCAACTAGATCAGTGGTTCCCAAATTGTGGGGCGCGCTGTCAGAGTTATTATGATTTTTTTTTAAATTGGGGGGGAGACTCAGTCCTGCTTTCAACTTACTCTTCAAAGTTGTAATAATAGAATGCACAAGGTGTCATTTCGAAATTAGCTACTGCATCATCAGTTTTCTTCTTGTCATAGCATATTTTAGAGTTACAGAATTTATAACTTGTCAGAAATGTCCAGATCATCTGAATAAGCCCATGCCAGGTAAGATTTTTTTGCTATGTTTTTTTAGCCCATAGAATTTGTGGTAATGTTTGAGTCACTGAAATATCATATGAATAAACATTAAACATGCCAACAAGAGGGGTGTGAACAGTTTGTGTCATGAACAGTGCATGTGCCCATAGAAATAGACAAATCAAATTGTATTGGTCACATACACATGGTTAGCAGATGTTATTGCGTGTGTAGCGAAATGCTTGTGCTTCTAGTTCCAACAGTGCAGCAATATCTAACAAGTTATCTAACAAGTAATCAACAATTCCACAACAACTACCTAATATACACAAATCTAAGTAACGGGATGAAATAAGAATATGTACATATAAATATATGGATGGGCCATGACCGACCGGCATAGACGAGATGCAATAGATGGTATAAAATACAATATATACATCTGGGATGAGTAGTGCAAGATATGTAAACATCATTATTAAAGTGGCATAAATAAAGTGACTCACACGCAGGGGAATGTTCCCCAATGCTGGAAGGGAAGCCTGAGTGAAATACACTGCTCAAAAAAATAAAGGGAACACTAAAATAACACATCCTAGATCTGAATGAATGAAATATTCTTATTAAATACTTTTTTCTTTACATAGTTGAATGTGCTGACAACAAAATCACACAAAAACTATCAATGGAAACTACAGGCTGATCCAACTTTGATGTAATGTCCTTAAAACAAGTCCAAATGAGGCTCAGTAGTGTGTGTGGCCTTCACGTGCTTGTATGACCTCCCTACAACGCCTGGGCATGCTCCTGATGAGGTGGCGGATGGTCTCCTGAGGGATCTCCTCCCAGACCTGGACTAAAGCATCCGCCAACTCCTGGACAGTCTGTGGTGCAATGTGGTGTTGGTGGATGGAGCGAGACATGATGTCCCAGATGTGCTCAATTGGATTCAGGTCTGGGGAACGGGTGGGCCAGTCCATAGCATCAATGCCTTCCTCTTGCCGAAACTGCTGACACTCCAGCCACATGAGGTCTAGCATTGTCTTGCATTAGGAGGAACCCAGGGCCAACCGCACCAGCATATGGTCTCACAAGGGGTCTGAGGATCTCATCTCGGTACCTAATGGCAGTCAGGCTACCTCTGGCGAGCACATGGAGGGCTGTGCGGCCCCTCAAAGAAATGCCACCCCACACCATGACTGACCCACCGCCAAACCGGTCATGCTGGAGGATGTTGCAGGCTGCAGAACGTTCTCCACGACGTCTTCAGACTCTGTCACGTCTGACACATGTGCTCAGTGTGAACCTGCTTTCATCTGTGAAGAGCACAGGGCGCCAGTGGCGAATTTGCCAATCTTGGTGCTCTCTGGCACATGCCAAACGTCCTGCACGGTGTTGGGCTGTAAGCACAACCCCCACCTGTGGACGTCGGGCCCTCATACCACCCTCATGGAGTCTGTTTCTGACCGTTTGAGCAGACACATGCACATTTGTGGCCTGCTGGAGGTCATTTTGCAGGGCTCTGGCAGTGCTCCTCCTGCTCCTCCTTGCACAAAGGCGGAGGTAGCGGTCCTACTGCTGGGTTGTTGCCCTCCTACGGCCTCCACGTCTCCTGATGTACTGGCCTGTCTCTTGGTAGCGCCTCCATGCTCTGGACAACAAACCTTCTTGCCACAGCTCGCATTGATGTGCCATCCTGGATGAGCTGCACTACCTGAGCCACTTGTGTGGGTTGTAGACTCCGTCTCATGCTACCACTAGAGTGAAAGCACCGCCAGCATTCAAGTGACCAAAACATCAGCCAGGAAGCATAGGAACTGAGAAGTGGTCTGTGGTCACCACCTGCAGAACCACTCCTTTATTGTGGGTGTCTTGCTAATTGCCTATAATTTCCACCTGTTGTCTATTCCATTTGCACAACAGCATGTGAAATTTATTGTCAATCAGTGTTGCTTCCTAAGTGGACAGTTTGATTTCACAGATGTGTGATTGACTTGGAGTTACATTGTGTTGTTTAAGTGTTCCCTTTATTTTTTGAGCAGTGTAGTTTGGGAACCCCTGAACTAAATGATAACTTCAGCACCGTTTTGCTCCAATATGCTGCTTTGAGATAAGCGTAAGGACTTGTCTTGATAAATCAATCAATGTCATATTTTGTTTTCACTGAATCTCCGTTTGGATATTGGTTAGTCTACAATTAGGCTGGGGAAATTTCAGCTAAGTTGAGGTGAGTGTTGCCCATGATCATCTTGTCTACTTGGCTCATTTATGAGAACAGTTAACCAGCATGTTAAGTAGTTTAACAAGTGGATTATTTTGTCTTCACTAGCAGTCGCTTAGTAGCCTAGGCCTACTCCCGACCAAAAGAATGTGACTTTCCCGACTTGTCTCAACCAATGTGATTTTATTTCACTGAATCTCCATCTGTATAGATTATTTGGTCAATTGGTTTCTGGCTGGGCAAGTAAGTGGAAGTGGTACAGCTCATCTATTAGTTTTCTCATCTATCACTGATCAGAAACATTTAGCATGCAATAATGTAGCCCAAAACATGTGTAGGCCTATTATTTTGCTTGAGCGCATATAGGCAACTCCAAAAGCCCACGGAGGTTGTGAAATATGAACACGAGACACCAGTGGAGGCTCCTCAGAGGAGGAATGGGAGGACCGTCCTCCTCATTTGAAATTTCAAAATATAAAAATAGTGAAACATTTAAAAGGTTTTCCTTTTTAGATAGAACTATACAAAATAATTGTTTAAAATACAGTTGTGGCCAAAAGTTTTGAGAATGACACAAATATTAACTTCCACAAAGTGTGCTGCTTCAGTGTCTAGATATTTTGTCAGATGTTACTATGGAATACTGAAGTATAATTACAAGCATTTAATAAGTGTCAAAGGCTTTTTTTGACAATTACATGACGTTGATGCAAAGAGTCAATATTTGCAATGTTGACCCTTCTTTTTCAAGACCTCTGCAATCCGCCCTGGCATGCTGTCAATTAACTTCTGGGCCACATCCTGACTGATGGCAGCCCATTCTTGCATAATCAATGCTTGGAGTTTGTCAGAATTTGTGGGTTTTTGTTTGTCCACCCGCCTCTTGAGGATTGACCACAAGTTCTCAATGGGATTAAGGTCTGGGGGGTTTCCGGGCCATGGACCCAAAATATCAATGTTTTGTTCCCCGAGCCACTTAGTTATCACTTTTGCCTTATGGCAAGGTGCTCCATCATGCTGGAAAAGGCATTGTTCGTCACCAAACTGTTCCTGGATGGTTGGGAGAAGTTGCTCTCGGAGGATGTATTGGTACCATGGATGTGTTGGTACCATTCTTTATTCATGGCAGTGTGGCAGATGGTAGCACTCTACCTGTCTTCTCCAGACAAGCTTTTTTCCGGATGCCCCAAACAATCGGAAAGGGGATTCATCAGAGAAAATGACTTTACCCCAGTCCTCAGCAGTCCAATCCCTATACCTTTTGCTGAATATCAGTCTGTCCCTGATGTTTTTCCTGGAGAGAAGTGGCTTCTTTGCTGCCCTTCTTGACACCAGGCCATCCTCCAAAAGTAGTTGCCTCACTGTGCGTGCAGATTAACCGGAAGGTTGCGAGTTCAAACCCCCGAGCTGACAAGGTACAAATCTGTCGTTCTGCCCCTGAACAGGCAGTTAACCCATTGTTCCAAGGCCGTCATTGAAAATAAGAATGTGTTCTTAACTGACTTGCCTGGTTAAATAAAGGTAAAATTTAAAAAAAATAACTCACACCTGCCTGCTGCCATTCCTGAGCAAGCTCTGTCCTGGTGGTGCCCCGATCTGACAGCTGAATAAACTTTAGGAGACGGTCCTGGCGCTTACTGGACTTTCTTGGGCGCCCTGAAGCCTTCTTCACAAAAATTGAATCGTTCTCCTTGAAGTTCTTGATGATCCGATAAATGGTTGATTTAGGTGCAATCTTACTGGCAGCAATATCCTTGCCTGTGAAGCCCTTTTTGTGCAAAGCAATGATGACGGCACGTGTTTCCTTGCAGGTAACCATGATTGACAGAGGAAGAACAATGATTTCAAGCACCACCCTCCTTTTGAAGCTTCCAGTCTGTTATTTGAACTCAATCAGCATGACAGAGTGATCTCCAGCCTTGTCCTCATCAACACTCACACCTGTGTTAATGAGAGAATCACTGACATGATGTCAGCTGGTCCTTTTGTGGCAGGGCTGAAATGCAGTGGAAATTATTTTTGAGGAATTCAGTTAATTTGCATGGCAAAGAGGGACTTTGCAATTAATTGCAATTCATCTGATCACTCTTCATAACATTCTGGAATATATGCAAATTGCCATCATACAAACTGAGGCAGCAAACTTCGTGAAAATTAATATTTGTGTCATTCTCTGGAGCGTAGAGCTGGCACAACGCGTCCTGGCTGAATACCCCCTGTAGCATGGCAAGTGCGGGGAGCTGGCACAGGCCGCACTGGGTTGTGCTGGCAAACTGGGGATACCGTACGTAGAGCTGGCGCAGGATAACCTGGACCGAAGAGATGCACCGGAGGCCAGGAGCGCTGAGCCGGCACAATCCGTCCTGGCTGAATGCCCACTCTCGCACGGCAACTGCGGGGAGCTTGCACAGAGCGCACCGGGCTGTGGATGCGCACTGAAGGCATGGTGCCCAGAACCGAATAACGCGGTGCTTGACCGGTCACTCGCTCCCCACGGTAAGCATGGGGAGTTGGCTCAGGTCTGAACACTGACTCCACCAATCTCCCCGTGCCCCCCCCAAAAAAAAAAAAAAAAATAGTTTTGGGGCTGCCTCTTGTGCTTGCTTCGTTGAGCTAACTCCTCGTATCGTCGCTGTTCCGCTTTCGCTGCCTCCATCTCCTCCTTCGGACGGCGATACTCCCCGGCCCTTGTCCAGGGTCCTGCTCCCTCCAGGATTTCCTCCCAGGTCCAATCCTCCTGACCACGCTGCTTGGTCCGTTGGTGGTGGGATCTTCTGTGACGTTCATCGTTAAGGATAGACCAAGGCGCAGCGTGATTTGGGTTCATCATATTTTATTAAAATGTGAACCAGAAAAAAATAAAATAAACAATACAACGAACGAAAAGCTTTGTCATGCAAAAATGCATGCAGCCAAACAAAGACAAGATCCCACAACAGAAGGTGGGAAAAAGGGCTGCCTAAGTATGATCCCCAATCAGAGACAATGATAGACAGCTGCCTCTGATTGGGAACCATACTAGGCCAACAAAGAAAAAGAAAGCATAAATATACAAAAACTAGAGTACCCACCCTAATCACACCCTGACCTAACCAAAATATAGAGAATAAACAGGGATCTCTAAGGTCAGGGCGTGACACTTGGTGACATTATTTGATAGAGATTAAGAATTAAGAGTGATAATTGAGTATTTTTGGGACATTATTCAACTCAAATTAGTTTTTTCAAATTACAGGAGATGGAGGATGGAAATTATACATTGTTTTCTTGGGTTTAGAACTTTATTTTGTGTCCAGTTAGTGCAATTTATTTACATTTGCCTTTGCTAACTTCAGTAGCTAGCTAGCTACCAGCGCGAGTGTGCATTTTTCTCTGCCAGAATGATAGAACGGCCAATGCTGCCGAAAATGTTGTGGACTTTTTGTTGAAGAATTCCTTTCATTCTCTGGGGTACACGGAAAAGGTGTGAATTAAAGGCGAGGGTCGACCTTTGCCTGAGATCAGTTTCATGAAGAAGGATGAAAAGGTGAGGTCGTTCAATACCAACTGGTATCAAATGTATAGCTGGTTAACTGGGAGGCTATCATCAAGCCACCTATAATTGCACATTAAGATTCTTTACATCTTTTCTGGGATGTCGAAAACAATTCTGAATGATTTGATAGCTTCCATCGCATCATTCATTAAAAGTTAGATAAAATGGAGAGGGGTTGACCCAGCACATTTGTTGTTGCTTGCACTCAAGTAGGCTTTGCATTTTCCTCCTGTATTTATTTACCAACGATGATAACATAATCACTCTGGACAGACACAAGCAACATAAATGTTGTGGCAGCCTAGGCTACACCTAAACATGAGAAATCTGACATGCTGTATGGGATGAAAACGAGACTATTTTTCAGTCTGACCAACTGTAGGCTACTAGTGTAATAAGAGCAGCTGTATACAGCCTATGCGCCCTGTCCATCTGGTCAGGTTAACTAATTGGTAACGTTATGTATTTATCGTCCATTTGTGTGTCAGGAGAAAATGTGAATGTGATCAAATTTAGATTATTTTCCAAATTGGGCTGGCTAGGCTGCCTATACGTTTTTAATCCAAAATGATTACCTGGAATGAATATGTCAACATAATAGTGATGGCAGATGTGAGTCCTTTTTTTATAAGGCCTACAGTTGCATAGGCCTGCATGATGCAAACATGCATAAAATAAAGTCAGCTCTGTGATTTCCATTGTCTATCAGTTGTTGTCTATGTGTCTTGGTAGAGGAAATCCCCCCCCCTAATCTAGTCTCAATATAAGTTATATGAACAAATATAAGGTAGCTGCAGTTTGAAAGGATTCATCCCCCAGTGACAGGAGGTTTTTACAGGAGTTTTCTTTAAACCATGTGACTTGATTAGGAAAAACTGGTCCCATCATAGCCCTTATAAACCTTTTTTTTTTTTTTTTACAAATGATTAATCACTATCATACCTTATAGGGTCCAGAGTTTTCCTATTTATGTTAACATGTAAGGAATAACTCCAAGCCCCAGGAGGTAAAAATTGCCCCACAGCTCTGGGACCCATGGTGCCACCAGTCTGCTTGCAGTTGTCAGTTATCGTCAGGTATGTGGAGGATCAGGGCTTTATTCAGGAACATTTCTTGAGGTACTTTGTTGTGTCAAGTGGGCCAGATACGCAGTCAGTGTTTTTGATTTTATAGAGAAACTCGTTGTTCAAACCTACGATGGCGCAGCTGTAATGGAATATATCTGCTATTTGTATTTACAGCTAAGTCCCCTCATGTTCCATGATTAAGAGGTGATGACTGCACCAGTGCCATTGTCAACTTTCTCCTGACATGAACTGAAGCCATGACATCTCATGTGCCCACTAATCCACTGGCACATAGAATATTTCCCTTCCAAGCACTGTGAATACCCCTATCAAATTTCTTTCATTACTGTATGTAGAGTCAATCACATACACAATTACATTATTACATCACATCAAAGATTTTACTCCTTGCTTGGACTAACTCATTCTTAACTCGTTTGTCTAACTGTGTAGTATCTTGTGTTATTGTTTTTTGTCTTCCCAGTACAATCCTGTCCTGCACTGGTCAAGCCTCTGAACACCTCAACTCATGCCTCATACCTTCAGTCACTCTATGCTGTGATCCCTTTCCAACACTGTGTAAGTAGCCCTCTCATTCCCATTCCATGTAATATTGTACTATACATGTCTTTATAAAATGCTTTAGGTTCAAATAGTCTTTGATGATTTTTGAAACACACTTTGTGGTCTCTGTGTGTCAAAGAACATCAAATCTCAATGAAATCGCAGTATCGAATCACAATACATATCATATCGGCACCTAAGTATTGTGATAATATTATGTCATGAAGACCCTGGCAATTCCCATCCTGATTAAGCAGTGTATTTACTTTGGCAGTGCAGTCATTTCACCAGAGGCTCTGTGGAGACCGGGGTCTGCTGAAGGAAAACTCCAACCAAACACACAGCCTTTGATGATATGGAGATAGCTAGAGCTGCATTTTAATTAGCTCTGTCGTATGAAATTAAACACCACAAATAGTTTTAATTAAGGCAGATCTGTAGTCATTATCACCAAAACGTAAAAGACACAAATTATCACCAAAACATAAAACGCAAAAACGCTAATGTATTGACATGATTGGTACGATTATACAAAATAGTTTCAGTTGAGTAAGTTGTTGTTTGTATGGAACATGGGTGTTTGGGGCACCATGATGTATAATGCCGCGTTCGATAAACTAGCTAACGTTGCTAATAATAAAGTTAGCTAGCATGCTTAACATTGACAATATGGTCAAACTAGCTACATTATCGATATTGCTAAGGAATTATTGGAAACGGAAATGTTGTCATCTTTTGGTTGAAAATGTTTTCCACTTGTAATTCCGACTTGGAGGGTCGTTCAAGTGAAACTTCCCTGTCAGAACTAGGAATTTCCGATAGCATGGGAACACGACGTGAGCCATTACCAAAGGAAAAATACATTTAGAAATGTCAGTGTCCTGGGGAGTGAAAACAGTGCTTTTTCTGGGAATTAGATTCTTCCTGTGTAACCTCCCATTATGTAAAGCATCTTATGGAACAACAACACACCGTCGTGTTCAAAGGAATTGAGCCACTCTGTGAGTTGCATATACGATATAGCATCAGAGCTGTCTAATACCTTCTACTCCTATAATACTATGTTCACCCGCAGTGAGTTGAAGGGAAAAAGGACGTCCTGCTCATCTGAGATCTAAATGGCTAGTCAAATGGATTTGTTCATTAGGCTTCAGAGAGGCCCCCGATGAAGGCACAGAAAATAAAGAGGGAAGATCAAAAGGTTCATGGCAGCTTGAGAAGCTCAAAGCCCCTCACTGGATTTATCTCCGAGATCAGATGGCATGGCGTGAAAGCACATTGCAACGTGTGAATCTGGGCTATAAATGGCAGTACCAAGGATAGTTACCAGGGGGTGAATCTCTTGTTTGAAGCTTTGGAGAGTAAATAAAAGTAATGGGCGTACTTTATATAATTTTAACACGTTCCTGGGTTTATGTCAATGTTGATTTTATTTTAGACCTGGCCAGAACTATTTTGTACATTAGAATGTCCAAGTGTTTATATGAAGTGTACAGTGTGTCTGCATTGTTGTGCTGTAGAAGTGGGCAAAGATAAATTACACTTTCTTCAGTACAAGGCCGTGTCTACAGTTCAGTTTGCACAGTCTTCAAAAATGTGCTGCCTTAAAATTAAATCAGATTAAATCAATTAGATTTTTTTTACACACCCTACTCCACATTTCCAAAGTGAATGAAAAATTATAGAACATTTCCAAATGAATGAGAAAAAAATTAAGATGTCTTGATTGCGTATGACTTCACACTCTAGAGTTAATACTTAGTGGAAGCACCTTTGGTAGCCATTACAGATGCAAAGCATTTTGAATGAGATTATACCAACGTTGCACAACTTTTAGCGCAACAGTCCCTTCGGAAAGTATAAGACTCCTTGACTTTTTCCACATTTTGTTACTTTACAGCCTGATTCTTAAAATTATTAAATAAATACAAATCCTCAGCAATCTACACTCAATACCTCATAATGACAAAGCAAAAACAGGTTTTTAGAAATGTTTGCAAATGTATTAAAATAATAAACTAAAATACATTATTTATATAAGTATTCAGACCCTTTGCTATGAGACTCGAAATTGAGCTTAGGTGCATCCTGTTTCCATTGATCATCCTTGAGATGTTTCTACAGCTGGATTGGAGTCCACCTGTGGTAAATTCAATTGTTTGGAGATGATTTGGAAAGGCACACACCTGTCTATATAAGGTCCCACAGTTGACAGTGCATGTCAGAGCAAAAACCAAGCCATGAGGTCGAAGGAATTGTCCGTAGAGCTCAGAGACATGATTGTGTCGAGGCACAGATCTGGGGAAGGGTAACAAAACATTTCTGCAGCATTGAAGATCCCCTAGAACACAGTGGCCTCCATCATTCTTAAATGAAAGAAGTTTGGAACCACCAAGACTCTTCTTGAGCTGACCGCCCGGCCAAACAGAGCAATCGGGGGAGTGTCTTGGTCAAGGAGGTGGCCAAGAACCCGATGGCTTCCAGAAGGACAACCATCTCTGCAGCACTCAAACAATCAGGCCTTTATGGTAGAGTGGCCAGAAGGAAGACACTCCTCAGCAAAAGGCACATGACAGCCCGCTTAGTTTGCCAAAAGGTACCTAAAGACTCTCAGACCATGAGAACCAAGATTCTCTGGTCTGAGGAAAGCAAGATTGAGCTCTTTGACCTGAATTCCAAGTGTCACGTCTGGAGAAAACCAGACACCATCCCTACAGTGAAGCATGGTGGTGGCAGCATCATGCTGTGGGGATGTTTTTCAGTGACAGAGACTGAGAGACTAGTCAGGCTTGAAGCAAAGATGAACAGAGCAAAGTACAGAGAGATCCTTGATAAAAACCTGCTCCATAACGCTCAGGACCTCAGACTGGGGTGAAAGTTCACCTTCCAACCGGGTAAAACCCTAAGCACACAGCCAAGACAACGCAGGAGTGGCTTCGGGACAAGTCTCTGAATGTTCTTGAGTGGCCCAGCCAGAGCCCGGACTTAAACCCGATCGAACATCTCTGGAGAGACCTGAAAATAGCTGTGCAGGAACGCTCCCCGTCCAACCTGACAGAGCTTGAGAGGATCTGCAGAGAAGAATGGGAGAAGCTATAAAAATGTTGTTGTTTTTAAACTGTTTTTGCTTTCTCATTATGAGGTATTTTGTGTAGATTGATGAAGGAAAAAAACTATTTCACACATTTTAGAATAAGGCTGTAACCTAACAAAATGTGGAAAAAGTCAAGAGGTCTGAATACTTTCCAGAGACACTCTATGTCCATTGTTAAAGAAAATTGTTAAAGATCATTAAATTTGGTTGGGAGTCATTGATGGACAGAAATATTAAAACCTTGTCTCTGATTTTCAAGCAGATTTCAGTCAGGACTTAGACTGGACTATTCAGGAACCCTCAACACTTCAGGAAAGCCATCTGGGCACGTATCCACAAATCATTTCAGCAAAGGTCCTGTAAATTCTGTTAAAACCTACTTGGAGCTCAGAGGAGGTTTTAAAATGATGTTAAGACACTGCGCAGACAAACTCTGAGCAGAACAAAGTGTCTGAGACGCTTTGTGGAAACGGGCCCTGGTGTGTCTTTGGCATTAAAAAGAAGCAGAAGAAGAAGAGTGAGGCATATTTCCTGCCACAAAGTTTTTATCTCTGGCAGAAGCACACAGCTATTCAGTTATTCCCATTGCTCCCCATTACTTTAGCAGTTTGTGATGTCAAACATGTCAAACAGTGTTAAGGGGGAGCTGGCCTCAGGAATTTCAAAGGTCTAAGGCCCATTCCATAAGCAATAAACCATCATCATCACCATGAGCTCTTGTTCTCCTAGAAGTAGGAAGACAGAAAAAACAAAAACAGTTTAGTATGATGCATGGATTCTCTATTTTCTGATGTGACAATAGAAACTCATCCAGAAATGTGGCTGTTGTGTGAGGGGCAGAATCAGATATATGGATTATAAGCCTTTTTGCAGCCAATGTGCATTTTTATGCATTACTACAGAGCCACAGTATAACAGGGTGCAAACTGGTTTGAGCAGGTGTGAGTCACAGGAGGTAGGGTCAACTAAGGTGGTTGTGCTGTGTGGGCTTGCCTGTAGCAGCTACTGTATTAGAGCTTGTATCAGGCTGCTCATTTGAAGAGAGTCTTACAAATGTGTGTTGACCACACGTGATATAAAACCCATAACAATATAATGTAGGACTAGCTATTTACAGAAATGTTATCGGCACAACAATGCAGAGCTATTGTGCCATTCACCTATAGCTAGCAGGAAGACTGTACAACTGATTTGGCTAAAATAACCAATGGGGCGTCTACAGAAAATGTAACCGAAAGTGAGTATATGTAATAATGTGTAAGACAATATATTTTCACAAATAGAGCAAGAAGACACAACACAATCCTTTACATCTTCTGATTGTGGTAAATATTGCTTCTCTTTGGTACTAAAAAGCTGACGTTCATCAGGATGACATTTCAAGCAGATAAAGATGAGCAGATGTTGTGCATTCATTCTCTCCCTCTCACTCTCTATCCATCTCATTTTCTTTCTCTCTCCATCTCTCTCCCTCTCACCCATACTGCAGTAATTGAAAACAGTGTTGTAACCCACTTTCTGCAGCTCTCACTCTTCTGTACTGTGACTGTGAGAGAGGTTTGAAACTGGATGAGGGAGGGAGGCAATAGGGATCCATTGTGTGAGGTACATATACTCAATGCATTGGTATTATCAAACCTTTGTCAAAACAGACTTGTTGTGATTGTCCTTATTTCCACACAGAATCCCATCCAAGTCATCTTGTGAAGAGTCATGTACTGTATATCAATATTCAAGACCGAATAGGAAAACAGAAACAGTGGAAGTTAAATTGCACTCAAGTTAAGGATACGGGTAAAAGTATGCTTTACAAATGGAGGCCCTGTATGTTATGGTTCAAACTGTTATGGATAATAATAGGTAAGGGTGTTAGTAGCAGGGTGTCTTGTGTATAACTAGCCTTAGAATCAACTTAAACCCAAACAAACATCAATATTATAAACATGGTGAGGTAGTTTTCTGTAAAATGTGTATGGATTATCAGCTCCACTTTAAACAAGCTACAATTTATGAAGGCTTGAACTCTTAGGTTAGCTCTAGTGCTTTCTGGGAAAACATGTTTTTCTTGTTAAATCTTGCATCAGGCCACAGGAAGCTTGGCACATCTCAATCAGTTACACCCATTCCACATACTGAACAAACATATTGCGCTGTGAACATTCCAGGACTTCCTCCCAGAAGATATCTCCTTTTATGCTGTGCAATGACCAACATGAACCTTTGTATTGTATGAATGCTACACGACGCAGGCACATAGCAAATCTTCAATCATTTGTTTTAGGCATTTCTGCAGACAAAATTAAAGATTGATTGGATTATGTGATGTTGAAGCTTGAATACAATTTAAAATTGCCCAGCTCCAGTAAAATATTAGGTGTAATCATAACAGATGTAACCATAACAGATGGTTACAATGCCATCAGGAAAAACTGAAAGCTTAGAGCTTGATTCAGAGCTGCGCTACAGAGTGATAGAAATGTAAAGGCATTATTCTGCATTCACGGTAAAAGCCAAGTCAGTGTACTCAGTTAAGAATAACACAATGTCAGGTGTTTCTCTTGCACATTTCATTGTGTGGTTTCATATCAAAACGACCTGTCCACTTTAAGAGGAATAGTGCAGCTTGTTCCCTCTGTGCCCTCCTTGGTGTTGGGAAAAAGTGCACAGTAATGTGTGCAGCTTCAAGCGGCACTGGGGTTTAATTATGTAGAAATGCATATAGATGCAAAGGATAAAGCAATACACAAGGAAAACCCCTGCTGAATTCTCTCTGTAAACCTATATCTCTCTCTCTCGCTTGCTTATGGTTTTCTGCAATGATACACATTTAGTTTACTTACATGTCCTTTATGGTACTGTGATGAGAACCTTATAATAAATAAATCATACAAGTAAATTATTTTAAATGTAGGTCCAAAATAAAAATGTTTCGGTTACATCGTTACCATGGGCTGCGATATTAAAGCATCACAGAGCAATGCCAGAAATATGGATTTAATTACAATCCATTAACCCAGCCTGACGTCCACACTAATTGCACCCAGACACAGAATTCAAACTTGCTGCAGGCAATCACGCCTCCCTAGAGTCAGAGAAAGACAGAAGATATTTTCTACTGTTTGAGCTGAGGAAACAAACAAAACAATCGTTGAAGCTTAATACCACTACAGCCATTTGCTGCTATACTGCTGGTCTCTCTCTCCATAGCTCTTGAAACCGTTATGTCTCTCCCTAGCTCTTCAAATCCAATGTTGAGTGCTGCAGCTGGGGAGAGCTGGTTTGAGGCACTTGTCAGCTTAGTTGTATGACAAATGGAGAAGCAGACATTCCCATGAGTATTTCCTTTGGTCCTCTCATGAAACACGACACAGAAGTACATTTTCATCTCATTGTGTCTTACCTGTTATGCAGACATACCAACACCAGATCCATTATGAATTCCATGGTTGAGGACAATGTAGTAACTGGCCCATT
The DNA here is from genome assembly GCF_036934945.1 of Oncorhynchus masou masou. Taxonomy (NCBI): domain Eukaryota; kingdom Metazoa; phylum Chordata; class Actinopteri; order Salmoniformes; family Salmonidae; genus Oncorhynchus; species Oncorhynchus masou. Next base: position 87,950,273 of record NC_088235.1, on the reverse strand, counting down.
CATGGTAGTCATATTTTACATTTGTTTAAAATATGCACACATACTGTACAATGGAGTGGGATTCCCATGCCCAATAATACCATACATTTTATGGTAACCCCAATCAGCCCTCTAAATATTTTATTTCATGTTTGCTGCCTGAATTGTTTGTCTGGGTCTACTCCTCTGTTGCCTTGTGCCTGTGTTGCAGCCTGGAAGAGGCTGCTGACATGTGAGAGACTGTCGCTTCTTGTTTGATGCTCCAGCCTTACAACTCTGCAGGGGATGTTTCTATCGTAACACTTTCATCTCTCCCGCACCATGAAGATAAGCAACGCCCAGTTTCCTTTCAGACCAGTATATATCAACACTAGGCAATCCTCTGAGGGAGCTCACTGTGGCAGGCACTTTGCTTAGATCAGGAGGAAGGACTGGGGGTTTCTATGCTGACATGTTGGTGGTATATTTATCCACCTTGAATACAGAGCGAAAAGCCTAAATGTCCCGTTCCTGTCAACAGAGGATCCAAGATGACGATCATTGCCATGGGTGATGTGGAACACATGCAGTGGAAGAGACATGTAAATACCTCAGCTCGCATTATGGTGTTTGCTTCCACAACACAGACCATCCTACCAGTTCTATCTCTGATTGATATGAAGCAGAAAGTCCATGATTCTTTGTTTCAACAGATTCAGCAATGTTAGCTAACAAAAACATCTGTAAGAATGAGAGATTTGTATATTGCCTTCCTTCCTTCCTGGAAGATGTTTATGAAATGATGCTCTATGCCAAATGTTCCAAGTGATTTAGAGCTAGATTTCTTCCTTAGCCTGTAGCTAGCAGGTTTATCTACTGGAATCGTTTTCAGCCATCCCTCATGCTCTGAGGCAGTGTTATTGACCAGAACACCAGTCCTAAGACCACAGAAAATGCTCTCTGACTTTTTGACTTGGGCACCAAGTGTTAATTATGCTCAAAATGCATGTTTAAGATTCACAAATCATTTGTGAGAAATAAAGGTTTCTCTTCCGACCCCTCTCTGTAGCCCTCCTCTCGTTGCTGTGTGTCTTCATCACAGGCACATAACAGTCAGCTCTTTATGCTAGGAATAAAAACATCCACATCACAATATTTAATTGGGAAGCCGCAAGGGAGCTTAAATGCTTTTCAGCTCATACTAAACTAGGTCAATGCAAAAATACCATCTGGGTAGACTTAGTTTGATAGACTGAGCCAACGCTGATCGCACTCAAGTACTGAGGTCTAGAACGATTGTCATGTAACTGAGTTATTAAAAGTCTCCGTATGTGCTGGAACATGTGTTGACGGTAAAGTGTGTTGGTCAGCATCCTTTTAGTTAGTGTTTTTCTCAGTCACCAGTGTTTTTCTCTACAGTGTGAATATAATGTATTCTCTCTCTGCTTCATTTTTCTAAACGCCTCTCAAACACACAGCAGCCTCTATTTATCAAAGGGTGTTTCTCCCACCACCGCACTAAAGAATGCAAACAGCAACTTGTCTGGATCGGCCCAACCATGAAATTACCTTAATTTTGCTCACTCAGCAAGCTCAACACCATATGAATGGCTGTAAAATAAAGAACTCTGGGCTGAATTCACAGGAAGGCGGCAAAGGTCATCTGTATTTATCAGAATTGTGTATTTGTGTTACCTACGTGTTTCTATGAGTTTGCAACAGTTATTTTTCCCCCCATAGGATGTCTTACCCTGCCACTGTGTGTTAGATAAGCGTCTATTGTTTGAGTGTTTACTTGTGTATGCTGTGGTATTTGTGTGCTCGCTTGTAAGTTCTTCAAGTGTTGCTTCAGTCAAGAGGCTACTTCTCCTCATTACTGGCCTGTCTGGCAGCCAGCTAACCACGATCTTCCTCTCAATTCTCATTCTCTATCCTCAGCCAACCACACACTCTTTCAGTCCCCACTATCCAATCCTAATCCAGATGGTAGTGACTAGATGGGATACAGCTTTTGTCCGATTTGACTTTTCATAGCAGGTTTAGGAGAATTTATACAGCAGGTTTGGCCAATTAATGTAGCAGGTTAGGATAATTTGGTTAAGGATAGGAAAATGGTTAGGGTTGGAAGGCCACTGATCCCCTGATCTTCATGGGAATGATGTCATGCATGGAAAAACACAAGTGAAAGCAGTCTTCTCTGACCTGTACTATCCTAGTTAATACTCTTACACTCACATACATACATGCATACAAACATACATGCATAAAAACATACATGCATGCATGCATACATACATACAAACATACATGCATACAAACATACATACATATACACTCCTTCTTACTGCACTTAATGTCCTTCATGTTTGTTTTGTTGTTTATCTTTCCCTGTCTTATCACAAGACATCCCATTAAATGTCTTATCACAAGACATCCCATTAAATGTCTTATCACAAGACATCCCATTAAATGTCTTATCACAAGACATCCCATTAAATGTCTAATCACAAGACATCCCATTAAATGACACACTGACACTTCCTGTTTGTACATTATAGTAATGGCAGTTTCAGAAGCAGCCTGAGCTGGTCACAATGCATTATCTGGGGTAACATTTTTATATACGGTTCTTTATAATAGTGGCACCAATTAGGCTACTGTCACAAAACTCAATTTGTGTCCTCACATCAACAAACGGTACACGGAATGCCTATTATTTGATTAATGGTCTAAATGGCATGATTTACTGAACCTAGTCGAAGACTACATCCTACATCTTTGTCAAGGAGACCTGCAATTGCTACAGAACCTAAAGCATAAATGGTGAAGGGATCTACATTGATCCTGAGGGAAGTCACATTTTTATGCGCACTCTGTTATAAGATGGCACTGGAGAAGAAGGCAGACGTTTTACGCGGCCCCAGCCAATTGTGTTTTTTTGTTAGTTTATGTCACGCCCTGAACTTAGTTCCTTTTTTATGTCTCTATTTTGGTTTGGTCGGGGCGTGAGTTGGGGTGGGCATTCTATGTTGTTGTTCTATGCTTTCTTTTCTATGTGTTTGGCCTGGTATGGTTCCCAATCAGAGGCAGCTGTCTATCGTTGTCTCTGATTGAGAACCATACGTAGGTAGCCTTTTCCCACCTGGTGTTTGTGGGTAGTTGTTACTTGTTTTGTGTTTTCACTTTTCAGGACTGTTTCGATTTTCATTTCTTACATTCACTTTGTTATTTTGTAGTTTTGTGTTCTGGTATAATAAATAATCATGGACACTTACCACGCTGTGTTTTGGTCCGATCCTTCCTACTCCTCATCTGATGAAGACGAAGATCATTACAGTTTATTTGTGTTGTTTGTAACTTATCTGGTACTAAATGTTGCCAGTAACGTCTCTTATGACCAAAAATAACTTCTAGACATTAGGACTGCGAATACTCACCATGGACGAGCAGAATACTTTTTTTCCTGGCATGACTAACGAGCCCGACGCAAAGGATATACTGCTTCCTCGGGAACAGGCCCCAATCCCCGTGAACTGCGTGAAGAGGAGGTGTAGAAAGAGGGGCCGAAGGATGGGCTGCCTTCTGAGAATTCATAGGCTATCGAATAAACCCCCACTTCCCTCCATTCTGCTAGCTCCCAAGAAAGCTAAGGTAACTGAGCTAAACGACTACCGCCCCATAGCACTCACTTCCGTCATCATGAAGTGCTTTGAGAGACTAGTCAAGGACCATATCACCTCCACCCCACCTGACACCCTAGACCCATTCCAATTTGCTTACCGCCCAAATAGGTCCACAGACGACGCAATCTCAACCACACTGCACACTGCCCTAACCCATCTGGACAAGAGGAATACCAATGTGAGAATGCTGTTCATCGACTATAGCTCGGCATTTAACACCATAGTACCCTCCAAGCTCGTCATCAAGCTCGAGACCCTGGGTCTCGACCCCGCCCTGTGCAACTGGGTACTGGACTTCCTGACGGGCCGCCCCCAGGTGGTGAGGGTAGGCAACAACATCTCCACCCCGCTGATCCTCAACACTGGGGCACCACAAGGGTGCGTTCTGAGCCCTCTCCTGTACTCCCTGTTCACCCACGACTGCGCGGCAACGCACGCCTCCAACTCAATCATCAAGTTTTTGCGGACGACACAACAGTGGTAGGCTTGATTACCAACAACGACGAGACGGCCTAAAGGGAGGAGGTGAGGGCCCTCGGAGTGTGGTGTCAGGACAATAACCTCACTCTCAACGTCAACAAAACTAAGGAGATGATTGTGGACTTCAGGAAGCAGCAGAGGGAACACCCCCCTATCCACATCGATGGAACAGTAGTGGAGAGGGTAGTAAGTTTTAAGTTCCTCGGCATACACATCACAGACAAACTGAATTGGTCCACTCACACAGACAGCATCGTGAAGAAGGCGCAGCAGCGCCTCTTCAACCTCAGGAAAAAATTTGGCTTGTCACCAAAAGCACTCACAAACTTCTACAGATGCACAATCGAGAGCATCCTGGCGGGCTGTATCACCGCCTGGTACGGCAACTGCTCCGCCCACAACCGTAAGGCTCTCCAGAGGGTAGTGAGGTCTGCACAACGTATCACCGGGGGCAAACTACCTGCCCTCCAGGACACCTACACCACCCGATGTTACAGGAAGGCCACAAAGATCATCAAGGACAACACCCACCCGAGCCACTGCCTGTTCACCCCGCTATCATCCAGAAGGCGAGGTCAGTACAGGTGCATCAAAGCAGGGACCGAGAGACTGAAAAACAGCTTCTATCTCAAGGCCATCAGACTGTTAAACAGCCACCACTAACATTGAGTGGCTGCTGCCAACATACTGACTCAACTCCAGCCACTTTAATGATGGAAAAATGGACGTAAAAAATGTATCACTAGCCACTTTAAACAATGCCACTTAATATAATGTTTACATACCCTACATTACTCATCTCATATGTATATACTGTACTCTATACCATCTACTGCATCTTGCCATCTTTATGTAATACATGTATCACTAGCCACTTTAAACCCTACATTATTCATCTCATATGTATACGTATATACTGTACTCTATCATCTACTGCATCCTTATGTAATACATGTATCACTAGCCACTTTAACTATGCCACTTTGTTTACATACTCATCTCATATGTATATACTGTACTCAATACCATCTACTGTATCTTGCCTATGCTGCTCTGCACCATCACTCATTCATATCTTTATCCCCTTACACTGTGTATAATAAATTAGTTTTGGAATTGTTAGTTAGATTACTTGTTGGTTATTACTGCATTGTCGGAACTGGAAGCACAAGCATTTCGCTACACTCGCATTAACATCTGCTAACCATGTGTATGTGTGACAAATAAAATTTTATTTGATTTGATTTGATTTGAAACGTGCAATCTTTGGAGAATAAAATTGCCGAGTTACACGGACGATTGAACTACCAACGGGACATTAAAAACTGTAATGCTTCACGGAGTCGTGGCTGAACGACGACAACATCAACATACGGCTGGCTGGTTATACGATGTAACGGCAGGATAGAACAGCGGCGTCTGGTTAGATAAGAGGCGACGGTCTATGTATTTTTGTAAACAGCAGCTTGTGCACGACATCAAAGGAAGTCTTGAGCTATTGCTCGCCTGAGGTAGAGTATCTCATGATAAGCTGTAGACCACACTTCCCACAAGAGAGTTTTCATCTGTATTCTTTGTAGCTGTTTATATACCACCACAGTCAGAGGCTGGCACTAAGACAGCATTGAATGAGCTGTATTCCCCCATAAGCAAACAAGAAAACGTTCACACAGATGCGGCCATCCTAGTAGCCGGGGACTTTAATGCAGGGAAACTTAAATCCATTTTACCAAATTTCTATTAGCATTTTAAATATGCAACCAGAGGAAAAATAACTCTGGACCACCTATACTCCACCCACAGAGATGCATACTGAGCTCTCCCTCACCCTCCAATTGGCAAATCTGACCGTTTTGCTAGCACAGACTGGAGATTGTTCCGGGATTCCTCTAATGGCATTGAGGAGTACACCACATCAGTCATTGGCTTCATCAATAAGTGCATCGATGATGTCGTCCCCACAGTGACCGTACATACATACCCCAACCAGAAGCCATGGATTACAAGCAGCATCCGCACTGAACTAAAGGCTAGAGCTGCCGCTTTCAAGGAGCGGGACTCTAACCCTGAAGCTTATAAGAAATCCCGCTATGCCCTTCGACGAACCATCAAACAGGCAAAGTGTCAATACAGGACTATGATTGAGTCATACTACACTGGCTCTGACGCTCGTCGGATGTGGCAGGGCTTGCAAATTTACAGACTACAAAGGGAAGCACAGCCGAGAGCTTCCCAGTGAATCAAGCCTACCAGATGAGCTGAACTACTTCTATGCTCGCTTCGAGGCAAATAACACTGAAACATGCATGAGAGCACCAGCTGTTCCAGAAGACTGTGTGATCACGCTCTCCGCAGCCGATGTGAGTAAGACCTTTAAACAGGTCAACATTAACAAGGCTGCAGGGCCAGACAGATTACCAGGACGTGTACTGCGAGCATCCGCTGACCAAGTGGCAAGTGTCTTCACTGACATTTTCAACCTATCCCTGTCCGAGTCTGTAATACCAACATGTTTTAAGCAGACCACCATAGTGTCTGTGCCCAAGAACACTAAGGTAACCTACCTAAATGACTACCGACCCTGTAGCACTCACATCTGTAGCCAGGTAGTGCTTTGTAAAGGCGGGTCATGGCTCACATCAACACCCTCATCCCAGAAACCCTAGACCCACTCCAATTTGCATACCGCCCCAAGAGATCCACAGATGATGCAATCTCTTGCACTCCACACTGCCCTTTCCAACCTGGAGAAAAGGGGCACCTATGTGAGAATGCTATTCATTGACTACAGCTCAGCGTTCAACACTATAGTGCCCTCAAAGCTTATTAATAAGCTAAAGACTCTGGGACTAAACACCTCCCTTTGCAACTGGATCCTGGACTTCCTGATGGGCCGCCCCCAGGTGGTAAGGGTAGGTATACAACACATCCACCACACTGATCCTCAACACAGGGGCCCTTCAGGGGTGTGCATGCTCAGTCCCCTCCTGTACTCCCTGTTCATTCATGACTGCACGGCCAGGCATGACTCCAACACCATCATTAAATTTGCTGATGACACAACAGTGGTAGGCCTGATCACCGACAACGATGAGACAGCCTATAGGGAGGAGGTCAGAGACCTGACCGTGTGGTGCCAGGACAACAACCTCTCTCTCAAATTGATCAAGACAAAGGAGATGTTTGTGGACTACAGGAAAGTTCACATGACATGGTTTCCACATCACCAACAAACTAACATGGTCCAAGCACACCAAGACAGTCGTGAAGAGGGCATGACAAAACCTATTCCCCCTCAGGAGACTAAAAAGATTTGGCATGGGTCCTCAGATCCTCAAAAGGTTCTACAGCTGCACCATCGAGAGCATCCTGACTGATTGCATCACTGCCTGGTATGGCAACTGCTCGGCCTCCGACTGCAAGGCACTACAGAGGGTAGTGCGAACGGTCCAGTACATCTCTGGGGCCAAGCTTCCTGCCATTCAGGACCTCTATACCAGGTGGTGTCAGAGGAAGGCCCTAAAAATTGTCAAAGACTCCAGACACCCCAGTCATAGACTGTTTTCTCTGCTACCGCATGGCAAGCAGTACCGTGGCGCCAAGTCTAGGTCCAAGATGCTTCTAAACAGCTTCTACCCCCCAAGCCATAAGACTCCTGAACGTCTAGTCAATTAGCTACCCAGACTATTTGAATTGTCCCCACCCCCTTTTTACACCACTGCTACTCTCTGTTGTCATCTATGCATAGTCACTTTAATAACTCTAACTACATGTACATAACACCTCAACTAACCAGTGCCCCCACACACTGATCCTGTACCGGTACCCCCCCTGTATATCGTCTCACTATTGTTATTTTACTGCTGCTCTTTAATTACTTGTATCTCTTATTCTTATCCATATTTTTTTGAAACTGCATTGTTGGTTAGGGGCTCATAAGTAAGCATTTCACTGTAAGGTCTATATACCAGTTGTATGCAGCGCATGTGACTAATAACATTGTGACTAATAAGATTTGACTGTCTTCACTGGTGTATTGTTTGACCGGCATCAGCTTTCAATAAGCATAGTCTTACTGTATGAATCCAGATGTATTCAGTAGGAGCATTTTCCACCATACAATTCCTCTCATTAAATGGGACAATGCCCTTATGTTTGGCTGAGAAAATTGGAATCGATTGTAGAGAACAAAAAAAGAACCAGCTGAAATGAATCTGCTCAGTTTTGCAGATTAGACGATAATGCTCGATGTAGGGAGTTTGGACAATGCTGTGAAAAAAAACATGGGAATTAAAAAACTCTAAAATAATACTCTACACACAGTTTCAGATTATATCCAGGGAAGGTTACATGATAATGCTCAGGTGGAGGCAGTTAATTGTTGCTGTCCAAATTGCCAAGAGCACTGTTATTTTCTAAGCAGCCTACCTAATTACATTTACCCTGAATAAAAGCCTGGAATGGATCTCCCCCTTCGCAGTCATGGCCATTACCAACCTCTCACCTTTATCTTTATGCATAATACTTGCCATAGAGTATTTAAAAAGAGAGATGTGGAAGACCACAGTATCTTCAATTGAATGGTGCCAGTTTGAGAAGATAATAATCCCTCTACTGCCTCCAATAGACAGGGATTAAGCATACCCCTGTAAAGGTGTTCTGGAGAGTCTTTGCTGGGGCCCCTTGATATAGCTTTTCCAGCTCCACCTCAGCTGGAGGGCAGTTGGACCAAAAAAACAGTGGGGAGGGATGAAATGCAGAGCCCGACTTTGGCTAGTTGATTGGAATTCTGTTGACCATGTGTTTCTTCCTTGCACTGCGCTGGGGGGTGTTTAATGCGGACCACATTCTAGGAGAGTGGACGACTCTCAGCCCAGTTTGGCGACAGTGGATTAAAATACTTAAAATGTATAGGTGGTTTCTGTGTGGCATTGTCACATTATTGCAATGAACTGTTCTGCCCAGTGGACAGGAGTGATTCACTATGTCCAAAATGTTCTAAACATATTCGTAACTCTTTGTGTAACTTTTTCTAGAAATCAGTTTAATGTGTGAAAACACTCTAGCCCCATAAAGAGTATCCATCCTAGAAACACCCTCTATGTGATACTGGTAACCCCACTGGTACCCTGTGTATATAGCCAAGTTATCGTTACTCATTGTGTATTTATTTATTCCACCTGTTATTATTTTTCTGTTATTCCATTTTTTTTCTCTCTGTATTGTTGGGAAGGGCCTGTAAGAAAGCATTTCAATCTTAGTCTACACTGGTTGTTTACAAAGCATGTGGCAAATAACATTTGATTTGATTTGATATTCCACAGTCACAGAAGGCTGAGGCCCAGAGAAAGTATTACCCTACCCCCAACAGTGCCTTTCTTATCTAGTTCCACCATTTCCCATGTAACGTCTTCTTATTAGGTTTATAATCTCCAACCAAAATGCTCCTATCTTAAAGATATTGTGGGTAGAATGAAAGTAGCAGTGTAATGTACAAACCAATGATGTCAGCTTGTTATTGACTCTCCAAGTTGAATGACTGAGCAAAGGATAGGGGGTGGGGTGGAATCTATCTATTGCAGTCAGTGACCAGCCAGGCAAAAGTGGGTTTACAAGCGAATATGGGGGATGGGTGGGATCCTGCAGTCTCGTTTCCGCAGACAAAATCTCTCCCAGTAGCTGCGCAGCTTTTAAATAGTTTACAATAATCTCTCCCCTGTATTCGGATGAGAACTCAATTAGAATAGCTAGGAGCAGAGGCTGCCATTATGGACAAAGTGGAATGTCACGACAGAGATAATTGAGGGTAATGTTGAAATGGATAACATATTACAACCTCTCATAGCAAACAGAGGGTAGAATTCAAAAACTGTTTTGCTAAACGAAGGAGGGTGCAAATGTATTAAAAGGGGAAAAATACTAAATTACACATTACGTAACATGTTTCACAGGAAATGCTTCTCCGTTGCTGCCAAAACCACAGTCCTGACTCAGACTGCAAAGAGCAAAGGAGGAGTTGGACGATAACATACGCTTTTCTCTCCCACCCCTCAGCACACAGAAGAAAATATTCTGTGTACATTTTTGTGGTGCCTTATAAATTCCTTATCAGATTCGGGGTTGTATTCATATTGTAATGAAACAGCAGGGAGCAGGTCTCGAACCCTCGACCTTCGAGCCAGAGGTCCGGCGCGCTATAGACTGTGCCGCAAAAGCATGCTCACACGGCAGAGTCGATTTCCGCGCGTATAACCCCAGGGTCGTTACACTGTGATCAAAATGCAATGTACATACAATCAATCACACCATCTAAATTGATATTGAGTTATTTCTAACTCTATTTTACAGTGATGGTGAGTTCACGTGAAACTGTATTAATAACTTATTATATGTCAAACTCACAAATTACTGAAACAACATGGAAGCATACTTACAAAACCTGCAAACAAAAAACCTGGTTTATCTATAAAAGCACAACCCATTTGTTTACATATTATGTAAAATAAATCACTATAAATAAATATTATTAATATTAATGCAGATCTCACAGGATGGCTTACATCGAAATTGCATAAACAATTACCAACTTGTATTATTTTGGTTTCAAATAAGAGCATTCTCTTCTATGCTATGTAGTTTCCTCTGTCTTCTCTCTGGAGGACAGTTAACTGTCTGAGTTAGATTTACCATTTGTAAATGTTAATGTACAGAGGTTTGGATCGATTCAGAAATAGAACAGCCCAGGCTCCACGCGTATCGACTGAAAGAAAAGTATGCAACCTCAAGCAGCACTTGGTTGTGCTCCTGAATAATGTATTCACTTATCTACAGTAGGAGTTTCAATCTTAATGATTTACGTTGCACTCAAATTATACCACATCACAGTATCTACATAACTGAGTCGTTATAAAGCTGTGTTACACAAAATCCTTCTTTGCTAGAAACCGGAAAATTCTCAAATAACTTTTCCTTGCCCTGTAAATATAATTTCCTTGCGCAATGTACAGGCATATCTAGATGTTGCGGACATTTCAAATACTAATTCTGTACCATCACACAGAATGTATAGGCAGAGAGAAGAAATGTCTCCCTGTCAGTGGGGAAGGATGGTTGGGATGTAATCAATGGCTTGCATTGTCAGGGTTTATCGGCAAAGGGCATCTACTGGCTCTGCTGTTTAGATGGCCAGGGTCACGTAAAGTTGTGGAGACCTCCTCGCGGCTATAGATCTATTGAGCGGGGCACTGAAACCTCATTAGTTGAAAGAGAAAAGGTAACTCTGTTGGGCGAAATACAGCATGTACAATCAAAGCAGAAGGATTTGTGACCCGTTACCATGAAAACAGGGCAACCAGTGGATCACAAACATTGTAAATACCACCAATATGTATCTGTTTACTCATCTTCCCCTACTATTCATACTACAACTATTTGCACATTGTTAAACACACTGTACATAGCTGATAATATAACATTTAAAACATTTGAGTGCAATGTTTACTGTACATTTTTTAAATGTTTTTTTGTTGATGTTGATTTTCGTTTCTTCTCACTTTTGTTTCTTCTTTATTTCACTTGATTTGGCAATGTAAACATGTTTCCCATGCCAATAAAGCCTGATTGAATTGAAAAGGGGGAATCGTTTTCTCTCTCCATCTCACTGTCACACACACACACACACCTTCATGCAAATCAACAATACAAATCATACAGTATTTTACACATCATGATATGACCATGGATTCCTGAAGACTATTGCTAGATCCTTCTCCAGAGATCCCAGCGAGGGGTGAGATGTCTGAAAATAACTGCCTTACTTCTTCTCCTCTTTTCCCTACCACTGTTCACTTGTCTCTCCCTGGTGTGTGCAGTAATGGGCATTACACTGGCAGTCCTCTGCCCAGAGGAGCTTCAGACTCTACTCTGCCTCTCATCACTCCCCCGCTTTGTTTCCAGAGACTCCCTCCTCAGTGCTTTTGAGTTGTCTCAAACAACTCATTCTTATCTTGTCTCTACTCTCTATCCTCACCTCACTGGCCTATTCACACAAGACTAAAATGTAGATTTATGATTCCAAGCTACAAAGCTAAATAGAAATCTGAATATCCTCCTTATCTAAATCTTGTAGGGTTTGGGAGTGTGTTGGTGACATGAAACCTTAAGCATAATAGGGCTATCATTTAAAGATGTTGCATGTTACATTTCAGCAAACTGTATTAGGCATACTCTCTTACTTTACAGTATCATGATAAAAACAAAAACATCTGTTGCAGGGGTGTGAACTATTGTAATATTATTCATGTTTTCAACCAATGAGAATGAGAGCCAATCGTGAAACAGGAAGACGCTGCAGTTTGTACACGTGTAACAGAGTATCCTTTCCCTATCCCGACCTGGGGTGCGTTCAGTTTGATTCAATGTTTGCTAAGTTGTGTGACGGTTTGTACAGAATGACAGTTTTTCCCTAAAACGTTTTCAATGTTCTTGAACATACTTCAGAGGTGGAGGCTCCACTTTTGAGGTGGAGGCTTCTGAGGGGAGGATGGATCATAATAATACCCAGAATGGAGTGAATAAATGGTATCAAACACATGATAACCCCCCAAAATATTTTGACACCATTCCATTGACTCCATTATTATGAGCCATCCTCCCCTCAACAGCCTCCATTTTTGATGTATTTAAAGGGTAGCGGTGCATTTTGAACCCAAAACCTAGTTAGCTGTGTGTGCACTAGTAGCGGCCAATAATATTATACAATAATTTCAAATCGTATAATGCCACAATCCAACAAAGACCCTGCTTACATCAATGTAGGCCTTTAGAAATAACCAGTGGTTAGGCCTAGATTAGATTGTTTGTTAGTTAGATTGTTATTTATACATGATCATAACCAGAGTAATTATATCAGGACAGGCATAATTATTCTTAACATTGGATATTTTTTTGCTGTTGTGTATTTGTATCATCATAGCTAGTTTTTTTCTGTGGAACTGGGACTGGAACATCTGTTCATTAGCACCATGTTGTTTTAAAGGTCCAATGCAGCTGTTTTTATCTCAATGTCAAATCATTTCTGGGTAACAATGAAGTACCTTAGTGTGGTTTGTTTTCAATTAAAATGATCAAAAACTAAAATGATCAAAAACAAACAAAAATAGCTTCTTAGCCATTTCTCAAGTAAACATGTAGCGAAGACTGTCTGGGAGTGTTCTGAGTGGGGAGGGGAAAACTGCAAATTTGCTGTCATTGGCAGAGAAGTTAGGAACTCTCTTACTGGTGTATTAACTAATGTACTGCCTTGTGAGGCAGGCCAAAACTATCCCACCAAAACAGGCTAAAATTTCAGGCGGTCTTTTCAAACAACTCTTATACTTAAAGGGTGTTATCATAATTTTCACAATTTCACAGAATTATTCCAACCTTAGTGTGGAAATATATAAACTCAGCAAAAAAAACAAACATCCCTTTTTCAGGACCCTGTCTTTCAAAGACAATTAATAAAAATCTAAATAACTTCACAGATCTTCATTGTAAAGGGGTTAAACACTTTTTCCCATGCTTGTTAAATTAACCATAAATAATTAATGAACATGCACCTGTGGAACGGTCGTTAAGACACGAACAGCTTACAGATGGTAGGCAGTTAAGGTCACAGTTATGAAAACTTAGGACACTAAATAGGCCTTTCTACTGACTAAAAAACACCAAAAGAATGATGCCCAGGGTCCCTGCTCATCTCCGTGAATGTGCCTTGGGGATGCTGCAAGGAGGCATGAGGACTGCAGATATTTATGTCTCAGTTGTTGAATCTTAATCTTAATAATCTAATAATCTAAATATTTACAAATGTTAAGTTTGCTGAAAATAAACACAGTTGACAGTGAGAGGATGTTTATTTCTTTGCTGAGTTTATGTATATATATATATTTATATCAAAAAAGTTGATTCTCCTATGTTATATATTTTATCATCTTTTTTGATGACTGCACTGGGCCTGTAACAGGTCAAACCAATTTTTACATCTACCATAATTCACATCTATTTAGCTTCCAAGAATAGATGGTTAACTTGATAGCTCACTAGCAAGCTAATCTAACAATTTAGCATTGTGCTACATCATCCTGGCACTGCCACCCCATTTTACTGCAGTTTAGACCCTTCTTTGGGAAGTCGTTCAACTTTATTTTCCAAAAATTGTTTAGGCAAGACATAGCAGCTGTTATTTAAAAATGCACCAGATGTTTTTTTGTTATGTTTTTACATAATTCACCTATTTCTGGCCAATGTGTGAAAAATTATGTTGTACATATTAGCATTCTTTTATAGAGATTTCTGCATCTGCGACAAAAATGTGTTTAGTGCTCTAATGTGTTTTTTCTATAAAGACTATTTCAACAACATTAGGTATATAGGTACATAAAGCACTGCTTTATACTGCGACACTTATTTGAATGTTTTTGTGTCCTCCAGTTTCTACCTAACTGCAGAGAATTGGCTGCCTCATTTTTGCCTGGAGAGTCACCTCCTCAGTGTTTCAGTGTCTGAAGCCGTTGGCTGGTTGTGAACCGTTTGGCTCTTTCTCCACTAGCAAGCAACCTCACAATGTACCCCAATTGCTCTTCAATGTAATTTTTTAAAAGGATTTATCAAATGCTACACTTATGTAATCAAAACACATGGCTCATTTGGGATTTTAACTACCAAGCTGCCATCTCGGAGTAGACTTATAACGCTTTATTGTGACTATATTTTAGAAAATAGCGGTGGAGGAGGAGATTCCATATAAGGAGCACAGCAGAGAAGGCACCCCTTGTGTAATCTGGGCATTTAAGTAAGTGTTTTCTTGGCTTTTCTCGTGATTGTAGGTCATATACAATATACTACGAGACGCATTCATTGTACACTATTGTTTGTAGGTGGTTATGATCAATTGTTTCAGTGTCACGGACATTTATTTTGGTGATTTCACAAAGGTGGGGGATGGGCAGCGTCAGCGTGTGTCCGCGCGCGCATGTGTATGAATGTGTGTGTATGTAAATATGTGCGCGTGTGGTGACTAGAAGCTTGCTTCCTACGCTTGTCTACAACTTCACAGGCTGTGTAAGGTTGTTTGTTAGCCACTTTAAATGTATGATGATTATCATCATCATCATCACTGCCAAGCATTTTAGCTAAACCATTAGAAAAGATTTATCAGAGAGGTTGAAAACAGATTTGTAGCCACAAATCTAGCTGTAATGTAAGCTTTGTTGTGACACATGGACACAAATAAGCATGTTACACCATTAACTGGCTAGCTATACAAAATGGATTTGGATACGTGGAAACATTTATTTAAGCGTATGTTAACTTATAAATCATCATCATAATAATAATAATAATAAAGAAACAAAATCAGAGCTTATTGACAATTCAGCAATGTAACACATGAGTGTGGGGGAAGGGAACTCCGAGTCAGAGAGTGCTACTCTAGTGGCGCATTTACCCCGTGTGTTACCCAAAAGGCTCAGACTTTTCTGTTTCCATCTGCACCTTGTCGCACTAGGCCATGGCTCTGGCGGACCTGCTCTCACTTGGGGCCAAAGCCAGACCACTGGTACTTTTCAACTTTCATTTCATAACAATGGCTCACTGAACGTGAACACCTTTTCACAAAGCAAATGTTTTGATTATGCAGAGGTTGTTGAGCCTGCTTTTTAGAAGTCCTCAGTGCCAGCCCTAGCTATGGCAACACCATTTCACTAGTATAACATAAGGGTGTATACACTACTAGTGTAACTGGTGTTATAGTCGAAAAGCAGCATAGCTCAACTTAATGACACAGCAGTAGCCTAGTTGATGACCAGGGATGCTGCCACATGTTGACTCCAATGCTTACCACAGTTGTATAAAGAATGGTTCACCACCCAAAGGACATCCAGCCAACTTGACACAACTGTGGTAAGCATTGGAGTCGACATGGGCCAGCATACCTGTGGAAACTGTTGCTCGTGAAAAACCCAGCAGCATTGCATTCTTGACACAAACCGGTCCGCCTGTCACATACTACCATACCCCGTTGAAAGGCTCGTAAATATGTTGTCTTGCCCATTCACCCTCATACACCATCCGTCTGTCTCAAGGCTTAAAAATCCATCATTAACCTGACTCCTCCCCTTCATCTACACTGACAGAAGTGGATTTAATAAGTGACATCAAAAAGAGATCATAGCTTTAACCAGGATACACCTGGTCAGTCTGTCATGGAAAGAGCAGATGTTCCTAATGTTTTGTTCACTCCGTGTATATTCCAGTTGTATTGCTTGACCTAAGAATTTATATTGAATTGAAATGTTGCAGGTAAACCTAGCTCCTGTTTGAGATGGTATTGACCCAGTATTGTCTGACCACTATGCTTTATTATATTATGGGGATATTTAATCAGTGAAATGATCTATCAAACAATAGAACAAAGGCCTAACACAACACTAGTCTAGTTAATGATCTGCTTTATACACAGATGCCTATATTCATACTTCATATAGACATTAAGTTGATCATATTTACATAGCTTAAAGTCTCACCCTCTTATGTAGCTAGTGGTGGACTAGCTCAGTTATGTAACAGGTGCTTGACAGTAGACTGAAGGAACATGTGGGGGAGGGGTGGGATGAGTGGATTTCAGTTCTTCAGCAGCAGTTCTTTGTTTCATAGATTGCCAGGACCATGACAGAACAAGACATAAATACAAAATCATCTATCAATAGTTCTCATACCAAACCATATTTAATTTAAATGGCACACATAGGCTGAGAATTTAACAATCAGAAATACAGTCAGAAATATGATCTTAGTTCAGGCTAGTTCTTATTGTGTGTTCACATGCTTTATAATTGGAAACTTGGGACTACTGATGAAACTCCCGGATAAGCCAAACTCCATGTGCGCTTCCAATTTGGGAATACTAGTGGGAAACTTGGATAGCGTCGTTGTACCCCACGTTTCCCAGTTAGGCTAGACAGTTCAGAATTTTCTTCTTGCAAGGAGAATGTGAACGCAACCTTACACCAATAGGCTATATGACAGTTGGTTTGTTTTAAACCTTCACAATGATCCTTATTTAACCTAAATAATGTATTGAGCCAAAGGGAAATCAAGTGACATGACTGACAGAGCTAGACTTAGCCTAGGCCCAATAGTAATAATGCTGACCTCTACGCTAATCTGAAGGGGGTTCAGCTTGGAAGGAATGATGAAGCTCCGTTGAGGGTTAGGATAAATAAAAAAGGTATAATGCGTAGCTAGAGAGATGAGAAGTTAACTCTTCTTCATAAGCTAATATAAATCAGTACCAGGCTGTGTGTTGGGGACCTTTCCGTTGCTCTGTAATTTGTTTTTCCTCTGGGGAGGCCCAGTGAGACGAACAGCAGCAGCAGCTCCTCTCCTCTTCTCTCCCTGTTGACACTTATCACATGGTGTGTGTTGTGACCCCAGAGGTCAAGTTTAACATGCTGAATGCCCCTGAACCCAGAGCACTCTCCCACTTTAGAGTAGTGCCTCTAAGTCCCAAGGCATACCTTCCCTATGCTTGAAGCGATCTTTGCTGACTGTGTGATAGGTGATGGCCTCTGTGATTTCTGTGTCCATGGAATGTTTTTCGTAGGTCGTGACACGTGAACACCGGCAATCATTTCCTGTTTAACGTAGGTGGGTGGTAGTGGCTAAGGTGCTTTGCTGCTGTCAGTCGCTTTATTTTTACCATGCTATCGTCATAAATTAGGGGATGGTTCTTCTTCAAATGATTGAATATATTTGTCGTGTTTCCTCTTGTTGTCGCCACAATGCTGAAGTACTTTGTAACAACAGTTGCATTTGGTTGACATCGGTTTGCCTGTAGCTGAAATACTGCCATACCACCAAATCGACTTTCTCGTTAGCACTAGCAGGACTCATGTTTCTGACACACACAGAGGTAAAGCCACATTGTTTCTAAACCTGTACTGTATTTGGTAAAGCCCTTTCTCTCCTCACCAGCATCTAACTGTACACTCCAAGCGGGGATGCTTATGATTGGCCAGCATGTGTGGGACATGCAGAGTGAGAACCCACTTATATGATTGGTTAGCATCCTCTGTGCATGTACAGAGTGAATGAACGGGGAGTCTAGAGCATCTCATTGTAAGAGGTACCATAGTAGTTGTCGTATTAACGCAGTTTCTAAGAAAGGAGAAAATCGCAGCCTCTTGCAATATGGATATTGCACATGCCAATATCACAATTTCGATCAGAATAGTGAAACACGCTGGGAATAATGATTGTATTGGTCAAGCAGAGCGATCAATGGAGGAGGAGGCAGCTTTTCTTTGGAGCACATTAAATCTAGGCCAATGTGCAAAATATATATATCTTTTTTTACAGCGAATTAGGATGAAGGCAGGTTTAGGGCTCTAATCAATATACATCACAGAAATTCAGCATTACAGCGCAATATAAATTTATAGGCAATGTTTCTGCATTAGCGGAGACGGCATTCATGGTAAACGCTTCAGATGGCGGCTCAATTGGAAATGACTTTAACATTTCTATCGTCCAATTTGTAACGCTTCAGCAATACAGATTGAATAGATCCCATACTCTTAGCTAGCAACAGTAAGCTAAGAATGACCTGCTTGGTGACAAAGGCTGTGTTTACATGGGCTGGTCTTTTAGATGGTGTGCACAACTTCCTGAGAAGTCTGACCTAATATTAGAAATCAGGTGAATCATATGAACCAGTCAAGGACTGTATGCCATACCAATCAAATGGTAGTCTCTTATTTCACTGACCTGAGTTTAGGACTAATAAAGGAGGAGTGCTTCTACACCTGCATTGCTTGCTGTTTGGGGTTTTAGGCTGGGTTTCTGTACAGCACTTTGAGATATCAGCTGATGTACGAAGGGCTATATAAATAAATTTGATTTGATTTGATTAGACCTGCAGTATATTCACATGAGTGGCGCAGCGGTCTAAGGTGCTGCATCTCAGACATCTCAGTTCGATCCTGGGCTGTGTCACAACCAGCCATGATTGGGAGTCCCATAGGGCGGCGCACAATTGGCCCAGTGTCGTCTGGGTTAAGGTTTGGCCGGGGTAGGTCATTGTAAATTAGAATTTGTTCTTAACTGACTTGCCTAGTTAAATACGTTTTTTTTTTTTAAAGTGCTAGTTGATTGGCTATGATCCTCATATCCGTTATTTTCAACCAAGAGGAGAGGTGTTCTATTTAGGCCTAAACTTGAGCACAACGACTCAATTCTGTGCTATCTATTAAATTGAACTAAAGTTACCAATGATTTAGCATAGACCAGCGAAGTGGAGGGTGGTAATTGACCATTGAAGGTGACTTTAGATTGTCTTCCCATGGGTATCAAAAAATGTGTTGCACAAGTTAAACAGTGAAACCATGTCCATTATTAGGATTATCTAATTTAAATTTCTGACTCGCATGAAATAGCCTGGTGGTTGTATACTGTACAATGAACTACAAACCTTGTGAATGATGAGCCAAAGTCTAGATTCCAGAATCAGGGAAGTAGGCTATAAGTCAAACACAATAACTAAACAAACACAGCAGAATGTATGCTGCAATGAAAATATAGCAAGCTACCAAACACGTTAAACTGCTATTTAATGACATGCTGGGTCTGTAGGATCTCGCTCTTCCTGTGCCTCAGCACAAGTAGTCTGACTCGCTTGCTAAGCATTTCCAGGATCTGTATACGTCCAGTAAAATGCTAGTCTACCTTAGCCCATCTTAGAAACTCTGCTATGGAATGTGATCTGTCCTGCGATAACAGCGGGGGAAGGAAAGGGAGAGGAGGAGTTCCCTTACTCATCGGTCATGTAGGCCATCACTTACAACATCTCTTAAAGCTTTAATTAAATACTAATCCCTGGGGTATACTGTATTGACTCTCATCAAATAGCAAGAGGATCCCCTCTCTTAGCACCTTTTCATCTGAAAACTGTGTTACTTAGGCTAGGCTATTTACTGATTTTTGGCATCAAGGACCATCCTGCTTCGGCTTATTAGTTAGACAAATCTAAAGGCTCTAATTCAGTGAAACGTATACTCTTGCTTGCTGAAGTAGTATGGAGAAGCAGACTTGAAGATTAGAATTGGTTGACTTCTGTTTGTGGGTTA
This sequence comes from Oncorhynchus masou masou, assembly GCF_036934945.1. Taxonomy (NCBI): domain Eukaryota; kingdom Metazoa; phylum Chordata; class Actinopteri; order Salmoniformes; family Salmonidae; genus Oncorhynchus; species Oncorhynchus masou. Next base: position 87,929,986 of record NC_088235.1, on the reverse strand, counting down.
GCCTTACACTAAAGGTTGAGTGAAATGGCAATTTAGTTTAACGCTTATTAATGTATTCTAATCAGAATCTCTTTCTTTTGTCCTCAGACTGAAGAAGGATACTGTCATATCTGAATGACGTTCGGGCACATGGTAAGCGCATTGACCTCCCTCTATAACCAAGCTGATATCTGAGCCAAATCTTTAAAGTTGATTTTCATAAATGCCTGCTTGTACTATCAAAGCTGTTGTATTGTGAGTAAGGAATTAAGGAGGCTATAGACTATGGGTGACAAACTATCCTTACCTTGCATGGTTACAAGCAAAAGGTAGACTTGTTGCACCCACTGAATGATCTAGTGTTGTCACAATACCAGAATTTGGACTTCAATACCAGGTTTAGTATCGCAATACTCGATACCGAAACGATACTCGATACCAAGACGATACTTTAAACCGAAAGGATACCAGGGCAAAAAAGAAAGCGTATTAGCTCAAGTCACAGAATAACCACTGAGCTTTGTTTTATTAACATTGAACGATATGTTGATAGTTGATAGAACTAAAATAAGTTTGAATATCTTCTATTATATATGCCATTTCATAAAAAAATAACACCATATTAATAACAGAAGAACTGAGATTCAAAGCATACTAAATCATTTGACTAATTACATCTAAACTGTTTTAGAATGTACTTTGATACAGTGCCTTGCGAAAGTATTCGGCCCCCTTGAACTTTGCGACCTTTTGCCACATTTCAGGCTTCAAACATAAAGATATAAAACTGTATTTTTTTGTGAAGAATCAACAACAAGTGGGACACAATCATGAAGTGGAACGACATTTATTGGATATTTCAAACTTTTTTAACAAATCAAAAACTGAAAAATTGGCCGTGCAAAATTATTCAGCCCCTTTACTTTCAGTGCAGCAAACTCTCTCCAGAAGTTCAGTGAGGATCTCTGAATGATCCAATGTTGACCTAAATGACTAATGATGATAAATACAATCCACCTGTGTGTAATCAAGTCTCCGTATAAATGCACCTGCACTGTGATAGTTTCAGAGGTCCGTTAAAAGCGCAGAGAGCATCATGAAGAACAAGGAACACACCAGGCAGGTCCGAGATACTGTTGTGAAGAAGTTTAAAGCCGGATTTGGATACAAAAAGATTTCCCAAGCTTTAAACATCCCAAGGAGCACTGTGCAAGCGATAATATTGAAATGGAAGGAGTATCAGACCACTGCAAATCTACCAAGACCTGGCCGTCCCTCTAAACTTTCAGCTCATACAAGGAGAAGACTGATCAGAGATGCAGCCAAGAGGCCCATGATCACTCTGGATGAACTGCAGAGATCTCCAGCTGAGGTGGGAGACTCTGTCCATAGGACAACAATCAGTCGTATATTGCACAAATCTGGTCTTTATGGAAGAGTGGCAAGAAGAAAGCCATTTCTTAAAGATATCCATAAAAAGTGTTGTTTAAAGTTTGCCACAAGCCACGTGGGAGACACACCAAACATGTGGAAGAAGGTGCTCTGGTCAGATGAAACCAAAATTGATCTTTTTGTCAACAATGCAAAACGTTATGTTTGGCGTAAAAGCAACACAGCTCATAACCCTGAACACACCATCCCCACTGTCAAACATGGTGGTGGCAGCATCATGGTTTGGGCCTGCTTTTCTTCAGCAGGGACAGGGAAGATGGTTAAAATTGATGGGAAGATCGATGGAGCCAAATACAGGACCATTCTGGAAGAATACCTGATGGAGTCTGCAAAAGACCTGAGACTGGGACGGAGATTTGTCTTCCAACAAGACAATGATCCAAAACACGAAGCAAAATCTACAATGGAATGGTTCAAAAATAAACATATCCAGGTGTTAGAATGGCCAAGTCAAAGTCCAGACCTGAATCCAATCGAGAATCTGTGGAAAGAACTGAAAACTGCTGTTCACAAATGCTCTCCATCCAACCTCACTGAGCTCGAGCTGTTTTGCAAGGAGGAATGGGAAAAAAATTCAGTCTCTCGATGTGCAAAACTGATAGAGACATACCCCAAGCGACTTACAGCTGTAATCGCAGCAAAAGGTGGCGCTACAAAGTATTAACTTAAGGGGGCTGATAATAATTTTGCACGGCCAATTTTTCAGTTTTTGATTTGTTAAAAAAGTTTGAAATATCCAATATATGTCGTTCCACTTCATGATTGTGTCCCACTTGTTGTTGATTCTTCACAAAAAAAATACAGTTTTATATCTTTATGTTTGAAGCCTGAAATGTGGCAAAAGGTCGCAAAGTTCAAGGGGGCCGAATACTTTCGCAAGGCACTGTATATATCAGGGTTAATTCAATCTATGACCATAATATTGGGGCAAATGACATTCCTTTCAGGTAAATCATTGAATCTATTTAATAATTTAGTTCCAAAATTGCAAACAATTTGAAGCTAATTACTGAAGCTTCTACAGTGCATTGTATTCAGACCACTTTAATTTTTGCAAAACACATTTATTTTACAGCCTTACTCTAAAATGGATTACATTTCCCCCTCATCAATCTACACACAATACCCTATAATGACAAAGCAAAACAGGTTTTTAGACATTTTTGCGAATGTAAAATATCAGTCTGGTGCAGTGGTTGAAGTGCTTTCTTTTTAACATTGCCTTTGAACGGCAGAAGGCTTTATGTAGCAGTCAACAGAAAGCTTTACATGCTGACCAGACCGCTCACGCGTATGTTGATTTTGTCCATCCACACCAGACTTGATCAGGACACGCAGGTTGAAATATAAAAACAAACTCTGAACCAACTATATTAATTTGGGGACAGGTTGAAAAGCATTAAACATTTATGGCAATTTAGCTAGCTAGCTAGCTTGCTGTTGCTAGCTCATTTTATTTTACCTGAAATGCACAAGGTCTTCTACTCTGACAAATAATCCACAGATAGAAGGGTGAACCAAGTACTAGAAATTAAATCTCTCCTCCTTCAGTCTGCTTTTTCTTCTTTGGACTTTATATGGCGGTTGGCAACCAACTTTAAGGTGCATTACCACCACCAACTGAATTGTGGACCTTAGCTCATCTTTCAATCACCCACGTGTGTATATGCTGCTAAAACCAATGAGGAGATGGGTGAGGCTGGACTTGTAGCGCATCAAGTGTCACAAATATAACCAAGTTCTATTTTAGCGCCTGGCTACGCAGTGTGGGTGCAATGATTGAATAACGTGAATTTTACATGCCAGCCTGAAGTCAGATGTTCTTTGATATAAGTAGCCTTTTTTTTACTCGAATGTTGCACCTCGGCCTATATTCACAAATGCGAGTGAAATGCATGCAATGTGGAGCCCTGACCATTCGCCAACGTGGCTGTTGAAATACTTACGCGCCATAATTTTAGGCCCTGTTCCTGCTGCTATTGTCTCTTATGCAAGACAGTAATATGTATTTTTTTGAGTGTACTCAGTGAGCGGTGGATTTAATCTGAGCTAAATTAGGAAGCGTTGGCTTTTTACCTTGAGACACTAAAATGTTTTTGGGATGATCTTCATAAAGTTTTGATTAAAAACTTTTGCGAACTGTAACCAGGTTTCCATCCAACCTTTTTATGCGAGTAAAGTATGTTGGATAAAAAATGTCACGACAGGCGTGATAGAAACAGCAAATTTGTCTGTAAACTTTCCATATGTCGACAAAACAAAATACGTTAAACAAGGTGAGATCTTTTTGTTTCTGTAAAATGTATTATCCGAGAAATGGCGGTGGAAACGCTGTTATGCGCAAATATTGATATAATAACCATCATATCGAAGTAAACTTGGAGTCACGTGATATGTTGTATGGTCCTCCCACTATGACTCGGGAAAGCATGCAGTTTATTATGCTACAGATAAAGTTATGATGAATTTCACAGTGTGGTAAAAGTGCACGGTAATGAGCTTGATGCTGCTTTCCAATAAATACAAATGTTCTGTTGACATTGTAAGTAAACAAAATTGTGCCTTGAATGAATGCATCAAGCATGCTGTTGGCTAAACCAACAAGCTCTCACAGTCTCACTGCAGATTTAGACGTTTATCCACGCTTCTCCAAAGTCAAATTTCAAAGTTGCTCCAAATGTCAAATTTGGAAAGTTAAGGTTTTGGATATTAGCTTTAGACACTCATTCTGAATTGTTAAGGTAAGGGATAGGGTTAAAACAAAAAACTAGTGTCCACCGCTGGGATCGAAACTTCTGATCCAGAATCATGGGATTACTTGATGGTAATAGCGCTCACTGTTGCCCCTGGTGGACTGTTTTAAAGGCATTTCCTGACATCCAATTTCAAAGTCACTTTTGAGTGATCTGCCTGGGCTAAACAGGCCTAAATATACTATAAAGCAGGGATCATCAGCTAGATTCAGGCCAATTTTTATTTCTTGAGCGGGTGATCAGGGGGCCCGGAACGTAATTACAAATGGTTGGACCCCCCCCTTTTCCTCCAGAACAGCCTGAGTTCTTTGGGGCATGGATTCTACAAGGTGTGGTGTTCAAACATTGATCAATTGTGCCAGGAAAACATTCCCCATACCATTACCACCAGCCTGTATTGTTCACACCAGGCAGGATGGGCCATGGACTCATGCTGCTTATGCCAAATCCTGACTCTGCCATCAGCATGACGCAACATGAACCGGGATTTTTTAATTTTTTTTTTAACCTTTATTTAAAAAAAGGCAAGTCAGTTAAGAACAAATTCTTATTTTCAATGACAGCCTAGGAACAGTGGGTTAACTGCCTGTTCAGGGGCAGAACGACAGATTTTGTACCTTGTCAGCTCGGGGATTTGAACTTGCAACCTTTCGGTTACTAGTCCAATGCTCTAACCACTAGGCTACACTGCCGCTCTTAATACTGTGGTAAGTAGCTTGTCGGATTAGGGGCCGCTTCTTCTTGTTGTTAGCTGATGGGAGTGGAACCCGGTGTGGTCGTCTGCTGCAAGAGCCCAACCAACGAGTTGTGCGTTCTGAGATGCCGTTCTGCACACCGCTGTTTTACTGCTCAATTATTTTCCTGTTTGTGGCCTGCCTGTTAGCTTGCATGATTCTTGGCATTCTCCTTCGACCATGCTGTTTTTGCCCACAGGACTGCCGCTGACTGGATGTTTTTTGTTTGTCTCACTATTCTCTGTAAACCCTAGACACTGTCGTGCGTGAAAAGCCCAGGATGCTGGCTGTTTCTGAGATGCTGAAAATGGTGTGCCCGGCGCCTAGCACCGACGATCATACCACGCTCAGTCACTTAGGTCACTCGCTTTGCCCATTCTAACGTTCAATCGAACAGTAACAGGATGCCTGTCTGCCTTTTATATAGCAATCCACGGCCATGTGACTGTCTGTAGGATCAAACCATTTTTCGTGAACAAGGTGGTACCTGATACACTGGCTACTGAGTGTGTATATCTCTATTATGCATACTTTGGAACACATTTCCAAAATGAAAATCACTTGGATCGGATTTTCTGGTGTTTTTAGTCTAATGTCCAGAAATAAAAAATCTGAACTTGTGGGGCCAAATAAAATCAGTTCTGCCAGTTGGGGATCCCTGTTCCAAAGATATTGAAGATAGCTTGGCAAGTGTATTTCAGACAGAACACGCAGCATGTTTTCCGTTCCCAAATAGCTGAGATATCCAACATAATCTCATAACCATTTAACAAAGAAAAGAGGCTTTGACATTTTGTAGTGCTGCAGTGTGTTTGTCAATTGCTTATTTTTGACCCTCTGTTTGTCTTGCAGGTTGTGAAACTGGTAGACTGTGCCCTTTCAAAACATATTTGTTGTGAAAACAGACTTAATACTGTGGTAAGTAGCCTGTAGGAAGCTACAGATAATGTTTATTGGTCTGCGTTTTGGGCTACATGCTGTGTAATCAGCCTTAATTTCTGAGTAGGACTTTCTCTTTTTATTGGATGGCTTTGTCTTTGTTCCTCAGCTCTGTGAGCATAGATGTGACAATTGTCATTGTAGTGTAGCCTAGTTACTGGGGAAAGAAAAAGCTCTATGGGCTATTTCTATGAACGCTGTAGTGAATGGATACTAGGCAGGATGGAGAGAGAGGGATGTAAGGTCACTCTTGCATACCTCACTCAGGCACGATCAAGGTTTCATACCTCAGACCTCTAATATTGAATAAAAAAACACAGGTCTACACTTGCGGTTTGTATGCCGATGTGGGAGCAATGGATCAGCAATGGATAAATGGATCATAAATGTGCTCTTGACATTGGGATTTATATGCTAGCACACTAAGTATGTGGACACCGCTTCAAATTAGTGGATTCTGTTATTTCAGCCACTCCCATTGATGACAAGTGTATAAAATCAAGCACACCGCCATACAGTCTCCATAGACAAACATTGGCAGTAGAATGGCCCATACTGAAGACCTCAGTGAATTTCAACATGGCACCGTCATAGGATGCCACCTTTCCAACAAGTCAGTTCGTCACATTTCTGCCCTGCTAGAGCTGCCTCGGTCAACTGTAAGTGCTGTTATTGTGAAGTGGAAATATCTAGGAGCAACAACGGCTCAGCTGCAAAGTGGTAGGCCACACAAGCTAACAGAACCGCCACGTGCTGAAGTGCATGGCGTGTTGAAATCGGCTGTTGTAACACTCACTACCGAGTTCCAAACTGCCTCTGGAAGCAACGTCGGCAGAAGAATGTCAGCACGTTACCAGCCCCAATGCATAGTGCCAACTGTAAAGTTTGGTGGATGAGGAATAATGGTCTGGTGCTGTTTTTCATGGTTCGGGCTAGACCCCTTAGTTCCAGTGAAGGGATATCTTAACGCGACAGCATACAATTACATTCTAGATGAACTTTGTGCACAAAGCGAACCATACAGAAATGGTTTGTCAAGATCGGTGTGGAAGAACTTGACTGGCACTTTGCCAAGTGCTAAGAAACTGATTAGCGATAAGATGATGATAACATTTGCATGGCACATTGGAATGAATGTGATTTGCATTTTTGTCCTTTGCAACATTTTACATTGAGAATCTTAAGTTTTTGGGGTCTTTTGTCTTCATCAGCTAAAAATACAGTATGTAAGAACTCAATGTCGCGTTGTCAAGGCTACTATGCAATTAACTTCCAATTCCAACAGCATTGTGCACATGTTGGCTATGTTAAGGCCTGTACTTCATCATTCCAAAGGTGCACATTCACCATTTCAATGTATGGATTGAGTCAGTGTGGGGAAGTTGATTAGACTGTAATGTGAAAGGAGCTAGACCTCCAGTGGATTACACACGTTCACCACAAAGTTACGTGATGGCAAGTCGATGTACTTACATGGCAATTAGCCATCCACTAGGGACAATGTGAGTGACTGTTAACACCTAGTAGGCTCACAACGAGCTAGGGCTTTGTGGATGGTGTTGAAGACCTAAATCGTGAGCTACGGCTCCGAACATTGTGGGTTCAGTCCCAGTGCAAGGCACACATTTTTAAATTTAGTCTTCTTTAATTTTATTTTTATTTTTATACCTTAACCACTTGGAATGAATGCCTAAACTTAGCCCCCAAGGTTAGTTTCAGTTTGATTAGTTGACTGTCAGCTGACAGGACATGTTGTATTTGGTATGACATGTGGATTCATATTTGGAGGTTAAGAAGTTCCAAATGGGGGGTCGCAATTTGATCATAATTCTGGAGGTTGTGTTTTGTGAAAACCAAGCTACTTTTTGTCTGGTAAGTCCAGTAGTATCAGATGCAGAATGACCTGCAGCCTGATGAATGTTGGCATGACCAGTGATCCAGGAGAATAGTCTGCTGGAGAGATAGGAGCTGTAAAATGGAAATACAGCATCATACTGACCAGTCTGTTAAGTCTATACAGGTCCAGAATCCACTTGCATAGTTTTTAAGCTCATTCAGTGAGGTTCAGTGCCCTGACAATATGATAATCTTGCAGTTTTAAGGGTCGATGCATTGGAAGGTGAGGCACAACACTATCTCCGCTTCTCTAATCATTTAACAAATCACCTTCATTTCCTAAAATGCTTCATTTCTTAGAGAGGATGTGTTTCTTTGTAAACACCGTTGCTCCCGTTTGCATCCAGTGAAACTACAGAATGTAGACTGGATGCAGATAGAATCACACCTTCTTATGTAGGCTAGGCTATTGGTGTAGAATGCATATTATTACAGTGTGAGCTTGCATAGAATGTCTGAGGTAGACTAAACTATACTGAATGTGTCTCAAAGTATGTCAAACTCTGATGTTCTTTTTGACCTCAAGGAATCCAGAAATGTCACACCTCTACATAGGAGCATGTTATGACTGCATTTCCTTTGATCTCAACGCTATCTGTGTGCCAGAGATAAAATAAGTTTGCTTCTGAGTATGTCAGTGTTCACACCACACTAGTAGGACTCACTGACAAATGACCTTGATGTACCATAGCGCTTCCATTTCCCACTCTTTCAGTTGAGATGTCAACTAGATTTTACATGGAACCCATTGCCTTTTGCAAAGCCTAGTCTATTATTAGCACAGCATGGCAACAGTTCTGCCTGTGTTTTGATTTAGGCCTATGTTTTTACTGATGTCAGCAACATGATTGGTTTTGTCTGTTTAGCTGCGAATTTGTACAAACTAGGCATATATGGTAAATCGGTGCATCAGTGATGAATCAGTGAGTGTGTGGCAAATATTGACAAAAACAGTGTTCATGTGAGAAATGTGTACAGACAGAGGTTGACTAGCTACCAAAAGAGTGGGATTGTAGCAGTTTATATTGCTTTTGCTCATTTACCCATGTCCCAAGTTAACCACAAATGCAGCAGACGGGCATGCCATTACCATCTGTCACCTTAGAGCAGCGAACAGCCTTCCAAATGGTAGGGGGATGGGATCTGCAACCTATGTTAAAACCACACGTTGACATTACCTCAATAGTTTTTTTTGCAGACCCTAACCTGCTATAGGCTGTATTAATCTCTGGTCAGTATTGCATTTGCAAGGTAATTTTCAATACAGGTTCAAGCTGTGTGTTAATACATTTCCTTGATTCTTTGAAAATGTCCAGCCAGGATGTAATTGGTTCAGCTTTTATCAGCTTTTAGATCAGGCTGCAGTCCGTGAAGTTTGTTGATAGCATGTCTGCACATTGGAGGTTTCCTTAGGGAAAAAGTGCAGTGGATTTTTTTTTTTGTGTTTTTTTATTATGTAAGATACATATTCAATAGGCCTAAATAATTAGATTTGCACTTTTCTATACCCTGAAAGATAAGAAGCCTTTGACTTTGGTTCTGACTTTTTAAGTCTAGAGGGAAATGGAAATGATGCAGGCCCTACTGTGCGAGCAGATGTGTACTCTGCCAGTATACTGTATAGCCTAGCCATTGACAACACATAGCGAGACTTTTTTGTGTGTGTATGTGTGTGTGGGGGGGGGGGGGGTAGATCAGCTTTAATATTGCAGATTGTGGCTACTGGAAATGTAGTTATCTGCATCATTTCCAATACCCCATATATTTTTTGGTAGATATCTATGTTTACCCGCCACATCCATCTTTAATCTGATTTGACACTGCCAGCGTGTGGCATGTAGGCCAAATGTGTGTGTCCATATGTGTGTGCATTTGTGTTTCACCTGTGTGTGTGTGTGTGTGTGTGTGTGTGTGTATATGTGTAGCCTGCTTTTTAGCTCGATTTAAAGCATTCTGAGAAAAGCCGCTCTGTCTCAGTGTGAAACAATAGTTGTGGCTACAAAGTGAGTCAGCTCGGCTCCATAGGCAATGTGCATGTTATGTTCTATTAGAGCTGAGCGATATGGCCAAAAATACATATTGCGATAAATTGCCTGAATTGATGCGATAACGATAATAGAACGCTAAATTTATAACATTAATGTGCACCACCGTTTTTAAAATTAGTTAGGTGGTTGTAGCCATCAATTGTCCCATTAACAATCACCCATATTAGCAAACGTATCTCATTTCAAACTTCACATTTCTCTAGTATATGCTACTTATCGTAATGAACAATATCAGAAAATTGCCTGTTATAACTGATTTGTATGGTCGGTGTCAATCATTTTCGGTTTATCGTCCCAGCTCTACAGTGGGTATAGAAAGTCACCACCCCCCTTTAAAATGTTCACATTTTGTTGCCTTTCAGCCTGAAAAACGAAAACACATAAAATCAGACTTTTTCCGGCTTTATTTACACACAATATCCAAGTGAATTGGCAAAGAAGTTACTGTGAAAATGTATTACAATTAAAACTGTAAAATACCCTGTTTGGATAAGTGAACACCACCCTGAGTTATTACTTGGTGGAACCAGCTTTTGCTTGAATTACAGCCATGAAATTCTTTGAATACTGCTCCACTAACTTATATTTGCCCATTCTTCCTTGCAGAATTGTTCAAGCTCAGTCAAATTGCATGGGGACAGATCATGGACTGCACTCTTCAAGTCATTCCACAGATTCTCAATGGGATTTACGTTGGGGCTCTGACTTGGCCAATCAAGGACATTCACCTTCTTGTCCTTCAGCCACTCTACAGTTGCTTTGGCAGTGTGCTTTGGGTCATTGTTATGTTGAAACATGATCCATCTTCCCATTTTCAATATTCTGGCAGAGGGCTGCAGGTTGTCCTCAATAATCTGTTGGTATTTTGCACTGTCCATTTTCCCTTCTATCCTGACAAGTGCTCCTGTCCCTGCTGAAGAGAAACACCCCCACAACAGGATGCTGCCACTGCCGTGCTTTACTGTAGACATGGTGTTCTTTACTGTAGACATGGTGTTCTTTACTGTAGACATGGTGTTCTTTACTGTAGACATGGTGTTCTTTACTGTAGACATGGTGTTCTTTACTGAAGACATGGTGTTCTATAATGTAGACATGGTGTTCTTTACTGTAGACATGGTGTTCTTTACTGAAGACATGGTGTTCTTTACTGTGGGCATGGTATCAGTTCACTGTAGGCATGGTGTTCTTTACTGTAGGCATGGTGTTCTGTACTGTAGGCATGGTGTTCTTCACTGTAGGCATGGTGTTCTATTCTGTATGCGTGGTGTCAGTTCACTGTAGACATGGTGTTATTTACTGTAGACATGGTGTTATTTACTGTAGACATGGTGTTCTTTACTGTACACATGGTGTTCTTTACTGTAGACATGGTGTTCTTTACTGTATGCATGGTATCAGTTCACTGTAGGCATGGTGTTCTATACTGTAGACATGGTGTTCTTTACTGTAGACATGGTGTTCTTTACTGTAGGCATGGTGTTCTATACTGTATGCATGGTATCAGTTCACTGTAGGCATGGTGTTCTATACTGTAGGCATGGTGTTCTTTACTGTAGGCATGGTGTTCTTTACTGTAAAAATGGTGTTCTTTATTGTGGGCATGGTATCAGTTCACTGTAGGCATGGTGTTCTTCACTGTAGGCATGGTGTCAGTTCACTGTAGGCATGGTGTTCTTTACTGTAGGCATGGTATTCTATACTGTAGGCATGGTGTTCTATACTGTAGGCATGGTGTTCTATACTGTAGGCATGGTGTTCTATACTGCAGGCATGGTGTTCTATACTGCAGGCATGGTGTTCTATACTGCAGGCATGGTGTTCTATACTGTAGGCATGGTGTTCTATACTTTAGGCATGGTGTTCTATACTGTAGGCATGGTGTTCTATACTGTAGATATGGTGTTATATACTGTAGGCATGGTGTTCTATACTGTAGGCATGGTGTTCTATACTGTAGATATGGTGTTCTATACTGTAGGCATGGTGTTCTATACTGTAGGCATGGTGTTCTATACTGTAGGCATGGTGTTCTATACTGCAGGCATGGTGTTCTATACTGCAGGCATGGTGTTCTATACTGCAGGCATGGTGTTCTATACTGTAGGCATGGTGTTCTTCACTGTAGGCATTTTTTTTTTTCACCTTTATTTATCCAGGTAGGCAAATTGAAAACAAGTTCTCATTTACAATTGCGACCTGGCCAAGATTAAGCAGTTTGACACATACAACGACACCGAGTTACACATGGAGTAAAACAAACATACAGTCAATAATACAATATCAACAAGTCTATATACGATGTGAGCAAATGAGGTGAGATAAGGGAGGTAAAGGCAAAAAAAGGCCATGGTGGCAAAGTAAATACAATATAGCAAGTAAAACACTGGAATGGTAGATTTGCAGTGGAAAAATGTGCAGAGTAGAAATAAAAATAATGGGGTGCAAAGGAGCAAAATAAATAAATAAATAAAATAAATACAGTAGGGAAAGAGGTAGTTGTTTGGGCTAAATTATAGGTGGGCTATGTACAGGTGCAGGAATCTGTGAGCTGCTCTGACAGTTGGTGCTTAAAGCTAGTGAGGAAGATAAGTGTTTCCAGTTTCAGAGATTTTTGTAGTTCGTTCCAGTCATTGGCAGCAGAGAACTGGAAGGAGAGGCGGCCAAAGAAAGAATTGGTTTTGGGGGTGACCAGAGAGATATACCTGCTGGAGCGCGTGCTACAGGTGGGTGATGCTATGGTGACCAGCGAGCTGAGATAAGGGGGGACTTTACCTAGCAGGGTCTTGTAGATGACATGGAGCCAGTGGGTTTGGCGACGAGTATGAAGCGAGGGTCCAGCCAACGAGAGCGTACAGGTCGCAATGGTGGGTAGTATATGGGGCTTTGGTGACCAAACGAATTGCACTGTGATAGACTGCATCCAATTTGCTGAGTAGGGTATTGGAGGCCACTTTGTAAATGACATCGCCGAAGTCGAGGATTGGTAGGATGGTCAGCTTTACAAGGGTATGTTTGGCCGCGTGAGTGAAGGATGCTTTGTTGCGAAATAGGAAGCCAATTCTAGATTTAACTTTGGATTGGAGATGTTTGATATGGGTATGGAAGGAGAGTTTACAGTCTAACCAGACACGTAGGTATTTGTAGTTGTCCACGTATTCTAAGTCAGAGCCGTCCAGAGAAGTGATGTTGGGCAGGCGGGCAGGTGCAGGCAGCGATCGGTTGAAGAGCATGCATATAGTTTTACTTGTATTTAAGAGCAATTGGAGGCCACGGAAGGAGAGTTGTATGGCATTGAAGCTTGCCTGGAGGGTTGTTAACACAGTGTCCAAAGAAGGGCCAGAAGTATACAGAATGGTGTCGTCTACGTAGAGGTGGATCAGAGACTCACCAGCAGCAAGAGCGACATCATTGATGTATACAGAGAAGAGCGTCGGTCCAAGAATTGAACCCTGTGGCACCCCCATAGAGACTGCCAGAGGTCCGGACAGCAGACCCTCCGATTTGACACACTGAACTCTATCAGAGAAGTAGTTGGTGAACCAGGCAAGGCAATCATCTGAGAAACCAAGGCTGTCAAGTCTGCCGATGAGGATGTGGTGATTGACAGAGTCGAAAGCCCTGGCCAGATCAATGAATACGGCTGCACAGTAATATTTCTTATCGTTGGCGGTTAAGATATCGTTTAGGACCTTGAGCGTGGCTGAGGTGCACCCATGACCAGCTCTGAAACCAGATTGCATAGCAGAGAAGGTATGGTGAGATTCGAAATGGTCGGTAATCTGTTTGGCATGGTGTTCTATACTGTAGACATGGTGTCAGTTCACTGTAGACATGGTGTTCTATACTGTAGGCATGGTGTTCTATACTGTATGCATGGTGTCAGTTCACTGTAGGCATGGTGTTCTTTACTGTAGACATGGTGTTCTTTACTGTAGGCATGGTGTTCAATACTGTAGACATGTTGTCAGTTCACTGTAGACATGGTGTTCTTTACTGTAGGCATGGTGTCAGTTTAATGTAGGCATGGTGTCAGTTTACTGTAGGCATGGTGTCAGTTCACTGTAGGCATGGTGGTCTATAATGTAGACATGGTGTTCTATACTGTAGGCACGGTGTCTGTTCACTGTAGGCATGGTGTTCTATACTGTAGGCATGGTGTTCTATACTGTATGCATGGTGTTCTGTACTGTAGGCATGGTGTTCTGTACTGTAGGCATGGTGTCAGTTTACTGTAGGCATGGTGTCTGTTCACTGTAGGCATGGTGTCTGTTCACTGCAGCCATGGTGTTCTTTTTTGTAGGCGTGGCGTTCTATACTGTAGGCGTGGCGTTCTATACTATAGGCGTGGTGTCTGTTCACTGTCGGCGTGGTGTCTGTTCACTGTAGGCATGGCGTTCTATACTGTAGGGATGGTGTCTGTTCACTGTAGGCATGGTGTTCTATACTGTAGGAATGGTGTTCTATACTGTAGGCGTGGCGTTCTATACTGTAGGCGTGGCGTTCTATACTGTAGGCGTGGTGTTCTATACTGTAGGCATGGTGTTCTATACTGTAGGCATGGTGTTCTTTACTGTAGGCATGGTGTGAGTTTACTGTAGGCATGGTGTCAGTTTCCTGTAGGCATGGTGTCAGTTTCCTGTAGGCATGGTGTCAGTTTCCTGTAGGCATGGTGTCAGTTTACTGTAGGCATGGTGTCAGTTCACTGTAGGCATGGTGTTCTATACTGTAGGCATGGTGTTCTTTACTGTAGGCATGGTGCTCTTTACTGTAGGCATGGTGTCAGTTCACTGTAGGCATGGTGTTTTTTACTGTAGGCATGGTGTTCTATACTGTAGGCATGGTGTTCTTTACTGTAGGCATGGTGCTCTTTACTGTAGGCATGGTGTCAGTTCACTGTAGGCATGGTGTTTTTTACTGTAGGCATGGTGTTCTATACTGTAGGCATGGTGTTCTATACTGTAGGCATGGTGTCAGTTCACTGTAGGCATGGTGTCAGTTCACTGTAGGCATGGTGTTCTATACTGTAGATATGGTGTTCTATACTGCAGGCATGGTGTTCTATACTGTAGGCATGGTGTTCTATACTGCAGGCATGGTGTTCTATACTGTAGGCATGGTGTCAGTTCACTGTAGGCATGATGTTCTTTACTTTGGTCATGGTGTTCTATACTGTAGGCATGGTGTTCTATACTGCAGGCATGGTGTTCTATACTGTAGGCATGGTGTCAGTTCACTGTAGGCATGGTGTCAGTTCACTGTAGGCATGGTGTTCTATACTGTAGGCATGGTGTTCTTTACTGTAGGCATGGTGTTCTTTACTGTAGGCATGGTGTTCTTTACTGCAGGCATGGTGTTCTATGCTGCAGGCATGGTGTTCTGTGCTGTAGGCATGGTGTTCTATACTGCAGGCATGGTGTTCTATACTGTAGGCATGGTGTTCTTTACTGTAGGCATGGTGTTTTTTACTGTAGGCATGGTGTTCTATACTGCAGGCATGGTGTTCTATACTGCAGGCATGGTGTTCTATACTGTAGGCATGGTGTCAGTTCACTGTAGGCATTGTGTTCTTTACTGTAGGCATGGTGTTCTATACTGTAGGCATGGTGTTCTATACTGTAGGCATGGTGTCAGTTCACTGTAGGCATGGTGTTCTATACTGTAGGCATGGTGTTCTATACTGTAGGCATGGTGTCAGTTCACTGTAGGCATGGTGTTTTTTACTGTAGGCATGGTGTTCTATACTGCAGGCATGGTGTTCTATACTGCAGGCATGGTGTTCTATACTGTAGGCATGGTGTCAGTTCACTGTAGGCATGGTGTTCTTTACTGTAGGCATGGTGTTCTATACTGTAGGCATGGTGTCAGTTCACTGTAGGCATGGTGTTCTATACTGTAGGCATGGTGTTCTATACTGCAGGCATGGTGTTCTATACTGTAGGCATGGTGTCAGTTCACTGTAGGCATGGTGTCAGTTCACTGTAGGCATGGTGTTTTTTTATTGTAGGCATGGTGTTTTTTTATTGTAGGCATGGTCTTCTTTGGGTGGAAGAATATATTGGGTTTTCGTCAGACATATGGTTTTGCATTCAGGTCAAAAGGTTACATTTCGTTCTCATCTGACCACAGCACCTTTTTCCACTTGGCCTCAGAATCTACAATATGCTTTTTCGCAAAGCTCAAATGACACTTGATGTGGATTTTTTTAGGGGTGTTTTTTTTTCTTGCCACCCTCCTGCAGGGGCCAGATTAATGCAGCGTTTGTGATAATGTGGTCACATGCACACATTGACTAGTCTTTGCCATAAAGGCCTGAAGCTCCTTCAAAGTCGCCATTGGATCCTTGGTAACCTCTCTGATCTGTCTCCTCCTTGCCCGGTTTGGAGTGACGGCCTGATCTATGCAGGGTCTGGGCATAACCATACGCCTTCCACTTCTTAAAAATGGTCTTAACTGTGCTCCGAGGGACAAATCTGAAATCTTTTTATATCCATTCCCTGATTTGTGCCTTTCCACAACTTTATCTTGTAGACCTTTTGAAAGTACCTTTCTGCCCATAGTTGATTCTTTGCTTTGAATTGCACTACGAAGCAGTGGAGTCCTCTATGAACAACTGCTTTTATTCTGTCTAATCAAAGTCAATACTAATGATCACAGATGGAAGCCAATTAGCTTGATTTGTGATCTGGAAGATGGTTGGTTATACCTCAGCAAATTTGGAATTGCAATTCTGTGGGGGTGGGGGTGTATTCACTTATCCAAATAGGGTATTTTACTGTTTTACTTTTTTGAAAATATTTTTGGGGGTGGTTTCATTTCAGGATGTAAGGCAACAAAAGGTGAACAGTTTGAAAGGGGGTGGTGACTTTGTATACACACTGTACATGTATGTTATATTCTAAACCAAAGGCTGTAAAAGTGGCATGATCGGACATCATGCAGGACAGGAACATCTGAACCAGTGTTGAGACATTTTTTATATCAATTGTTAAAAGTATAAAAGATCATATGACATACCTACCAGAATCACTTTGGGATGTAGGCGAGTAGTAAACGACATCATTTCTGAGACTGGAGATGGGGCAGAGGTGAACATTTCTTTTACAGGAAGATGAAGTGCTCCATCTCTACAGCTGTGCTCTCTCACTCTCTCAAAATAGACCAACACCTCATCACTTTGATATGGCGATGAAAAGGGAATGAACTACGTCTCTAGGGGTGTGTTCAAGTATAAAAGTAGATGACAAAATTCTGTACGGTTTGCAAACAAACCACATCCTATGACAGTTTTTTGTCAAGAATAGGCCTACACATCTCTTAAGAGAATTGATGATGGTTGACAAGGCATCATCTGGGTTAGGGTTTGGCCGTGGTAGGCCGTAATTGTAAATAGGAATTTGTTCTTAATTAACTGACTTGCGTAGTTAAATAAATAAATCAAATAAATACATTGAAACTTCCTCAATAATACTATCTTCAGTAGCTAGGACTACTAAGATTGGACCTTCTCTGTAGAGTTCTGTTATGGTCATGCTATGTTTTGACATGGAAATTAGAATGTGCTCCAGTATTCTACCGGAAATATGTCTCTTCAGATTTGAGGTATCTTTGGGTGAATGTACAGTTCTGCATGGCTGCCTATTGATTCGTTATTTCAGATGTCACTCTTGTGAAACACCAGTAGCACAGGTCCTGAAGTGGTTTCTCCAGAGAGAAGGATGTTTGTGCTCCTGTTCTATATCTCTCTGAATGGATGAACCCAGTTAAAACACGGTCTATTCTGTGGTCATGCCCATGCTTGCTTGTTTGTCACTACCATGATTCTGCAAGGTCCCAGACTAACCCTGTGCTGCTCCGAGTCAGACCTGGCTGAGATAAACACCACTGCTCTCATTGATGGACTACAGCCCAGAGTACAGCTCGTCTATGGAAAGAGAATCCCCCCCCCACACACACACACACACACACACACACACACACACACACACACACACACACACACACACACACACACACACACACTGTCAACAGAGATCCTGAGATTCCTTTTTTAACTCAACAGCGCCACTGCGGTGCAATGGTGGTAATGCGTACTACACCTTGTTATTTGCCATGCAGGAGAGACGCACTGTAGCAGTGCTGCTGCTCCTGTCCACAGTTAGCAGTTAGCACCCAACAGCAGGTCCCCGCTGCCCTGCCCTGGTGTGAACTGTGTGTACAGCAGATTGTGGAAGGATTTTTGCACACAGACAATGTGTTAGTGGTAGTGGCATCTTCTGGGAGGAAATCACTCCCCAGTCCTAGCTTCAGTTCTTACTTAGCAGCACTATGTAGTGTGATTGGTATAGTGTGAAAATATGTTGCTCTGAGTTTGGATAAACAACTGTCTCACCACCACCTCCTCCCTTCCCTTCAGGCCTGTGTCCTGTTTGCTGACCTCATGGTGTAACCAGGTATAAAGATGAGCATAAGCAGTGATGAGGTCAACTTCCTGGTGTACAGATACCTACAGGAGTCAGGTAGGCTCTATCTGACGCTTCAACCACACATCTGGAAGCAAACGCAATTGAAGCCAGACTGCTTTCGAAATAATCTTACCGTATATTCTCCTTATGTAATGTTCTATAGCTATTAAAGGGTGCCCTGAAAATGTGCACTCTGAGAACAACCACAGAGCTATTTGAAGTGTGCCATTTCCAGAGGCACCAGAGGGAGGGATCTGCTCTATGTAATGTGCTGCCTACTGACATGCTCCTCATGCCTCCCCTTACAGGGTTTTCCCACTCAGCCTTCACGTTTGGGATAGAGAGCCACATCAGTCAGTCTAACATCAATGGAGCCCTGGTGCCCCCTGCTGCCCTCATCTCCATCATACAGAAGGGCCTGCAGTACGTGGAGGCTGAAGTCAGCATTAATGAGGTGAGCTCATCTCCTCATTCACACAAGTCATTATTATCACAGCATCACATCATCTTATCAGGGAATCCGTGGACTTTATTACTGCAAGCCAAGCTAACTGTGATGAAATGCAGAACATGGCATCGGTTTGATCAGAAAGCATATGAATGCAGTGCGAGGTTTCTGTTCTTCAGTTATGCAGTTATCAACCAATGTAGCTTTATAATACATTGCATTACGTTTTAATAGATGGTTCTCTAGTGATTTGTTTTAGTGTTTTATCCTTTAATTTAAGTCAAAGGAGGTTGGTGGAAACTTAATTGGGGAGGACGGGTTTGGGGTAATGGGTGGAGCAGAATTATTTGAATGGTATCAATCACATGGTTTCCGTGTGCCATGAGCCATCCTCCCCTCAGCAGCCTCAACTGGATTTAACCTACCATTGCTTACAGCTACAGTAGTTATTTAGCAGTTTGAAGCCTTTGATTTTGAGTCTAACCAGCTTTTCTGCTGTCCCCAGGACGGTACACTGTTTGACGGGCGGCCGATCGAGTCCCTGTCGCTCATCGACGCGGTAATGCCGGACGTGGTGCAGACACGGCAGCAGGCCTACCGAGACAAGCTGGCCCAGCAGCAGGCGGCCCAGGCCCCCCCAGCCAATGCCACCAACATGACAGCCAACACCAAGAATGGAGAGAACACGGCCAATGGCGAGGAGAACGGAGCGCACGCCTTAGCTAGTGAGTCTCAGTCCACGGCCCTGGGCTTAGTGTTTATTAACCATAACACACCGAGCGAGAAAGAGGATAATGTCCCTAAAACATTCTGCTATTAGTTCGCTCTTTATGGCTAGTTTGTGCATGTTCTGTTATTTTGAACATCATTGTTGTGGTTGAGAATGTAAACTACCAAAAGAGTCAATGCCAATACTGGACGTTTTGTTATTCAGATCATGCACATGCTGATGAGGTGCTCTCTGTGTGCCATACAGACAACCATGCAGACTTGATGGAGGTGGACGGGGACATGGAGATTCCCCAGAACAAAGCCATGGTGCTCCGAGGCCACGAGTCAGAGGTGTTCATCTGCGCTTGGAACCCTGTCTCCGACCTGCTCGCCTCAGGGTCAGTGTCTGTCTCTCTCTGAGGTTATTGCATTAAGCTCAAATAATTAAAGTCCTATATTTATCTGTATCCTGGTTAGAGTTGCAAAATTATGGTAACTTTCCACAAAACCCCAGGTATTCCAGAAATCCGGGTTGTAGGATCTGGATTTCCTGATTCCGTGAATCTTCCAACCGGGATGTCTGGAAAACCTGGGAATTGTGGGAAAGTTTTGCAACCCTAATTGAACGAATGAGTGACCCATGACCTTTCTATGTTGCTATTTTGTTGTATTGTAATTGCTCTGGGCTGTGCTAACTGTCCCTCCCCTCTCTGGTGCAGGTCTGGGGACTCAACGGCACGGATCTGGAACCTGAGTGAGAACAGCACCAGCAGCTCCACGCAGCTTGTACTGAGGCACTGCATACGGGAGGGAGGCCAGGATGTCCCCAGCAACAAAGACGTTACATCATTAGACTGGAATGTGAGTCAGAGATCTACACACACACACAAGCCTGCTCCATGTTCCCGCTCACAAATCCCATAACTTTATTTCCACATTTATGTCCGCTGCTCCTGTTCTGAATGCTGTTACTAGGAGCCACTTCAAACTGCTTTTATGTTCAAAGCTTTGATCTTTTTTAATTACCCCAATTATTTTGAGGTGTAATACTGTTTTGTTGTACTGTAGGCTGGCAAGGGAAGTTTCATTGAGCAGAATCATGTGCTGAACAATATGTATTCTCTTTCATTCCATTTAACTTAATGTATATGTGTTATACCTCTTCCCCCTGACAGAGTGAGGGTACTTTACTAGCAACCGGCTCATATGATGGATTTGCCAGGATCTGGACAAAGGATGGTGGGTTGCCACTTTGACCTTCTTTTTCAACTTAACATGTTGTCAGTTTCCTCTCTAATATATATGATTTGAACCCTAGGTAATCTTGCCAGTACCCTGGGTCAACACAAAGGTCCCATTTTTGCATTGAAATGGAACAAGAAAGGAAACTTCATTCTTAGCGCCGGAGTAGATAAGGTAAGAACCCAACAGCCTTTTTCTTTTTTTGTTGTGAGCTAAAGACATGAAATGCTATGAAGGCTCATTCACCTCTTCTGGTATTCAGGACTAAAAGAACATTCTGTTATTCTCAGGCGTGTTCTAATTGAGATGTTTTTCTTTGTGTGTTTCTCCCTCCAGACTACAATCATATGGGATGCTCACACAGGAGAAGCCAAGCAGCAGTTCCCGTTCCATTCAGGTGCACTGAATTATCCAATGGCTTCTTTCCTGACTCTTCATTAACCCTTACTAGACATGTATCGGTACATACTTACATGAATATATACAGTAAGGGTATTTTTGTGCCGACTCATTCTTAGTTTCTGTCAAGCACAGAAAGAAAGAAGTAGAGTTCTATGTTGTTTATTCATTGTTTTCTTCCGCTCCTCTTGTTGTGACTCCATAGCGCCTGCTCTGGATGTGGACTGGCAGAGCAACAACACGTTTGCCTCCTGCAGTACAGACATGTGCATCCATGTGTGTAAACTTGGCCAGGACAGGCCCATCAAAACATTCCAAGGACACACGGTAAGTCAGCCCAATTACCCCACAGCGTTACACTGCTCCTGCAGCCATCATAGTACTATGCCATAGCCATTTTGTCCAGTTTTCTATGGGTCAGAGGCATTGCCTCCTCTGTCTGTGCTCCCCTCCGCTCCAGAATGAAGTAAATGCAATCAAATGGGATCCAACCGGTAACCTGCTGGCCTCTTGCTCAGACGACATGACGCTGAAGGTAAGTTATGAATGAAAATTGTCTAGCTACGTCCAGCACTCTTACACTTAAGTATTGTCTGCGTTGTTGATTACTGTCCCTGTTAAATAAAATATTTAAATACTTGTGCATTGTAATGGTTTGCTCTGGATTATATATCAGAAATTCAAATAAGTAATGTTTTGTATATATTTCTCTATACATTTCTTCATTGTGAATTGTCAACCTTTGACAAATTGTCAACCTGAAAAATAAACCAAGTATAAAACCAACCAAACATTCTTATCTATCTGAACATTCAGCATTTTGGATATTCACCATCACGTCATTTTACCATGCTAGATCTGGAGTATGAAACAGGACACATGTGTTCATGACCTGCAAGCTCACAACAAAGAGATCTACACCATCAAATGGAGCCCCACTGGTCCTGGAACCAACAACCCCAATGCCAATCTCATGCTTGCCAGGTACTGAAACAGAAGCACTGCTGCGCCCTCTATGTGGGCATCCATTAGTTTGGATGTGAAAGCAGCATTACTGGCTGTGATAACAGCGGTGTGGCCCTGTTAGAGGGTAATAGACTGATGACTACACTGTTTCTGGGCCAGCCACAATGTCTTTGTGCCCTGAACCAAAACTCTTCACCTGAATTGCCCCAGTTTTCATGCTTCTGAATTGGGGCTTTGTGTTTGAAGTGAGCTATGACTATGAACTAAGTATTTCTTCTAGGGAGGAGGCAGATCGATGAGTGTTTTTCCTGTGTTCCCTGCAGTGCATCCTTTGATTCGACGGTGCGGCTGTGGGATGTGGACCGAGGTATCTGCATTCACACGCTAACCAAACACCAGGAGCCTGTCTACAGTGTGGCATTCAGCCCCGACGGCAGGCATCTGGCCAGTGGCTCCTTTGACAAGTGTGTTCACATCTGGAACACGCAGGTACAGTCCCGACACTGTCTTGCACGGAGTGGAGAACTGTTAGTGATATTAGCTTCCTGTATTGTTATGCAGTTAGTTGCTTAGGTCAGTGGTAGTGCTTATTTTGGAGACTTTAATTAGGCTTTCGAATGGATTTAAATCTAAGAAAGCTATGGTATAGCCTTTGGCTTGTGGTTGTTGATCTGAAACGATAACACTGTCTTCGCTTCCCTTTCCATTCCACAGACTGGTGCTTTAGTCCATAGTTACAGGGGGACAGGGGGAATCTTTGAAGTTTGCTGGAATGCAGCAGGTGACAAAGTGGGAGCAAGTGCATCAGATGGATCTGTGAGTACACATTATTTAGCATTTTCATATACTTCATGAAAAAATGTCACCAAAAAAATTAAGGGTTTATCACTCTGAGATATACAGGTCATAATATATATATATTAAAAAGCTTCTCTTGTTTTCCAGGTTTGTGTATTAGATCTGCGGAAGTAACACTCCTTGTTGGAAGCCATGGACCGACAGTGAATGTGTACATAGCCAAAATAACTGTCCCTGCCCCATGTACTGCTAGTCCCTCTGAACCATGGCCGGCCACTACAGACCAGAAACAAGCACCCCAACCTCTACACAACAGATTCAGGAGCAAGGACACAATCTGTGCAGCAAATCCTTCCAGAGACATTAAAGGGACACAGACAAAAAAAAAAAAAAGATCCATATATGTACCAACATTTCAAAGCTATTTTGCTTTTTGATCTTTAAACCATCCTCATCAAGACAAAAAAAATATTTTAAACTTTGTTGGTAGTTCAGTCTCTGTGTACAGACATATCGGCTTTCCCGTCCTGCGGCAGGCAGTTAGGTTTTAAAAAATGATTTCAATGTTTAAGTTAATATTTTTGGACAGCTGCATGAAGTGGAGGAGTCCTCTTTTTATACACACTCACAAAACAGTTCTTGAAAAAAATAGTCTTTGGTAGTGTGCGCTTTGTGGTTCAAAACAATATGGGGACTTGTTTTTACTGTTGACATCTAAATGCAGTAGTTTTTATTTCTTTCCTTTACAGGATACATTGATTCTCCTGACTTAATATTATTACAAATTAACATTGGGTGCACATGAAAGAAGTGGCATTGTACAGCTGGATGCTTTAAAACCATTTTTATGGTTGGTTTGTGCACCATTGATGGAGCTAGAAAAACGTTCCATGATTACCCCTGGACAAAGCTGTACTGCTGTAGTTATCATGTGGAAACATCCAGTATTGGATCGCTTAAAGAAGAGATGCAGACGAGTCAGTATCCAATGACTGTTCCCTCCCTCCAGTGTGAATGGTTGGAACTGTGATGTCCACTAGACCTTTCACCAGAGTGCTTCCACTGGGCAAACTGAGGCCCCTTTTACAACATATAGCAAAAAGGGAAGACTTGCTTTAAGTTTTGTATTCTTCTAATGAAAACTTAGCTGATAATGTGATTCTCTCAGATGTTTTTCCAGATACATTTCATATTGCTGATGTATCATCTGTCACAACAAAACTTCCATTAAGCTTTTACTCAAAGTGGTTTACATGTTGATTAGGCAAAGTTATCACTCAAGTCCCATAGACCATTTCCCAAACTAGATATTGACTTAGGTTATTTGGATCACAAACAAGCAATGCTGTTTTCAGAGGAAAAATGTAATCTTAAAGCAAGTCTGGGTGTTGGGCTAGGAATCAGAAATCACATGGAGTAACATGCACCATATCAATTATTTTTGTGCTGCTCAATATTTTAAAAAGTTAACTGAATTTGAAGCATAACAATTTAAAGACATGCGACAGACACTGTGTGGTATCTTTTCAAATCATTGTAAGAAGAGAAATCCCCTGCTGGACAGTAATCAATCGATTGTTGAAAGTCAAACAAAAAAGATTTAACTATCTTAATTTGAAATGGGACACATCTGAATATTCACCGGTTACAGTCTAGATATCCTGTTAAATGTAGTGTGTGTTTGTTTTTTTTAAACAAAGAAAGCCAGTCTGATTTTACAGATGGCAGAATGAGGTTTTGGCTTGATGGAAATGTGAGGATCCATGGCCAGGATCCCTTGTTCCCCTGGTTTAAGACTTATGTTAGCGGTTTATTTTTTGGGATATCACTACACATATAGGGGCAGATGCATGGGTCCATATGAAACCTACTCCTGGTCTCAAAAAGCACTTTCAATTGAAACATTGAGGATGTTTATTATTAGAGTAGGTTTAATCAGGGTCTGTGCAACCATCCCATAAATGTGCATTTTATACAGAGTGTAGTCCTTTTAAATCTGTAAAAACTGTCTACTCTAAGTAGATTGTACCATCTGGACACTATTTATTATACAGTCTATGACAGTGGAAGGTTATTTTAGGTTTTCTTTTATGATAAATCTGCTGTCCTAGTGTCTGCTTTGCCCTTCATTTTCACTACCTGAATTCTAATCATATTCTTATGTGTATGTCCTCTGGACATTTTGTACTCTTTTAAAACTTTTGTAATTCATATTTCTTTGTAGCCTAAAGGAGTAAAACGTAAGATTATTGGAGATAATCAAGTACAGTATGTTCCAGTTTAATGATTTTTTTGGTTCCACATTGCATCATGAGTGCCCACGCCCCACCCTTGGTTTCTCGAGTCAAAATGTGTTTTTGCAGATTGCATTGATCTGTTGTAATTTGAACCAGATCTGAAAAAAAGTCCAGAATAAAATATATTTTGATATTAATATATCATTTTTTATTGGATTTTCCCCTTGTTTATCTGTTTATTCTAAACATGTTCAGCTAGTTAGATACATACATATGAAAGCATTTGTAGGGAAAGAAGCTGTAGGCAACTTTTCAATAGTGAGATCCCAGACATCATGCTGTGGCATCATACCAGTTATTGGCTGTTTTGATGACTCACCAGTCTGTACATTTACTGTCTAAACTAAAATAATTGTGTATATTCTCTGGTTGCGCTGTTAAACAATGCATATATTGAGCTGTAAAGACTCCCTAATAGCATGACTGCTGGTAATTCAATACAAAATAATTACATGAAAATGAAACATAGACCGAGATTCAATTCAGATCAAGTGTTAACCTGCAATTACAGACACCCACATAGCGGATGTTTAGGCGATGTCGAAGGTGGAACTGCGTTCGAGCCATCAAATCGGTGAGCAGCTGCTCTTCCATCATTGTCACAAAGCCACACCTGCCCAAATCTCTAGAAGTTCAGAATAAGAAAGTGTAGGCTATATAGAAAGAATTTCGCTCAAATTGAAAATAATGAAACTAAATAATAATCTTAATCAAGGTGTAGACTACATCCCACATTGTAGTGTTCAAACTTCTAAAAAAGGCTGCATGGAATTTCTGTTATAGCAACTTCGTGCAGCCAATGGCAATGTCCACTTTAGGTGTAATGCCTGGAGTCACTTTTGGATTTGACAGCTAACGCAGTTCCATATCTGCCACCGACAAAACAACCGCTATGCAGATGTTGACCAACACGGATCTGATTGAATCGAGCCCTTACAGTACATGAAATAGTTGACCGTAGGAGACATCCCTGATGCTGTTAATGTTCAAGAGGAAGCTGCATGACGTCCATGAATGAGCAAATGAACACAGCATTGTTATCACCACCACACGGCTCCCAGGCTTGCGGCTACCGTCCATCGTTCACAGTAGTGCTCAGCTCAAAGAATAGTTGGTGAGGAGAGGTTGGGAGGAGTGCTGTAAATTGTGCTCTGCTATCTCTACGATGCTCTGGATAACATCGTAGGCCACAGCAAACAGGAAGTAAATAGGCAAGGTCCAGTGGAGTTGGAAGACCCGCTGGCCCACAGGCAGAGGCACTGTCAGGTGTCTGGGAGGAGAGGAAGAGATGAGAACCTGTAGGAACTAGTTCTCTGTATCACTGATAAGACAGTAGGCTACTCACTGAAATCCCTCTGATCTGGAGGCTCGCAGCATCACAAAGATGAACAACCCAACTTCAGTGTTCAAAGAGAAAGACACCACTTTGTCCAACATCACCACAAATCCCTAGTTAAAGGGTACACATAAATATAGCTTGCTGTATTACCCTTATGTTCCTACATACCATAATAACTGGTTTGGATACTTGATTATCATAGCTCATTGGAATAATTTGAAACAGCAATCAAGCACAAATTCCTACTCTAGCCTAGATCCAGTTAGAATTTTTTTATTTTGCTGTAGCAGGAGGAAGAATGAGGCACTTACCCTTGGATCACACAATGAGACAATAAAAATGATTCCAAATGCAAGCAGAGATATGAGCCCATTGGCAAGACTGTCAAGGAGAAAAGACAACATGGATTGTTTGGTTAATATCATGAAATCAACTTAATTAGTCAAAGTAAGCATCCTGAATGCTTCATAACCTTTTCTATTACAGGGACAGATAAATATAATATTTTTATGGGAGTGGTAATGGTCAGCAAATGAGAAAGCAAATGGCCTGTGAAATCATCTTGTGACAGGAGGAATTCAAAACCAGATGGAGAAGTAGAATTGTATACCCTCTTGAACTGCATCTGTGGAAGCTCTGTGGTAATGTCCTCTCCCAGACTTTAGACATCCATTCCAACTTGGTGTTCCAGTGTGAGTTCACAAGGCCATCAACTGAAACAAAACAACCAAACACAGTCAATATACCTACAAGGCTTCTTAAAGCTGTAGATTTATACAATTGTACATGTAAATAAATGCAATTGGTATTTTTCATGACTCATATCATTTTGATTATTTAGATCACTTGAAGAAAGGAGAGATAATGATGCCACATTAATGAAAGGCATAATTGTGTTACCATGAAACGTGATTTATTGCAGATATTTTGAAAATAGAGATGTTATCCTGAATCATTTAAATGAGTTTCTCAGCCTGAGCCAACGAAACATAAGAAAATTATATTTTTTGTATCTCTCTGAAGATTAATTTATCTTATTTTCCTAAATTTCAGGCCTAAAAACATAAAAAACAAGTCCTTCTATTTAGCCATAAATAACTATATATTAACATTAATTTTATAACCCCTTTACACAGATAAAACTGATTACCGGAGAACAACCAACTAGCAGAGAGATTGGTCACACAAGTACATTGTATATGAGGTTAGACCTTAATAGACATTGGTGTGGGTGAGGGGTTTGCATGTCTCAAACTCATGCTATAAAAAAATGCATTCCCCCCTCTTCAGAGAACATTGCCATGCATAAAGAACAGCAAGGATAGAGATGTATTAAGAGGGAACATACTTGTGTGCTTCATGGCAGATCCCATCACCAGAAAGGACACTGTTATACTGATGGCAATAAAAATCTGGATCAGCTCTGCCACCCACGAGTAGTGACGGTACTTCAGACTGATTATCTGTAGAGTGACAACATGACATGTGGTTAGTGTTCTGTAACCTATAGGCATCTATCTAAATCATCCATTCAAAAATGGATTGATGTTGGATATTGACACAAAGAGAATAAAAAGGAAATTACATTATGATCTGTCATTATTTTGTACTGGCTCTCACAATCCAAACACATATTGAAGTCCACACTAAAGACACACCTTTTCACACAGGCTTACCTGGATTCTCTGTTGTCTAAGCTTTTATACTCTGTCAAGTTCAAGTTAAGTCTGTCAGCATGTTTAGTGTTCTCCCTGGTCAGTCTGTCATGATGTTTAGTGTAGTGTTCTCCCTTGTCAGTATGTAATGATGTTTAGTGTAGTGTTCTCCCTGGTCAGTCTGTCATGATGTTAAGTATAGTGTTCTCCCTGGTCAGTCTGTCATGATGTTTAGTGTAGTGTTCTCCCTGGTCAGTCTGTCATGATGTTTAGTGTAGTGTTCTCCCTGGTCAGTCTGCCATGATGTTTAGTGTAGTGTTCTCCCTGGTCAGTCTGTCATGATGTTAAGTGTAGTGTTCTCCCTGGTCAGTCTGTCATGATGTTTAGTGTAGTGTTCTCCCTGGTCAGTCTGTCATGATGTTTAGTGTAGTGTTCTCCCTGGTCAGTCTGTCATCATGTTTAGTGTTCTCCCTGGTTAGTCTGTCATCATGTGTAGTGTTCTCCCTGGTTAGTCTGTCATCATGTGTAGTGTTCTCCCTGGTTAGTCTGTCATCATGTTTAGTGTTCTCCCTGGTTAGTCTGTCATCATGTTTAGTGTTCTCCCTGGTAAGTCTGTCATCATGTTTAGCATTCTCCCTGGTTAGTCTGTCATCATGTTTAGTGTTCTCCCTGGTTAGTCTGTCACCATGTTTAGTGTTCTCCCTGGTTAGTCTGTCATCATGTTTAGTGTTCTCCCGGGTTAGTCTGTCATCATGTTTAGTGTTCTCCCTGGTTAGTCTGTCATCATGTTTAGTGTAGTGTTCTCCCTGGTCAGTCTGTCATGATGTTTAGTGTAGTGTTCTCCCTGGTCAGTCTGTCATGATGTTTAGTGTAGTGTTCTCCCTGGTCAGTCTGTCATCATGTTTAGTGTTCTCCCTGGTTAGTCTGTCATCATGTGTAGTGTTCTCCCTGGTTAGTCTGTCATCATGTGTAGTGTTCTCCCTGGTTAGTCTGTCATCATGTTTAGTGTTCTCCCTGGTTAGTCTGTCATCATGTTTAGTGTTCTCCCTGGTAAGTCTGTCATCATGTTTAGCATTCTCCCTGGTTAGTCTGTCATCATGTTTAGTGTTCTCCCTGGTTAGTCTGTCACCATGTTTAGTGTTCTCCCTGGTTAGTCTGTCATCATGTTTAGTGTTCTCCCGGGTTAGTCTGTCATCATGTTTAGTGTTCTCCCTGGTTAGTCTGTCATCATGTTTAGTGTAGTGTTCTCCCTGGTCAGTCTGTCATGATGTTTAGTGTAGTGTTCTCCCTGGTCAGTCTGTCATGATGTTTAGTGTAGTGTTCTCCCTGGTTAGTCTGTCATCATGTGTAGTGTTCTCCCTGGTTAGTCTGTCATCATGTGTAGTGTTCTCCCTGGTTAGTCTGTCATCATGTGGCGTGTTCTCCCTGGTTAGTCTGTCATCATGTGGCGTGTTCTCCCTGGTTAGTCTGTCATCATGTTTAGTGTTCTCCCTGGTTAGTCTGTCATCATGTTTAGTGTTCTCCCGGGTTAGTCTGTCATCATGTTTAGTGTTCTCCCTGGTTAGTCTGTCATCATGTTTAGTGTTCTCCCTGGTTAGTCTGACATCATGTTTAGTGTTCTCCCAGGTTAGTCTGTCATCATGTTTAGTGTTCTCCCTGGTTAGTCTGTCATCATGTGTAGTGTTCTCCCTGGTTAGTCTGTCATCATGTGTAGTGTTCTCCCTGGTTAGTCTGTCATCATGTGGAGTGTTCTCCCTGGTTAGTCTGTCATCATGTTTAGTGTTCTCCCTGGTTAGTCTGTCATCATGTTTAGTGTTCTCCCGGGTTAGTCTGTCATCATGTTTAGTGTTCTCCCTGGTTAGTCTGTCATCATGTTTAGTGTTCTCCCTGGTTAGTCTGACATCATGTTTAGTGTTCTCCCAGGTTAGTCTGTCATCATGTGTAGTGTTCTCCCTGGTTAGTCTGTCATCATGTGTAGTGTTCTCCCTGGTTAGTCTGTCATCATGTGGAGTGTTCTCCCTGGTTAGTCTGTCATCATGTGTAGTGTTCTCCCTGGTTAGTCTGTCATCATGTTTAGTGTTCTCCCTGGTTAGTCTGTCATCATGTTTAGTGTTCTCCCAGGTTTGTCTGTCATCATGTTTAGTGTTCTCCCTGGTTAGTCTGTCATCATGTTTAGTGTTCTCCCTGGTTAGTCTATCATCATGTTTAGTGTTCTCCCTGGTTAGTCTGTCATCATGTTTAGTGTTCTCCCTGGTTAGTCTGTCATCATGTGTAGTGTTCTCCCTGGTTAGTCTGTCATCATGTTTAGTGTTCTCCCTGGTTAGTCTGTCATCATGTTTAGTGTTCTCCCTGGTTAGTCTGTAATCATGTGTAGTGTTCTCCCAGGTTAGTCTGTCATCATGTTTAGTGTTCTCCCTGGTTAGTCTGTCATCATGTTTAGTGTTCTCCCTGGTTAGTCTGTCATCATGTTTAGTGTAGTGTTCTCCCTGGTCAGTCTGTCATGATGTTTAGTGTAGTGTTCTCCCTGGTCAGTCTGTCATGATGTTTAGTGTAGTGTTCTCCCTGGTCAGTCTGTCATGATGTTTAGTGTAGTGTTCTCCCTGGTTAGTCTGTCATCATGTTTAGTGTTCTCCCTGGTTAGTCTGTCATCATGTTTAGTGTTCTCCCTGGTTAGTCTGTCATCATGATTAGCGTTCTCCGTGGTTAGTCTGTCATCATGTTTAGTGTTCTCCCTGGTTAGTCTGTCATCATGTTTAGTGTTCTCCCTGGTTAGTCTGTAATCATGTGTAGTGTTCTCCCTGGTTAGTCTGTCATCATGTTTAGTGTTTTCCCTGGGTAGTCTGTCATCATGTTTAGTATTCTCCCAGGTTAGTCTGTCATCATGTTTAGTGTTCTCCCTGGTTAGTCTGTCATCATGTTTAGTGTTCTCCCAGGTTAGTCTGTCATCATGTTTAGTGTTCTCCCTGGTCAATCTGTCAACATGTTTAGTGTTCTCCCTGGTCAGTTTGTCATCATGTTTAGTGTTCTCCCTGGTCAATCTGTCATCATGTTTAGTGTTCTCCCTGGTCAGTCTGTCATCATGTTTAGTGTTCTCCCTGGTCAGTTTGTCATCATGCTTAGTGTTCTCCCTGGTCAGTTTGTCATCATGTTTAGTGTTCTCCCAGGTTAGTCTGTCATCATGTTTACTTTTCTCCCTGGTCAGTTTGTCATCATGTGTAGTGTTCTCCCAGGTTAGTCTGTCATCATGTTTAGTGTTCTCCCAGGTTAGTCTGTCATCATGTGTAGTGTTCTCCCTGGTTAGTCTGTCATCATGTGTAGTGTTCTCCCAGGTTAGTCTGTCATCATGTGTAGTGTTCTCCCTGGTTAGTCTGTCATCATGTTTAGTGTTCTCCCAGGTTAGTCTGTCATTATGTTTAGTGTTCTCCCTGGTTAGTCTGTCATCATGTTTAGTGTTCTCCCTGGTTAGTCTGTCATCATGTTTAGTGTTCTCCCAGGTTAGTCTGTCATCATGTTTAGTGTTCTCCCTGGTCAGTATGTCATCATGTTTAGTGTTCTCCCTGGTCAGTTTGTCATCATGTTTAGTGTTCTCCCTGGCCAGTTTGTCATCATGTTTAGTGAACTTTTATATAGTTATTCATTTTAATGTGTGATCGTATTGCATTTTATCCTGCTGATTATCTTATGTATGTAAAGTAACTTTGGTTGTCTTGAAAAGCGCTTAAAATAAAATGACAATATTTCAACATCATAGGAGTTTGTCTTCTGGAATGGTGTCTAATTCAGAGTTTGAATATGTAATTTGCAGACGAGAAACATAACAAAAACATCCCTTTTTAGACCTAGCAACTGATGTACACATTTGTTGTTCAGCAAGCCCGATTCAATGATCAACAAAATGTCAGTAACACCAAGAGGACTTTGGAGTATAATTCCACTCTAAATCTAAACCCAGCAAATCAAAAACACCCCGTCAAGCTACATATTATGTACAGTTAATAGGTGAGATGGATGAGGATTCTGTTTACTCATTTTTATGTGTGAAACATATATACATATATTACCAGTTTAATTTGTTATCGTACATATATGCACGTGCATACAGAAGATATTCTAAAGAAACAACATGCAATTTGAACCAAGCACCACTAGATGACACTAAAGATGTTCATGAAGAAATCTACAGGTTACTGCCAAAATAAAGGAAACACTTAAGCAAACAAGGGATACAAAGTACATTGAAAGCAGGTGCTTTCACACAGGTGTGGTTCCTGAGTTAATCAAGCAATTAACATCCCATCATGCTTAGGGTTGTGTATAAAAATGCCCAGTTGGCTACCATGGCAAGAAGAAGAGATCTCATTGACTTTGAAAGAGGGGTCTCAAAGAAGCATAGTCAGTCAGTCAGTCAGTCAGTCACCCACCCACCCACCCACCCACCAGATCTCAACCCAATTGAACACTTATGGGAGATTCTTGAGCAGAGCCTGAGACAGCATTTTCTACCACTGGCAACAGAACACCAAATGATGGAATTTCTCATTGAAAAATGGTGTGGAATCTCTCAAATAGAGTTTCAGACACTTGTAGAATCTATGCCATGGTGTATTGAAGCTGTTCTGGCTCGTGGTGGCCCAATGACCTATTTTGACACTATGTTGGTGTTTCCTTTATTTTGGCAGTTAGCTGTATAATACTGTACATATGAAATTACATCTGAAAATAAATTGTATGTTCAATAATGTCAAAATCACAGGTTGATTCCACAGACAATACTCCCCTAATCCAAATCCCTAAGAAGTGAAGATATGATAAGGACCTTACAGTGCAGGCCTCAACCCCTACCCATCCTATATGATCTGGCGTTCCACATCAGCTAGCAAGTATTTATTGTCATGAATCTTGCCCTGGAGGCAGCTCTGCAAAGTAGTCACTTGCTGGCACATCTACAAAGTCATAAAATCAGATTTTAACCACACTGCTAACCCTAATCCCTAACCTAATCGTAATAAAAAGCTCATTTTTGTTTTCATACATTTTTTAAATATAGACAATTTTGTCTTTGCAAATGATCAAATTGTATTTGTCACATGCTTTGTAAACATTAGGTGTAGACTAACAGTGAAATGCTTACTTATGGGCCCTTCCCAACAAGACAGAGAGAAAAAACATAAATAATAGAAAAAGAATAACACAAGGAATTAATACATAATGAGTAACAATGGCTATATACACAGGGTACCAGTACTGAGTCAATGTGCAGGGGTACGAGGTAATTGAGGTAGATATGTACATACAGCAACATGTTAGTGCAAAAAGGGTCAATGCAGATAGCCCGGTTTGCTATAGAGCTCCACATTAGAGGTGTTACAGTCGAATATATTGATAAGTCACCTTGTCTCGGAGAGATTGACACGGTTATCAAAATGTCACGCCAGGGTAAGCCTACACAAAACACAGCACTTATTTTAGGTGTTTCTTAAATAAATGGATGGTGGAAAACGATTGGAACCATTTCCATGTTTGACCACTAGATTTTATGGGTATTATGACTCATACTGTGGTACTCTATACAGTAGGTTAACTATTTAACTAACTATTTAGCAGCTGGTACATCTAGTGGAAATCGCTCAGTTCTGCCTCCAGGGCAAGATTCATGACAATAAACATCAACCTGTCATCAGCTAGCGCTTACTGCTATCTTTAAAATGGCAGTAGTACTTGGACTAGAATAAGAATAAGGTTAATATTCAAAGCCAGTCTGCTCTTCCTTCACCTTGCCCTGGATAAAACAGAGCAGAGAGCTGCGGGCCACAATGAGCCACTCTTCACATCTACTCCAAGGTGACGTTTGAAAGGCCACGCTTCACCTCAGGGACACATTGTGTTATAGCATTACAGGCTAAAACAGAAAGTGTGTTTGGGCGATAAGGAACAGCTCTGATCTTTAGAAGCAGCCCTCCAGGCACTGAGCAGAATGAGTTGAAAGACAGGGTTCTGGGTTTCTGAAAATATCTATAACAATAATAGTAATGCAGGTTTTCTTCCTCCCTCTCTCCCACCATGATGCATACTGTACATTTGTATAGGACCGGATGTATGCTTAAGAGGCATAGAGTAACAATTTCAGTAGGTTTGATCAGTTGATCTGCAAAGTATTATGATTTCAATCATTTAGAGCATCAGTGCCCATACATTTTCATACCAAAACATTTACACACCAAAACATGGTATGACGTCTTGTCCATATTTTATGTAATTTCCTGGCATTGTGGAGGGTGGAAGAGAGAATGTCGCAAGGTAGTAGGTTTATGTCCCATCATAAAACCATGCAAGGACGTCTGACCAATACAGTAAATAAAGTACAGTACATTTGATCATCTAAAGAAGCTCAGAAGAGACCATACACAACATGGCCTGTTCTTAGCCTTTTCTTCAATGTTGTGATTCATGAGTTCACAGAATCTCAGCCTCACAAACAAACACAAATGGATTTAAACCATCAGGGACAGGGAAGCAGAATAAACTGTTGCATGGCATCTCCTGCTGGGTTTGACCCTGATGGCATGGACAGAATACATTTTGAACCGCAGTGAAAGCAGCTTTCTCCAAAACAAAGAAACTGAATGGTGTGGAGTGCCAACAGTCCGCAGAGAGAAGATTGAACGCCTCGCTGGCCCTAAATTAGATCACACATTTTCTTGCTCATGGCAGTGTCTCACTGCATGCCCCAAGGCACACTGCTGGCCAGATTATTGTTCAATGGCCAGCTTTCTTTTGCCCAGACAGGAAACCCTTACACCCAGGAATTCTTAAAACATACAGTATTGGACAGAGAAAATAGCTGTTCTCAGAAACAATTGACGTCCCAAATCCAGTGTCTGTAAAACAGAGGTTGTTTGTTAAATAATTAACTGACCCTAACCAGGGACAAACTGACCCTAACCAGGGACAAACTGACCTCAACCAGGGACAAACTGACCCCAACCAGGGACAAACTGACCCTAACCAGGGATAAACTGACCCTAACCAGGGACAAACTGACCTCAACCAGGGACAAACTGACCCCAACCAGGGACAAGCTGACCCTAACCAGGGACAAGCTGACCCTAACCAGGGACAAGCTGACCCTAACCAGGGACAAACTGACCCTAACCAGGGACAAACTGACCCCAACCAGGGACAAACTGACCCCAACTAGGGACAAACTGACCCTAACCAGGGATAAACTGACCCTAATCAGGGACAAACTGACCCCAACCAGGGACAAACTGACCCTAACCAGGGACAAGCTGACCATAACCAGGGATAAACTGACCCTAACCAGGGACAAACTGATCCTAACCAGGGACAAACTGACCCTAACCAGGGATAAACTGACCCTAACCAGGGATAAACTGATCCTAACCAGGGACAAACTGACCCTAACCAGGGATAAACTGACCATAATCAGGGACAAACTGACCCTAACCAGGGACAAACTGACCCTAACCAGGGATAAACTGACCCTAATCAGGGACAAACTGACCCTAACCAGGGACAAACTGACCCTAACCAGGGATAAACTGACCCTAACCAGGGACAAACTGACCCTAACCAGGGACAAACTGACCCTAACCAGGGATAAACTGACCCCAATAAGGGATGAACTGACCCTAACCAGGGACAAACTGACCCTAACCAGGGACAAACTGACCCTAACCAGAGATAAACTGACCCCAATCAGGGATAAACTGATCCTAACCAGGGACAAACTGACCCTAACCAGGGATAAACTGACCCCAATCAGGGACAAACTGACCCCAATCAGGGACAAACTGATCCTAACCAGGGACAAACTGACCCTAACCAGGGATAAACTGACCCTAATCAGGGATGTAAGATTCCTATAGAGCTCCATTAAGACAAGAAGACATTGCAGCAGCCTTAAAAACATGCCTCTTCTCACATGGTCCCAAAAAATCTCAATGATGTTAGGTATTGTTTAAACTATGGCATTAGAAGACTATCCAGAAGTTTGAGGAAAACCAAGGACTGTAAATGTTGTGGTGGAGACATTAAACTGGGAAGTGTGACCTGTAACTTTTAGTGTAGAGGCCACACTGGCAATGAAAAGACCAACAGGATCACCTATTACACCAGATTTACTGTGGATGCATCATTTATGTCAGCTTACGGAGAGTTCTGAAATACATAAAATTACTTTATAACTTCACAAAAGTGAGTGCTAAGGATGTTTCCAAAAACATTATGCAGGAGCTTTATAACTGCTGATCTCTCGAGAGGAGTGAAATTATATTCATATCTGAGAAGCATCACATTCGGAAAGGTCATTTTAATATGCATCGTCTCAGACTAGGGTGTAAAGCTTCCACTAAAGCAGGGTTTCCAACCCCCCCCCATCCCCTCCTGCCCTGGGTGCACATTTTGGTTTTTGTCCTAGCACTACACAGCTGATTTAAATAATCAAAGCTTGATGGTGAGTTGGTTATTTCAAACAGCTGTGTAGCACTAGGGAAAAAAACTAAACGTGCACCCAGGGGGGCCCCAGGACCGAGTTTGTGAAACTATACACTAAAGTATAGATAGAAACCAGAGCATTAAAAACATCTTAAATGAGTGGGTAAATAGAGCACTTGAATTTTCGTAAAGTTTCTCAAGATTCCTTGTGAGAACGTGACATTTACAAAATGCAACTGATGTCTTCACTTGATTAGAAGTAAGTAAACCTTGCCCCTTAGTTTCTCACATGACTATGAATTTGGGATAGGCTACTCTGAGCACAGCTTACATTTGTTCATGGACTGCACATCAAACAGCCTCAGACAGCCTTTGCGGTCTACATTACTATCACTCCTCTGTGATATAAGTCAAATGGTTGAGCATCCCGGCTCAGTGGGAGATAAGGAATATATCTGCTATGTGTAGACTATGGTACTAGAGTAAAATGGACACAAAATGATATAGATCTGTGGGAAGCGAAAAGTTGAATAGTCCTCCCAAATTTCATCTGGGGATTAATCAGAGTGAATTTTGCTTGAGGACAAGTTCCAAAAATGGAAAGCCCATGAGGTGTTTCCAGAATATGGAAGATGACAAATGGCAACGTAGGTGAAATTAAGGATCTTGAAACCATAAATACCACATAACCCTCTTCTGCAGTGCCTCCAGTAACAGAGATGCAGACAAAGTTATACCTCGACTCAGGCCTCTTCATAACCCTGCGTAAATGCCCGCCAGTCTTCTTGAAAAGACAGTGGATCTGCTTCTCCCTGCCTCAGACAAGCCCCAAAGGCTGTGTAGCTCAGATATATTTCCCTAACCAAGACTGAGATGACCTTTTGAGAAAGAACACACTGTGCGTCTTGCTGATGAGGATCTTCTTTCGATTTAGCTGTCGACGTCAAAAGCCATTAGTTTCATATCACCTACAGGTAACTGCCAAAATAAAGGAAACACCAACGTAGTGTCTTAATAGGGCATTGGGAAACTGAGCAACCAGAACAGCTTCAATACAATAACATTCTTCCACGAGAAATTCCATAATTTGGTGTTTTGTTGATGGTGGTGGAAAATGCTGTCTCAAGCGCCACTCCATAATCTCCCATTCCCAATCTCACATATATATGAACCTAAACATGGGATGCTAATTGCTTAATTAACTAATCGAACCACACATTTGTTGAAGCACCTGTTTTCAACTCATTTACTCAAGTGCTTCCTTTATTTTGTCACTTACCTGTACTTTTGCTACATTACTCACGTAATCTAGATTGAAATAATAGCTATACTGTTCTAATCAAAATACACAATACACATTCATGACAAGTCAATCTTTACTTGCCTTGAAATGTTCCTCAGGTGATGTGGAAGACCACTGTCTAGTCAGAAACTGTCCACCTGATCAAACTAAAGACTTGTATTTTCTCACAAAAAGAAATCAAGCACATTGTGCTACGCAATTTAATATGGCATGGTTTCCATGGGAACCAAAACAATCTCAGCATGAAAGAAGGCCTTAAAAAGGACAGCAACTAGCTGGGATCTCTCAAGCTGTTTTCAATCAGCAGCACACTGTATCACTTTTAAGGTGAGAAAAATAAGGTAGAAGCTACGGGAAAACTATAATGCATCAGAACATATAAAACAGATAGACCAGAGCCACAGACCACAGTGCTGTAAGTATTAGATGCTCAGGGAATGTCAAGACCTCAAAAAATCTTTCCTTGAATTTACTCTGGCTGTTTTGTCCATCTACAAATCAAGTTTCAGCTGTCAACACTTATTTGTAAATCACATACTGCATTGATGAATTCAAATACTTACCTTAAATATTAATCTAGGCTACTTTTAGGCCCTATGAACACATCATGAAATAACATCATTTTTGGGAAAGAGCCTGATGACAGCTGTCAATTTGTGTAGCTAAAATCCTAGTTGTATAGTTGACGTTCTAAAACCTTAACCACATGTCACTGGTGTTGCGAGCCCAAACATGGTCTTTCTATTCTGTTGGGTTATTCTGTTGAATTATTGATTCTCCTCTGATGATGGTGGAAACATCCTGCTTTAACCTAAACAGCAACATATCCTATGGCTATGTCATAACAGATGATGACAGGTCCCATCATACCTCCTGCTGTCGCCTTCAGCATTGGAAAATCTCATTAAGCTTCTCTTACGCAATAATTTGCATAATCCCTTCCCATATTGTGCGGCTTCAGACACTCAATCATCCGTAATTACATATACATCAAGGTTGGCACCACAGCGATTCGAATCAATGACTTGTATTGTTACTAAATACCACTGTGTGCATTCAGTAAATCAAAAGCTTTGTTGAACTCTGCTGTGATTTATTTGGCAGGTGGGATGGCGTGTTTTCCCCCTAACAGAGGGTCCTGGTGCAGCTTGATCTGGGAGCAGATGACCTCTGTGCTGGCGTCACTCTGGCCTGATCTACTGGTTTACAGCAGAGGCGGAGGTGGTGGGTTGATGTGCGGCTGATCTATGTGAGTGGGGGAGAACCAAAGTTCAGGCAACTCAGGCCCATGAGTGCACTTCAAAGTTCTCCCCAACTCCCTTTCAAGTTTGAAAGTGAAGAGAACGCGCTTTGATTATCAATGTGGATGTTCTGCTTTAGAATTAGTCCTAAAGTGGGAAGGAAAACATTGAAATGGTGGATAATGGACTCGATAATGTGAAGACTTCATTGGAAATGTTTAAAGATGAGCTGCTTGGGGAAAAAGCCTTCATGAAAACAGACAGCCCACTGGGCACAGACGTCAATTTAACGTCTATTCCACGTTGGTTCAACGCCATTTCATTGACATGACGTGGAACAACATTGATTCAACCAGTGTGTGCCCAGTGGGAGGACCTTCATTTCACTACTAAATTGCTCGGGTTTTTAAGAAAATGCTTCCTACAGCACCTTGACTGACATGATTTAACTCCCAAGTTGATACAAATTTGGTTGAGTTTTGATCCAAAGTATGAATCAAATTACTTTGACAAAACTGAAACATGCTCTACAATGATCAAGGATGAGGACACACAACTTGGGGGAAAGAACAGCTATAGTAGTATGCTACAATCCTCCGCAAAGAATATAACCTAAGCAGGAAGCCAGATACTTGTTCATCACCAGAATCCCACTCTGTGAAAGCTTTTACAAGAAACCTCTCTAAAGATGCTGTTGACTCGGGGCTGTTAACTCGAGCCGTGTTTTACATTTTATTTGGCACCATATACATTTCTTCCCATCAATCAATATTGATCAGGTGTAGGAGAGGACTTAACTACTACTGAACATTGTTTTCATCATCAACTAGCGAACATCATCAATAATCAGACAAGGGTGACAGGTACATATGGGTTGACAAATCACAACAGAACCGTCAAAGTGGAGGGTGTTAAATGGCTCTGTTTATGTAAGCCAGGTCAGTGCTATTGTGCTATACACTTAGTACCCACCAAGTGTACCAATTAGCACATTAGCCAAACCCTAGGTAAAGTAATTGCGGCATGTTTTCATTAGAGCCCCAGGAAGTCATTACTGGTTTATCTGAGCCATTCCACTGTAAATGATTCAAAACATATCCTGATCACATCAAACCAGCACATCACCATCATAACCTATTATCTCGCCCTGTTCCGACTCACTGCACTTACAGAGACATTGGAGGGGGAAAGAGAATCAGTGGAAACAACAGGCACAGGGACCGCACTGGGCTAGAGACAATCTCAATGCAGTCCCATTATCATACAGGCTGCGGAGTTTAAATTGGCTTAATTGTTTTGCAGATGGAACATGCCCAGCATGTTTGTTAAAATGGAAATAGCGTGTCATATTCCACATATTTGCCCTACCCCGCTCTGTGAGCCTGACCAGGCCAAGTGATATCACAGAGTCAGCAAGAGGTGGCCGCATGAAAACATGTAGCCTCCTCAGACATCCATAAAACATACAGTACAGTAGATATATTCACACAGCTATGCGCAGTAGCAACACATTGAAACAATCCATCATTTCAATAAAGCCTGGTATCCACCTCAGGAGAAGTGCATGAGGATTACTGTAGCAGTGAATAATGTGAGGCAATACTAAGCCCTGTGTGCTGCTGAGGGAAGGAGGCTGTGTGATGAGAGGACCAGTGGTCTGGGGAGCTGGATCCCGATCTCTCCCCAGAGAGGCTGAGTTACAGCTGTCACTCATACAGCTCTCCGCTATTGTGAGTTGCCACTTAATCCTCATGGGTACGTACGGTGGCAGGTTGAGTATGCTGGCAAAGTAACCCACGCATGCACTCACACAGACAGAAACATACACAGACACTGTTCAGACACACACATGTACATGAGCACATGTACGCACACACTCTCACACACATACACATTGATCTGCTGTATTGTCCAGAGGAGTACAGGTAGAATCTAAGTGAGGTTGGGCAGATACAGAACCACTGGGGAAGGATTAGGAGCCGGCTAATTATGAAGTCAGCATACAGTACTGCCCCACCACCACTAACAGGTTCAGGGTTCAGATCAGCCTCCTGACATTACAGTGTAATCCACCCTGAACCATACACCACACAGCGCTAACCCCTTCACAACCCCACCTCATAGCAGGCCACACTGCTGTGAGGTTAGCTCAGGTCAGACTCTGCTAGACAGGTTCAACCCCTGCAGATAAACTGATTGCATGACATTTTTATTCCACATTAGGTAGAAACAAAGTGATGGTGAGTCATTAGAAGACATGTAGTGTCATATAGATAAAGAGCAGGAAATCAGGATTCATAATCATGAATAAACAGCAACAATGATTAAACCAAAGGTTGCTGACAAACGTTTGTCTCACATAACAAAAAAGGCTTATGCAGTCACTGGTAACCTGAGTAGAATCTATTCCATCAGTGTCTCCAGTCAGATGGTATTTAAATGTCTGTTCAGGTGAAGGTTATGTAATTAGGCTGTAGAGTGCTCGACTGCTTCATCCATGAGAGTGAAAGGAGACCTCTCATCTCTGGGGGACAGGGTAATATATCATCATTTAGCTGCAGTCTGGCCATGAGAGGTGGAGTTGGATGACAGAGCAACACAACTAGTGGAAAGGGTCCTCACCCTGATTTACCCAACGTGACTGTATCAAAACCTCTGTTTACCAACGGGTACAGCAGTGAGCACGCTGCAAGCACAGGGAAGTTTCTCTCAACAGACAGGAAAGGAATGTTAAGTATTATGCGACAGAAAAAAACGATGATGAATAATTCATTCTTTATCCCAAAGCCCAGATCTGGGAGACAAGCTGTCTCTCTGACTTTCCTTCTGGTGTTGTTGTTGTTTGCAGACGCGGGGAGATAATAATGTGGATGATGGGTTTACGTTTCATATTATCACAAAGCACTAAATGACACACAGAGACAATTGATCATGGCATGTTTGCATGCGCAATGTAAGCTTTTCAATAGTAACCTTCAAAGTCAAAGTCACCAG
Source organism: Oncorhynchus masou masou (assembly GCF_036934945.1). Classification (NCBI taxonomy): domain Eukaryota; kingdom Metazoa; phylum Chordata; class Actinopteri; order Salmoniformes; family Salmonidae; genus Oncorhynchus; species Oncorhynchus masou. The sequence continues at coordinate 87,887,870 of NC_088235.1, read as the reverse complement.
CTTTACTACTCATATCTCCTGAGCCACAAGCTGAACAAATGATATAATTTCTATATCCCATGAGGCCTATAGGAAATACAGATACATCCCATAGGGCCTATAGGAAATACATGCTAGAGCCCATAGGGCTTTTCACTGGCTGTATAGGAGATCGTGGGAAAAGGTCCATTTCAGTGGAGCTTAAAGCTCGAGCAAATTAAAGGGTTCTAGTGTGCTTGACAATATTTGGAAAGATGCATACATTATTCATGTGTGATTCACATCTCTTCTCCCTCTGTGATGATGTTTAGAAAACAGGCCACTGGGATGATACAGAAAAATAAATGTTTTTTATGCTTGAACTGCCACAGAAAACACCTCTCTCTCATGTGTATGTGTTCTCTGTGGAAGACTACCATGCTATCTGTGCACTCATCTCATGCCAAGCACTAGACAAGCATTCTGTTTCTCTTCCCCACCCCATCTCCCCCTTTTAACAATATATTGCCCTTGGAATGTTGCAGGTGCACTGTGATATTTCAACTATAAAGCCATTTAAATATTACAATTGGTGCTATAATACTATTGTGTATTTCTCCAAAAAGCCATTTTGCTTGATTGACATTCTATTTGCACACTGATACACATTTGTGAGAGGAACACCACCAAGCCATTGGTGTTCTTATAGTACCACACATTTATTAACAGTTTACTACAGTTTCTTCTGCTCGTCGTCTACAGTACATTTCTTCAAAGCAGAAAACCGGAGGAAAGGTGTTTTTGTTCGTTGTCAAGACACCAAGTGTAAGGGGGATAAATGCAGGAGTCTGGCTGAGTGGTCTGCTTGCCTCTTGTCATAATTATACTTTTCTTATTCACTTTCTATAGACCCCTAAAGAGATTGATGATTATACCTTTAATTCAACTTCTTTACCCCCCTCACTGTTTACAATGTGATTTGGCACATTTATACCACCAGAGTATCCTTATTATCGATAATTATGTATTTAGGAGTAAAACGGAGTGGCTACCTGAGGTGCTATGAAAAATATTTATTTTCTTTGCTTTGAGGTAATGGCAGCCATAAAAACAACTGGAGGATGGTCCACTTCAAGCTATTCACATACAGTATCTTAACAACTGTACATAAATTAACTGCCAAAATAATTGACACACTTGAGGGATACAAATTATATTGAAAGCAGGTGCTTCCACACAGTTGTGGTTCCTTAGTAAATTAAGCAATTAAAACATTGCTTCATGCTTAGCGTATATCTATACAAATTCTGGGCAGCCCATTATTTTGGCTACCATGGCTATGCCCCCATAGGATGTCAATGCCCCCATACACAGGGCACGAGTGGTCACTGAATGGTTTGATGAGCATGAAAACGATGTAAACCATATGCTATGGCCGTCTCAGTCACCAGATGTCAACCCAATTGAACACTTGGGATATTTTGGAGCAGTGCCTGAGACAGTATTTTCCACCACCATCAACAAAACACCAAATTATGGAATTTCTCGTGAAAGAATGGTATCGCATCTCCCCAATTCCAGACACTTATACCAATGTGCATTGAAGATGTTCGTTCTGGTTCGTGGTGGCCCTATTAAGACCCTTTATGTTGGTGTTTCCTTTGTTTTGGCAGTTATCTTTATTAATATCCAACCAATGACCAGTTTTAGTGAACTAGTTTTGACCAGAAAAATATGATAGAGACTATAGTCTTTAAAATGTGCCTCTATGGATACCATATAATGATGTATAACAGGCTAGTTATGTCAGTCCATGACCTTACATTCAGTCTCTAATAACAGGGAATATTGAGTAACTCTGACGGGAGTAAACTCTCCTACCTTTGTCAGTGGGATTGTTGCAATCTCTCCTGCTTTCTCTGACCTGTAAGAAGAAAAAACAGAATTGAGATTTGTCATGAATAATATCTCCACTCAAATGATCAGTCAAAAAGTTTCCAGACACTTGTCATTGGTTCAGTTGTGCACTAATCCCTATGTTTCCTTATGTGTATTGACAGCTGAGCTATGAAAAAGAACTCTTAAAAATCCCAAGTAAATAGAATTGCAGGAAAGAATGGCATTGGTGTTGATGTGTTACAGCCTTCATATTGCTTGCACAGAAGAATAAGGCATTGAAGAGTGTGGTGTAAAACAGCAGTAACCAGTGCTGCTCTACTCCCTTTTCCTCTGGAAACAATTCTTTTGTGCATTGTCCCCACATAATTGCGCTCCCAGGATGAGGAGGCTGATTCCTCTTTACAGTTGGCTGCACACATCTGCATCCCTTGAAACAAACTGCCAGACAGTTGCAGTGGCAGAGCTACTGATTAGTGGTTCACCTTTGGGAGAAATGGGCACAAAGCATCCGTCTGTCTAATGAATTGGCTGATGAAATAGATCAAAAGCTCATCTGAAGGTTATGTCCTAGATATACTTTTGTCTATTGCTTTGGTGATTTCTGTGGATTTCAATTAGTTACAAACTAAAACAGATACTTCAGGGTGGGCTACATGTATTAAGATAATACGTGGGAGCTCCAACATCATTAGGCTTTGTATGGCTTCTAAGGACTCGCTTTTAGCAGGCTGGATTTTCACTATAATTCAGTTGAATCAGGCTAATGTGTCTCCTGCTATGGAGTAGTAGGTACAACTGGTCAACAACTCACTTGTAGTTTTGCACACAGTCACAGGAAGTGTCAAGCTGCCCATAGCAATTGTGTGGGGTGATTCTCCATTCACTTTTCACATGTTAAGTTTCATAAAGTCTTCACTTCTGGCTATCCGCTTTGTGTCTTTGAAATGCAAATAGATTTCCTTGGTAGCCAGAAGGCCATATTCTCAGGGATGTATCTTTATTTGGAGCAGTTACACTATGCACTAAATATTTCTAACAGTAGGTTGCAGGCTATTTAAATCACTGGGGAGATTATGTTGAGAAGAAACTAAAAACATTGGTCTAAATATAACAAATTCAATACAATATGTGGTAAAACTATGAATTACTGTGCTTTTATTGTTATTGTAGTCCATTTTTCTTAGCAGCTATGTCAAAGGAAAGGAGTGCTGTATGGCCACTGTCAATTGTTGAGGACTGTACATTTCTACTGAATAGGTCTTAGTCACACACACAATCCCTCCACCCATTTATTAGGAGTGTCAGCTAAAGTATGTGTCTCTTTTAGATTCAATTGAAGAGAAAATCCTAAGTTTCTCACAGTGAGATGCTTAAAACATTTAACTAGGGCTCTTGTGAGCAAGACAGGTAATACACTACATGACCAACAGTATATGGACACCTGCTCGTTGCACAGCTCATGTCAAAATAATGGGCATTAAAATGGAGTTGGTCCCCCCTTTCCTGCTATAACAGCCTCCCCTCTTCTGGAAAGGCTTTCCACTAGATGTTGGAACATTGTGGCAGAGGCTTGCTTCCATTCAGCCACAAGAGCATTAGTGAGGTAGGACACTGATGTTGGGAAATTAGGCCTGAATTGCAGTCGGCGTTCCAATTCATCCCAAATGTTTTTGATGGGGTTGAGGTCAGGGCTCTGTGCAGACCAGTCAAGTTCTTCCACACCGATATCGACAAACCATTTCTATACGGACCTCGCTTTGTGCATGGGGGCATTGTCATGCTGAAACAGGAAAGGGCCTTCCCCAAACTGTTGCCACAAATTTGGAAGCACAGAATAGTCTAGAGTGTCATTGGACGCTGTAGCGTTAAGATTTCCCCTCACTGGAACTATGGAAAACCCATTTCATGACGCTCCAGACGAACAGTTCTTGTACTGAGGTTCCAACCGAGGACAGACAATTTTTACGTGCTACACGCTTCAGCACTTGTCGGTCACATTCTGTGAGCTTGTGGGGCCTACGACTTCACGGCTGAGCTGTTGTTGCTCCTAGACGTTTCCACTTCACAATAACAGCACTTACAGTTGACAGGGGAAGCTCAAGCAGGGCAGAAATTTGACGAACTGACTTGTTGGAAAGGTGGCATCCTATGAAGGTGTCACGTTGAAAGTCACTGAGCTCTTCAGTAAGGCCATTCTACTGTCAATATTTGCCTATGGAGATTGCATGACTGTGTGCTCGATTTTATACCTGTCAGCAATGGGTGTGGCTGAAATAGCAGAATCCACTAATTTTAAGGGGTGTCCACATACTTTTATATATATAGTGTACTTAGGATATGATGACATCCTCCATGACTTCCTGTGACTCCGGTGCAAATGAATTTCTCCAGCTTTAATGATTTCTTTCTCAGGACGCCTCTGGAGCCGCTGTCTCTCTCGCCCCGGATTGTGTGAAACGTTCCGTGTCTGACCTCCAATTTTCAAATCGTTCCACAGCTTTGCTAAGAAATTGGATGCCCCACATTTTCAATCGAGCCCAGATACCCTCGTGGTTTTGTCCCCCAAGTCTTTGTCAAATTTTCTGTGGAATAAGCAAAACCAAATGTGGGCGCACTTCTGCTGACAGAAACAATCAGTGTTTGGGCCTTAATAAGTAGGCTGGGTATGTCAACAACAGTGGATATTTAGTTCTGCCTACGCTATCATAAAGCCATGTCTCTCTGCCGAGTCCCAGCCTCATGAGCTACTGCAGTTCTGCACTTCAGGAGCTGAGTACAACAATCACTCCATGACCTTAGAGTAGAAAAACAATTTGGGTGTAGATGTGGGGATGTAATCCTTTCAAATCCCCCTGCAAAGGTAAGTAAATCCTGCTAAACATTCTCTCCCCATCAAGGGAAGCCTTTCCCTTCATTACCCTCCTAGAGGCAGGATGATGTGAGGCTAAGGGAAGGGGGTGTTGGAGACATGGCAGCAGAGAGGGATAGCAGATTTAGGGCTAAGGGTTGAAATCTCGTCAAAACACTGTCCAAGCTGTCAGGGAAAAACATACCACACAACAAACAGGCCTGGATTGAACTACTACTGTACTTCTGCTTTAAAGCCACTCAAACACAGATACACACCATATGACATGCTGTTGATTTGAAACAAACAGCTGGATCTTTAATATTGCCACTGAGATGTCAAGGACAATCAAAACAACATTTGGATCACTGCTACTTCCACACATACACACAGGGAAAAGTACATCTGCTTGGTAAATATAGACAGTTATGATTTCAGTTGTTTTATTACGTGTTCTCCATGTGCTAGCAGACTGTTTGCATGGTGTAAGAATAGCTGATCATTACAGTAATTGGCAGACAATGGCCTTTAGGGGGCACTGTTGCTCTCTGTAAGCACCAATACCAACATGCTACAGAGCATAAGACACCTGTCAATAGCATTCGGAGCCATTTTGAGCAAAAATACAAACAAAACTTCTCAAATGGATGACTGATGAACAATACATTTGAGTGAGAAATAAATTAAATTCGTGTCAAGTTATTATATTGAAAATAACAGTTTTGCAAGTCAACATGATCCAAATGGCAGCATACCACAGGTGGGATTCCTGTTAAAACCTCCCTTTACAACTGAATTGATACAACTGATTTTATACTATTGACATGTTTGTGAGTGTTTACGTATAAGTGGCCCTGTCTTCGACCTATGAATAACTAGACAGTAGCGATATCATGACATGTTTGACTTCAAACAATACTCTTGAGCCACTTTGCTTTACATTAACTTTACAAAACAAGCAGTGCTCTATGTAAATCACTTCTCTTTACCAATTGACTGCTAGTTTTAAGTAAGTTCAAGCTGCTTGCATGTTAGCATTGGTGTGTGGATTGGTTGTGAGAATTCCCCTACTTTGAATGTAACGTTGTTGGGGACTTTCCACCAGAGCAATGACAGTCAGTGGAAATGAAGCAGGACTGGAGGGGAATACATTTCCTTATTATCTTTTATCTCTGAGGCAAAACTCTGACACTTGGTCTCCAACCAGCCCCAGGGGTCTGCTATTCACCAACCTTACACAAACAACACTGAATAATTCATCTTAATCTTGCCTGATATATAATACATCCAGCCATCTGCCCACATGCTCTCATATATAGATGAAAGTAGGACTTAAGAATATAAATACATATAACATTGTATGGATTGTAAAATGGCTTGTGTCAGAGAGCTGGCTGAATCATTGAGCCTGAGGAACAAGAAGAAGTTGACTGGGCACATCACATCTTATGCCTTCAACCATAAAGAGAGGAAGAAGACAGAAACAAAAACCTTCTGTGTACACTCTCTTTCTGCTTAACTTGTTTTCATTGCCTAATTCATGTCTTGGTGCAAACTGCCACAAACCCAGGCCTGGCCACACAAGTTACCAGGGGAGAAAATGCACCAAGATTATGCAGTATTAAACTATCATCCACAGTTTCCATGGAAATCAAATTGAAATGTAAAAAAGGATATAAAAAGCAAGGAAGACCAAGGCACTTTTCATACAATTAAAATGCCTTTATTTAAATGGCAATTTCAATGGAACAAAGATTTTAAAACTCAATTCGGCAGCATGGCCTTCATCTGAAATACAGAGTTTTAAAATCTTTGTTCCATTGAACATGCTCATACAAATAAAGGCATTTTAATTATATGAAGGGTGTCTTGGTCCTCCTTTCCGTTTGATGACCAATTTAACCCTTTTACCAAAGAGCTCCTTCCATCTACAAAAATCTACTGTGTACCCTAGAAGTGTTCCTTTCAAAATAAAATAAAAGTAACACACTTGGAAGAATAGTTTCGTAATTTCATAATATTTGAGAAATCAAGAACCGTTGACAATCTTTTTATAGTGAAAGAAGCAAAGGGATGCTCATCAAAGACTCTAATAGCACGTTAGAGAATGTAATAAAGTAGTGTTTGAACGGTGAAACAGATGCTGCTATTTGACTAACCAACTTTCCTTAGAGGCTGGTAAGTGGTACTATACACTACACCACACAGGGACACACTATTATATTCTGAACAGAAATATAAAGCAACATGCAAAGTGTTGGTCCCATGTTTCATGAGTTGAAATAAAAGATCCCAGAAATGTTCCATATGCACAAAAAGCTTAAATGTTGTGCACAAATTTGTTTAAATCCCTTTTGTTTATATCCCTGTTAGTGAGTATTTCTCCTTTGCCAAGATAATCCTTCCGCATATCAAGAAGCTGATTAAACAGCATGATCATTACACAGGTGCACCTTGTGCTGGTTGACAATAAAAGGCCACTCTAAAATGTGAAGTTATGTCACACAACACAATGCCACAGAGGTGTCAAGTTTTGAGGGAGCATGCAATAGGCATGTTGAATGCAGGAATCTCCACCAGAGCTGTTGCCAGATAATTTAATGCTAATTTATCTACCATAAGCCGCCTATAATGTTGTTTTAGAGAATTTGGTAGGTCCAGCCGGCCTCGCAACTGCAGACCACATGTAACCATGTCAGCCCAGGACCTCTACATCCGGAATTTCTGCACAAACTGTCAGAAACGTGTCAGCGAAGCTCATTTGCGTGCTCGTCGTCCTCACGACTTCAGTGGGTAAATGCTCAACTGTGATGGCCACTGGCATGCTGGAGAAGTGTGTTGAATCCCACTTTCAACTGTACAAAGCAGATGGCAGAATGAGTGTAAGGCGTCTCGTGGGCGAGCGGTTTCCTGAGGTAAACGTTGTGAACAGTGTCCCATGGTGGCGGTGGGGTTATGGTATGGGCAGGCATAAGCTACGGACAACAAGCACAATTACATTTTATCGATGCACCTAATTGGTTTATTACAATTGACTGATTTTATTATATGAACTGTAACTCTTTAAAGTTATTTGGTCTGTGTGAGAATCTGCAGAAAAGAGTGTATGAAATAGAGTACTGTACGCACTCCTCCAGGGAGATGTTGGAGTAGACCATGGTGTAGGCTGTTGGAGAGGACTCAGAGACGACACCACTGGTAGTGTTCACCACACCTTCCTCCATAACCCTCTGAACTGACATCTGGGGGACGATCTCCAAAACAGCCCAGCACCTGATAGACAGAGAGAGAAAGAGGAGGAGATAATAAAATAATGAAAGTAATATAGATATAGAGAGGCAGACATTGAGAGAGTATTAATTGAGTAATTTCTGTCTCTTTCATGTTGGTTGACAAGTGTACTGTGTGACATCTCAACATACAGTATTATTTCTGTCCTCAAATGAAAACGAGTCGACAATATGTAACACAGAAAATAGAGGACAAAGCCAAATTGCTTTCTATTACATATAAATGGTCCTTACACCAGAGACATATTGAAAGAATTCTAATATAAAACATATACAGTGCATTTGGAAAGTATTCAGACACATTGACTTCTCATCATTTTGTTACGTTACAGCCTTATTCTAAAATTGATATTGTTATTTCCCCTCATCAATCTACACACAATACCCCATAATGACAAAGCAAAAATAGTTTTTTTCTAAATTTTTGGCAAATGTATTAAACATAAAAATATGAAATTTACATAAATATTCAGACCCTTTACTCAGTACTATGTTGAAGTACCTTTGGCAGCGATTACAACCTTGGGTCTTCTTGGGTATGACGCTATAAGCTTGGCACACCTGTATTTGGGGAGTTTCTCCCATTCTTCTCTGCAGATTCTCTCAAGCGCTGCGGTCAATGGAAACAGGATGCACCTGAGCTCAATTTAGAGTCTAATAGCAAAGGGTCTTTATACTTATGTAAATAAGGTATGTTTTTTATTTCTAATATACTTGCAAAAATATCTAAAAACCTGCTTTCGCTTTGTCATTATGGGGTATTTTCTGTAGATTGATGAGGGAAAAAAATATTTAATCAATTTTAGAATAAGGCTTTAATAACAACATGTGGAAAAAGGGAAGGAGTCTGAATACTTTCCGGATGCACTGTATCATGTAATTCTATATCCTTGCACCGACACAGCACCATGACAACCCTGTTGTCTAAAGACTGGGGATGCATTGCTTGTTTCTACATCTCACTGTTCAACAGAATCATGTAGTCTGCCACTGACTACACAGAACATTGAATCCATTAGTGACAAGATGCAACTGAACAGGTAATTGACATTTCCTTCAAACACAGAATCTATACCTTGAGTGTGTGTCTCTGCTGTATACTGTCTTGGACAGAACATCTGACAAAACTACTAGACTCAGAGTCAGCCATCTGTCACAAGCCTTCTCCTTTTTCTCAACTGGTCAGACACTATGGAGATACAGTAGGTACGATATGCCTCAGCAAAGGCATATACTGTATGTAACAGCTGACAAATATACTGTGTACAGTAGTTACATTTGATGGGTACATGTTTGTTTTTTCATGTGGTTAAGGAAGTTTCACTACTTCAATCTATGTGCTTTAAATGAATTCCTCCAACATGTGTGCATGTGTCTGTGTCATCATGCATTCTATTTTGTTCTATAGACATATTTCACCCTTCAGTAGACTTCAACCCAGGCGGCGCAAGCCTGTCAGTCTACTGACATGGTGAACAAATCAAAGATAACTCAATTTCTCTAGATAAATGGACCATATACTGTATTACCTGTGTGGTACGGAGGCCATTTTCAGCACAGAACATTATCTAGCTACAGATCTAGATTTTACCTAGAAATTTGAGATAGTAACGGGTCAATGCCTCATGTCATTCATTCTGCAGCCTAGCTGTGATAGAATAGACAGCCAAACAGGGTCAACCGCTCGCTCTCTCTCTAGTCCCCCCCCCATCAGTGATAAATGTTGTAGCATTCTCAGTCCAAATTGAGGGAAAATCAAGCCCCGCTGACTATCTGTTGGGTAGGCCAACATGCTTTTGTGGAGCCATAATCCCAACACGTTTATTGAACTAGGGGTGAGTGAGGAGGATTCAAGGAAAGGATCAGCACAGGAATCAATACAGTCACACAGAAGTATATTCCCAGATTTTGGGGAGGAATTCTCTGAAAGTTGTGTGGCAGAAACAATGGCACTAAAGTTGGAATCGGATGGAGATTGCAGTTGCCATCATTACTGAAAAGAAATTCAGAAATGTCACTGAATTCAAGGTCAGTGAGGGCAAATGAAATAACTTTTGCCACTAAATACAAAAAAAGTGCAATAACAACAGGGTTTTTGACAGGTCAGTTTACCACAGAACCCCCCCTAACCCCTTTGTAGGGCTAAGGATGAATAGTTATTGAAAATTGTGAGAAAAAAATAGGATATGTTTTTCAGTGACTATTCATGCTTAGCCCTACCAATCAGGTGCGCTCCAGCTGTCCTCATGCGCACTCCTCATGCATTGATAGAATTAACATTTTTATTCTCTTCACAAATGGCAAACTCATCATTTTTAACCACTAATCTGTCAATAAAATATTATGTGAGAATCTGATCCATCAAGTCAATCGATTAAAGGTGCAATACGCAGAAATCACAAAAATTCAAATAGTTAGCCTAATTTCAAAACAAGCAATGTTTAGTGCAGAGAATCATTGCATCTAAACTGCTGTGAAATATGTTTTCAATAACCAAAAATATTGTATTTTCAAATGGTGTGCAAAACTGTAAGTAAAAGATGCAAAAACAAAAGTTAGCCTAAGATCTACCACTTCTTAGACATGCATTCAATGAGGATGATAGATCTATAAACAGAGGCTTCTTTGTGAATTTGTTTGGGTCGCCCAAAAAATTACATATTGCAGTTAAGGCATAATTCTAATGATGTTATACATAATTTTCAAACATTCAGTCACTTGTTGATATTCTGCTAACATTATGAACGAGAGACAATGGCCTGTGCTTAAACTATTATTTATTTATTTTTCACCCGTCTCTCCTGTAACTTCTCCCAGGCTGACACCCAAGACTAGCTAGCATGATACTTGAAACCTGTGCTGTCATTTAGTCACTGGATGGGTTAACAAAATTACATAGCGTATGTTTGGAACTTTAAACAACTAAACACAACTCTACAACTGAAAAACGCTTCAGGGTCTGTTTTTTTAATACTTACATCACTTAAAACTACCTTTTGTTGATAACTTGGTGAAACATGGTCGGACTGGGATGTTTTTTTGCAGGGAGCTCGTCCTCCTCATTAGGAACATGCCAACTTCAATACGTCATTTTAGCTTCTGTCTTATCTGAGAAAATGGCCGTTACTTTCGCCCCGTGTTACTTTTGTCCCGGCTCTCCCCTAAATGCTTGAGTCTTTAAACCCTGTGTCAGCCGAGCTCCCTGACACGACCTGCAGATCAATGCTATCTAAAATGTGAGGGGAAATATCGCAGTGATAACCTTTCCATGGATAGAAATGATTACAAGTCCAATTCATTCTAATGACTCCAGCCCTGCCTCCTAATGGGCCCTTTAACTGTGGAGGGCCTTGTAGTGGTACATTGTGAAATGCCCTCTTACATCTATCAGTGTGTCACTTCTCAAACATACCCAGATTTATAGACATGTTTAATGGAAATGGGTGGTTCTTTGATGGCTTAGGGACTGTTTATCAGAGGTTCACTGCTTGGCTGTTGGAGCCGTGCTCTCTAGATGTACTCTAGGTGACAAAGGGGGGGGGGGGGGTCACATTTCAAATCACGCGAGTGGACTGCAATAGCTCATCAGTGGCAGTCTTCGCAGTAGGCGTTCTCCCGTTGATCAATGATTAGTCCACACTTGCCTCTGTGTTCATTAATGAAGTGCCACCGGCGTCGGCTCACACTGCGGCTGGCACGCTGATGACTCAATTATTCGCCACGTACTGTAGGACACCGTCTACCTTAAAGGCCCAGTGTAGTCAAAAATGTGATTTATATATATTATAGAAATTGGGAAAAAGATGATAATGACCTTTTAGCTGTTTTAAAAGACCACCAGAAATTTCAGCCTGTTGTGGTGGCGTGACATCAGACAAATAAGAGAGTTCCAAACTTCTCTGCCAATAACTCAGACTACTCCCAGACAGGTCCAAGCAAATTGTTGCTTGAAAAATTGCTATATTCTAAGTTGATACTTGTTTATTTTTTACCATTATAATTGAAAACAATCATACTAAGGTACTTAATTGTTACCCCCAAAAAATGGCTGCATTGGACCTTTAAGCAAACTTAATCAAAACCAGGGAGCATAAGCCGCATCATTTGTTTGAAATAGTTTTTTGTTGCCTATGAGATGACAAAGGAGCCGAATGCTAGGTAAAGAAAGTGCATTCTACCAGGTGGCTCAAGGCACAGGTCTTATTGCTCATTGGTCTAGGTAAATCAAAGATGGGGAAGCTGGAAGATACAGATTGATATTACATAAACTGTCTGGAGCCTTAGTGCTAAGTTTAAATCCTGTGATGGCAATTAAAACAGTTGATTGCTGTGGTGCAGCTGATCATTCCCTTCAAAACAAATTGCTCTATTACCATCAAATTCACCAGCTTTCCTCATGGCTAATTCACTTTGCTATTTTTCCAGTTAGATATGGACTAATGGGGCTTGGATAGTAGGATGGAGTATCTAAAATAGATAACGAAGCTCACAAAGTAGATGCATTACAGAGCTGACTCATGGGAAGTGGTGGACAGGAAAGTGGTGGCGGTGTGGCTGATGTTTCCCCCATGCTGTAAGTGCAGTAATTAGACAGTGACAGTGGGCAGGGACAGGGTCTGAGGCAGCAGTGGCTGTGAGGATCACAACACAGTGTAGGGACAGGGTTGGCAGAGGGCCCAGACTGTGGTAGCTTGGCCTGTGTTGGGAAGCCATGAGCATGGGTTCCCACTGCAGACAGACATACGGGGCAGGGCGATGACATGAATAAACAACCAACACAACACAGGGCCTGCAGCCTGGATGGCAAGGCATATCCCGGGCCCGGCTACAACAGCTGGGAAAGTGTCAACAGACTCATGCCACATCCTCCTCTGCCAAAAACCCACACAAATTAACCACTGGTGACACAAACAACTCACCCTAGTCTAATTATTAAAAAAAACACACAAAAAAACAAATCATGCATATTTAATAAAAACAGATTAGACAATTAGAGGACAGTTTCCTATTGCTAACAGTGGACATGAAAAAGGAACATTGCTGAGATATAAACACAAATAATGTGTCTTCTCTCAAAGCAGGGAAAACTGTTAATGACATTTGGAGGAACTGAAATGAAAAACAGAAACTGAAATATGCTTAATAATCATTGGTTGGACACACGGGGCAGAACGCAGGGTATACAAAGAAAGGAATGGACAAGACCTCCAACTGTTGATTTCTGCACTCCAGGAGCAGGGCTGTGGAGATTTATCTGTTCATTTGCTGTGACTATGCTTGAGCAAGCCCAACATAAGACCATTTCTATTTTATTCCACTGTTCTCTTGCTCCGAATAGGCTGCACTATAGAATTATGTTCAGAGTGATAATTATACATCAAAATGATGGTCTGACAAATGGGTGGTGAGGAAATTGCTTACCAAGATGTCAAGTTAGGTAGGCCAAGAGCTTCCAGGAAGGAGTTGAATGAAAAAGCTGCAAATAACGTTAACTCCAGCTTAGATGAACTACAATGACTTTAAGGAAGTATGTGTGTGTGTGTGTGTGTGTAGTCCAACTCAAAACCATTAACCACTTATTGATGCATTACCAAACAGAACGTCAGGACCTTTGTCTCAAACTACAGGTAATTCAATTCTATGTGAGTCTCTGTGGAAGTGGTCTTTAAAGATAGTCCGGCCATATGACACATGATCCCAATACCAGTCACAGATTGGAAAGACAATTTCCCTCCACATAATGAGTGACTAGTGGATCTGTACAGTTTGAGATCAATATTATGCATCCTATTGGCGCTGATGAGGTGTGCTGTTGTTGGTGATGTTGTTGTTGTGGATGTTGTTGTTGTTGTTGGTGTTGTTGTTGGTAGTATTGTTGTTGTTGGTGGTGTTGCTGGTAGTGTTGTTAGTGTTGGTGGTAGTGTTGTTAGTGTTGGTGGTGTTGGTGATGTTGGTGATGTTGTTTGTGTTGGTGGTGATGTTGTTGTTGGTGGTGATGTTGTTGGTGTTGGTGGTGATGTTGTTGTTGGTGGTGTTGTTGTGTGGAGGAGGAGGAGATGCAAGGAGAGTGGCTCGAGCTGTTCTGATTAACTTCTCTTTGTCATCAAAAGACCAGATGCAGCCAATTTGCGGGATGCAAATGAAGCAGACAGAGAATATGTTACCGTGTTGAAAGAAGTGATGGGTGCCGACAGGAGAGATAAACTTCACAGTGGCAACTGCGCTAAAATGATTGCTAAGAGTGCCGCGTGAGACGCCTCCGGAGAATGAATGGGCCAAGCAGAGCGCAGTTAAATAAAACGGTAATCACCAGCACCAAATAAACAAATACGGATGGAACAAATGTAGCAAATCAAATAAAGTTCTGCGTAGGCAAGAACTACTGGATGCTGAGCATAAGATTGCTGAACCAAACAGTAATTTACAAAGTTAAATATATAGCCTGTGCAGGCATAAAACAAAAAGAGGGACAGCACAAAATACTTGGTTCATTAGAATACCCAATGTAATCAACCACCTTTTTCTGTGTACTATAAAATATACAATTACTGTGTTGTGTAATGAATAATTGGCAATACAATACGTTTACATAATAATAGTTTAGAACATAGCAAGTACTGTATAGCTCCATTTAGTGTTTTTGTCCAATTTTACTAAAAGGTTTGGCTGCCACTCTTGTTATGTTGTCTATCCTTTCTGTCTCTATCCTTCTCTTTCCCTCTGCTCTGTATATATATATTTATTTACATCTATACTAAGATGTCAGAAAATCTAGTATGGTTGTTGAATGTTAAATGTGGTGGGAAGGAGGATAATGAATGACGGGTTAAGAGGGAAAAGTCTACTGCTGGCGAATCAGCAGCCCAGCTCCAACTCCAGTGGCTGATGGGAGTTTATCTCCTGGATCAAACTCCTTTCATTTCATCTGCTTCAGCATAATTGCTTTCACTCTCTCTCTCGAGTAACAAAGCACTGATTGCAAACTCAATAGGTTCTTTACACATGATTAGATGCAACGGAGGCCCTTTTGAAAAACTTTGGCAGTATTTCAGTGAGAGAGACATCAAAGAAAACAACACTCCAGTGCCCGTCTGAAGCCCCACTCCTTCCCGCTTTGTCTGTTCCAATGTTGCTGCTGCAGACATTTACATTGTGGAAAAAACAGGAGATTGACACATTTTACTGGGCCTCTCTGTGGTCTGAGGTGGTGCCAGTCTTACTGGAGCATATCATATTGGGACTCACTGGGTTGTACTAGTACCATCTGTCATGGAGAGCAGACATCAACCCAGCAGGGACAGAGGGGGGCTGGTACTAGGCCTGTACGATTTACACAGTACCACAACCACTTCCTGGGACAACTCACATGTTGTGAGAGTCTACACGTCACCTTGGCAACCAAAGACATTAGGTACAGTATATGTGATCATCTACCTGAATACATTGTCCTACATTGGCACTGTAAATGTGTAGGACCATGTGCCTTATACACACCTGTATTGGAGGTAATTGACCAGAATACTGATCAAGCTATTAGGCTGAGTTTACACAGGCAGCCCAATTCTGATCTTTCCTTTTCCCACTAATTGGTCAGATCAGCACTTCTGACAATAATTGGGCAACAGATCAGTATTGGGCTACCTGTGTAAACGCAGCCATAGACAGTATGGGGAAAAACACTTACCATAATATATTCAGAACGGTGCATGTGGCTAGTCCTCCCAGTATGACTCTTCTGAACCACATGATCTACATATAGAGATTATTGAAAGAGCCAGTCAACATCAACAGCACATGACAGCCAATGCAATCAACTAAATTCCTAAGTCTGGATGGAGTGCTGTCTGCTTCACTATAAGAGGATAATATAGAACAGCTATTATCAATAGGCAGACCACGGGCCGGATCGGGATGTAAAGTGTGGAGATTTGCAGGAAATAAGCTTTAAACCTGCAAAAAAAATTCTCTGCCATCAAGAGGGGTGAGAAAGGTTTGAACAGTTTGGGGTTGTATGGGTTGCAAGGTGGGAGTTTGTTACTATGCTGAAGAATGACAATATCTATCCAGACCTTTGCTACCTAGGTGTGACAGGACCCCTTGTATAGAAGCTATTATCCTATGGGTCTCTGTGCTGGACTACATGCTGTGCAGGGGGAAACCGCTCTAATGGAGACTGCTAGTTCCCTATCACAACACAACGAGCTCAATGGAGGAGGGCCATTCCAGCCCTTCATAGCAGTGGCATCCTGGTCCCTGTTCTAATGGTGGATGGCTGCCCAATTGGTGTGCAGTTTATGCTGGTAGGCACAATTATCTCAATGTTTAAACCCTCTAGAGTTATGTCAGGTAGAATTTCACCTAGAAAGTACCGTGAATCAAATGTGTGTGCAAACACAATAAAATAATGCAAATCCATAATACCTGTGTCTTGTTGTGAGATATTTCTGAGAACAGGAGAGGCATCACGTTGACAATACCTCCTGCAAAGAAATCAAATGACAGTAAGCGACACATTTGATTTAGAAAGAGACGATTTCTGATAATCCACTCATACAGTGTATGTCAGGGAAATGACCGGACCGTGGTGAGCGTACATTTTCCTTTATTAAGAATGTCAAACACCAAATTGCAGCTTACTAAGGCTATACAGGCCACTAACAAAGACAACTACCCACAACTAAGGTGGAAAAACAGGCTGCCTAAGTATGATTCCCAATCAGAGACAACAATAGACAGCTGCCTCTGATTGGGAACCACACTCGGCCAACCACACAGAAATACAAAACATAGAATGCCCACCCCACATCACACCCTGACCTAACCAAATGGAGAAATAAAACAGCTCTCTAAGGTCAGGGCGTGACTGTGTATGAGCAACAGTGTAACCGCTTATCACAGTTATACTGCTTAGAATTTGAATTGTGCTGGCACAGTAGACTTGGGTATGTTTTCACTTTACAAAGTACAAAACTATGAAAATAGGCAGGGGATTAAAGCCCTATATTGCAGCAGATGGCAGAATGAGAAAGGTAAGAGGCCTGTAATTTGCACTGTTTTCCCCTCGAGCTTATCATTAGTTTTAGACAAATAAACAAAGCACGAGAACCCTATGGGGACCGCTCAACCTCTGCTATCATAGAAATATAGAACAATCCACACAACCACTACACAGCTTTTGTTCTATCAATAAACACATACATATTGTATAGTATACCATTACTATCTTTACTGTGTATGTACTGTGTTCTCTGTCCTGCTTGCTTGAACAGCATCACATCAAACCCCGTCAACACATAGACAGGTCTGTGGATGTAGCTGTGAGTAGCTGTGAGTAGCAGTACTCTACGCTCACTGTAAGCAAAAGGATGCCCTCTGACTCTTTAAAAGCAACAGCCCATTAGGAGCGCAGACACTCAACAAAGGCTTCTGGGACACTGACAAAGCAGCGGAAAGCTAACAGCTTCGCTGAGGAAGGTGTCAGAGGAGAGCTGCAGAGAGGAGAGTGGGCTGTAAATGAGACTCCCTCCACTCCAAATCCCAAGGCTTGTTTGCTTTTTAGACACCAGTCCCAGGCGGCACAGGGCTTGCTGCCACCAGGACCTCGCCACTCTCAATGTACTAACCAATTAACCGGATTGGAGAGAGAGCGAGGGGGAGACAAAGAGACGAGAGAGAGTGAGGGGGTGGGGCGAGATGAAGATACAAATGAGAGAGAGAGAAAGATAGAGAGGGGGAAGAGACAAATGATAGAGAGATGGAGAGAGAGAAAGAGAGAGGGGGGTGAGACAAAGATACAAATAAGAGAGAGAAAAAAAGAAGGGGGCGAGACAAAGAGAAAATGAGAGAGAGACAGGGGGAGAGAGAGAAAGAGAGAGGGAGAGGGGGGATGGGCGAGACGAAAAGACAAATGAGAGGGAGAGAGAGAGAGGGGGACGAGTCGAAGAGTTGAGACGAAGTGAGAGAGAGAGAGAGAGAGAGAGAGAGAGGAGTATGAGAAGAAGAGACGAGAGAGAGGGGGAGACGAAGAGAGGGGGACGAGATGGAGAAACGAGAGAGAGCGAGAGAGAGTGAGAGAGGCGAAGATGAAGAGACAAATGACAGAGAGACAGATGGAGAGAGAGAGAGAGAGAGAGGGGATGAGACAAAGAGATGTGAGAAAGAGAGAGAGAGAGAGGGGGGGGCAGGACAAATAGACAAATGAGAGAGAGAGGGGGTGGGACGAAGAGACAAATGAGAGAGAGAGAGAGAGAGAGAGAGAGAGAGAGAGAGAGAGAGAGAGAGAGAGAGGGGGACAAGTCGAAGAGACAAGATAGAGAGTGAGAGAGAGAAGGGGGGCGAAATGTAGAGACAAATGAGGGAGAGAGAGGGGGGGGAGATGAATAGACAAATGATGGAGAGAGAGAGAGAGAGCGAGAGAAAGAGAGAGAGGGGGAGACGAAGAGACAAATGATAGAGAGAGATGGAGAGAGAGGGAGAGAGAGGGGGGATGAGACAAAGAGACGTGAAAGAAAGAGAGAGAGAGAGAGAGAGAGAGAGAAAGAGAGGGGGCAGGACAAAGAGACAAATGAGAGAGAGAGGGGGGAGAGACAAAGAGACAAATGAGAGAGAGAGTGAGAGAGAGAGAGAGAGAGAGAGATGGGGGGATGAGTCTAAGAGGAGAGAGAGTGAGAGTGAGAGAGAGAGGGGGGCAAGACGCAGAGACAAATGAGAGAGAGGAAGAGAGAGAGGGGGGACGAGACGAAGAGATGAGAGAGAGTGAGAGAGAGTGGTGGGCGCGGGACAGAGATGATTGAGAGAGAGCAAGAGAGAGAGCGAGATGGGGGGACATGAAGTGACAAATGATAGAGAGAGATGGAGAGAGAGAGAGAGAGAGAGAGAGAGAGAGAGAGAAAGAGAGAAAGAAAGAGAGAACGAAAGAGAGAAAGAGAGGGGGCAGGACAAGGAGACAAATGAGAGAGAGAGGGGGGCAAGATGAAGAGACAAATGAGAGAGAGAGGGAGAGAGAAAGGGACGAGACAAAGACAAATGAGAGAGAGAGAGAGCGAGAGAGAGAGAGAGAGAGAGAGGGGGACGAGTCGAATAGACAAGAGAGAGATAGAGAGAGACTGAGCGAGAGAGAGAGAAATAGAGAGAGAAAGAGAGAAAGAGAGGGAGGCAGGACAAAGAGACAAATGAGAGAGAGGGGGGTGAGACGAAGAGACAAATGAGAGAGAGAGAGAGAGAGAGAGAGAGAGAGAGGGGGGGCGAGACAAAGAGACAAATGAGAGAGAGAGTGAGAGAGCGAGAGAGAGGGGGACGAGACAAAGAGACAAAGAGAGTGAGAGAGGGGGGGAGACAAAGAGACAACTGATAGAGAGAGAGAGTTGGAGAAAGGGAGAGAGTGAGAGTGAGAGAGAGAGAGAGAGAGAGGGGCGAGACGAAGAGACAAATGAGAGAGAGAGTGAGAGAGCGAGAGAGACGGGGACGAGACAGAGACAAAGAGAGCGAGAGAGAGAGGGGAGACGAAGAGAGGGGGACGAGATGGAGAAACGAGAGAGAGAGAGAGAGCGAGAGAGAGTGAGAGAGGGGAGGATGAAGAGACAAATAACAGAGAGACAGAGAGAGAGAGAGAGAGAGGGGATGAGACAAAGAGATGTGAGAGAGAGAGAGAGAGGGGGTGGGCAGGACAAAGAGACAAATGAGAAGGGGGGGGCAAGACGAAGAGACAAATGAGAGAGAGAGGGGGGTGGGACAAAGAGACAAGATAGAGAGTGAGAGAGAGAGAGAGGGGGGGCGAAATGTAGAGACAAATGAGGGAGAGAGAGAGAGAGGGGGGAGATGAATAGACAAATGATAGAGAGAGATGGAGAGAGAGAGCGAGAGAAAGAGAGAGATGGGGGGAGACGAAGAGACAAATGATAGAAAGAGATGGAGAGAGAGGGAGAGAGAGAGGGGGGAGACGAAGAGACAAATGATAGAGAGATGGAGAGAGAGGGAGAGAGAGAGAAGGGGGGATGAGACAAAGAGACGTGAAAGAAAGAGAGAGAGAGAGAAAGAGAGGGGGGCAGGACAAAGAGACAAATGAGAGAGAGAGAGAGAGAGGGCGGGCGAGACGAAGAGACAAATGAGAGATAGAATGAGAGAGAGAGAGAGAGCGAGAGAGGGAGGGGATGAGTCTAAGAGATGAGAGAGAGAGTGAGAGAGAGGGGGGGGACGAGACAAAGAGACGAGAGAGAGTGAGAGAGAGTGGTGGGGGCGGGACAGAGATGATTCAGAGAGAGAGAGAGAGACAGAGAGAGAGCAAGAGAGAGAGAGAGAGAGAAAGAAAGAGTTAAAGAAAGAGAGGGGGCAGGACAAGGAGACAAATGAGAGAGAGGGGGGCGAGACGAAGAGACAAATGAGAGAGGGAGAAAGAAAGGGATGAGACAAAGACAAATGAGAGAGAGAGAGAGAGAAAGAGAGAAAGAGAGGGAGGCAGGACAAAGAGACATATGAGAGAGAGTGGAGGGGTGAGACGAAGAGACAAATGAGAGAGAGAGAGAGAGAGAGGGAGGGGGTGGGCAGGACAAAGAGACAAATGAGAAGGGGGGTGAGACGAAGAGACAAATGAGAGAGAGAGGGGGTGGGACGAAGAGACAAATGAGAGAAAGAGAGAGAGAGAGGGGGACAAGTCGAAGAGACAAGATAGAGAGTGAGAGAGAGAGAGAGAGAGAGACAGAGAGAGAGAGAGGGGGGCGAAATGTAGAGACAAATGAGGGAGAGAGGGGGACAAGTCGAAGAGATAAGATAGAGAGTGAGAGAGAGAGAGAGAGAGAGAGAGAGAGAGAGAGAGGGGGCGAAATGTAGAGACAAATGAGGGAGAGAGAGAGAGAAAGAGAGAAAGAGAGGGAGGCAGGACAAAGAGACAAATGAGAGAGAGGGGGTGAGACGAAGAGACAAATGAGAGAGAGAGAGAGAGAGAGAGAGAGGGGGGGCGAGACGAAGAGACAAGTGAGAGAGAGAGTGAAAGAGCGAGAGAGAGAGCGGGACGAGACAAAGAGACAAAGAGAGTGAGAGAGAGAGAGGGGGGACAAAGAGAGAAATGATAGAGAGAGAGAGCTGGAGAGGGGGAGAGAGTGAGAGAGAGAGGGGGAGACAAAGAGAGGGGGACGAGATGAAGAAACGAGAGAGAGAGAGAGCGAGAGAGAGAAGGATGAAGAGACAAATAACAGAGAGACAGATGGAGAGAGAGAGAGAGAGGGGATGAGACAAAGAGATGTGAGAAAGAGAGAGAGAGAGAGAGAGAGGGGGTGGGCAGGACAAAGAGACAAATGAGAAGGGGGGGCGGGACGAAGAGACAAATGA